>NW_004524585.1:23961161-23991238 GCF_000260255.1 Octodon degus
GAACCAGGTATTGAACTCAGGCCCTTGCGCTTGCCAGGGAAGCACTTATTCCACTGAGCCGTCTCTCTGGCCCCATTATAGGCAATATTGATAATACTTTCTTGACAATTTGGACTTCAGCTATTGTAACAAAGGCTAAAATTTAAAACAGTGGGAACTTCAGGATCAATGAATATATTTGCTTAAAAAACCAGAGACAACTTAAAGGTTTAGGGGAAAAATGTAAACCGAACTGTGCCTTCTAGCACTCATATGTTGAAGTCCAAACTTCTACTATGTCTGTATTGAGTAGAGGGGGTGGATAGGGTTAAGTGAGGTGAAAACCTTTCTGTCTCTGTCTCTGTCTCTGTCTCTGTCTCTGTCTCTGTCTCTCTCTCTCTCTCTCTCTCTCTCTGTATGTGCGTGTGTGTGTGTGTGTGTGTGTGTGTGTGTGTGTGTGTGTGTGTCTATGTCTCTGTCTCTATCTATCTCGGTCTGTCTGTCTGTCTCTCTATTCTCACATGCCTTGAGGAAATCCATGTGGACATGCAGCTGGAAAGTAGTTGTATGACTAAGAAAATAAATTTCTACTTTTTAATACAAAGTCTGTGGTGTTTTGCTGTGAATCCGTAATACAGGAACCTAAAACTGTGCAAAGCATTTAAGCACTTGCAGAGACAATTTTCAAGATTATATTATTGGAACAATGATTTGCAGGATTTTTATGGTTTAAAAAATTAGGTTTGTCCTCTTTCCCTCTCAAATGATTTATAGGATGATCGCAAAGAAAATAACACAAAATTCACAAGGTGATACTGTAATGAATATAAAAGCATAAACTTAGCTGCACTCAGCAGACATAAGAATTAGGTAATGACATTAATCTAATGAGAGATGTTAGTTCATAACTATCTAGTTTTTCTCTGAGATAAAGATGAAATTATTATGTGTGCATCCTCATTCCTGTTCTATAATAATGTTGAACCTCAGGTTTACATTTGTCAGCTATATTGTACAGTTATTTTTAAGGAGCTTAGAAATATTGAACATGACAAATTGTAATTTCAACTTTCAAGTAAGTGTACATGAATAGAAATGATACTGTAGGTAGAATTTTATGTTTGAATAATTTTCCAGATTTAAAATACATCAATATGTTCGATGCTTAAATTCTCATGAAATCAAAAAGCTCTAAAAACCATTGTTTCTTTGTTATTCTTTATTCATAGCTAGGTGATAAACAGTTGATATCATCATAAAAACTCGAGTATTAAAATCACATAAATAAAAGAAAGTAAATAATTTTAAAAGGGAGGATGCTAAGGAAAGGCTGTGTTTAATAATCATTTACGGTATATAGCAGAGTTATAGCTAGCCACGTGCTATTCAGGGACTCTATTACTATTGCTATACCTACTTCTGTAACTGCCTTGTGTATTAGATTATGTTAACAAAGAACTAATACATACATCAAACTTGAACAGACCTTGCGCTACAGTTTAATATGGCAGAGAAACTGATTGTTTTAATTAAGTAATACAACACTATAATTTCCACAAATTGAAATATTATTTCTGACTATAACACCTCACTGAATAGTGATCAGCCACCTAAATGGTAAATAGCAGCTCCCATACATCCTCTGAATTCTTTATTTCCCTGCTGTCATATGGATAATATAGACAGACAAAAACAGAAATAAAGATAATTTTTAATTCAGCAACACTAATGTCTTTCCTCTCCTATCAATTGCATCCTTTCCATATCCAAGGTCATCTTTTTTTTAAACATTATATTTACTTCATATGTCTTTTCTTCTCATCTCTTCTGTCCAAGGTCCTAAGCATTTACCAGCAGAAAACTAATTATGTGTTTAATTATATCTGTTAAGGCAGAGCTGTTGGCTAAAGGCTATTGCTTGTCAAATTGGCTTGTACCTTAGAACAAAATGCTAAAGAGTGAGCCTGGAGAAATGAGAACAGCATGTTCCTGGAGACCCACATACTCAATATGCTGGAGCTTTAGGGTTGCCAGGCCCTAAGATAGACATAGTGAAATCCTAACCCTTAAAATTAAAAGGCACTGGAAAAAACAGAAAGTGTGTTTTAATAGTTTGATATTATTTTTTCATTTTGTGCATCATTTGTTTTTGACTGTTCATGTTGAGAAGTTTTGATCTCTACTACCTTCATATTGTCCATAAGAATGTCTGATTTACTGAAATGGCACCTGAACCTTCCCATTTTATGGCTATAAAATTTCATGCTCTCTGTATATATTCTGATTCCAGACACACTCTTCTTAGTAATTGTATTTCCTTGTTTCCAGTGCAATCAATCTATCCTGACTCTGCCTTGAAGCCTTTATTCAAATTGACTCAAATTAGTTCTTTGCATTAAGAATACACAAAAACATGAAATACCATTGTTTAGTCCTTGGAGAAGATGGAAAAGACATAACAAATATAAACTTACTTACTCATTTTATATCATCAATTATAAATGAACTTATACAGTCAAGCCAATTTACTTTTAAAATGACAAATTTAGAGATAGAGGCTTAAAAACTGAAATCATATCTCCAAATAGATGGAACAAATTAAATCTAACCTAAAACACAAAACATGGATACTTTGGTAACAAAATGGAATACGTTACAAATAGTCTCTGTACCACATATTTTCTCAATATTTAAGTCAGTTTATAGTGAATTCCACTTATTACATTGTTGCATATTTATTTGGATACAAAATAATAGTAAATAATGCAGTAGAACTTTTTCAAAAAGGGGAGGACATGAAGAAAACAGAAGAAGATTTAGAAAAAAGAAAATATGTGCATATACCTATAAACAAATAAAAATCTTTATGTACTGCAAACACATATTAATAAGTAAGTTGCACTAGCCAAATTAAATCAGTTTTAAACTGCATTTAGTTTTGACACAGGCCCAGTGGGTGAGTGGGACCACATGGGGCCCACTGAATTCTCATTGAACCCAGAGCCCAATCCTGACATGTAGGTGGAAATTCCTCCATCAGATAGACCTGGTGTGGAACCGTGCACCAGAACTCCTGCAGAGAGGCTAGAGGAAAGACCCACCAAGCTGATCCAGGAGCAGAACATCTTGCCAGAGTGGCACAGAAGGTTCACTTCCAAGGGCTGCAGCAGGAAGAAGTGGAGCAAAGCAGCCAGACCCAAGCCACACCCACCTGGACAAGTTTGAACTTGATAGATCCAGACCTGGTGCTAAGATAATAACTCTATCAAAAGCTCTTCACCAAAGGTCAGAAGACAGTGCTATACAAAATGACAAAGAAAAGGAGCAAAATGCATTCTCAGGTCCCAAGCCCATGCAGAAAAAATGCAGGAGACACAAGCATAGAAGAAATTAGAAATCACACACCTGAAATCTCTACAATAATAGTATCTGAAGTAAAGAAACAACTGCAGAAAGGTACAAAGGAAAGCAAATCAGAAATAATTTCTGAAGTAAAAAAAGAATAACTATAACGAAAGTAGTAATAAGTGCTTCTAAAGAGAACACTGATAAAAAACTGGAGGACAATATAAATATGATGAAATCAATATAGGAAAGAAATAGAATGCATGAAGCAGATTCAAAGTGCTATGCAGGAAATTAAAACCTCAATCACAAGCTGGCAAAACCATTTGAATGGAAGTGAAAATAGACTTCCAGACCATTTCAGACACCTTTGAAACTAGTGAAAAGATAAGAAAAGATATCTCCAAATCATCTAGGATGCAAGAAAAAGTAATTCAACATCTGCAAGATGATGCAAAGATGAACAGCTTAACACTAATAGGCATCAATGAGAAAGAAGGAGTCAATACAAATGATGCAAAAGAATATGGACAGAATAGCAGAAAACTTCCCAAATATGGGAAAACAATCTTACATTTAGTAACCAAAGCATATAGAACTCCAAATGACATCAAACCAATTAAAAACATGCCCAGACATATAATAATCAAGATACCAGAAATTCAGCACAGGAAGAGTATACTAAAAGCCACTAGAGAAAAGAAACAGATCACATTTAAAGGAAAACCCATTAGAATAATGGCAGATTTCTCTTCACAAACTATCAAGTCAAGAAGAACATGGAGCAAAGTTCTGTAAGTCTTGCCAGGAAAGAAATTTTAACTCAGACTAATATGCCCTGCAAAACTCTCCTTCAAGTATAATGAAGAAGTGAAATACTTCCATGACAAAGAATAACCAAAGAATTTTATGATGACCAAGCCAACCTTACACAGACTACTAAAAGATGTCCTAGAGCGGGATCAAAGTGACCACACCTCCATAAATGTGAACAGAAAGAACCCACCAAATAGGGCAAACATTAAACACAGGAGAAAAAGTGGCATACAAAAGCAGTCTTTCAATTGTAATGTATACAGTAACAAAATATTTCTATCAGCATACTCTACAAATGGACTTCTCCTGCACCCTATGTGGCATGATTCTCTCTGGGTCTACATGGTGGTGATCAAGGAAATGGCAGTAGCTCAGTCCCACAAGTGACACCTGGCTACTAGTAAGCATCATGGACTCTGTCCATGTCCACAGCATACTAGTACTTTGTGCAATATCCTATCCCCAAACTGTTAGAAGTGTTGGTCATATATTTTCCATTCCAGTATTTATGTTAAGTTTATTCTCAGTAATTCTTTACTATCATGACAACTTTTTCTTAGTTTTAGTGTTTTGAAATATTTAATTTTTATTCAATTTACATTTAATTAATTTTTAAATATTGTTTAATCTTAATTTTTGTTTTAAGATTTATACTTTATCTTTGACTTACAATCTACTTATAAGACATCATATGATACTTTCTCCTAGTATCAGAAACTTTAAAAGTATTCTTCAATTTTCCATTGACTTCATATTACTTCTTCCTTGTCTTTTACACACACACAAACGTATATGTATGAAAAAATATGTATATAACCCAGTATAAGATTTATACTGTTTTGTAGAAATCTTCAATTACCTTTTAAATGGATTCATCTGATATATTTTATATAGTCTTGCATAACTACCATTCTTAGAGCTCTTTATTTTTATTTATTTATTTTTTAAAAAAATTTATTGATAAACAGCAATGAGACAGTTTCAAACTGTACTTCCGATTTGATTTATTTATTTTTTTATTGTTTTTGTTTTATTTTATCTTATTTTTTTGGTGGAACCGGGGATTGAACTCAGGCCCTTGTGCTTGCCAGGGAAGCGCTTATTCCACTGAGCTTTCTCCCCGGCCCCTAAGAGCTCTTTATTCTTTATCCAGGATCATACAGCAACTTCTCTTGCCTTCTGAATTATGATCTTTGTTATTTTCTATATGCTACATCTGAAGGTATTAGAATATTTCAAGTTTGTATAACTGGAAAATATTTTAGTTTCAAAGGTATGTTTGCTAAGCATAAGATTCATTGAGGACAGATCTTTTTTTTTTTTTTCTTTCAGTCCTTTGAATTAATTAGTCTAGTTTCTTACACACTTGCTCTTTCTTTTTTCTAATGTGGAGTAAGATGCTATTTAATTGTGATCTTCCATAGCTAATATTTTTTATGTATATGCTTCAATGATTTTTTCTTTACAATTAGTTTTGGACATTTTCATTTTTGTGTATCTTGGTATGATCCTATTCAAATTTCCTATGAAAAAAGGAAATATGGTGCTATAATTTCATTTTCTTGGAAATATGGTGCTATAATTTCAACTAAATGCAAACCTTTAGATCTTTAAATATTTATTGCCTACCCATTTCTATTTTGAGAATTCTAATTCTATGAATATGTTTCATGATTTTAGCACAGAGTGAACTGTTATATGACTGATCTGTAAATTCCTTTTTCTTCATTTTTATCTTGGACAAATTTTATTGTTATACTCATTTAAGTTTATAAATTATTTACAATGTGCAATCTATTATTAATCTCATGCTACATATTCATTTCAGAAATGTTTCTTTAAAATTCACTCTGTCTACATCTTTTATGTTTCACATTTCAATATTTGTCTATAATTTTAGAATGCTATATAATTATGGATTATCAATAAAATTAGTGAAAAAATAAAGATAAATAAAAATATCTCAAAAACAGCATTTAAAACATTAAAGAGTTAAGCATGTTTTAATAGACTAAACATGTTTTATATGTTTTAAAATGTATTAAATATGTTTTATAAAGATAAAAATTGCTGGCTAGAACTGCCTGGAATCCTCTTTTCCACAAAACAACAGAAGCATAACTAACAATGAATACTAATCTGCGGTGAGGTCCAGCAAGAGCTCTGTAGTGTAGGGAAATGTTCTAGACATGCTTGGGAACACAAGAAGGCCTCATGAGGAACTGACTGCCACCCTGATTCCACAGTTCAGATGAACACTGAGCCAAGAAAGACTTCAACATATTGGATAAAACAAGCTTGCAGTTCATAGAAATTAAAGCTGAAATGTAGGCACTATACACTTTCCTCTTCCAAAATGAAAGGGAAGCATGACACCAGGCTCTTTGTCATCCTGGCTCCTAGGAACCTAGCACACATTCATGCCCATATCTCAGTTGTCCAAGGAGCTACCAGGTACACTGCCCTGAGCTGCATTGTCTGCCTAAGCAAAAGGAAAGCTACTGGGTAGCCCTACCCGCACTCCCCATGGCTTCACAACCAGGACAAAGGTTCCAATCAAATTTCGGGTCACTTCCAAGTTTCCAGCTAGTGCTGTTCATCTGCTCATTCCACCTGAAAACATCTACGAAACACTCTGCGTGCTTTGACCCACGGATGCTTCAGGAGGGCTCACACAAGCCCCTTGTGCAGAGCTAGGTGTCTGAACTGGTCTCTTGCATGCAGCCTCATAGTCTGGCTCACAGATACCAATAAATGAAGAATGATGAACTGGGAGGAAATAGTACCATGACTGCCTTCCTCACCAGAGCAGTCCGACCCCCAACACTGGCATAGGTGGCTTGCTGCTCCTGCAGAAAGAGCCTGTCCTACTCAGGCTTGCCAGAATGACCCTGCTTTCAAGCTACCTGACAACATGACAGTTGTCTCACACTCAAACCATCACACAACATACCAGGAACCACCATCAAACCCATCATACCTGAGAAAGCTGAATGTTAACTGATAGAGGAATCCCACAAACCATTGCTGCCAGTATTATTGGCTACTACAAGCATTGCCAAAATCATGGTCAGTTCAAAAAGCTGCATATTAATCACATTACTGCAATAGCCCAGAACAATGGCAACAGAACTTGTTTAACTAACAATAAGGTCACATCTGCAAGATAAATTCTTTTAGTTAAAATGAAACATACACAAATGTGTTACTGGAACTAATTCTCCACATATTAAAATATTAGTAAAAAAGGAAAAGAATGAAAACAAGAATATCTCAAAGAAATACAGTGACTCTTTAGAAAAAGATCTCAAAGAAAAGCAAATGGACACGTTGATTGAAAAAGTACTCAGAATAAAGTGATTCAGTAAACTAAACCAGACACAAGATAAAGACAGCAAAACCTAATAATTGTGAACTAAATGGCAAATTCAGTAAAGAGAAAAGAGATAAGTAAAAATGTAAATGTCTGTGCTTAAGAATTCAAAAATTAATTTTAAAAAAGCATTAAGCCTCAATAACAAATGAGATGTAAAAGAAAAATCTTCCAGATTAAATGCTGTTTGGAAATGAAACTGATAAACACAAATATACATATGCAAATGACAGCAACAAATAAAAAAACAAGAAAAATGTATAAAGAAACCCATGTGATACATAGGAAACTGATGTGACAAAATACTCATCTAGATGTCACAGTGTCACCAATAATGCCTACCGGCTCAATAAAGACAACAGGAAAGAGAAGGAATGGAAAACTTACTTAATAAAATAATAGCTGCACACTTCCCAAATCACGGGTACTGCTAGGTATTTCAGAATAGTACCCTTATGCATAATACAGATTCTAAATTACAATTATATTATTGCAGTTTCTCTTATAAGAGAAACCCAAAATAAATGTAGGGAGCAAAATAAATGATTCCTAATAGGAAACAGAGAAATAGATATTTTGCAGCTGGGAATAGGATTTGTAAATGGAGAGCATGAGAAGAAAGAGGGGAAGAAAGGATTGGAGGGAAACTAAGATCTGTGGCGTAAGTGTGCCATCTCCCCCCGAGCAATGGGATGCTCAGGTACAATCACCATTAGTGATAAACAATAAGAAGTCAACTGAAAAAGTTCAAACAACAAACATTTTAGGAGTAGCAACATAAAGCAACAACACATGTGTAAAATAATTTCTATCACATTAATAACTGATTTATCAGCAGGAAACACATAGGTCAGGAGAGAACGGCATAATATCTTCAAGGTCCTGACCACAGTATAGTATCCCCAGGACTTCCGCTCTTCAGAAATTAAGAAGAAATAAAATATATCAAACATAAGCAAAATCTTAAGAAACTCGTTATCACCAGGCTGGCATTTCAATCAATGTACAAGGGAAGACTTGTGTCAATGTGTTAGGGGACAATAAATGCCTTTATGAAAACACAGAAAATTATAAAATTCACTAGTAAAATTAACACACTGAAACGCACAAAAGACTTTTCCAGAATATTTCACTTAACATCTACAGAATACATACATATGTATTCTCATCAACATATCAGACACAGCCATGAACATACGTTATGTCACAAAGCAAAGCTCAATAAACTTTCAAGCTAAGATCATGTTCTTATATTATTTGATCACAATGGAAAAAAATGAAAAATCAATAAGACAACTATAAATAGTACATGTACTATTACCAGCTATGTTGTATGATTATTTTTAAAGAGCTTAGAAATATTGGATATGACAAATTGTAATTTCAACTTTCAAGTAAGTGTACATGAATAGAAATGATACTGTAAGTAGGATTTTATGTTTGAATAATTTTCCAGATTTAAAACACATCAAAGTGTTCAATGTTAAATTCTCATGAAATTATAAAGCTCTAAAGACCATTGTTTCTTTGTTATTCTTCATTCATAGCTAGGTGATAAACAGTTGACATCATCATAAAAACTTGAGTATTAAAATTACATAGATAAAAGACAATAAATAATTTTAAAAAGGAGGATGCTAAGGAAAGGCTGTGTTTAATGCTCCTTTATGGTGTATAGCAGAGTTATAGCTAGCCACGTGCTATTCAGGGACTCTATTACTATTGTTATACCTCCTTCTGTAACTGCTTTGTGAATTAGAATATGTCACTAAAGAACTAATACATACACCAAACCTGAACAGACCTTGTGCTACAGTTTAATATGGCAGAAAAACATTGTTTTTGGTATCTGTGAGGAAAATACAGACAATTGAAATAGGAATGATGGAATACATTACAAAACACACTTCAGTTGAGGGGATGGCTAGGATTAATTGAGGTAAAAACCTCTCTCTCTCTCTCTGTCTCTCTTTCTCTCTGTCTCTCTCTATCTCACTCTCCCTATCTCTCTGTCTCTCTCTGTCTCTGTCTCACTCTCTCTCTCTCTGTCTCTCTTTCTCTCTGTCTCTCTCTATCTCACTCTCCCTATCTCTCTGTCTCTCTCTGTCTCTGTCTCACTCTCTCTCTCTCTGTCTCTCTCTCTGTCTCTTTTTCTCTCTCTCCACCTGCCTTGAAAAATGCCATGTGAACATGCAGCTGCAAAATAGATATATGACTAAGAAAATACACTTTTAATACACAGTCTGTGGTGGTTTGTTATGAATCTGTAATATAGGATATAGCACTGGCTATATGCTCCTTTCTTCATGATATATGTTGCATATGTTATGATTTAGATTTGTGTCTCAGTTACTCTTCTCTTATTGCTGGGACAGAATACCCAGCTCCCAAAATGAAGGAAGGAGAGGTTTATTTTGCTCACAGTTAGTGGAGGTTTCAGTTCATACTCAGCTGACTCCAAGACAAAGTGGCACATGGAAGAAGGCAGTCTTTCATGGCAGCAGCAAAGAGAAAGAGAGTAAAAGGGCAGAGGCAGTGACAACAATGCGAATTGAGAGCAAGTCTGTCTCCCTTATAGTGCATGGAGGCTATCCACCTGAGGCTAGGTGCAGCTCTCTCACCAATAATCCCAGCAGCACTCACATCCATAATCCTAGCAGCATTCACACCCATAATCCCAGAAGCATTTCCACCCATAATCCCAGCACTAGATAATGAATTAATCACAAAGTCTAGAATCCTGTTCCAGTGACTACATGAGGCTTTGGGAGGGACACCTAAATACAAACCATAACAATCCCAAATGTCTCCCAAGTCTCTTCTTCAGATGCGGAGAATTTTTTAGGCAATTGGATCACAGAGGTGTGGAAGTTGCTACTCAAAGAGGTCCCTAGAGGGAAGAATGGGTTGAAGTGTGACCAGGAAGGGCAAAGGGAACATTCTACCTGCAGACTCCCCCTTTTTCTCTACCTCCTGGCCACTTTTCAGTTGATGCTTCCCTTTGCTCTGCCACGTAACCATGACTCTTCTTCCTTAGAGGTAATCACTGAGTTTGAATTGAACCCACTGAACCTGGGAACTAAGATAAATCATTCCTCCTTAAAATATACTATGTATTTTGTCTCACTGACAGGAAAGTGACTAAATCAGCATTTAATATGAAATGAAATGTATGAAATTGCACAAAAACTTATATAATTTTTTCTACTTATTTAATATTGATATATTACTCATCTTTTGTGTATTGCAAATATAACTAAATAAAATGTGTGCATACATAAAACCAAAGTAATTCTTACAAGAATTTTAAGCTCTGTGTATATTATCAACATTCTTTCCCATGACTTGAGTTCATTTTCATCTTTCTAAACAGGACTTGATATTTGCCAAATGCTACTTTCATAAAACTTTAGTTTGCTACACAAAATATAGAATACTATTGTGTAGTAATAGTAGTAAGTAATAGTAGTAAGTTAACTTTGTATCATTGTGATGTAAAATCATCTTTTCTAATCCAGTCTCTGAAGTCATTGATAAATGAATATTGTGAATATCAATTAAGTATAGCATCTCTACTGATAAATGCTTTCTGCCAAGTAAGCTAACAAAGGACTACTGGGCCACTTAATTTATTCAATTGCATATTCTGCAATAGTAAAACAGAATTTAGTCATAGGTAGTATAATATGCATAAAGTTTCAGATGCCTAAATTAATTCATTTATGTTTTCAAGAAGGAATCAAACTCAGTACCTTGCACTTGCGAGGCAGGCCTGGTGCTACTGAGCTACGCCCTCCCCCAAAATTCTCTTTCCTGTTTGTTGTATGCATCCATTTATGTAGTGGAACAGAAAGTACATTTAAAATATAGAACATTAGGAAGATGTGAAAAAGCATTATATGAAAGTAGCTAAGATAACTCCAATATGAGTGAAGGTAATAAAAAATCATATATTTTATTTATACCTAATTAATAGAAGCCATGCAACCCAAACCCATTGACCTTGCATCTTATATCTGAAGTTCGTTCTTTCACTGCAGTAGAAATTGAACAAAAGAAAAAACTTAAGAATTATTGTGAGAAATGCATGAGAAAATGTACTTGAAAGCTTTCTATAAAAGCACCCATGATCTATAGATGAAAATTATTTTAGTACTTGGAATAAATTATAAAATATACAAAAATTTTAAAACATTACATATGGAGACATTGAAGGATGAGTAACTATCTTTTGTCTGACTACTTGCTATCTTAAAAGGAGTGTGCTCTTAGGGATGAACAGGATTAAACAACCCTTGATGCTAATTGAGGCCAATGGGATTAATCACAGGTTGTTCCTGAGACAACTGAGATTAGAAAGGATAAAAAAGATCAGAGCCCTCTAGAAGGAAAAAGAAAGCCAGCAGTGATTTCTCGATGATAGCCATTTTTTCTGGCACAAGATGGCATCTCAGCATTGTTCTCATTTTTTTTTTTTTTTGAATTAACAATGAAGTTGAACATTTTTTTTTCTTTTATTTTCCATTTGTATATCTTAATTTGCAAAGTGTATATTCATTTCAAATGCCCATTTTTGGGTTGGGTGTTTGAATTTTGGAGGCCTGATATTTTTAATTCTTTATATGTTGTAAATAGGAGTACTGTGTCTGAGGGGGTATAATTTTTCATAATTTATGGGTTTTCTTTTTACTCTGTTGGTGATTTCTTTTGAGTTTTTGAAGAAACTTTTCAAAAGGATGACATCCCAAGTTTGACTTTTGTTCATAAACTCTATCTACCCCTGTGTCTTTAAGTTTACATCTACTTTCTCTTCCAGAAGATTTAGTGTCTCAGTTTTAATATTTAAATCTTTGATCCATTTTGACTGTACTTTATGCATGGTAATAAATATTAACCTATTTTCAGGCTTTGGCATGTGGAAAGCCAGTTTTCCAACTCCATTTATTAAAGATGATATTTTTCTTCCAGTGAACATGTTTGGCCCTTTAGTCAAAGATAAGATGGATGAGTGTGTTTGTAGCTGTATTTGCATCTTCCCATCTGTTCCATGCTTGCTTACTGGTTCACTTGCTTGCTTGCTTTCCTTCTTTCTTTGGTTTGATAGTTTGATATCAGGAATTAAACTCAGGCCCTTGTGATTGCCAGGTAGGCAATTGTGCTGCTGAGCTATACGCATGACCCAAGACTTCCTTTCAATAGGCATTATTTTATGATTTTACCAAAACTTAAGATATATATATATATATATATATATATATATATACTCTAACTGACCTGAAAGAAAGAAAATAAACTTGTCTAGCCTGTTTTTTCCTTTTGCTTGGGGGAAGGAAAATGCCCATTCTATCCCAGTCTGGTCGGGTATCCCACCTTACACCTACAGAAGGCAAGGTGCTTACTCACTCACATTCCAGCCTAAAGGCACAGGCTCACTGAAGCCCCAGGATCTCATCCTAGGCTACAGGATACACATTGTTCCCAGCACTTTGGCACAGCACAACTTGGTTCTATTCCCCAGTTTTTTTGGGTTTTTTTTTCCAAGTATACCACATCAAACTGGGAGAAAATAAAAAGAAAGAACCCATGACTTACTCATGGACACAAAACAGTCTGAAGAGACAGATAAAGGAGTAGAAACTGACTCACATGTGGGAGATGTGTGGGAACTCTTAGGCAGGGAAATTTAAAACATCTATGCTCACCATGTTCAAGGAGTAAAAGGATAAAATACAACGCACCCTAGAACAGTTAGGCAGTGTGAATGGAGATGAACAACCTGAGAAAATACTAAAGCAATTCTCCTGATCAAAACATGAACAAAGTGAATAGTATTTTCGATGGAGTCAGTAGTAACTTACCATGACTGAGAAAACGATCTCTGAATTTGAGCATTTCAAAATAAAAACAAAAATTGAGAAGTAAAGGAAAATGCACTGATAGAAAAAGAAACAATATCTAGGCACTTTTGGAAAGTATAAAATTCATGACACGCAGAACTGAGTAACAGGAGAAATGAAAGAGAAAGGCACTACTGCAATAACTGATAATTTTCCCGAACTAATCTCAGAAACCAAACCACAAACCCAGGAAGCATAGAAACCACAAAGCAAGATAAACACGAGAAAAAGAGGATACATGTAAGTATGTCATGTTCAAGCTGCACAGAATAAAGCTGAAGATAGCGAAAGAAAACAGGACATCTTAAATACAGAGGGGTAAAAGCAAGAATTAAACTCAGCTTCTCAGAAATCCTTCAGATAATATTAATTAGAAACATTTGGGTTTTGGAAAAGAAAACAGAGAAAATTATTCTAAAATTATTCCTTAACATTGAGAAATACTTTCTCAGCCAAAAAAAGAGATTTTTCAAGAAATATTTTAAAAAGATCTTCAGAGAAAATACAGCAAAGGAAATGAAATCTACATAAACAAAGATGGTTTAAATAAATGGAGGGAAATTGTTTTTCTTATGTCATAAGAGATAATTTTGTTAAAATAATTTTAACAATATATTCCTTTGTGTGTAACGTATTTTCTTTCTCATATACACACACACATGCAAATGTTTCTTCATCTGCTATTTCCTCTTTTTCCCTACTCTGTTATAAATAGATCTTGATTTTTATAATTTCCCATAGCTCTTGAATACTCTTAGTTTTTTCCAGTATTTTCTCTTAAATTTCAGTTTTAAAAGGTCCTTTTTACTCTGTTGGTGATTTCTTTCTCAAATCATTTTTTTGGTTTTGTTTTGTTTTTTATTTTGTATTTTAGGGAAGGGTCTAAAGGATGTTCAGGGTCTCACTACTAAAACAGACTCGTAGTGATTCTCCTGTTTACAGCCTCCCAAGTGCAGGGATTACATGCACGTGCAGGCGCCGGGGGTGGGGCTGGAACAGCACACCCGGGGATCGAACCCCTGGCCCCTGTGCCTGCTTGCAGCTGTTTAATCTGCTGAGCTATTTGGCCAGCCCATCACTTTGTGATTGTTTCCTCACCTATGTTCAGTCTGTGAATGAACTTTTTGAGGAGCTTATTTTTGCAGGTCTACAAGCACACAGTTATATTTATTTGTATATCATTAATGTTAAAGATGATAGACTTGAGGCTGGGGAAACGGCTCAGTGGAATAAGCGCTTCCCTGGCCAGCGCAGGAGCCCGAGTTCAATCCCCAGTTCCGGAAAAAAAAAAAAAAAAAAAAAAAAAAAAAGATAAACCTAATGGAGAAACTCAAATTATTTTTCCATTATAAGTTTTCAACATTCAGTGTAGGGTTATCAGAATTTGGACTTACATTAATCATTAACAGGTATTAGAAATTCTAAGGTAAAAACTAAATGAAGAAAGGGAAGGGGATGGAAGGTTTAGGCTGAGGAAGCCTAAAGTGGAGAATAGTAAAATGAAGAGATACAGGTGAAAGAGTATCTTAAGTAAGGAAAATCATCTGGGATAAAGAAGGGCATTTTAAATAATAAATTGGCCAATTAGCTGAGAAGACATAGGGATCTTTCATTGTACACACCTGGCCACAGGACATCAACATGTGGGAAGAAAAAAAAATTAATTCTGAAGAGAATTTAAAAGTATTTCAAAGTAAATGAAAATGCCAGCCATTATTCAATCGAGTTTGGGGATGCACTGAAAGCGGCACTTACTGGAAAATGCACAGCACCAAACGCATACAACCTAAGGAAATGGTAAGCATCCGTCACCAAGGGAGAAGCAGCCCGTGGTGATAACAGAAGCAGAAGAAAGGAGTGCTACAATTTTTAGTGAAAAGCAATATCGTTGAAAATAGGAAATTCACAGAAAAATTAATAAAACCAGAAGGGCTGGCCAAATAGCTCAGCAGATTAAAAAGCCTGCAAACAGGCGCAGGGGTCTGGGATTCCATCCCCAGCCTGCTGTGCCTGCCTGCCCCCAGGGCGTGCTAAAATAGCCATTCAGATTTGGCAATTTTGCACACGCCTGTAATCCCAGCTGTTAGGAGGCTGTAAACAGGCGGATCACTACGCGTCTGATTCAGTAATGAGACCCTGAACATCCTGAAGACCATTCCCTAAAATAAAAAAAATTTAAAAAGGAAAGAAAGAAAAAGCCAGAGCCAAACTTTGAAGTCAAAGCAGGTTGATCAGACTAACAACAACAAAAGAAGAACTATTAAAAAACAAATTTCTAATATATGAAATAAAAGAGGACATTTAAGATCACATGGATATTAAAGGATAAAAAAGAAATGCTGTGAAAAATTCTATGGATGCAATTATTTTAACTTTGTTAAAATGGACCACGTAATTTAAAAAATAGCCTGCCAAAACCTGCACAAGAGGGAATATGTAAATTGGATTTTTTTGTTGTTGTTTTGTTTTTTTTTTTTTGGCGGAAATGGGGTTTGAACTCAGGCCCTTGCACTTGCCAGGCAAGCGCTTACTCTACTGAGCTATCTCCCTGGCCCCTGAAGTGATTTATATTAACTAATATAAATAACAATTAATCAATAATTATTTATTAGTCAAAAATTAGAACCAGTCCCACTTGAGGTAACTATTAAAGAGGAGAAAACAGTTAACAAAAATTTATACTAAGTCTCTATAAACTTTCAGAATACATAGTAGAGAAATATTTCCTAAATTGTTGGGTAGCACTGTTATTATCCTGCTACCAAAACCTGACAAAGAATTAAAAAACTTAAAATGGTGTTGAATCAACTGGGCATCCAAATTCAAAATAAATAAAAGAGACAGAGAATTTATGTCACAAAAACCTCAAAATAGATAATAGACAAAAACATAAGATGTAAACCTCTAACACATCATATGTGGTCATCTGAGCAACTACTTTGAAGTTAAAAATATAGTTCCTATCATCTTGCTTTGAAATTTCTGTATCATTTTTATTGGATTTGTACTCTGTTTTAAAAACATCTCTAAGTATCTGGAAAATATCAAGAGTAAGCCTAGGTGATCTTGATCGTGAAATATTGTACCACAGATGCCAGGGATCAAAACAAAGAATTTGACTTCTTTAAAATCAATGACTTCTGCTCTTCAGAAAACAGTTCCTAAATAAGACAAGGCACAGAACATTAAAGTGTTTTATTGTTTAATATTTATTTCTTTATGTGTACAAGGGAAGAAATAAGGGGTTTCACCATAGGTTAACATAAAATAGCAAGAGAAGCCACAAAATATAGCTGAAGCCCTCTCACAAAAACTGCATCACAGAGAATGAAAGGATAAATACTATAATTTCCTCACATTTACAGCTGTTAAAGCCAAATATAGATGCACAATATGGAGACAAAACTTTCTTTTTTTTTTTTGGTTGGGTCAGCCCTCCCTGGATGTGGGGCTGGTGTGGCATGTGGTGCCGGAGATTGAACCATGGCCCCTGCACTTTGCCTAAACTTGTTTAAGCAGGTGCTTTAGATCACTGAGCTATCTCACTGGCCCACAAAACAAATTTTTCACTACTGTAAGCTTTCTCCCTCTATAGTATGTAAATTTAAAACAATAAATGTATTAATTTAGAAGATTGTTGGAACATGAAGTTCCTGTTATAGAAGGACAAAAGTTATTTTACCCTGGAAACAACACACTCATCACCAAGATGCAACATGGAAATCATCTGCCTTTGCACCTCTCAAAATCATACCTAAGAGAAAAATAAGCAAGGCATAAAGAATTTTGTATAACATCGCCTTGCTTTGCTCCAGTTTGAAGATACAACCTCTGCTGATTTATCCAGTAATGTCTTTTCTGAAAAGCAATATAGAAGTGACTGCTGGGACATTACAGCAGGAGCGAGCTTAAGAAAATGTGAAAATATATAATTAAGGAAAAAGCTGAGAGCTGTCTTTCTGTGAGATTTACACAGCTGGTCCCTGGAGCAGAGAAGACCTCTTGTATCCGTTTGAAGCTGATTTCAATCAACATTGATTACCCAGTCTGGACCATTAAATGCGTAAGCTGATTTCAGAGAAATGAAACACCATGGATACAGAAATCAGCAAAGGGAAGTTAAAGAACAACAGGAAAAAATCAAGGGTCTTGAGTAAATAAAGTCAGTTCTGTTTGCTAATTGCTTTTTTTTCTTTTGCTTTTAAGTTCAGCAGTTTTGTTGATTGTTCCTTCCTTCTTTAGATTATCTCAATCTAAAGGATTTGAAATGCAATATATTGCCAGAAAGATGGAAAAATAAATAAGCTTATCCTCACAACAGTTCCCAAATTAAAGAAAATTCTACATATTCAGAGAAGGAAAAAATTCAATATAGGGAAGCTGAAATTCTCAGTTGCAACTGGGGCTTTGGGTCCCGGGAGAGAGTTTTTCAGGTTAGCATGACACTTTTCTGTCATGAAATCTGAGTGACCCTTACAAAAGCCAGTCAAGTTTCCCTTCTTGTGATAAAATTTTTCTTGAACAAAAGGACTCAAGTTTAGACAGCCCTGAATGATCTGTATTTTCTCAGGATCGGAGGGAACCTTCTTTATATAAAGAGTGACTGAGTGGAGAGATAGGTCTTTGTCATTTTACATACGTTTTGATTAAAATTGTCTTTTCTTGCTCCCAATGGTACTTTTTAGATAAATAGATAAGTAAGTAGTCACTTTCTAGAATTTTCCATACATTCCATGTGTCTAGGATAGTTACTGTGTCAAGAGAATGATGATACAAGATTAGGATTGGTGAGATCCAGTCCTAGACCAGGCCCCCGTAATTGTGTGGGAGAGCTTCCTGCTCCCCTGCGCTGGCAGGTCCTTCCCGTCCAAGCCCATGTGCAGTATGGGTGAGACCCTCTTCCACCTTCTTGGGACCCCACCACCACTCCACAGCAACCCCCCACCCCGCCAGCCCAGTGAGAATTTCTGTGGTGTTCTGGGAACCCCCAGATCCAGCGCTAGCCCAGGCCCAGTGAGTGTGTGGGAGAGCCTCCTCTCCCCACTACTCTAACTTATCCCCTCCAGACTCAGCTCAAGCTTGCCATACAGGCCTAGGGTGAAAACCTGCAGCTACAGTCCCTGCAGAGAGAGTAAGGGACAAAGCAAACCAGCTAGTCCAGGAGCAGAACATCTTAAAGGAGGGGCACAACAGGATCACTCCCATGGGCAGCAGCAGGAAGGAGCTGAGCACAGCAGCCAGACCCAAGCCAGGCACAGCAGGATAAATCCAAAATTTGTAGATCTACACCTCAATTTCTGTAGGTGCTAAGGTTATAACTGCACCAAAGCTCTACAACAAAAGTTGGAAGACAGTGCTACACAAAATGACAATGAGAAGGAGCTAAATGCAATCTCAGACCCCAAGCACACCCATAACAAGTACAGAGGACACTAACACAAAACAAATTGGGAATAACAGAGCTGAAATCAATGAATCAACAGCTTCTGAAATAAAGAAACCTGCAGAAAGATATAGAGGAACTCAGATTGGAAATGAAAAAAAAAATCCTTGAATTAATAGCATCTGCAGTAAAGAATCAAATGCAGAAACATATGGAGGAAACCCAATGCCCACACAGAACAAATACAGAAGACACTAACTCAGCTCAAATGTATGAGTTAATACCATTGAAAGTAAATAAGCAACAGCAGAAAGTTATAGAGGAACTCAGAGTGGAATTCTTTTCTGAAATAAAAAAATAATTCTCTAAACTCATAGCATCTGAAATAAAGAATGAACTACAAAAACATAGGGAGGAAACCCAATCTGAAGAAAACACTGCAGTAAAAGAATTAATAATTGCTTCTAAAGAAGACATTGATAAAAAAAATAGAAGAGATTACAAAAATGATGGATTCCTTGAATGAGCAATACAGGAAAGAAATAGACCGCATGAAGCAGAGTCAAAGAGATATAAAGGAACTTAAAATCTCAATCACAAGTTTGGAAAACCATTTAAGTGAAAGTGAAGACAGAGTTTCAGATCTTGAAGATGCTGGTGCAGCTAGTGAAAAGGTAAAAAAGGATTTCTTAAAAACAATGAGGATGCAGAAAAAATAATTCATCACCAGTAAGAAGGAGTCATTACAAATGACATTAAAAATATGGGCAGAAATAATAGCAGAAAAGTTCCCAAATATGAGGAAACGATCTGACATTCAGGTAACCAAAGCCTACAGAACACCAAGCAGCCTCAACCCAATTAAAAACACACCGAGACATACAATAGTCAAGATTCCAGAAATTCAGCTGGAGAATAATATAGTGAAAGCCAATAGAGCAAAGAAATAGATCACATTCAAAGGAAAACCCATCAGAATTCGGCTGACTTCTCTTCACAAACTATGAAGGCAAGAAGAGAATGGAGCAGAGGTCCTCTATGAAAACAAATTCCAGCCCAGACTACTATACCCTACAAAACTCTCTTTCAAGTTTGATGGAGAAGTGAATTACTTCCTTGACAAAGAACAACTATTGAAATTCATGATGAAAAAGGGAACACTACACAGGCTCCTGAAAGATGTACTAAAGAGGGACCAAAATGATCAGAACTCCAGGAATGAGATTAGAAGCAAAAACTAAATAGGACAAGCAATTAAACACAGGAGAAAAAGGAGTAAATGACTACAGATAAATAACATGTCAACTGTAAGTCAATATATCTCAATTATAACCATCAATGTAAATGGACTCAATTCACTAATTAAGAGTGATAGACTGGCACAGTGGATTAGGAAACAAAATCCAACAATATGCTGTATATGAGAGACACATTTAACTCATAAAGACATCCATAGGCTGAAAGTCAAAGGATGGAAAACAATACTATGTGCCCCAGCACCTCAGAGAAAAGCAGGGGTAGCAATCCTATTCTCAGACAGTCTCAACTTCAAAGCAACAATGATCAAGTGAAATAAAGAAGGTCACTATATAGTGGTTAGGGGAAAAATTGAAGTGGAAGAGGTAACACTCATAAATATGTGTGCACCAAACACGGGAGCACCCAACTATATAAAGCAAATCTTAATGGAGATGAAATATCTAATATCCAATAGCACAATCTTAAGAGTAGGCCTGAACACCCCCTTATCCCAAAAAGATAGGTCAACCAGAAAAAAAAAAATTAGCAAAGAAAAAACAGAACTGAACCAAAGCTTGAAACAAATGGATTTACTTGCCATATACAGAGTGTTCCACCCAAACACAGCTGAATACACATTTTTCTGAGCTGGACATGGGTCATTTTCTATAATAGTCCACATTCTCCTCCACAGGTCATGCTTAAGTATATGCAAGAAAACAAATTATTCTATACATATTTTTGGGAAAACAGTGCAATGAAACACGAAATAAATGACAAAAGAAACCAGAAAAAACATTATAAATACATGAAAATTAAATGACACCCTACTCAGCAACCAATGGATCACAGATGAAATTAAATGAGAAATTCAACAATATCTACAATTCAATGAAAATCAAAGCACAACTTATCGGAATTGATGGGATGTGATGAAAGCAGTTCTCAGAGGGAAATTCATAGCTGTGAACTCACAGATCAGCAAAACAAACCCAGAGCCCAAAGAAAGAAAAAAATTATCATAAAAATTAGAGCAGAAATTAATTCAATTGAGATGAAGAAAACAGTTCAAAGAATTAATGAAACAAAAGGCTGTTTCTTTGAAAGATTAAATAAAGTCGATAAGCCCCTAGCTAACCTCATCAAAAAGAGGAAAGAAAAAATTCAAATACAAGCAATAAGGATTAAAAAGGGTGTAATTACCAAAGACCCAGTGGAAAAACAGAAGATTATCAATACCTACCTTGAGAATCTTTACTTTCACAGAATAGAAGACACAGAAGAAATGGAAAGATTCCTAGAAAGGTACAAACTACCAAAGCTGAATCAACAAGATATAAGCACTCTCAGTAGCCAAATAACAGCCAATGAAATATGAGATGTACTAAAAAACCTACTATCAAAGAAAAGTCCAGGTTCACATGGATTCAAAGCTGAATTTTACAAGAAATTTACAGAAGATGTAGTACCTAAACTCCTCAAATACTTCAATGAAATTGAAAAGGAAGCAATTCTCCCAAAATCATTCCTGGAGGCAAGTATTATACTGATATAAAACCAGGGAAAGATGCAACTAAGAAAGAGAACTACAGGCCAATCTCCCTCATGAATATAGATGCCAAAATCTCAACAAAATCCTAGCAAATAGAATACAGCAAATCATCAAGAAGATCATACACCATGACCAGGGAGGATTCATCCCAGGGATGCAAGGATGGCTCAATATCCAAAAATCTATAAATGTAATATGCTATATCAATAGAGCGAAAACTAAAAACCACATGATCATCTCCATTGATGCAGAAAAAGATTTTGACAAAGTCCAACACTCATTCTTGTTCAAAGTCCTACAGAAAATTGGAATAGATGGCCTCTACTTCATTCTAGTAAAAGCCATTTATGAAAACCCAATGACTAACATAATGCTAAATGGGAAAAAACTGAAACCTTTTACTCTTAGATCTGCTACAAGAAAAGAATGTCCTCTATCACCACTTCTATTCAATATAGTTCTGGAATCATTAGCTACAGCCATTACACAAGAGAAAGAAATAAAAGGCATAAGAATAGGTAGAGAAGAAGTTAAATTATCATTATTTGCAGATGACATAATACTTTACTTGGAAGATCCAAAAAACTCCCCAAAGAAGCTACTAGAATTAATATAGAAATTCAGTAGCATAGAAGGATACAAACTCAATACCCAAAAGTCAGTAGCATTCCTCTACACAGAGAACAAACCCACTGAGAGGGAAATTATAGAAACAATACCTTTCACAATAGCACCGAGGAAAATGAAATGCCTTGGAATTACTCTCACCAAAGAAGTCAAAGATCTTTTCAAGGAAAATTACAGTACTCTGAAAAAATAGATCGTAGAGGATTTCAATAAATAGAAAGATATTTCATGCTCCTGGATAGGAAGAACCAACATTGTGAAGATGGCCATACTCCCAAAATTGCTGTACAAATTTAATGCAGTCCCTATCAAACTACCACCAACATACCTCACAGAGATAGAGAAATCATTTCTAAAATTTCTTTCAAAGCAGAAAAGAACTTGAATAGCAAAGGTGATATTTGGCAATAAAGACAAAGCAGGAGACATTATAATTCCGGACTTGAAATTATACTACAAAGCTACTGTGATAACATCAACTTGGTACTGGCAAGAAAATAGACCTGAGGATCAATGGAATAGATTAGAAGATGCTGAAGCCCCTACGAACACACTCAGTCACCTTATGTTTGACAAAAGGGCCAAACATACTCACTGGAAGAAAGATAGCCTCTTTAACAAATGGTGCTGGAAAAACTGGCTCTCGACATGCCAAAAACTAAAACTTGACGCAGGTCTATCACGTGCACTAAGCTAAAGTAAAAATGAATTAAAGATCAAACATTAACACAGAGACAATAAATCTCCTGGAAGAGAAAGTAGGAGGAACTCTTGAAGACATAGGCGTAGTCAAAGAGTTCATGAACAAAAATGAAATCACATGGGAAACACTTGAAAGAATTAACAACTGGGACCTGCTCTTATTGACAAGTTTTTGCACGTAAAAGAAATAACCAACACCATGAAAAGACAACCCACAAATTGGAAAAATTCATGACAAATAAGTACTCAGACAAAGGTCTGCTCTCTAGAATTTATAAAGAACTAAAAAACACTAGGGCCCCAACATTTAAAGACCCAATCCAGAAATGGGCATCCGAGATGAACACACACTTCTCAGAGTATGAAATTAAAGAAGCAAATAAATATATGAAAAAAGCTCCACGTCACT
Source organism: Octodon degus (assembly GCF_000260255.1). NCBI lineage: Eukaryota > Metazoa > Chordata > Mammalia > Rodentia > Octodontidae > Octodon > Octodon degus. Next base: position 23,984,484 of record NW_004524585.1, read on the forward strand.
AGCCATCCGTGAAATGCAAATTAAAACAACACTGAGATATCATCTCACTCCAGAAGGGATGTTTATCATAAAGAAATCAGTCAACAACAAATGTTGGAGAAGCTGTGGGGTAAAAGGAACCGTTCTCCACTGCTAGTGGGAATGTAGACTGGTGCAACCATTATGGAAATCAGTGTGGAGACTCCGTAGAAAAGTTGGACTGGAAATCCCATTTAAAACAGCTATTCCTCTACTGGAAATTTTCCCAGAGGATCTGAAAACATTATATCATAATGATATATGTGTACCTATGTTTATAGCAGCACAATTTGTGATAGCCAATTCTTAGAAACCACCAAGATGCCCATCACCTGAGGAATGGATTAAAAAGTTGTGATATTTTTATACAATGGAGTATTACTCAACTATAAAGAATGACAAACTCAAAGCATTTATATTTATGTGTATGACACTTGAAGATATACTCCTAACTTAAATAAACCAGATACATATGTGTAAATATCTTATAGTTTCCCTAGTATAAGAACTCAAAAGAAGAAATATAAATAGAAAGGTATAATACAACTAAAAGGAAAGCAAGAACTTGAGGACTAGACAATGAAAAGAGAGGAAAGAGAAGAGCTAGGAAACATGACAGTGGCAAGCAGTACAGTTATATGTAGAAGACGGGTAAGGCAATGATCCTGAGAATCTTTAGAAGACTTTTGAATCTTGTAGTTAATTGGAAAGATTCTCACCCTGAATAACTATATATACAGACACCTCTGAACTAAGCAACTGCACTGAAGATGGCAATTTGTAATAGAAGGTTCATGCTTGCAGTGCCTGTCATTCTGGTCTTCTGAATACGGGCTGCTTGTCATGAAATGCCAGTTTCTGCCATGCTATGTCTCAGATAGATGATTGTTCAAAAAGAAGGGGGTGGTGAATGAAGGCAGGAGACAGGAAGAGGAATGTTGTGGGACTGTCCTGTAACAAGGTTGTATATGATTAGAATTCTGTATTTATGTGTAAACATAAGAATTATATAATTCTTTATGTCTATTTTTAAAATATATTCTAATTTTTTTAAATTTTTTTCATCATATTGTGTAGGTAATTAAAATTCAACATATCAATACTTGTTGAAAAATGTCTATTCCATGTTATGCCTAAGATGTTAGATATTCAGACAGATATTGAGGTTAAGCTTAACAGCCTAGGTTGTATGGTAATAACAATAAGCTTCTCTTCTGGAGGGTTAACAAACTAAGTTTGCAGACCAGAATTAGAGAAACAGAAGGACTGCAAGAACAGCCAACATTCTGGCCCTAGCCTTCCAAGGTCAATTAAGACTCAGGACATATGAGATCTTGTACTGTAACGTCATGTAACTCAGTAGTGTCCCAAATTTTCTGATCAAGGAGATTATGGGGTCAAAGAGGAACACTCGATGATGTAGAGTGTGCCTAAGGAGAGTCACATGGAGAGAAAACATTCTCTCAGGCTTTCACAGAGAGCAAATTAGCCAAGCAATGGCCGTGACTCATCCATATTGCTGACACCGACAAAGGTTCTACAATCTGAGGCACAAGATCTCAGGATAAATCCTGAGTGGATTTTACTGACCTTATCAGATCCAAAAGCTACAAATCTTATTACATAGATCTTGCTTTTCTTGGTCTTAACCATCCAGCAGAAAAGTATAAAAATCAAGTGCAAGAAGTGAAGCCATGGTGTTATGTTGAGCTGTGGGGGACTCATGTCAACAAATTCTGACACTGCCATTCAAGCAGAGGACCCAATACTATTATGGATTACTGGACTCTTTTAGAATATTTTGCTGAGTTAACACACCTATAATATTCAAATGACAGAACTAAACACAAAAGGGGATATATCAATAAATGTCCATTTTTTATCTGTGTATTCAAAATGGTTAGGACAGATATATAATTACATTTTCTTAATGAATAGAGGGATTTGTTGTAATAGTGTTTTGAATAGGATATCAGGTCTGCATCTTGTACAACAAATAACCACTAGGAAGAATGTATGCAATGTGTTAATTATTGAAACTGTCCTACCAATTTGATTTGAAAGTGTCTCATTGTTATTTGTCTGTCAATAAAATTAGGAGAAAAAAACATAAAGGGCAAAAAAAAAAAAAAGATTAGGTTTTGTAGTTGTGTGGGAACTTCAGTAGAGGAGGTATCAATGAAACTATATGCACTTGGGCTCTCCACAATGCCCTACCATACTGCTGGGGTTGGAAAGCATGGCTCAGAAATTCTAGGCAAGTTTTCCACCATAAAGTCACCTCCCTAGTGCCACCCCTTTATGTATTTGTTTGTTTGTTCGCTTTTGCGCTCCTAAAATACTATAGACAGTTCCAAAGGTTCAGCTTCCTCAGGTAAAATAGAATTACCTTTCTGAATCCAAGTTTGAAATTCATAAATGATCATTTGTGTGATGTTTGACAAATTAAAAGTAAATCATTAAAGGAAAGTCACAGGCAAGATGAACCAAATTAATCACATTTCAATTTTAGAAGTCTAAAATCTGTTGATAGGTTCTTAAATCAGCATAACTTGTATCTGTTAATAAAAGAACAAATAACATGTAAAGACATCATGCTTCCCCTCTTACCTCCTGGAAAGCGTCTTTTATGGATTACATACAGCACCGCTGTAGGTTCAATATCTTATTACATAAGATAGATTTAGGTGGGGCAGAGCCTTCTCAGCCAGTATTCCCACAGTGCAGAATTTTAAAGATAGCGCTCTTGTATCTGAAGACATGTGCATCTTTTTTTTAATTTTTTAAACAATATAAAATGATAGAAAACAACAGCATTAGAAACTACAAAATTTTGCTAAACAAATAACAGAAATTCAACAATGGTTGTGCTGTATTTTATGAGGCTATCTTCAGACAAGTTGTTCAGTTTACCAGGTATAAATATGCAAGATTCATTTAAATGAAAAACAAAACAATTACAAAGGAATTATCACAAATTCAAAAGAAGAAAATATAAGAGTAAAAAGAAAAATATTTTAAACATTAATTGCTCCTTTCAAAAGACCAGCAGAAATCGACAGTACAGTTATCCAAACTATTTTGCATATGTCCCTAAATATATCCTTTTCCCTTATTTCATTTGTCCTTTTCCTCATCCCAGTTTTCTGTCCCATGAACAGATTCTTCCCCTTTCACAGTGTCTGTTGTACCTTTTAGATTGTAATTTCTCTTTCAGGTTCTCACACTAGAAAGATAATACGATGCCTGCACATGTAGATCTGATTTATTTCACTTACCAATATAGTCTCTAGCTACATCGATTTATCCACAAAAGTCTTATATTTATCTGTTTTATAGCTGAATAATACTATTTTGTGTAAAAATATGGTATCATTTATCCATTCCTCAGTTGATGGGCATTTGGGTTGCCTCCAAGTAAATTTGCATTTGTACCACACTGACAGTATCACCGCCAAAACATATATAATACTATAATACTATTATATATACAAAATATTATATATACAAAATATTATATATATGTATGTATACATATATATGTATACATACATATATATGTATGTATATATATATATATCCTTTTTGTCAAAACTGGCTTAGAACTGCTGCAGACTTTCACACTTAAAAATAAAGGAAGTGAGGCACATAAGATTGCATATTTACATCACATTCAAAGTCTAGCTGAGAATATGCTGCTGGCTTTTTTATGAGAGCTCATTCCTCCTGTCAGTGAGTGACTGCTAACTAAATTTCCTTGGCTTTCCATGGCTCCTATATTGGAGGTTCTTGATTCTGCTATGTTGAGAATCATTTCTTTACCATTCTTGACTGTGTTACCTGAGTTATCATTTCTTTTCCATTAGAAATGAATGCTATTAAAAACTGAATAGTTTTTAGTATAAATCTTACTTTTACTTTAGGTTCTGATTGTTTTATTCATTGTTATTGTCTTTGGGTTTTGCTTTTATGTTTTTGTTTTCTGCTGTGATCACTTAGTCCAAGCTAGCAGAATCTGTCCCAATATATTGCCCTGAATTTTTGTAGGCTGCCAGTGAATTGTAGTTGTATTCATCCCGTTAGGTAAAAGTCATGCTTAACAAAATTTATCGAGTTAATCCCAGCTCTCTGACTTCCTGTAAGGCTTTTAGGGAAAAGGCCGCAGTAGTTTCAGGAGCTCCATTACTTAAAAAAAAGATCAAGAAGGCATAGCAATAATATATATAGATGGAATATAATCTGCTTAAAGTACCTTGATGAATAATTTTTTCATCTCAACAGAAGATTTTATAATAAAACTTCTTAGTATTTTCTTTAGATTATATCTTCCTAACAAAACCCCGAAATATATATTTTTACAAAGCATTTTAAAATTTTAGAAATATATTCCAAATGGAGACACTATGCATGACAAACGACTTTATTTTGACAATTTATTTGACAGTAGATAACTTCCCAGTCTGAACATTTCTTATTCCTTTATGTTAAATGAGTCTATAAATATTTTATTTTATTATCTCACCTCACATTTTAATATGAGTGACAAGAAGAAGCCACATGGAGACTTGAACACTAGCATATTTTTATTAGATCAATGAGCTCGTTGTTCCAATTTTTCATGTTAACAAAAGTGACAGTATCATTACACTTTTCATCTAACAATTACACTTTTTTCCTTTTCCTTTAATCTGTCCCCAGTAGCCTCCCAAAATGCCACCAAGCTCCCACAATGAGTTTCATTGAGGCTTTGAAGGCTGTCACAAATATTTCCGTAATATTCTTCCTCATTGCACAAGCACTTGCGCTGCTTCAATCTGCTTTAAATATTTCATTCTAGTAGCAGAAGTGACAACAGAATGTATTGCAGGTATGTAATCCTGAAAAATTAAGCAAACATAGTATCTAGTGCTTAAAGCAAAGAGCATTTTTTTAATGTTCAAAGAGTACAAATTAGAATTAAAACGAAAAATTACAAGTGATACAGAATTTCACTTAACAAAATACTATGAATTTCACAGTATTTGTTGTAACACATAATGTTGTCTTACAACCAGTTACATATAACTTAAAAATCAGCTGTAAGTAGAGCTTTGGGAGTAGTGGTTACATATATTCGGCTCAATGAAACACGAAGACACTGTGAGACAGTGGGCAATGGGGTTATATGGAGGCTATTCCCTTTACATGTCTCCTAATTAATGCCAAAGGAAGTTACTATGAGAGTCCTACTGGGTTAGACATCATTTAGTCTTTCTATGTAGCTTGGGCTCCTCATAACTAGATGATTGACTTGCAAAATTAACATCCAAAGAGAAAGAATTAGTTGGGGTTTTTGTTGTTTTGTTTGTTTGCTTTGTTTTTTTACCTTAGCATCAAAAGTTAGGCATTCTCTCCTTTGTTAGTACTATTTAATAGCCCTAGGAGACAAAAGCTAGTGTACATTTGAGTAGAGGATTGATTATGAAACTCTATTCTTTCATAGGCTAATTGAAGAGAATTTTTAGGCAAATTGTGAAATTATGATTATACTCTTGTCCGTAATATATTTCTCTCCTATACTTTGAATGCTGATTCATGTTATAATAAATGGCTTTCTGTTAGATTTTTTTCCCATGCTCTTTAAAATTCTCTTTTAGTTTTGCATTTCTGTTGCAAAGATTAATAAAACCGCAACACAGACACTCAAGATGATCAAGACAGAGATACAGAAATATAATCATACAGCAGAAGTAGAGAAGATACATATTAATAAACTTTAGTGTCTATTTCTTTAGGTATAACCCGTGGAGAATTTCCAAAAATATGATAGAGGAAAAAATAGCATAGATATATGAATTGCAGAGTCTGTAAATCAATGTTTTTCTGATATCTATGTTCTTGCTTTGAGGTGAGCATTAGTTTGAATCATAGTAACTGATTAAAATATATTTTTAATGCTGCAAATAAAGTGTAATCAGGTAAAGTAATAGACATATAGATCCTTGAAATGGTAGGCAAGGTTCAAAATTTGTCCAATGCACATACTCCACTTACTTTAAATAAAAATGTCAATATGAACTTCTGGAGAAGGGAAAATCTCAGAGGAAACAATTAAATAAACATAATGCAAATATCAACCCTGATTTCAACTTCACATCCCACATATGCAATGATGGGAGAATATTATTTCTATCTGCTATAAATAATAAAATCCAAAATCTCTTATAATTATCGGATTTGATGAATTTCAGTTAAGTGAGTGTTTCTTGTACAATACAGTAGACATGTTGACCATAAAATGAAAGGAAGCGTTGATAGTAAGAAAAAATAAGAAACTAGATGACAACACTAGTAAACAGTCATTAAAAGACATTGTTAATAAAAGAGTGAAAATATATTTGTAGTACAAAAGTCTAACAATGAACCTGCCAGGGCCAGCCAGGTATCTCAGAGGGCTAAAGTGCCTGTTTAGGCAGAGCACAGCAGCTGGGGTTTGATCCCCAGCGTGCCATGACTGCTCCGCCCCCAGGACACACTGAGACAGAGATTGAAACTGGGCATGGCGGCGCATGTCTGTAATCCCAGCACACGGGAGGCTGAAAACAGGAGAATCTCTATGAGTCCGATCTATGTAGTGAGACCCTGTAGAGCCTGTACTAAATTTAAAAAAAAACATTAAAGAAAAAGAACTTGCCATCAAAATTATGAGGCAAATCTTTAAGTTATAATAAAACAAAATAAAAATATATTTGTTTAAA
>NW_004524585.1:23991538-24022585 GCF_000260255.1 Octodon degus
CAGTATACAGAAGTGCATAACTCCACTTAGTGGGATATAACCATCACTTAGGGTTATTACTAATTTCTATGTTATATTAGCAAAAATATGGTGTCGAACATACTACCATGTTCCTACCTTGCCTATGAGGTAATATTCAAAATAGATTTACAAATTTATTAAGAATTTCTGTTAACAATTATGCTCATTATATAACCTCAAAATTTAATTTGTAGATTTTAATGAAATTCATAAACAACGTGCAAAATTTATGCAAGACAGTTTATAGCAGCTTTAATGATAATTGTTACATACCAAACAATAAATGTTTGTCAACGCAATCATGGATAACCATACTGTATCATATGTCCTCAAGGAAGTATTCTTCAGTTGTTCCAAAGAATAATACATATTTTATAAATGCACCAAACTGGATCAGTTTTTAAGATTTCTGATGATGGAAAGAAACCATATATAGAAAAGTAAATATCATACAACTACATTTACAAATTTCTAAAAATAACCCAAACTAAGCTAACATGTTCTTAAAATTTACAGTAATAGTTGAGTTTGGTAGGACTGATTAGAGAGTGGTCCATATATATATCTCAAATATTTTATTTCATATATATTATATATTTCATTTATTATACATCAGATAAATATGTTATATTTTGTTTGCTTTAGGTATTGCTATGTATGTAGGTTTATGAAGCAAATTATAGACTAGATATATAGCTTGCATGCAAGTTTTGAATGTAAATTATGTATTTCATTAATTGAAATGAAATTCACAAAAAGTAAAATTAAGCATTCTGAGGTGCACAATTCCCTAACATTTACCATGTCTACCCTGCTGTACAGCTAGTCCCTAGAAATGCTCACTTCTACTCACTGCTCCACCCTAGACAAGACGTCAAGCCCTTGACACAGTTAATTCCTCATCATTTCCCCGCTGGCAACTGTTAGTAATCCCCAAAGTGCCTTTGTGCCATAAATTTACCGAGATGCCTCCTATAAACTCATTCCACTTTTTAATCTGGAGTCTTTCATCTTACAAACTCTTTTTGAGGGTCATACATCTTTTATCATAAGTTAGTATTTCATTCCAATTTATGACGGAATAATAATCCATTGTATATGTGATACTAATATTATCTGTCAGTTTAGCATGTAGTCAAGTATTATTGATGAGTTTATGTGAAGAGATTAGCATTTAAATTAGTAGATTTGTATTAAGTCCAGATCAGCCTTCAAATCTATAGAATGGAGTAGAGCACATTGCACCTCACAGCATAGGTTTGACCACATCCAGTCTATTGAAGTTTTAAAATAAAAAGATTACATTAAGTAATAAAGTATTCTTCTGAGAGAACTAAAACTTTTCTGACTTTCCAGAGAACTTGGGACTTCCCAAGTTTTCACATCAAAGGAGCAAATGCCTTTATTATCTGCCTATTTATTAAGTTAGTTACAAGGCTTTGCCATTTGTGTGTATAGGAATATGTATCTGTATATGAAAATATATAAATACATACATGTATCCATGCATAAATATGCATGCATAATATTTATATGTATATATAAACACATATGGATGCGTAGACAGAGATGGACTGACTTATCTATATGCATTTATCTATATTTCTATATATGTATATTTGTTGCCGTCTCTAGAGACACAGAACAGATGCAATATTAAATTTGGAGATCTTTGATCCGTATGGTATGTACATACAGTACCACTAATTTATATACGTCCTTCCAATAATGCAAATTTTTGTTGCTTTGCCATTTTGACCTTTTGGAATGGTGTTGTTATGAACAAATACATATATGAATTTGTTTGACTTCCTTTTAAAAACCTATCTAATGTACTGCATATATATGTGCATATATACTTGCAAATAGACTTACTGAGTCTATAATAATTCTCCATGTATTTCAGCATTTTAGGAAATATTAAAATAGTTTGAACAGTTGAAATAGTTTATTGGTTAACAATTATTATTGTGTTTGTTGTACACAGCTCTTATGCATTTAGATAATGCAATTTAGCTACAATAAGGCAAATTGGCATTCATAAAATTTTGTTTGTTTTGGGGCAAGGGCATAAATTTAGTATAAATGCCATAAGCAGAATAATTTTATTATCTACTGTCATCAGTTTATAATTTTAAATCTCTAGAATTATTTATCCTACATGACAATAGCTTACATTCTTTGATGAACATTATTTTATTTGCTTTCCACCCCCCCTTCTTGTGTGAGAACTGTTTCATTCTTTTCACAGATCTATTTCCTGTATAACTAAGGTAATAATATCTTTTGTATATCATATCATTGTTTTATTTTAATTTCTGTTTCTAGATTATTCCTCTTTAAATTGTCACTAGCAACTATAATTGGGTTTTAAATTCTTCACGACATCACCAACACAGCTTTACTTTCTTAAAATAAAATTGTCATGCCAGTAGGCGTGAAGTAGAATCTTGTCGTGATTTTTGTTAGTAATCTCTTAATTACTAATTATGTTGAACATCTTTAATATGCTTGTTGAAGATTTATATATCCACTTTAGTGAGATGTCTACTCAAGTTTATTATTAAAGTTATTTTTTCTTTCTTCAAAGATAATTTTTGGGCTGCAGAGATAGCTCAGTGGCATAAGTGACTGCCTGGCAAGCACAAGGTCCTGAGTTCAATCCCCAGTACAGAAAAAAAGGTATTATTTTCTTCACTATGAAGTGGTAAGTTGGACTCTTTTAGAATATTTTGCTGAGTTTACACACCTATAATATTCAAATAATGGAATTTAACTAAAAAAGAGGATACAGATGGATGTCCATTTTGTATCTGTGTATTCAAAGTGGTTAGGATAGATATATAGTTACATTCTCTTAATGAATAGAGGGATTTGTTCTAATGATGTTTGTAAATATGATATCATGTCTGCATCTTGTATAGCAATTAACCACTAGGAAGAATGTATGCAATGTGTTAATTATTGAAACTGTCCTACCAATTTGATTTGAAACTGTCTCATTGCTATTTGTTTCTCAATAAAATTATGAAAATAAATAAATATATATATATTTTTGATAAAAGATAATTATTACATAAATAATTTAGATATTTTATCCCAGTTTGTAAGCTGGGTTTCCAATTTCTTCATAGAATTTTTGATCTAATAAATCTGCTCATTATGGGGTGCACTATGATGCTAAAGTAGATTTATCTATTATGTACTGAATACTCAATTTAGGGTTACTAATTTATCTCAAGCTTTAAGTGAACTAAATCTGATGCACAAACCTGAATACTGCATGGCTTAAGTTATATAAGAAACCCATAGTATAAGTAAAATAAAGGAGCAAAATGGAATAAACATTCAATAATAGAAAATACAAAGCCAGAACTTTGCAGAAGGACAAGGGAGGGAAATGGAGGAGCAGAGACAGTAGGGGAAGGGCAGGGAGGGGGATTAGAAAATAAATGAAGATGTGTCATATACCTGTACCAACTCCCCACAACTAACAAAATCATTTTTCAAATACATAACAATAAAAGTAAAACATATTTTGTGAAGAGCATCCAAAATCATCTCTTCCAGCCATTATTAATTACATAACAAAATACATGATTATACACGTTTCTTTGTAATAAAACACAGAATTATTGCTCTTAATGGCTTGTGAGTTTTTGCCCCTTAACTAATCCCTTCTAATTTCCCCTCCCTTCCCTCTCCATCCTGGCCTGTCCTACAGGCCCCAGGACTGGGTAGCCATTATTAAACTCCTATGATATTAAGTTTCTTATATCTTACCTAGGAGTAAACCCATGCGATACTTGCTTCTCTCAACCTGAATTATTTCACTTAACATTATCATCTCCAATTCGATCCATCATGTTACAATGAGATTTGTACTTTATAATAGACGAACAGTATTCCACTGTGTATAAATATCACATTCTTTCTCCAGTTGTTGATCGACATCTTAGTTGAGTCCATGTCTTCCCTACACACCATGAATAGTGCTGCAAAACATGTGTGGGTGCAGAGATATTTTTGACTCACTGACATTCTTTAGGATCTACTGGATTATGCAGCAGTGGGATTTTTAAGGTTTTGAAGAATGTCTATTTTATTTTTCATAGTAATCACACTAATTTATAATCTTGCCAACAGAGGATGATTTTCCCCTTCAGCCCATCATTTAGGAGACCACAAAGCCATATTCCAAAAACACATGACATCTTTCCTTCTTCTGAGTAAAGCTGTTAATGTACTTAGTGATCATGTTAGAATATGGAGAAATTTTAGCCACCTAAGTCAAGTTCTCCACCATTCTAAATCAAGGGGTGGATGCGCACAGGCTTCAGGTTTATGGAGCACCACGCATAAACCCCTAACTCAGACAGGGGTGATGAGGGGCAACATGTTTCTAAATTAAGTATTCCACCAGACACAAATATTTTGGAAGATTTTCCAAGAAGTGGCCTCTATCCATCCAAATCCCCCAAATGTATTAAAAGTATTTTCACTTTAAAATATTTCCAATTCATGAGTCAGCTCTAAATTTCATACATTGTCGCTGCACTACTACCAAGTGTGAGTCTCCAGCAAACTCTCGTGAGTAGACATATAATTATACTCATCTAATTCAAGAAGGCTGAGCTTGGATTAAAGGAAGTATATTAAGAAATTTGAGAGAAAAGGATTTGAAGGAAGGAAAGAGCTTGATCATACATTAAGATGAAAACCAGAGGGGCCGGAAAGATGGCTCAGTGGAATAAACGCTTCCCTGGCAAGCACAAAGGCCTGAGTTCAATCCCCGGTTCCGCAAAAAAAAAAAAGATGAAAACCAGAGAAGAACAGAAGAAAATAAAATTATCTGCACATCCAGTACAGTCCCCCCAAGGATGCTTAAGCAGGGTCGGTTATATCTAGCCACTCCTGCCATCATAGCTGCTGTCCCAGATCCAGTGGGAACTTTGCTCGTAGGTGGTTGTGTTCCCTGTGTTATGTGCTGCCCAAGCACCCAACCACAATCTTGTTAGGACCAGTTGACTAAAATGGATTTAACCAAGTGATATCAAGTAAACAGTCACTGATACACACATAATTAGTTCTTAGTTTTCAATTATCTGATGCCTAGCAACATACTGTAGCTTATATGGGGGGTCATTGGTGAGTTTTCTATACCTAGTAGCTTGGTCCTTTCATTTATTTTTTAAAACAATCTTTTTAAGAGTAATTTTAATAAATGTACTATTTTAAATGCCTCCAATACCAAATTAAAATGCATAAAACTGTTTTGCAATGGGGTCTCTTGTCACATTTTTTCTAAATATTTCCTATCTTTCCAAAATAAAATATCTCCATTGTAATTGTTGCATTTCTCAGCATTTTCTAGTTAGATTAATTCTCTTCTCCTTAAAAATTTACATTCAGTATCCAAAATCCATATACTTACAGATTGCTGGCACACCAGAAAGCAGAGAGTTATTTTCCTCGAATTATGGTGATTTCATTACAAAGAAAAGAATGAAATAATCTAAAACCATCTAGCCCATATCCTTAGGTAGATCCAAACTGCTTAACTGTCAGCTTAATTCCCATTCTGAATCCAGTTCAGATCCTAATTCTGTCAGACAGATAAGCCCTCTTATCTCCATCTGACTTAATAATGTGAAAAAAGACACAAGAAGGAAGAAAGAAGAGAAAGGTTGTTTTGTAAACTACAGAGAACTAAAAGCCCCAAATCAGTGGAACTCAGGATTCAAGACCAAAAAATTAGCAAGCGTTTCAGTTGCTGAAATTGAGAAGTCTCTGTGCTCAGTGAATACATGTGCCTCCCGTGCTGGGGGCTTCTGGGAGTCCCTGGAAAAGCTGCCTCTAACAGTACTCACCGCAACTATTGTGAAAACAACTGACACTAGTTGTTTAATTGGTTAAAAAAACTTAACCAATTTCAGAGAGAGAGAGAGAGAGAGAGAGGAGGGGAGGGGAGAGGAGTGAAGGGAGTGAAGGGAAAGAAAGACTGAAGGAGGGAGAAAAGGAAGAAAAAAGAAGACAGGAAAGAAAAGAAAGAATGAGGAAGGGAAAGAAAATAGAGGAAGGGGAAGGAAAGTAAAAGATAAAAGTTTCTTTTTCTGTGTGGTACCAGGGATTAAACTCAGGACTTGGCACTTGCCAGGTAAGCCCTTATTCTACTGAGCTATCTCCCAATCCCCAAAAGTTTCTTTTTTAACCCATCAAATTCTTAAGGACTTATTGTAGACATTTTGTTACACCGTGTGTTATACATTAGGATACAGGCACTATCGATACATTAATACAGTCAGGTGTCAAATCATTTCTTTTTGAGAAAGACAAAAGTTTCTTGGACAGGGTAGCATTCTATAGTACACATGGTACATACTGACACTATCTAGGACATGAAGTCTATGGGTAACCAGAAAACAGGATTAATGCATTTCAGCATAATCTCATATAGGCATAATCTCATTTCCTTCCGTCTGAGTTTGGCTAGGCACTCAGCAGTGTGTTTGGCTCGGGTTCTGTAGCTTGGTCACTGTATTGTGAGATTTCCATATCATTGGCACCAGATGACCTGTATGTACAATGTAAAGGAAGAGAGGTTTATTTTGTTGAAGGTTTGAAAGAGTTCAGTCCATGGAAGGAATATAATGTAGGAAGGATCTGGTGTAGCCCAAGTGCCTGATAGTGCCAGAGAAGTAGAGTGGGGTGACACTGCAGACAGGCAGCTGCCAGAGACCAGTCACAGACCCCCAAGTTCACACTTCATGACACACCCAGACATTCCCAGAAGTGAGCTTTTCTGATGCCTAAGCATCTCTTCATTCAGTGACTTTCACAATCACAGATAAAAGCCCAAGTGCCCTCATTGTACACATATGTCACAGCTTGCTTGCACCTTGAGCTAAGCTGCAGTTCGTTGTACGGAATGAGGAATCACCTGCAGCCAAATTTTATCATTCAATGTGCAGGCCAGTTGGGGCCAATTTAACAATTTTCATGGAAGAACAGTAAGACAAAATTTCATAATGGGATAATAGGAAGACAGCAATAGTTAATTCATTGTATGTTGCTATCTTTAAAGTATTTTCTCAGGGCGAATTTAACATATTTTACACTTAAAAACAGAATTTAAATAGTGTCTAGAAATAAGGGAATATAAACTGTGGAGAGATGTGTTGCCAAATTTTGTTAAGAATGCTAAGAAACAGGAAAAGCCATGTGTAGGCAGAAACTAAGAAAATATAGACAAAGAGAATATAAACGTCACATTTCAGATTAATCAGAAGGCAGATTCAGTTTATCTTAAAGCATGACTCATCACAGCACTTGTATTCTAGATGGTGATGCTTTGCCCACCTGATAACAAACACATTTTTTGTTAAAACAGCTTTAATATGTTGCTTTAATCTTCAGGCATAATATTTCTCAAAATCATAAATTATGCCAGGCCTGGAAGTTATTGCCCAACTTCAGTCCCTGTGAATCAACCCTCGGTGCTAAGACCTTCTCTCAGGAAGATTCAGCTGCTCTGGCTGATGAACAGTGAGATAACCTCAAATTTATTTTCACAAACTAAAAAGGTTATGATCTAAAATAAAATAACAGGACAACATGGGCTATGAGTAGTTATAGAACTGCTGACGCAAGCTCAAAGACTGTTTAGTTTTTGGCATCCAATTTAGTAATAAAATGAAGAGCCATGGGGAAGTTAAGGCTCTGGAAACATGCTCTGAGTGCACGTTGGTTGTAACTCTTCAGTGGTGTTGTTTCTCTTGCAAATCACGAATAGCACTATATTAGCTCAGTAACAGAGGACTCCATCTCTGGACATACTGTTTCAATCACAAATCTTCTTGCATTTTATATGCAGTCTCATGCTGCAGATGACCAAGAAACTTTCAGGAAAAATTGTGCTACCATTACTGGTCGCAGTATGAAAAGAAAACAGTAAGACCATCAACAACACATGTTACTGCACATGGATCTCTACAGCATGGCTAGAAAGAGACCAATGAGATCTTCTACACCAGAAAAAATATATATACATATGTATATGTATATATATAAATATAAATATATATATATATATATATTTATATACACACACTGTATCATGACGTTATGCATGTTACTAAAGACATAGCTTGTACAAGCTTTCAAACCTATAAGCTAAGTTACATTGGACTTCAAGATGAAAAGTGTAAAAGAATAAATGAGAGGAAAGATAAACCTGGAGGTTTGGACTGAAGTAGTAGGCCCCTTTGTAAAACTCTTAATTTACATTAGGATTGTGGAAAAGTGAATTTTGGGTTCATGTGTAATATTACATAATAAATAAATAGCTGATAGAAAACAAAAACTTCTGTTGACATCATTGATGACTCTAAAGAAGCATAGCCTTTCCACTGGATATTTACTAAATATATAATATTAATATAGAATTACAATTATACATAATATTACATGTGTAATAATATAAAATAATATAATATTCAGTATTCTAACAGAATTTTAGTTATAGGAATTTATATAATTTTATGATACAGATTAAAAAGGTAATGACCTGCTTTACGGAAGTGTCTTTTTATCTGGTAGTGTATCATATTATTAAAGCTATAATTGCAGTGAAACTAGTATCTTAAAGAAAAAATATATATATACCTTAAAGTAGAAAGTATTTTTGAAAAGCAAATTTTCATGGGTAGATAGCTCCTTTAAATTATAATGCCCAATTTACAAAAACTAGTTCAGTATATTTTAACTGTGTCATATTTTTATTTTTTTCTTTGCATTTTAGGAAAGGGTCTACAGGGTGTTCAGGTTCTCACTGCTAGGTTGGACTCGTAGTAAACCTGTCTACACTTCCACCAACAGTGGCGAAGGATTCCTTTTTCCTCACAGCCTTTGCAGCATTTGTGATTGGTCATTTTCATGATTATAGCCATTCTTTCTGGAGCAAGATGATATCTATGTTGTCTTAATTTGTCTTTCTTACATAATTTGGTGCTAGAGAAATGCAATGATACAGAATCATCCAATGATACAGAATGTTTTTTCACATGTTTATTTTCTCATTTGTATTTCTTCACCTGAGAAATGTGTATCCATCTCAGATATCAATTTTTTGATTGGTTCTTTGAATTGTGGGGGCTTGATTTTTTTCAATTCTTTTTTCTTTAGTGCATTTAGTACAGAGTCTACAGGGTCTCACTACACAGATCAGACTTGTAATGAACCTCCTGTTTTCAGCCTCCCAAATGCTGGGATTGTAGGCATGTACCACCACATCCAGTCTCAGTCACTGTCTCAGTGCACCCCAGGGGCAGGACAGCACAGCACACCAGGGATTGAACCCTGGTCCCTGAGTCTGCCTAAGTACTTTACTCTGCTGAGCTATCTGACTGGTCCCTTCAATTCTTTATATGTTCTAGATATAAGTCCTTTGTCTGAGGGAAAACTGGCTGTAATTTTTCCCATTCTGTAGGTTGTTTTTTCACTTTTTTGTGATTTCTTTTATTGTGCAAAATCATTTTAATAAGTTGAGATCTCATTTGTTGATTCGTTGTTGTGTATACCTGTGGTCTGGGTTTTGTTCATGAATTCTGTTGTCTACCCTTATGTCTTTAAGATTTCTACCTAATTTAAACAGTATATTTACTGTTTCTATTTCAATATTTACATCTTTGATGCATTTTTACTTTAGTTTAGTGCATGGTGATAGGCTAGACATGGGCCTGTTTTTAATCTTGAGTATGTGGAAAGACGGCTTTCCCAGAGCCATTTATTAAAGAAATGTATCTTCTTATGAACACTTTTGTCTCCTTTGTGGAAGACAAGGTGGCTGAGTGTGTTTGTCATTGGGTCTGCATCCTCTCTATTCTGTTTCACTGATCTTTAGGTCTCTTTTTTTGCCAATACCATGCTGATTTTATCACAGCTTTGTAGAATAATTTCAGTTAAGGAATCAGGATACCTCCTGACTTGCCTTTGTTGCTCAGAGTTGCTTTTGCTGTTCTAGGTCTCTTCTGGCTCCAAATTAATTTTAAGAATGTTTTCTCTAGTTCTCTTCAATATACTGGTGCTATTTTGCTTGAGATTGAATTAAATCTGTATAAAAATTTTAGAAGTAAGGTCATTTTCACTCTATTGGTTCTTCCTAGTCATAAGCGAGGGATAGCTTTCCATTTTCTGATATCCTCTTCAATATCCTTTTATAAGATACTGTAATTTTCACTGTATATATTTTACACCCTTTGTTAAACTAATTCATAAATATGTCATTGTGTTGATGCTATCAAGAATGTTGTGATTTCTGCAATATCTCTCTCTGTGAGTTTGTTGCTTATTGTTATGGTTTGTGTCTAGTTGTACCCCCAAAGCCTCATGTAAGTTATCGTGCAGATGCAACTGGAGGAGCAACCACTGGCTTGAAAGGCGGGACCAGAGGACCAGGGCAGGATCCGAGTAGCAGGGCCAGAGAGGCTCAAACAATTAAACTGGCTAGCCTGTGTTTTCTGAGAGGGATAAAGAGGGCCATTCTGGACACGGTAGCGCCCCAGTCTCTCCTCTAGTGTCTTGAAACCTCCAGTAACTGTGAGCTAAATAAACCTTTCCTTCCCTCATTTTGAGTGTCAAGTATTTGTCCCAGCAATTAGAGAAGAGTAATATATAATTTGGTACTAGAGAAGTGGGGCCATTGCTGTAGCTAAACAAGACCATGTGGATTATAAGCTTTTAGGGATGGTTTATGGGAAGAGATAGGAAAAGTGTGATGTTGCTTATGAGTGAAGCTCTGGAACAGCTTCAGCTGGTCTTTAGGTGAGATTTTGGTCAGAGCTCAGATCAGAAGTCTGATAGAAAGCCAATCTGTAAAGACCAGGCTGGGGAAGTTTCGGCTCAGAAGGACTGTGTTGGTTGTTGGACTCCAGATCGTTTGAGTTTTGGCTTGGCAGGAAGTTTGTCTGAATTTTGCCCATGTCCAGAGACTTTGCCTGAGACTAAGATTAAACATGGAGGACTTTCTAATCTTTCAAAGGAAATCTCAAAGCAGTCAAATTTTGGGGCAGTGGCATGGCTGTTGTTGCGGACTTTTAGTCAGATTTTTGTTGAGAATGAGGAGCGAAGAGCACAGCAGAATGATCTAAAATGTGAATTTGCCCAGAAAGGAAATGCCAGGAAGACTGCAAGAAAGAGCTGAGATCTCCATTGCTCATGAGGAACAGCAGAGTAGAAAATATGTCCTGAGGGCACAGGAGGTAGCAGATTCTTGCCCTTTGCAGCCTCAGAATCACAAGGGTGAGGGACTTTGTTTTGGGGAGAAAGCTGCAGAGCTCTGTGTTCCAGAATGGTGGCAGCGGCCACACCAGGTTTCAGAGTCCAAGGAGATAAGGGCCTGGCGAGATAGCTCAGTAGAATAAGCACTTGTCTGGCAAGTGCAGGGTCCTGAGTTCAAGCCCCCGTACTCAAAAAAAAAAAAAGAGAAAAAGAAAGAAAGAAAGAAAGAAAGAAAGAAAGAAAGAAAGAAAGAAAGAAGGAAGGAAGGAAGGAAGGAAGGAAGGAAGGAAGGAAGAAAGAAAGAAAGAAAGAAAGAAAGAAAGAAAGAAAGAAAGAAAGAAAGAAAGAAAGAAAGAAAAGAAAAGAAAGAAAGGCACTGACATAGAGAATTTGTTCCTCAGAATCAGGGTCAGAGAGCTCAGCAATTCAGGTACTTGAACCCTTCAGCCAAGAGAGAGGAAAGCCTGGCTACAGCTACAGCTGACAGCAGATCTTAGCATTATACATGTGGTGCTGGTTTTAGGCACATGCAGAGTACAGGAGTTCTGAGGTTAAGAAGGCTTCACCTAGAGTTCAGAAGAAGGCCTAGGAGGCCAGGCAGTGTTCCGCTGAGAGGGCAGTGTGTGAAGCTGTGAGTGAGAAGCCTATTCTGTGGAAAACCCAGAAATTTGGAAAAGCCAGGAACGTGGATCATCAAAGAGGGAGCAAAGCCAGCCTAAGAGAGAAGCTGTGGGAGCTAAAACCTCCAGAAGTGCCATGGGGTGGAGCTACATAGAGCTCACAATTTGCCACAGATTGCTTAAGATGTTCCATATGGAACTATAGGACTTAAAGTTTGCCCCGCTGGATTTTGCACTTGTTTCGTCCCTGATGGTTTGAATCCTTCTGTTTATACCTTTTGGAATGACAATGTTTATCTTATGCCTTTGAATGTTGCAAGTGTTTAAGTTTTCATTTGTACAGGGGCTCACAGTTGAGAGTTTGCCTTGGATCTTGGAGGAAACTTGGGACTTGGACTTTTCAGCAATGCTGAAACTGTTGGGACTTTGGCAACTCTTACAGATGGACTAAAATGACTTTTGGACAAAGAGATATGCTTGAGACTTTTGAGGTCCAGGGCAGAATGTTATGGTTTGTTTCTAGTTGTCCCCCCAAAGCCTCACGTAGGTCATGGGGCAGATGCTGTTGGAGGAGCAGCAAGTGGCTTCAGAAGCAGAGCCAGAAAGGTGCAGACCCTTGAACAGATGGCATGCCCCTTGTTACCCTCCCCCCAAGCCTGGTGGCCTCTCTTGTGGTATGGAGCTGATCATCCTGGACACAGCGGCATCCCAGACTTTCTTCCAGACCCTGTAGCACAGGATGGTAGTATCTTGACTTCTTGCTATGTAATTCAGGCTGCTTTGAACTATGAAACCTCCAGTAAGTGAACAAAATAAACCTTTCCTTCCCTAAGCTTGAAGGTCGAGTATTTGTCCCAGGAATGAGAGAAGAGTAACTAAGACAGAATTATACTTACAGGATGTTATTAAGTTTCGATTGTTGAATTTTTTTAATTCCACTACACTAGTGAATTTGGTTGTTAAATCTAAAGCCGTCTGGTGGATCTTTTCGGGTCCTCTATGTAGAGTATCATGTCATCTGCAAATAATGATGACTTAACTTCTTCCTTTCCTATCCTTGTTACATTTTTTCCTTCTTGTCTAATATCTCTGGCTAATGTTTTCAGAACTATATTGAATAGCAGTGGTGATAATAGGCTTCTTTGTCTTGCTCCTGCTTTTAGAACAAAAGCCTTCAGTTTTTGACCATGTGGTATGATATTAACTGTTGGTTTCTCATAGATGTGTTTTATCGGATTAAAATAAAGACCATCTATTCCAATTTTCTATAGTGTTTTTAAAACGAATGGGTGCTAGACATTGTCAAATGCTTTTTCTGAATCTGAATAGATGATCATGTGGTTCTTTCATTGGTTTTGTTAATATGGTATATTACATTTGTTGCATTGCTTATGCTAAATCATCCCTACAGCACTGGTATGAGTCCAACTTGGTCATAGTGTATAGTCTTCTTGATGATTTGCTACATTCAGTTTGCCAGTATCTTGTTCAGGATTTTTGCTCCGAAGTTCATTAAGGAGATTGACCTGTAGTTTTCTCTTTTCCTGGTTTGTTTTGAAAAACTAAAACTTCTCTGGTTTTGGATTCAGAGTAATATGTGAATCCAGAAATGATTTTGGAAATATTACTACCCTTTCAATTTCCTTAAAGAATTTCTGTATTATTGCATTAGTTCATCTCTAAATTTCTTGTAGAGTACAACTGTGAATCCATCAGGGCCTGGGCTTTTGTTTACTAGTAAATTTTTAATTACATTTTTATTTCATTGGCTGATAATGGGTTATTTAAAATTTTTATGTCTTCTTGATTTAGTATTGGCAACTAGATTGTGTGCAGGAATCTGGCCATTCCTTCTATGTTTTCCATTCTACAAGAATATAGGTTGTCAGGGTAGGTATCGATGATCTTCTGAATTTTTGTAAAATCTGTTGTAATTCCCCCACTTTCAATCTTAATTTCTTTCTTTCTTTTTAATGTATTTGGTTGTTATGGAATCTCACTACACAGCTCAGACTAGTGGCCATCCTTGCACTTTCAGCCTCCCCTGAATTGGGCTAACAGGCATGGGGCGCCACACCTGGTCTTAGTGGCCAATTGAGCCCACCCTGCCGGTGGAGCTGGCATGGCATGTGGTGCTGGGAACCAAACTATGGTCTCTGGCTTGCTTAAGCTTGCCTAAGCAGGTGCTTCAGTCTGCTGAGCTATCCCGCTGGCCACATTTTTTTGTCTGGTAAAGGATCTCACTGTACAGCTTGGACTTTTGGTGATCCTCCTTTTCCAAGCCTCTTCAGCATTGGAATTACAGGTGTGCACCACCACACCTGGTCTTGCTGGCTGGCTCATTGTGCCCAGGGGAAAGACTGACACAGCATGTGGTGCCAGGGACTGAACCCCTGTCCCTGTGGTTTCCTAAGCAGGCACTTAGTCTACTGAGCTATTTCACCATCCCTCCTTCTTAATTTCTTAAATTTGTGCTTTTTCTTTCCTCTTTTTTATGAGATTGGATAATGGTTTATCAATTTTATTAACTCTTTCGCAGAATCAACTTTTAAATTTGTTGGTTCTTTGTATTTTTTCAGTCTGAAGTGCATTAATTTACCCTCTTTTCTTTCTAAACTTCCTCCCTTGTATGAGCTTTGGGTTTGATTTGTTCTTTTCTCAAAAGTTTGAGATTAAGTAGTAGATTGTTTATTTGAGCTCATTCTGTTTTCCTGATGTGACAGTTTAGTGCTATAGACCTCCCTCTTAAGAGTCTTTTCATTGCATCACATAAGTTTTGGTGTATTGCATTGGCATTATCCTTTAATTGTATATGCTATGTAATTTCATGTTTAATTTCCTCTATGACCCATTGATTGTACAGAAGACTGTTGTTTAATTTTCATGTGCTTGTATAGTTTTTGTGGTTCCCTTTGTCATTGATTTCCAATTTCATTGTGCTGCGGTAAGAGTGTAAAAGGAATGATTTCAGTTTCTCTACATACACTGAAACATGTTTTGTGAACTACTATGTGGTCTATTTTGGGAAATGTCTCATGTGTAGATGAGAAGGATATTCATGTGGTTGTGGTCTTTAGTCTCTCTCTCTCTCTCTCTCTCTCTCTCTCTCTCTCTCTCTCTCTCTCTCTCTTCATCAGGAATTGAACTAAAGACCTTTGCTCTTGCCAAGCAGGTGCTTATGCTGCTACCTAGCCAGTCCTGCTATCTTCTTCTATCTCTTTCTAATATATCCTTCAGAGCATTCTGTAGAGCTAGTTTAGGGGTAATAAATTTCTTCAGTTATTCTTTGTCATGGAATTATCTTATTTCTATGTTGAATTTGAATGATAATTTTGTAGGGAACATCAATTTGACTGAAGATTGCTTGCTTTTAGGGCTTGAAATACCTTACTCTATGCTCTCCCTATCTTGAGGGTTTATATTAAGAAGTCCTCTGTAATTCTGATGGGCTTTCATTGAAAGGAGATTGTTTCTTTTATCTAGCTGCTTTCAGTGTTTTGTTCTTCTGTTGAGCTGGAAACTTACTGATCATGTGCTTTGGTGTAGGTTTTTTTTTTTTTTTTTTTTTTTTGGAACTGGGGATCAAACTCAGGCCCTTGTGCTTGCCAGAGAAGTGCTTATTCCACTGAGCCATCTCCAAGGCCCCTAGGTTTCTTTTTATTAAGGCTATTTCTCATTGTATATGCTTCATTTGTTTGTACATCAAATTCTTTATCCAAGTTTGGAAAATTTTCTGCCATTATTACTGTGAAGAAGTTTTAAAGCCATTTGTGTTATCTCTATATTTCTTTTCTTTATCTTTTTCTTTCTTTCTTTCTTTCTTTCTTTCTTTCTTTCTTTCTTTTTTTTTTTGATATTTTAGGGAAGGGTCTGCAGGGTGTTTTGGGTCTCAATACTAGGTTGGACTCAACGCGATCCACCTGTTCACAGCGTCCCAGGAACTAGGATTACAGGTGCGCGCCACCACACCCAGTCTCAATTATCGTCTCAGCAAACCTGGGCATGGGGCTGGCATGACAGGCCTGGAGATTGAACCCCAGGCCCCTGCTCCTGCTTGCAGGTGCTTTAATCCACTGAGCTATTTGGCCACCGCATATTGCTTTTTCTTTTTTACTGTATTTTACTACAAAGTTTACAAGGTCTACAGAATCTACAGGGTTAGCTCCGGGGCAGGGCCACCACAGCATGCCATGAACCCCAGTCCCTGCACCTGCTTTAGCAGGTGCTTTAATCCACTGAGCTATCTGGCCAGCCTGTTATCTCCATATATTACCAACTCCATTCAATCTTATGTCATTCTTCTTTGCTTCATCTTGTAACTGTTGGACTGATTTTTCTTGGTCCCTGGTTATTTTTAAGATACCTTTTTCTCCTGGTCACCAGTCACATTACCATGTTCTATATCTGATATTCAATCCTCACTGTCATTAAATCTGTTGCACATACTTTCAAAGCAGGTGGGGTTTATTTGCCAGCCTTAGCGTATTTTTTATTTTTTCCCATAATTTTATTGAGAAACAAATAGCAATGACACAGTTTCAAATCAAATTGGTTGGACAGTTTCAATAACTAACACATTGCATATATTCTTCCTAGTGGTTAATTGCTGTACAAGATGCGGACATGATATCCTATTTACAAGCACCATTAGAACAAATCACTCTATTCATTAAGAGAATGTAACTATATATCTATCCCAACCACTTTGAATACACAGATGCAAAATGGACATTCATCTGTATTCCCTTTTTTTGTTAAGTTCCATTATTTGAATATTATAGGTGTGTAAACTCAGCAAAATATTCTAAAATGGTCTCAAAGCATTTTTTAATCTCCTGGATTTCTTTCTTTCTTTCTTTTTTTTTTTTTTTTGCAGAACCGGGGATTGAACTCAGGCCCTTGCGCTTGCCAGGGAAGTGCTTATTCCACTGAGCCATCTCCCTGGCCCCAATCTCCTGGATTTGTGTTTGGATCTGTTTCATTGATTTCATTTCTCATTTATGTTGGGCAAGTTTAGCTTCCATTGATTTTGTAACCGCTATAATTTAAGTATTTGTTTAATTTCTTTCAATTTGATCGTGATTTCTTTTTGTTCCTTGGATATTATTGTTTAAGGTCCTCTTTCACTTGTTTTGGCACTTCCTCTGCTCTCACTTCAGAGAGTTCCAGGGTCTGGCTTTGCATATCCTCTATTTCTTTGTGCTCTGGAAATGTCCTGTTTGGACTGAGCATTTGGAGCTACATTTTGCATTTTTTGTGGTCTTTTTCTATTTTTCATTTTATTTTGGTTTTTGTCTTGTTGCTTATGTTATATGGCTCTACCCTGACATGTTGATTTCCTAGGTAATGTCTGTTCCTCAAGAATGTCTTCTAGATGTTGGTAATTCTTGGTCTTTCTGTCTACCCCAAGAACCTACCTTCACAACATATTAACAGTGTGGACTTGCTATCTTTTTGGCTTAAAACCCATTCCTTTGGTACCAGACTATGGTGATGGTTATGACCCCTTGCAAATTCAGTGATGTCACAGATGGGAGAAAAAAAATTATAACAGGTATTGCATCCAGGTTAAAACAGTACAGGTAGCAATAACAATAGATTAAGCATTCTCTGGCTCCTGCAAACTAAGGTTACTATTAACCTTATATCTTTAACTGTAGTTACAAATTTCGTAGCTATATTATATAAACCAATT
Organism: Octodon degus; assembly: GCF_000260255.1. Lineage (NCBI taxonomy): Eukaryota > Metazoa > Chordata > Mammalia > Rodentia > Octodontidae > Octodon > Octodon degus. The sequence goes on from NW_004524585.1 coordinate 24,009,152, forward strand.
TTGTATCATGAACTTAAATATAATGTTTTTCCATTTTGAATCTTTTAAAATTGGTATGGGGAGGCTTAAAAGGGGAAGAGGTTAGGATAGAGAGGTATATGGGATTCAGTTTAACAGCAGCCAATTTGATAGGTATAGGATAATCAACCAAGTTTTGAGTAATTGCAGAATACTGGAGGGGGAATTGGAAGAAGAAAACTAGGAGAATTGAGGTGAACTCTAAAGTGAAAGAGATATTGTTTATCCATAAGAAAGTCTCATAAAGTCAAGCAAGATAGCTGATGTGACTGAAGAGGAGGATGATTCAAATAACACAAGGGGAAAGCTAAGGGATCCTAATTGTGAATGAGAGGAAAAAGAAAAACCATAAAGGCGAAAAACAGAAAGAAAATCAGGAAACAAAAATGATCACACACATGGAAAGCAACAAAGGTACAGAAAGAAAAACAAAACAGGGCAAAACAGAACAGAAAGGAAAAAAGAAAAGACAAAGGAAAAGGTAGGGAAAAGAAAAGAAGGTGGCTCTACCTGCATGCTTCTATTCTGTGTGTTGTTTTCCCCAAGCACAAAGCTGATTCCTAACCTGCCAGCTCGCATTGTTGCTGTTGCTATGGACTTTTCTGCACCACTACCCAGGGCCTTTCTGTGTCTCTGGTGCTCCTGTTGTGCCCCAGTCCCTGAGTTCCATCCATGGATGGAGCAGGAGATCATCCTAGAACCCTTCTTGCCATTAGCTGCAGCTTTGTGTCAATGGCATAGATGGGAGCCCGTGTACAATTCTGTCACCCATTGCTGCACCAGGTCAGTGGTCCAAATTTTCTTGTTGTGTAACCTACTTTGAGTCATCTTAAAGCATATTAAAGATATATTTTGTAAATATTTATTAATTAAAAATAAATGAAAATGTTACAATTTCCTATTTATGCAAATATGCTAAACAATTGCCATTAAAAAATAATGACAAAATTTAAATAAAGTTCCCATTCTTATAGACCCAGCACTTGGGAGATGGAAGCAGGATGATGCCCTAAGATGAAGGCCAGGCTGAATGGCTGTACATAGTAGACACTCTTTTAGAAAAAAGATAAGAAAGACACATTGCCATTAATCTCTTTCATAGCCTCACTTTGAACACACCTAACCCATCATTCTGGTCACTTGATGAAGAAGAAAACATATAAATACATATGTAGAGCTAATAGTATGTTGATATAAGAAAAATGATATCATAGATTCATGAAACCAGTGTATCTTAAATTTAATCAGAATTTGTGGAAGAGAGGGACGGGGAGATAGTGCAGTGTAGTAAGTGCTTGCCTGGCAAGTGCAAGGTCCTGATTCTGATCCCTGCTACCACAAAAAAAGAAAAAGAATTTGTGGAAGGGAAACTTATTAATGAGGAAAAATACCTCATATCGTATGCAGATTTCAATTAACTTCAGCAATAGTTTATGTATGAAGGGATATTTTAATATTTTATTCCAAATGTTTATGAATACAGTTCCCCCATGCCTAAAATATACACAGTTTTTGAAACAATTATTATTTCTTGAAATTTCACCTTAAACTTTATCTTTCTTTCTGTGCAGTTTGCCCCAGAAATGGCCTCTTACACTGCATTCTTATGTATTTACTCTGTTATTATGTGATAATTTCCAAACACTGTCTTATATCAGAAATAGTCTTCATTATGTTTTTACTTGATTTTATCTTCTTTTATTATATGCTATATCACTATTGGGTAATTATATGATTTTATGTTATAACATCTTATACTGATATATCACTATTATAATTGTTTTATGAATATATGAAACAATTTCTTATTTGCAATCGCAGTTTTAGATTCATAGATGCCTACCAAAATCCTTTCCCTCTATACATTTTTGAAAATATAATAAATTCATTTTGCATTTGTAGAGTTTCATAAATGTAATTTATTGTACTTTTTAGAGCAGCATTTAATCTTGAAGTTAGGAAAAGTTGTGAACAAATAAACCGTAAACTTTATTTTTGTTGGCTTGTCATATTAAAGTAATATATGAATCAATTAGTGAGTTTACAGATATTTCTATTGTCTCCACTTATATGTCTCACATTATATTAATTAGATTCTGGCCCCATAATCTTAGCATAATCCATCTCTGTAACATTGTTTTCTCTCTAGCAGTATGCCCTTGATTGATTTTATCTGGTACATAAATTTAGAAATTTTTCATCCTCCTTGAAAACACATATTTTAACCAGTAACAAAAAGGGAGAAAGGAAGAAAGGAAGGAAAGGAGGAAGAGAAGAATTTTTATAAATATTCTCCATGAGGTGTATGATCTTCCTAGAAGTGATAAGCCATCTAAAGAAAATAAAATCATCCAAATGGAGCAAATTTAAATTCGAAGATATTTGGAGTATCTGATTTTGTGAATTTTTTATTGCTAGCAAAATTTCTCAATGGATTTGGACCTACAAAAGACAAACAACAAGCAGCATTCAGCAGGCTATTCTATGTGCCTTAACTTCAGGATTACATATCTCGGTTAATTTCAGGCTTAATGGTTTTGTTACTGTTAATATTATGTGTTTCAAAAGACAAAAAAAATTAGCTGATATTTTTGGAATTGGAAAATGGTCTGTATATATTTTTTAAATTGATTTTTCATTATTTATTCCCATCGGCATACAGGTATGCAAACCAGAATTGAAACATTTTTCAGAAGTAAGATTTATTCATAGATTTTTATCATTCACCAGAATGTAACTTAATTTTTAATATAAAAAGTCTACTGGAAACTTATCTTCTGTGATTGTAAGATGCATGCTCCGTGTCTCAGAGAATTATATTATGGACTCTCTGTCAAGGTTATTGGTGTCATTCATCTACGGGAGCCCTGACATCAGGAAATATGTGCTTTACATGCTTTCTGTTTGGACTTTTATTTAATTCATCTCACTGCTGACTCCAACTCACTGTAGCCTTTCCAAAGCCAATAAAACTTGCCTGGGTGGCTGGACTGCGCTATAATTCATGGATTAGTAGAGCATCCTCTGTGGAGACTATTTCTTCCTGATATTTCAGTAGCTAATACAAATATTCATTGCTTAGCTGAGAATAATTAATAACAGATATGCCGAGCATTTTAAATAAAGATTCAGAATGTTTATGTGTGTGCCCGTTAATCTTTTCCAAACTTTTCTTCTTGCTGCCCTGAAGTTAACATTGTAGTCTGTGAAGCTTATGTTGACTGTGTGTCATTTTATGAATTGATTCAAATATAAGTCCTGCCACAATTTAGCCTAGGAACAATGACAACCACATCTTGCTGAGTTAAGGATGAAAAGGAATCTTAGCTATAAAGAAATATGATGCCGAACGTTGCTTTTGGACTGAGAGGACCCTATAGTTTGTGAAATAAGTAGGAAATTTGTTCGCATTATGTGAAAGTATAGTGGATCACAGCCAGAATGGGAAGAGCAAGCGTGCTGCTGCAGCGTCTGTCCATGGTTAAGGTGACCAAGAGGAAGTTTGCTTTCACAGCCAGGGCCACTGTGACCTTCAGGTTTTAGCATTTTGAGTTTTCAATTCTTTTTAAGTCACATGTTTGCGGTGATGGTTTGCTAAAATCTGCTTTTGCAGAAGAGAAAAGATGAAGTTCATACTTTTATCTATTGGTTCTATGCTGTGGTCACTTATCCTTTCCTGATGCTAAATTAGTTTAATATCTCTCTCTCTCTCTCTCTCTCTCTCTCTCTCTCTCTCTCTCTCTCTTCCTCCCCCTTTCTCCCTCCCTCTCTCTTTGTCTCTGTTTCTAGTGTGAGTGTGCTCTCACGCTCTCTCTGTCGTTCTTTTTTCACTGTCTCTGTCTTTCTGTCTTTCTTTACACACACACACACACACACACACACACACACACACACACCACTCTCTACTTATATACACATATGAAAATGCACGGATGTTGTGATGGTCAGTTTAAATAGAAACTCCCAGCTGAGCTGAATCAGCATGATTCTGGGCATGGAAGATCCACCAGAGGACTGCTGCCAAAATGCATACAAGATTTTCCATGAAAGAGCCTTACTCCCCTTACCCTTACTCTTACTCTTACCCTTACCCTTACCCTTACCCTTACCCTTACCCTTACCCTTACTCTTACTCTTACTCTTACTCTTACTCTTACTCTTACCCTTACACTGCAGGCCCCCTCACAGTTCCCCTGCCAGACTCCAAGCAGCATTTCCTGTCCTGCCTGCCTCCTCCCCATGGAAGGCTGCTGAGCCATCGCTGCTATTGTTTTTGGCAGAGCTCAGGGCTTCTCCTTCACCTGGGTGTCCTCTGGCACAGATTCCCTGGCCTTAGCCCCAGCCCCTGGGCTTTGTAGAGCTGGTCCTTCAGTACTCCTTCAAAGACTCCTTGGCCTTCTGCCATAGACATACAGAACATTGCAGTGGGGCCCAGGTTTTGGTTCTTGGGATCCCCGATGCATGGACAGATCTCTTGTACTCTTCTGCATTTGACTTTTGGATGAATGTTATAAATAATTCTAAAAATCAAGTGTCCTGTATTAAATTGCTTCCTTCATAAACCTTGACAAGAACAGGTGTATAATTTCATATTTAGATAGCAATGTGCATAAGAATAATCTGAACTAAAAGGAAAGTTTTGATGATATAATATTATAGCTGCAGTTTACATTTTCACATCTCAACTTCTAATACCTTAGATTGAGGCAAAAATCTTAGGGCTGGGGAGACAGATCCGTGATCTAAGGACCTGGGTTTGATCCCTGCTATTGCATGCCATGCAGCCCTGGCTGGCCACTCAAACTGGGCATGGTGGCACATGCTGTAATCCAAGGGTTGGGGAGGGTGAGACAGGAGGATCACCAGGAGTCTGAGATGAGTAGTGAGATGCTGTAACGAGTAAATATATGATTAAAAAGTTTTAGACATTTATAACTAATTAAATTGAAATGAGATGACAAGGACAAGAATGTGCCATTCAGCTTTCTATTAGTTTAATAAATATATAAGACAATCAACTTATAAAGTGAAAACAGTTGTTCTGGTTCATGGCTTTGGAGGTTTTACTCCATAATCAATTGGCCTGCTGTTTCTTATCCTGTGACAAGGCAGAACATTACAGTTGTATGTGTTTGGGACAAGAATAGGAGAGGTTCGTGTCACAATAGCCCTTTCATGGGGGCATTTTCAATGTTTTAGGACCTCCCAGCAGTCCCTCACCATTAACATTTTCTGATTTCCCAAGAGACACATCTGAGCACAAAATTCTTCTTATCTTTAAACCAAAAGGATTTAATTTTTGACTTCTACTTCTAAGACGGAGAAAAAATTTTCCATTATTGAAATCACACAGCCTGTGGTATTTGCTCTCATAGCCTTAGGAAACTAATACAATATCATTTGTAAAAAAAAAAAATCACCCTATATAACCAGATCAATAAAGAAAAACATTGAGCATGTTCATGAGACCTGAAAGATTATAATACAATAATATATATAAGTATATCCACTATGCCATGGGTATCGCTCTTTGACAAAAAATTTATTTCAGTTTTAATTAGGTATTATACTATGTGAACCATATCGTGTGGAAGAGTAAAAACAATTATTTGAAAGGTAAGTTCTCTTTATAACATTATTTTGTTTTTAGTTACTATTGGACAAATACAGATTTTGTACCATCTCATTTCATTACAAGTAAAAAAATTTATATTACTAACAATATATCCTAGACAACTGTATTTCATGATTTGGCTTTAATTCTTTTGTACTGAAAAATCTTGAAAAAAATAACTTCATAAAAATTCTAGTATTATATGTAATCATGAATTTTATTATAGTAAGAAAATAGACAACCTAATGAAATAAAGTTTTATACAGAAACTGCTAGTATCTTGATAAATATACCTGACAATAAGTTTTAAATCAATTACAACTTTTTATACATAAATGCAAATTTGCATGAACTACAGTTAAAATGTAGACACAGTTATTGCCTTAATATATTTTTGATGAACAGAAGCAGTAGAATACATAAAATCATGCAGACATGTATTCTATGGAACAGGCTCAGAGAATTCTAACTGCCAGTGAATCCCATATGTTATTCACAACCTTGAGAACTAGGAAAGCCAGTGACACAATCCAACCCAAGGGTCAAGACTTAAGAGCCAGAGTGTAAGGTGACACATATTCATGGAGGTCCCTGACTGAGTCCAAACATCAAGAAGGGACAGTGTCAATTTTCAAGGGTCAGAGGAAGTGGGTGTCTGAGCTCCAATAAACAGCAAGTTTTCCTTTCCTTCAAATTCTTGTTCTTTTCTGAACCTTTAAGTTTTAGATATGACAATAAAGGCAGTCTTCCTCAATTATGCTTCCAATTCAAGTGCTTATCTCTTTGGGAAAGGACCTCACTGACACACTAGCCTCCACAAGGAAAGTCAAGCTGGGCTGGGGAGATGGCTCAGTGGAATAAGTGCTTGCCTGGCAAGTGCAGGGGCCTGTGTTCAATCCCTGGTTCCACCAAAAAAAAAGGTCAAGCTGATGAAAGTTCACTCACAGTTTAAGTTAAGTTGTACCATTGTGCATCCATTTAAGCCACACTTTATTTTGTAAATGACAGTTAAAAAGTAGTATTTGTGACTAATGTGTTGAAATCATCATGCTTGTATCCAAAATAGGCATTACTAACCCCTTCCATAGAAGGGGAAATAAAGTCCCTTTGCTATGTTTTTTCATCTCTTAATTTTCTGTGGCTTAATGACTGTGTTGCAAAATTAGCAATACATAAATACTGATATCAAGACAATACATTTAAATTTACATAATATTTAAGAAGCATAAAATAATGACACTTTATTAATATGTGCATAAATATTAAAAATTTTAAAAGATAAGTAGAAAATGTCATGACAATCATGGTACTTATTTCTTTAACTCATCAATAGACAACAGCTAATATCTATAACCATCTTCACCTGCTCCTGCAGTATGGCTGTGTTTTCAGTGAGCATCTCAGCTAGACATGACCCTTCACCTGCAGGATGAATTAAATTCCAATTGCTAAATATCAAGGGCTATTATGTGGCTTGAACTGGGTTGTTGTTGTTGGTGTTGTTTACTGACCTTAATCACAGGGCATGGTAATAGTATAAGAAGTACTAAGAAATAGCCCATGTTTGAGACATGGTCTTCATCTCCACTGTGGAATAACAGCTCTGGGCTACAAGACAATAAGATAATGAAAACTGAAAACATCATTTTTTCCTAATAGATCACTGTGCCACTTCCAGGTCTGTCTCTTGATTCCTGGAGCCATGAAGGATTCAGAACACAGAAACAATTCTGGAAGGCCTTGTCCCTATTTGCAAGGCATTCCCACCAAGTGAGGAATGGTACTCAGTCTTCAAGAGGCTATTCCACTATCCTACCAAGCTGTACATGTCACAAGGATTAGAAACACAGTGCCATCAAAGAATCCTATGATCACGGGACACTGTCATACTCATGCTTTGCAGAATATCTTAATCAGAAACAGTATATGTAATACCAGATGGCAGACAATGCCACCTATACTTTTGTAGGTGGTAGTTTTGGCAGAAGTATTGTGTGTAGGATAAAACAACTTGTGTTGAAGTTTCAATGTCTGTTTTTGCTGTTGATAGACTGGACACTCAGTAATAGTCATAGCCAGATTAGCCTTGGTAAACAGCAGCCTCTTTTTTTAACTATTGAGAAATGCTAAGAATTTGGGTGGGGGAATTTCACTGCTATTCAAAGAAAAATCATGCTATCCATTTGATTAGAATTCCCCTTTGCTGAATTTATCAGTTGATGAAAATATATATGGGTTGTACATATCTGCACATTTTTGTGCATTCAGATATATCTATGTGCATTTATGTTCCTTAAATTTCTATGTAACTGACTTTCCAATTATGTTGAAAGTCCTTGACTATCCTCGCAAATCAGCCAACAACTGGTGTGAAATCACAGACATACCTGGCAATTTGTTCCCCCCAGCAAAGTACACTGCATGCTTTGCTCCGAGTTCTGCATGCTGAATTTCCCATCAATGGTAGTTCCAGAGAGGGGATGCAGTGCTAAACACATCTGTCAATTCCACTTCATGAAGTGGATTGGATTCACACTCTTTTACTTTCTTTATGTTCTTTGGTTATTGTCTGATTGGATAGTGCTGATTCACACTGGACCATCTTTATCAGTTGAGAAATTCAAACGTTAACCTCATGAAAACACTCTTCAAAAATCTAAATATAACATGGATCAGCCACCTATGACTCCTTAGCCCAAGCTACTCTATCCATAAGATCAACAAATACATCCACTACTAAAAACCTAGTAAAGAGCATCTTTTTCCCAAGAGTAAGATAATTACATTTTTGTAGATCCATGTGATATTCAGCATTAATAAATGTTCATAAAAACAAAACCTTGAGATCCAGTCCTAGCCCAGGCCCAGTGAGTGTGTGGGAAAACTTCTGGCTACCCTGGGCCAGGGGAAACTACTGGTTCCAGCCTAGGCACAGCATGGGTAAGACCCTCTTCCACCCCCTTAGTATGACCCCCACCACTCCACAGCACCTCCTCTATCCCGCCTGCCCAGTAGGAATTTCTGCCGCATTCCAGGAACATGCAGATCCACTCCTAGCCAAGGCCGGTGAGTGTGTGGGAGAGCTTCTGGTTACCCTGTGCTGGCATGACCTACTGGACCCAGCCCAGGCGCAGTGTGGGTGACACCCTCTTTCACACTCTTTGGATGTTCCCCATCACTCAGTAGTACTCTCCCACACCCCACCCACAGAGTAGGAATTTCTGCACGTTCTGGGAACCCCCAGATCCAGTCCTAGTCCAGGCCCAGTGAGTGTGTGGGAGAGCTGCCTCTCTCCCCTACTCCACCTTGTCCCCTCCAGACTCAGCTCAGAACAGGCATACAGGTCTGGGGTGTAACCCTGCAGCTGCAATCCCTGCAGAGAGAGTAGAGGATAGAACCACCCAGCTAGTCCAGGAGCAGAAAATCCTGCCAGAGTGGCACAAAAGGTTCACCCTCAAGGGCAGCAGCAGGAATTACTGTATGTTCTGGGAACCCCAGATCCAGGCCTAGTCCAGGCCCAGTGAGTGTGTGGGAGAGCTGCCTCTCCCCGCTACTCCACCTTGTCCTCTCCAGACTCATCTCAGGCCTGGCATACAGGCCTGGGGTGAAACACTTCAGCTGCAATCCCTGCAGAGAGTGTAGAGCACAGAAGCACCCAGATACTCCAGGAGCAGAGGGGTGCAACTGGTTCACCCCCAAGGGCAGCAAAAGGAAGAAACTGAGCACAGCAGCCAGAACCAAGCCAGGCATAGCTGGATAAATCCAAACTTTGTAGATCTGCACCTGAACTCCAGTAGGTGCTAAGGCTATAACTGCAACAAAGATTTACAACAAAGGTCAGAAGACAGTGCTACACAAAATGACAATGAGAAGGAGCAAAATGCAATCTCAGAACCTAAGCCCACCCATAACAAGTAAAGAGGACACTAACAAAGAATAAATTGGGAATCACAGAGCTGAAAAAAATGGATCAACACCTTCAGAAATAAAGAAACAGCTGCAGAAAGTATAGAGGAACTCAGATTGGAAATGAAAAAAGATATCCCTGAATTAATAATATCTGCAGCAAAAATAAAATGCAGAAAAATATGGAGAAAACACAATGCCCACCCAGAACAAGTGTAGAGGACACTAGCTCAGCTCAAAGGTGTGAATTAATAGTGTCAATAGTAAATACGCAACAGCAGAAAGTCAAAAAGGAACTCAGAGCACAATTATTTTTTTCCCAGTTCAGCTCAAATGTACGAATTAATAGCATCAATAGTAAATGAGCAGCAGCAGAAAGTTATAGAGGAACTCAGAGCGGAATTATTTTCTGAAATAAAAAAAGAATTCTCAAAATTCATAGCAAGTGAAGTAAAGAATCAACTACAAAAACACAGGGAGAAAAACCAATCTGAAAAAAACACTGCAGTAAAAGAATTTATAACTGCTTATAAAGAAGACATTGATTAAAAAATAGGGGAGATTAGAAAAATGACAGATTCCTTGAATGAGCAATATGGGAAAACAATAGATCACATGAAGCAGAGTCAAAGAGATATACAGGAAATTAAACTGTCAATCACAAGCTTGCAAAACCGTTTAAGTGAATGTGAAGACAGAGTTTCAGATCTTGAAGATGCTGGTGCAGCTAGTGAAAAGATATGAAAGGATCTCTTAAAAACAACAAGGATGCAGGAAAAAATAATCCATCACCTGCAAGATGATGCAAAGATGAACAATGTGAGACTAATAGGCATCAGTGAGAAAGAAGGAGTCAATACAAATGAAATTAAAAAAATATGGGCAGAAGTAATGGAAGAAAACTTCACAAATATGAGGAAATAATCTGATATTCAAGTAACTGAAGCATACAGAATGCCAAGTAACCTCAACCCAATGAAAAACACACCAAGACATATATTAGTCAAGATCCCAGAAATTCAGCGCAAGAATAATATACTGAAAGCCGCTAAAGAAAACAAAGAGATCACATTCAAAGAAAAACCCATCAGAATTACAGGTGACTTCTCTTCAACAATCACAAAAGCAAGAAGAGCATGGAGCAGAGTACTTCAAGTCCTCTGTGAAAACAAATTCCAGCCCAGACTACTGTACCCTGCAAAAATCTCTTTCAAGTTTGATGGAGAAGTGAAAAACTTTCATGGAAAAGAACAGCTAAAGAATTTCATGATGACAAAGCCAACCCTACAAAGGCTACTGAAAAATGTTCTAAAGAGGGACCAATATGCTCTATAGAAGAAACACATTAACTCATTAAGACATTCATAGGTTGAAAGTCAAGGGTTGGAACACAATACTACATGCCCCAGCACCTCAGAATAAATCAGGGGTAGCAATCCTATTCTCAGACAATCTCAACTTCAAACCAACAATGATAAAGCAAAATAAAGAAGGCCACTGGTTAGGGAAAAAATTCAAGAGGAAGAGTAACACTCTTAAATATGAATGCACCAAACACGGGAGCACCCAACTATATAAAGCAAATCTTAATGGACATGAAAAATCTAATATCCAATACCACAATCTTAACAGAAGACCTTAACATCCCCTTATCCCCAAAAGATAGATCAACCAGACAAAAACTTAGCAAAGAAATAACAAAACTGCACAAGAGCTGGAAACAAATGGACTTTGTGGACATATACAGAGTTTTCCACCCAAACACAGCTGAATACACATTTTTCTCAGCTGCAGATGGGTCATTTTCTAAAATAGACCACATAGTGGTCCTTAGGTCATGCTTAAGTATATGTAAGAAAACAGAAATTATCCCATGCACATTATCTGAAAACAGTGCAATGAAACTGAAAATAAATGATAAAAGAAACCAGAAAAAAACCTTTAAATACATATACATGGAAATTAAATGACACCCTACTCAGTAACCAATGGGTCACAGATGAAATTAAACAAGAAATTCAACAATATCTACAATTCAATGATAATTTAAGCACAACTTGTTATAATTCATGGTCTACAATGAAAGCAGTTCTCAGAGGGAAATTCATAACTGTGAACTCACACATTACAAAAAAGAATGGGAACAAATAAATACACTAATGCTGCACCCTCAACAACTAGAAAAGTAAGAGCAAACTAAACCCAGAGCCAAAGAGGGAGGAAATCATTAAGATTAGAGCAGAAATTAATTCAATTGAGACGAAGAAAGCAATTCAAAGAAATAAAAAAGCAAAAAGCTGATTCTTTGAAAGATTAAATGAAATTGATAAGCCTCTAGCTAACCTCATCAAAAAGAGGAAAGAAAAAATTCAAATACAAGCAATAAGGAACGAAAAGGGTGTAAGCACCACTGACCCAGTGGAAATTCATAAGATTACCAATAGCTACTTTTAGTATCTTTACTCTCACAGAATAAAAGACACAGAAGAAATGGACCGAATTCTAGAAAAGTACAAATTGCCACAAATGAATCAACAAGATATGACCACTCTCAATAGCCTAATAACAAACAATGAAATACGAAATGTAATTAAAAACCTGCCAACAAAGAAAATTCCAGGTCCGGATGGATTCACAGCTGAATTCTACAAAACATTTACAGAAGATGTAGTCCCTATACTCCTCAAATTCTTTAATGGAATTGAAAAGGAAGCAATCCTCCCAAAATCATTCCAGGAGGCAAGTATTAAACTGATACCAAAACCAGGGAAAGACCCAACTAAGAAAGAGAACGACAGGCCGATCTCCCTCATCAACATAGATGCCAAAATCCTAGCAAATAGAATACAGCAAATCATCAAGAATATCACACACCATGACCAGGTCTGTTTAATCCCAGGGATGCAAGGATGGTTTAATATTCAAAAATCTATAAATGTAATGCACTATATCAATAGAGCAAAAATCAAAAACCACATGATCATCTCCATTGATGCAGAAAAAACTTTTGACAAAGTTCAACACTCATTCATGTTCAAAGTCCTACAGAAAATTGCAATAGATAGCCTCTACTTCAATCTGGTAAAAGCCATTTATGAAAACCCAACAGCTAACATAATTCTAAATGGGGAAAAACTGAAATATTTCACTCTTAGAACTGGTACAAAACAAGGATGTCCACTATCACCACTCTTATTCAATAAAGTTCTGGAATCAGTAGCTACAGCCATTAGACAAGAGAAAGAAATAAAAGGAATAAGAATAGGTAAAGAAGAAGTTAAATTATGTTTATTTGCAGATAACATGATACTTTACTTGGAATATACAAATAACTCCACCAAGAAGCTACTAGAATTAATACAGAAATTCAGTAGCATAGTAGGTTATAAAGTCAATACCAAAAAGTCAACAACATTTCTCTACACAGACAACAAACACATTGAGAGAGAAATTATAGAAACAATACCTTTTACCGAGGAAAACGAAATACCTTGGAATTAATTTAACTAAAGAAGTCAAAGATCTTTTCAACAAAAATTACAGTACTCTGAAAAAAGTGATTGTAGAGGATTTCAGAAAATGGAGAGATATTCCATGCTCCTGGATAGGAAGAACCAACAGTGTGAAGATGGCCATACTCCCAAAATTGCTGTACAGATTTAATGTAATCCTTATCAGACTATCATTAACTTACCTCACAGAGCTAGAGAAATCATTCCTAAAATTTATCTGAAACCAGAAAAGACCTAGAATAGCAAAGGCAAACCTGGGCAATAAAGACAAGGCAGGAGGCATTACAATTCCTGACTTGAAATTGTACTACAAGGCTACTGTGATAAAATCAGCATGGTACTGGCAACAAAATAGACCTGAGGATCAATGGAATAGATTAGAAG
>NW_004524585.1:24023684-24028258 GCF_000260255.1 Octodon degus
ATAAAGAATTATATACTTCTTATGTTTACACATAAGTCCAAAAAACTAACCATATACAAACTTGAAGCAGGGCATTCCCACAATATTCCTTTTCCTGTCTCTTGCTTTCATTCACTACCCCCTTACTTTTGAACAACCATCTACCCAAGAGACAGCATAGCAGCAACTGGCATGTCATGACAACCAGGCTGTATTCAGAAGACCAGAATGACGGGTACTCCATATATGAAACTACTATTAGAGATTACTATCTGCAGTGCAGTTCCAATACTATTATGGGCTACTGCACCCTTTTAGAATATTTTGCTGCGTTTACACACCTATAATATTCAAATAACGGAACTTAACCAAAAAAAGGGGATACAGATGAATGCCCGTTTCGTATCTGTGTATTCAAAGTGGTTAGGATAGATATATAGTTACATTCTCTCAATGAATGGAAGGATTTGTTCTAATGGTGTTTGTAAATAGGATATCATGTTCGCATCTTGTACAACAATTAATCACTAGGAAGAATGTATGCAGTGTGTTGATTATTGGAACTGTCCTACTGATTTGGTTTGAAGCTGTCTCATTGCTATTCGTTTCTCAATAAAATTATGGAAAAAAAAATAATGTAACTCCAAAACCCAAACAAAAATGAGAAAAATGTTCAGTGCTATAAAGAAAGTCGCTTAAAGCACTAGCAATGGTTAAGATGAATACAGTTGTTATGACTATATTGAATGACATCAATCGTTAAGGATACTATTGTTTTTTCCCAACCAACCACGTTTCTATAGCAACAGTGTACAGTGCCTCACTACTCAATTCAGATTCATAGTGAACCTCCTGTCTGAGTCTCCCCAGTGCTGGGGTCATGGGTGTGCACCACCATGCTAAGTTTCCTGGCCAGCACAGTGAGGGGTTCTGGGACTGGACCAGGAATTGAACTAGGGTCCTTGAGATTCCCAAGCAGGATTTAGACCGTGGAGGTATCTCCTCAGCCCCATAGTTGTTACTATTGACAAGAGTGACTAAAAAGAAAGGAGATTAATTTTGACACATGCAGTTCACATAAATTAAAATATTAGCACTCTCATAAAAAGAAAAATGATATATTATTGCATGCTTTTGAAATTGTAATTTCTTTGCCAGCTCTACTAATTAATAAAGAACTACTGTTTTCATCTTAAAAAATATATATTGTATAGTTTCCCTAGTATAAGAACTCAAAATTCATGGAGATTATGCGGCCAAAGAGTACAGTGATTGAAGATGTAGAGTGTGCCTAAGGAGAGTCACATGGAGAGAAAACACTCTCTCAGGCTATCACAGAGAGCACATTGGCCAAGCAATGGCCGTGACTCATCCACATGGCTGACACTGACAAATGTTCTACAATCTGAGGTACAGGATCTCAAGATAAATCCTGAGGGGATTTCACTGACCTTCTCAGTCCCAACAGCTACAACTCTTGTTGCATAGGTCCTGTTTAACTTGGTCTTAACCATCCAGTAGAAAAGTATGAAGATGAAATATAGGAAGTAAAGCCAGCTGTAAGGAAAGTCAACATTTTGTCCCTAGCCTTCCAAGGTCACTTAAGACTCAGGCCATAGGAGAACTTGTTCTGTAATGTCAGGTAACTCTGTAGTGTCCCAAACTTTCTGATCAAGGAGATTATGTTGGCTGTGGGGGACTCAGGCCAACAATTTCAGACACTGCCAGTTAAACAGAAGACCCAAAGCTATTATGGGCTACCGGACTCTTTTAGAATATTTTGCTGGGTTTACACACCTATAATATTCAAATAACAGAACTTAGCAAAAAAGGGGTATACAGATGAATGTCCATTTTCTATCTGTGTATTCAAAGTGGTTAAGATAGATATATAGTTACATTATGTTAATGAATAGAATGATTTGTTCTAATGGTGTTTGTAAATAGGATCTCAAGTCCACATCTTGTACAGCAATTAACCACTAGGAAGAATGTATGCAGCGTGTTAGTTATTGAAACTGTCCTAGCGATTTGATTTGAAACTGTCTCATTGCTATTTATCAATAAAATTATGAAAAAAATAAGAACTCAAAAGAAGAAATACGAATAGAAAGGTATAATACAAGTAAAAGGAAAGCAGTATCTTGAGGACTAACTAATGAAAAGAGGGAAAGGAGAAGAGCTAGGAAACATGTTAATTCAAGCCATACAGCTATATGTAGAAGATGGGCAAGGCAATGATCCTGAGAATCTTCAGAAGATTTTTTAATCTAGCAGTTAATTGGAAAGATTCTCACCCTGACTGACTATATATACTGATACCTATAAACTAAGCAACTGCACTGCAGATGGTAATCTGTAATAGTAGTTTCATGCTTGAAGTACCTGTCATTCTGGTCTTCTGAATGTGGGCTGCTTGTCATGACATGCCAGTTGCTGCTGTGCTGTCTCTCAGGTAGATGATTGTTCAAAAAGAAGGGGGTGGTGAATGAAGGCAAGAGATAAGAAAAGGAATATTGTGGGACTGTCCTGCTTCAAGGTTGTATAAGGTTAGATTCTTGGACTTATGTATAAACATAAGTATTTAATTCTTTATGCCTATTTTTAAAAATATATTCTAATTTTTAAATGTTTTTTCATCATATTCTATAGGGACTTAAAGTTCAACATATCAATACTTTGATGAAAAATACCTGTTCCATGTTATGCCTAAGATGTTTGATATTCAGACAGATAGTGAGGTTAAGCTTAACAGCCTAGGCTGTATGGTAATAACAATAAGCTTCTCTTCTGAATGATTAACAACTTACATTTGCAGACCAAAATTAGAGAAAAAGGAGGGCTGTAAGGAAAGTCAACATTTTGTCCCTAGCCTTCCAAGGTCACTTAAGACTCAGGACATATGAGAACTTGTTCTGTAACATCATGTAACTCGGTAGTGTCCCAAATTTTCCGATCAAGGAGATTATGGGGTCAAAGAGGAAAGTGACCGATGATGTAGAGTGTGCCTAAGGAGAGTCATATGGAGAGAAAACACCCTCTCAGGCTTTTACAGAGAGCACATTGGCCAAGCAATGGCCGTGACTCATCCACATGGCTGCACTGACAAAGATTCTACAGTCTGAGGTACAGGATCTCAGGATAATTCCTGCGGGGATTTCACTGACCTTCTCAGACCCAAAAGCTACAACTCTTGTTGCATAGGTCCTGCTTTACCTTGGTCTTAACCATCCAGCAGAAAAGTATAAAAACAAAGTATAAGAAGTATAGCCACGTTGTTATATTGAGCTGAAGGGGACTCAGGTCAACAATTTCTGACATTGCCAG
This sequence comes from Octodon degus, assembly GCF_000260255.1. Taxonomy (NCBI): domain Eukaryota; kingdom Metazoa; phylum Chordata; class Mammalia; order Rodentia; family Octodontidae; genus Octodon; species Octodon degus. Next base: position 24,026,991 of record NW_004524585.1, read on the forward strand.
TGAAGCAGAAGACCCAATACTATTATGGACTACTGAACTCTTATAGAATATTTTGCTGAATTTACACACCTATAATATTTAAACGATGGAACTTAAAAATAAAAGGATACAGATGAATGTCCATTTTGTATCTGTATATTCAAAATGGTTAGGATAGATATATAGTTACATTCTCTTAATGAGTAGAGGGATTTGTTCTAATGGTGTTTGTAAATAGTAGATCAAGTCTGCATCTTGTACAGTAATTAACCACTAGGAAGAATGTATGCAATGTGTTAATTATTGAAACTGTCCTACCAATTTGGTTTGAAACTGTCTCATTGCTATTTGTTTCTCAATAAAATTATGGAAAAAACCTTATAACTATTGTTATACTGAAATAATCTAAGTCTGATTGTCTAATAGAATATCTGCTTTTATAGAAATACTCAGTGTGTTTCTGACTTCACTGTTAGAATATGACTCTTCAACAATTGATATTTTCTCTATTGGAAGAGGATTTACATTTAGGAACTGAGTTTGAAATTATATTTAAATTTAAGGATTAATAGCTATACATAGCTAATGAGTAATATAGTTTGAGATTATTACCATTATCATCACTTGTCTACAGTCTTACTGGGTTCTAAATTTCATTATACTTTCTTGAAGATTGAACCATACACTCTGTTAACTAGCGTCTCAATAATTTAATTCTTGTTTTCCTAGAAATCTTCAGATAATTCTGCATCTGTGACCTACATACTAATATTGAAGAATTAAAAATTTAATATTTATTCTAAAAGAATTATCTCTATTACTAATACAAATTCTTTTAATTATACAAATGAACAGTAATGAAATTAAGAGGCTGGAGAAATTGTATTCACACTGGAAAATACCCTAATCTTTTTTCTTCAAATTGCCCTGAAATGGCTACAAAAACTAAAGAAAAATGGAACAGAAGATCTTTACCTAAATCAATAAAAGCCCTTAATGACAAACTCACAGTCAAGATCATACTAAGTGGACAAAAACTAAAAGCTTTCTCTCTAAAATCAGAAAAAGAATCCTCATTACTAACACACCTTTTCAAATCATCCCTGAAATGTTAGACAGATTAATTTGAAAAAAGAAAGAAAGAAATGGCATATATACAGAAAAGGAAAAAGTTACTATGATTTCCTGATGTCATGATCCTCCATCTAGATTACCCCAAAAACTACAGAAAGAAAAAAAACTTAGAGTCAATAACCAAATTCTAAAGCACAGGACACAAAGTCAACACT
>NW_004524585.1:24029568-24042812 GCF_000260255.1 Octodon degus
GTCTGCATCTTGTACAGCAATTAACCACTAAGAAGAATATATGCAGTGTATTATTTGTTGAAACTGTACTTTCGATTTGATTTGAAACTGTCTCATTTCTATATGTTTATCAATAAAACTTTGAAAAGAAAAAAAAAAAGAAATCGTCATATAACAAACGGCCCTGCACGTGTCTCCTCGTATTTCTCCAGAGAAGGTGTGTGATGGACTCTGTGAAGCAGGCTGGCTGTGGAGGGCAGCTGCGGGCGTGACGGTGCAGGCACTGCTGCCCCCTGTGCGCGGGCTCCTCCCGCCCCCAGCAGCAGTGTGCGAGGAGCGCTTTTTCATGCAGAGCTCATCAGGAGAGAATGTGATCAATCCAGTGAGAATTGATGTTGCCGTAGTTTCAAGTGGGTTCTGCATCGGAGCATCCTCGCGCTTCAGGCTCGTGCTCTTCCAGTCCAGGAGCCCGTCTGATGGAGCGGAGTACTTCTCTTGGATCTGCGCAGGAAGACAGAAGGACCTGTATTCTTGCAGATAATAGTCAAGTGTCTTCAGGGTTAGAAGTCAACTCTTCCTTACGAGCAGTTCATGGCTTCCACGTGGAGCTCTGCCCCCTGAGCGGTGGCGATTACGTCATGAGCAACCGCATGGTTGTGGAGCGGAGGTCGCAGTCTGAGATGCTAAGCGCTGTGAATAAGAACAAGCTCGTCGAGCAGATCCAGCACTTGCAGAGCATGTTTGAAAGAATCTGTGTGATTGTGGAAAAGGAGAGAGAAAAAACAGGAAACATATCACGAACGTTTAGGAGAACGAAAAACTATGACAGCCTGCTGACAGCCTTAATTGGTGCTGGGATCCGAATTCTGTTCAGTTCCTGCCAGGAAGAAACTGCAGATTTGCTAAAAGAACTCTCTTTAGTGGAACAGAGAAAGAATGCCGGTATTCTCGTCCGACAGCGGTGAATAGGAGTTGGCTCGAAGCCCTGCAGTTTTACCTCAGTATTCCCAGCGTGAGTTACGTGGCTGCATTAAATATGTACCATCGGTTTGCATCTGTGAAAAGGATGGCTAACAGCTCCCCTGCAGAAATCTCAGTGTATGCACACGTAACTCAACAGAAAGCTGAGGAGATCTACAGGTACTTGCACTATGTATTTGATGTGCAAATGCTGCCGCACGACCTTAACCAAGACAAACCAACCTGACACGCAACCGGACTGCTTAAGATGCTGCACAGTACTAAATGCACTTCCGTAACTGTGTTTGTGATGATGTGTAAAATATGTAAATGTTTCCTTATTACTTAAAAGATATTTTGTGTATATTTTTATTTATATGTAATATATAAATTAAAAGAAAAAAATCAAGTGTTCTACACAGTAACAAACTCAGACAGAAATTAAGGAAATAACACTGTGTACAAGAGCATCAGGAAAATTAAATATTTAGTAATTAACCTATACAAGGAATTGAAAACCCTCTATAATGGAAGTTATAGTAATCTGGCAAAGGATATTAAAAAATTTGCAGAAAGGGCTAGCCGGATAGCTCAGTGAACTGAAGCACCTGCTTAAGTAGGCACAGGGACCGGGGTTTGATCCCCAGCATCACATACTGTGGCAGCCCCACCCCCAGTGCATGCTGAGACTGGGAGTGGTGGCACACACCTGTAATCCTAGTGCTTGGGAGGCTGAAAACAGGAGGATCACTGAGTCTGATCTATGTAATGAGACCCTGTACTAATAAAATAAAATTAAATTAAAATAAAGATATCTCCTGTTTCTGGATTGGCTGATACAACATAATGGAAATGGACACACTTCCAAAATTGTTATAGAAATTTAATGCAATCCTAAGCAAGATACCAACAGAGTTCTTCACAGACCTAGGAAAACAGTTCTCAAATTCACATAGAACTAGAAGAGACCCACAGAAGAAATTGCTAAGTGCAGGGCAGGGGACATTACAATCCCTGAGTTCAAGTTATGTCCACAGTGATGAAAACAGCATAACATTGGGAAAGAAAAAAAAAACAGACTCGTGGATCAATGGAACAGAATAGAAGATGTACTGAACTACCATATCTTTGATAACAAGACCAAACAGATTCACTGTAGGAAGATACTCTCTTGAACAAAAGTTGCTGGGAAAACTTGCTTTTCATATACCAGATATTGAACTCAAACATGTATCTCTTTCCCTGACTTAAACGAAACTAGAACTAGATCAAAGATCTAAATATTAAAACAGAAAGACTATAGCTACTGGAAGATAGAATAGACAAAAGTCTTAAAGACATAGGTACAGGCAAAGGCTTTCTGAAAAAAAATCCTGAATTGCACAAGAAATAATACCAAGAATCGACAAATGCTTGCTTTTCAACAGCAAATTAAATAGACCTTCTGCACATCAAAGGAAACTACCAATTACATCTTAATCTCCATCTTTCCCAGAAGAAAAATAAATTCAGGACTACTCTCACTGGACTCAACAAAAAGTAATTCATGCAATAAATTGCCTTTCCCTTTCCCTTGCTTTCTTGCCCCTCCCCTGCCTACTTCTCCTTCCTATAACAAATTCTTTATTATTCTCATCACTTTGATGACAGCCAATGATTGTATGACCAAATGTAATGATTATGTGCAAAAATATCTCAGTTCTATAAATAGAGCTTTCTTCTTTGAAACAAAATAATGGAAAAATAAAGAGTTACTGGTTAACCACAAAAAAGAAACTACCAAGAGTGAAGAGGCAATGTGCAAAATGGAAAAAAAAAATTCCAGCTTCTTTTCAGACAGAAGAATACCATCTAGAGCATATAGAAAAAAAAAAAAAAAAAAAAAAAAAAAGATTAGATGCCCCAAATGTAAAGACACAAGTAAATATGCTATTGGAAATGAATAGATACTTCTCACATGAAGTATAAATGACCAACAAATACTTGAAATGTTGTTCTACATCTCTGGCCATTTGAGAAGCATAATTTTTTTTAAAAAATTGAGATTCCATCTTATACTAGAAAGGATGACTATTATCATGAAACAAAGGAATAACAAATGCTAGGAAGACTACTTATGAGACAACGAAATTCATTCTCCATTTATTTAGGGAAGGGTCTATGGGGTGTTCAAGGCTACTAGATCATACGTATAGTGATCCACCTGTTTACAGCTTCACAAGAGCTAGGATTATGGGTGCACGTCACCATGCCCAGTCTCAATTGTTGTCTCAGTGTGCCCCGGCAGTGGGGCTGATACGGCAGACCCAGGGATCAAACCCCAAGTCCCTTCCCTTGATTGCAGGTGCTTTAATCAGCTGAGCTATTTGGCCATCCCTCTATTTAATTTTTTAAATTTTTTATGTATTTGGTACAAGGTCTTACTAGGCAGCTCAGACCCTAGTGGTCCTCCTGTTTCAGGCTTCCCAGCCATGGAACTACATGCATGTGCCACCACCCCAGGTCTCAGTGGCCTGCTCAGCACGCCCTGTGGGCAGAGCTGGTGCAGCATGTGGCACCAGGGATAGTTCTCTACTTTTGGTGGCAGTGTTAATGGGTACAACCACTATGGAAATTAGCATGGAGATTCCTCAAAACTCTAAAACTAGATGTTCCATTTGACCCATATATATATATATCCATCTTCTAGGTATCTTTCTCAAGGAGTTAAAGAGATACTAATAGATATATGCATACTTGTGTTTATAACTGCACTATTTATAATAGTTATATCTTGGAGACAACTCTTATGCCTGTATCAACAGATGAATGGGGACTGGGGAGATAGCTCTGCAATCTAAAGTAACGGCTTAGGAAAGCTTAGGGAAGTGCAGGGACTGCAATTCGATCCCAGGCACCACATGTTGTGCCAGCCCACCCCTAGGGTGGGCTGAGCCTGCTACAAAACAAACAAAGAAACCCAGATGAATGGGTAAAAAAATGTGCTATTTACATCCAGTGGGGTACTACTTAGCCAAAGATAAGGATAAACTTGAGGCATTTTTAGATAAATAGATATCCCTTGAGACAATAATCTTAAGTGAAATAAATCAAGCATGAAAGTTTAAATGTCATCTTTCTCTTGTGTAAGGGGCCAAATGAAGGACAAATATTAAGATATAGAAAGACTTTAAATGGTAAGCTGAATAAGAGGTCGAGGAGAGGGCGAAAGGATGGTGAAAGGGATTTAAAGCAAAAATAATGAAGAATAATGGAACAAGATCTTTTGTAAATGATTAGGGAAAGAAGAGATGGAGGATCCAATGGTCAGGAAAAGATCGAAGAAATTAAGATGCATTGGGTACATAATCAAACTCCCCGTGATGAATGTGCACTGCAAATGAGTTCTGAATGTACATGCCTGTTCATTTACATTGACATATACTACAAACATGTCCTACAGCAAATTTAAAGAGCAAACAACTGTTAAATGTTGTCTTTTAAAATATTTTTTTTTCATTTTTGAGTAGGAATTTGCAGTCCATAATGTTTATATTCATAGCTTAGGGAGTCCTTACTTGTAGCTAACACATCTTACTCCATTTTATTCTCCTTCTTCTAACTTCAGGTCTAGAGTCCCTTCCCATCTGATAAAGATCTGTCTGCCTGCTTCTTATTGTCTATCTTTCACTTGTCTACTATCATTATTTTCATTATTTACACTTTGGGTTTCTTGAATAAGAGATTTTGCATAAAATTCAAGCTTCTGTGTCTGATTTATTTCCCTTAAAATCATGGATTCAAGCTGCACTCTTTTTCCTAAAAAGGACTTAAATGTATCTCTTTGCAACAGAACCGTACTCCACCATGTATATGTAGCACCATTTGTTCATTCATTCATCTCATGTTAAATAAGCTGCTCCTGATATATTACTATTATGAGTTGTGTGGCTATAAATAAGGGTATATAACGTGTCAATGGTAGCATGATATCTACCTCTTTCGGGAAGATACCTAAAAAGGAATACCTGAGGAGATGGAATTTCTACTTTTGCTTTCTTGTTTTGAATTGTTTCTGTATTTGGTAAAGGGTCTCACTACAGAGCTCAGACTCATTCTGATCCTCCTCCTTTAGCCTCCCACACGCTGGGACTACAAGCATGCACCATCATACTCGGTCTTAGTGGCCAGCACAGCACACATGTCAGGGATCCAGCCCCAGTTCCTGAGCTTGTCTAAGCAGGTGCTTAGTCAGCTGAGCTATCTCGCCAGCCCTGTTTTGTTTGTTTATTTGTTCATTTTGCTTTAAATCTTCATAATGATTTCCATAATGCTTCTGAAGTTTACATTTCTAGCAACAATGTAGAAGGCTGCCTTTTCCACCCAAACCGTCACCAGAATTTGTTATTGTTTAACATATTGAGGAACATCAATCTTTGTGGAGTAGCATGAAATTTCAGTGATTTAATTTGAAATTCTCTCATGGTCAGGGATGGTGAGCATTTTCTCATGTATTTATTGATTATTTTATACTTCTGACAAAGGTGTATGCATTTCAGGTGCCCCTTTTGTAACTGGGTTTTGTATTTTGGGAGTTCTGGGGGTTTTTTTTGTTTGTTTGTTTGTTTTTTAGGGTTCTTCATAAATTCTAAATACTAGTCCTTTGACAGGAGTAGTTTGAAAAACATTTTCCAATCCATAGGTTGATTTCAATTTATTGTTTCCTTTGTTGCGTTTAAGCTTTTTAATTTTATATGTTATGTGAGGATTCTGGATACAATTTCTTGTGCAAAAAATACATTTCATTTCCATTTTTTCCCTCAAGCACAACAGAAACCAAACGCATATTATTTGATGCAATCTTAGATTTTTTGTAAATGTATATGGAAATTTAAAAAAAAATTTAAGGAAACAGGAAGTTGTAGGATCTAGATCTTCAATATTGCCTAAGTAGTGTTAGCATGTAGAAAGCAAGAACATTAGAAAATCGTGTCCCACAAGTTGCATCCCTAAATATTCAAATGGGAAATTCTTGTGAGATTCTAAGTCAGACAATGTTGGAGAATTTGAAAAACTCAGCCAGACTGAACTCCTTGGAGCTACTGAGAAGTCCATGGGTCATGCAGAAATGCACACTTATCACTGTGAACTCAAAAATGCCAGGGAGAAGGAAAGACAACTAGAGACCTAAGGAAAGAAAAAACTGATTGCTTAGAGAAAATGGTTCAGAGGAATGAAAGACATTAGCAAGATTTAAGAGTGCTCTACGAATGTAAGCAGCATTTACATTTAATTGAGATGCTTGGCCCCAAAAGGTCATGGGCGAAAGATGAAATGTACATCAGGAATGTGAATAAGTAAAACTAGGTCACGATCAAGTAAAAGACGAGGTCAAAAAATTCAAAGGGCAGGTCTCTCCCACATATTAAATTAAGGAATTTGAAAGACAGTGCTTTGATTTGGAGGCTCAAAGCAAGCAAAAGACAACAGATATCCAGGAGACCTCTCAAAGGTGTAAACAAAAGCAAGATGTTATAGAAAGAAACGATAAACCTATCGAGGAACTTCAGCAAGCTTTAAGAGTAAATCAAAATAAGAGCATGACCAACAGAAGAGGATAAGTAATTCTGAGAAAATGATAAAGGATTTGAAAAATGCACTAAGGACTACAGACAGTGGTGAGAATGTTTAACTTCAGATTGATGCCATTACAAATGTCCTGGGATGAGTTTAAGATGAAAAGTCACTACGTGAAGGGGAGAAACACAAAAAGAGCATGAGTGTGCATATTACAGCTTTTGACAGTCTTACAAATTAAAAAGAAGATAAGCTGAAGCAGAGGTACCAGGACACATATGAAGCTGTTTTATGGCTAAGAAGTAGCAGAGACCTATTACAGAATTAAGAAACCTCATAAAGATTTGTACTTCTTTTCATATACAAAAAGTACATTTAATTCTTAAAAACTCTATGGTAATCTGTGAGCAGAACAAAGTGGAATTTGATTATATAGAAGTATCTTCACAGCTGCACCTCACAGAGCAAACTTTCATTGAATTGGATGATGATAGGCAACAATTTTTTAATTAATTTTACTGAGAAATAAAGAGCAATGAGACAGATTCAAAACAGGTTAGTAGGACAGTTACAATAATTAATACACTGCATGCTGTTGTCTTCATAGTAGTTATTCATAGTACAAGATGCAGAAATGATATCCTGCCCAAACACTACTAGTACAAATCTTTCTTCTCATAAAATTAAGATAAGTTGGATATATATATATATATATATATATATATATATATATATATATATATATACAGATACAAAATGGACCTTTATGTATATCCCCTAAATTTTCTGATCAAGGAGATTATGGGGCCACAGAAGAAAGTGATCAATGGTGTATAATGCACATAAGGACAGTCACCTGGAGAGAATGTGTTCTCTTAGGCTAAGAGAGAAAACTGGTCAAGCAATCGCCATGACTCATCCACATGGCTGACACTGATAAAAGCTCTACAAACTATGGTACAGAGTTTCAGGGTAAATCCTGAGGGGATTTGACTGACCTTGTCAGATACAAAAGAAATATTTCTTACTATATAGGTCTTGCATTATCTTTGTCTTAACCATCCAGCAGAAAAGTATAAGCAAAAGGTATAAAAAGTAAAGCCATATCACTATGCTGAGCTGTAAAAGGCTCAAGTCAACAACTTCTGACATTGCCAGTTCTATGGATAAGGCACTACTATGATGGACTACTAGACTATATTGGATTATTTCACTGAATTCATGCACCTACAATATTTATATGGCAAGGGAATACCCATCTCTGACAAAACTAAACAATTATTGCAGAAAGGCAAGGAACTTAAGAAGAGAGCTCGGCAAGGGTATAACCTGGATGCACAGCAGACCCAGGTACCCACCATTCCTAATGGACACAACTCTCACCCCCACAGCTTTCCAAGATCTTCCAAATACATTGGATGATATGGGTGCTTTATTAACTGGAGAAAGACCAAGACCTTCCTTCCTCACAGGACTGAATGCCACAGTGGTTCAGGAGTACACAGAAAGAGAAGAAGAAATAGTACAGTTAACTGAGGAACTAAACTAGACTGATATATGGAAACTATTTCACAGGTAAAAGAACAGTGGCTAAATCCCTTAAAAGATCTAGTAGAAAAAATTAAGGAAAAATTCAGAAATTATTTTTAGGTCCGTGCCTTGTGCTGGCAAAATTATCTCCACACAGAAAGTCAGGAAGATTATGTTTAATATGGGACTTGAATTAAAATCAAATTTTTCAGTTATACTCAGTAGCACAAACTGACTCCTCCTCAAGGTGGGGGTAGAAAAGTGGTTCTATCCAGATCTACTTGACAGCACTTCAGGAGCTTAATCGGTACACAAGTAGTATAGTTCAAGCCAGGGGATGGACCCAATCAATAAAGGGGGAGTATCTAAAATGGTTATGAAAACTAACTGTAAAGAAAACACATAAAATACATCTTTATTACACCAATGTTTCTATAATACCTTCATTTTTCTGAAAAGATGACAGTCTTGTTTACCTACAATGGTCCTCATATACTGAAATCAAATAGATCAAATTTAAAGGCTTTCCAAAGGCATCGCTATCCTATTACATTTATTCAATGTCTCAGTTACTCTTCTCTCATTGCTGGGACAAATACCCAACAGATTTATTTAGCTTACAGTTAATAGAGGTTTCAGTCCATACTCAGCTTGCTCCAAGGCAGACAGGCACAGGGCAGAGAGCAACCTTTCATGGGAGTGGCAAAGAGCAGAGAGCAAAGACAGGAGTAGCAGCAACAATGGCTGCAGAGAGAAAGTCTGTCTCCCTTAAATTGCATTCAGGCTATATGCCCCAGTCTGGGTTTAGTATTCACACCCATAATCCCAGAATTACTGAGACCCATAATCCCAGCCTTGGTCATGAATTAATTCCAAAGTCTAGAAGTCTCTACCCCATGACTGCATGAGGCTTTAGGGAGACAACTAGACACAAACCATAACACTCAGCCTTCTTGATTAAAGTAACTAGAAGGAGCTTCCAGAGTTTTTGTTATTGTTGTTGATGAATTCTGTTAATAACTATGGATTAATTGAATAAAGTTATGGGATTTATCAAAATAGAAAAAATCATGTCACTGACTACAAGTTAAATTTTCTTTGCTGGCTCTACCAAAGAATGACGCTTAATATCAACTTCAATAAAAAGATACTTTATAATGTCAATGTGATATTAAGACCTTTGGCACTATAATTACTTTTTTCTCATAAGTAAATTTTTAGAAAACTTGGATGTCAGAAATAACATGGAGAACAGCAGTAGAGTAATTTGTAAAACATATTTCAATTTCTATTTTCCAAGAATATTTTGTCAAGAACAAACTGAAATTACCAATTTCAGGAAACAGCCCCAAATTATGCTACTCTTTCAGTTCATCTTTTAAAAGGAACAAGATGTTTGCATGATTTTATTTCTAGTCTTAATCTACTTTTTAAAAAATTTAATCATTTGGTCGTGGTAGCCCAATTCAGCTTTCTCTATGATAAAATTATGGATTTTCTTTTTCAAACTCCACTTAGTATAAGTGAGAAATGAAATTCACCCCTCAGAGAGAGAAAATTGAGCTCTGATTCATGTATAAATGAAGATCAAGCTATTGTGCCTACACATGACACCACAGAGCAACACAATTAGGGAAAGGTTTTTGGAGACTGTGCATTTATTCTACTGTTTCTTAGTGTTTTACCCACTGAGTTTAGCAACTATTGACTCATCCTGCCTATAGAAATTTCTATTTTGATTTTTTTGTGATTTTCAGTTTGTTTCTTCATTTCTATAATTTCTTATTGAAAATGTTATGTAAGACATAATTGGTTTGCATATTTTATTTATTCATTCAATTATTTATACCAGTAAGCATGGAGAAAATATCTCTTATAATTAGAATAATATAAAATATTTTGCTTTTTGTTTTGATGCTGAAATTGTTTCACCTTCAGTCCTTGGGGTCTTTTTCAGATCTAAGTTTTCTCTTGAACATATTTTCCATTCCTTTTCTCTTTCTTTCTCTCTTACTTTCTTTCTTTGTTTTGTTTTAAGCATTTTAAATATGTGCCAATGTGAGTTTTCTCAGGATTTTGTTACATTTACTCAGGGATAAACCACTTCTCAAAGGGATTATTTTTTAACCAAGAATTTTAAAAATTCTTGTAGGGATGAGATTCCTCATCCTCCAGGTTCTCTCAAAGGCCCGTGTATGAAGTATATGAATATTCATCTATTTATGTATGCATTCATATATTCAGTCATTCTCCACTCTGTTCATATCTATATCATATTTTTGGCAAAAGCTTTTATATGGAGTTTATCGACATAAAATAATCAATATAGTTAACTCTGGGTTTCTTTGTGATCCTTGGTTTTTCTTATTTAAATTTTATTCTTTTCTTCAACAATGAGAAATCAGGCTCTAATACCACACTTACATACTCTATTGTTTATATGTCAATATTACATACTACATTACCTTTTTATTGATGCATTCTATGTGTATGAAGAAGATTTGTGTTGTAAACCCAAGACATATGAGAAACAAAGATACAATGAGAGCATAGAGCAGAGAACGCACATGTTTTAGAGACCAAGGGCCCAAACTGTAACTCAAAACCCGCTTAATTAACACTAACTGCCAACATTGTAATTAGTCCTGATTATTTAGGTTTTGGTTTAGAAAAAATAACTCATATATTAACATTAAATTTTTGTATATTAAAAAAATCACATGTGCCATAGGTTTGCCCCTGCTGGCACGGAAGGTTTTGTTTTAGTTTGGAAAATAGCACTCAAAAGTACATGTGTTAAAGTCTGGTCATCAGACTGATGTTAGTGAGAGGTGATAATATGTTTCAAAAGGGAAATTTAAAAAGAGAGAGCTTGATCATGGGGGTCATGTCCGTAAGGGATACTTTTAGACCCTGGATCCTCCTTTTCTTTCTTTGTTCACTGGCATTTATGAGATGAACAGTTTTGCTCTGCAACAAACTCTAGCTGTGAATGATACATGTTCACGAGAGGCCTAATAGCAGCGCATCCCCCTTGCGCATCCCCCTTGTCGAGGACAGAAACCTCTGCAGCTGTGGTTCAAAATGATAATTCTATCTTTCTAAGTTGATTGCCTCAGTTATTTTGTTACAATAACTGAAAAATAATATATATGCAGACATTTTTTTAAAAATCTTTTTTTTCATTATATCTTTGTCAACTTTTGTCCAAAGTTACTTATGTCAATCATTTTTAATTTTGCACTTTCTTTATGTGAGATTATACCATCCATTAGTAACACAGTTTAGTATGAAAAAGTCCTTTGAAGACTTCTCCAAATACAGCTTCTCTAACAGCAGTTGAACACCTATCTCTGACAAAACAAAACAAAAAAGGGGGATATAAATAAAGGATCATTTTGTTGTGAAAAAAAATAAGTAATGAAGTTTAATTTATTTGTTAGACTCCCAATTCAATCCTGATAAGAATTTTTAATGAATAAAAGGCTGTACAACTTAATTATTGCATATCAACACTAAGTTATCATTTTAGAAATAACTATAAAGTGGAATTAAATGATTTCCTTAATATCCTCCTAGTGATAAGAAGGAAATAAATCTGTTCTCACTTCTGAATCCCAGAAAACATCATGTAATGTCGCTGCTGCCTGACTATAGGTATCCTGTGAATCTACCTTTTAGTATGATGAATTCGTGTCTTAGAAAAACAGAAACGAAGTCTATGACTGAGGTCCACACATTGTATGTAGACAGGGTATTTTTTAACGTCTATGACTACCCTAAATACATATGACTTGTGGAAAAAAATTGAGTTATTTCTATATTTTTATAAGAATATACCCTTATGAAATAAAAACCTGTTTTTATATGCAACAAAGTACACTAAAAACTTATGATATATATCCCAATATCCATAGACAGAGAAAGATTTACTTGGCTCTTTTGCAACTAAGTAACACTATTCAACAAAAGCAGAGCAATAGAGTAGGAAAGGAAGTGACCTGTGTCATTTCTATCCCAATGCAACTCAGAACTGATATGTGTGCTCCTTTCCGAGGTTTCTGTGCTAAAATTATTGTTTTATGTTACATAGCTTTGAAAATAAGGAGGATCTTTTGAACTGCTTTGGATATTGTATGAGCAAGAAATAAACCTAGAAAACCTAGCATTAATTTTTCTTCTCTGAAAGGTGATGAGGTTTGTTTCCTTCTAGAATTATCTAGATAATTGCTTCAATTATTCACTGTACTTGGAATACAGTGAAAGTGTCATACAGCCCATTCAAGTAGCATAAGATGGTCATCACTTAGCACTGTGCCTCATAAAAATCTTGCTGATCATATTCAGCTTTCTGTGAAATCTTCTTCAATATTGCTTTTGAAGTGTCATTATGTATACATAAGTACAAGGACAGTTCTATAGCAAAAAGTCCTCAGATAGACATTAAAACTAACGAATTTGACTTTGTGCTCTGCTCCAGCAATTAGATTTAATGTGTCATTGCCCAAAGATGTAAAACTTACCTGATAGTGTGGTTTTTGAAGGTTAGAGATATTAGACATATAACATCACTGGCTTAGGAAGGGACTGTGACCTTGTTCTTGTGTTTCATTTTTATTTATTTTTATCCCTATAGTTACACTTAAATCTCATTTGGGATAAAACGGGAAGCGTGTCTTCTCTTACCATTAACTCCTTTTCCTGAGAGCATAGGCATCCACTTAACACAATGTAAGACTTACTTCTTCTAGGCATAAAGATCTAAGTAACATTCTCAGAGGATGGTTACAGCCTGAAGTCAGGCAGAGCAGGTATGTCCAGAACCTTAGGGAGATATGAGAATCAACTGTCACAAAATTTCTAGGATCTAATATGGTAAGGCATAAAGAAACTAATTCCTATCATGTAGAGAGTTATTTGCAAATCTATTGAAGCATTTATTGTCATGCTTTATGCATTATACTTTCATGAAGTAGTTTTAATGTTATAATCTTTATTAATATTAAAGCAATTTAAAAATCTTGTTCCATAAACAGTAAAACCAAGCTGTTTGGTTCCTGAAACAACAGTTCAGTCTTCAAATCATACTTTGTATCATGAAAAATATGGCCAAGCATCACTATAAAATGTTTTCTAGGGCCGGGGAGATGGCTCAGTGGAATAAGTGCTTCCCTGGCAAGCGCAAGGGCCTGAGTTCAATCCCCGGTTCCGCCAAAAAA
>NW_004524585.1:24042912-24054221 GCF_000260255.1 Octodon degus
ATAAAAAATAAAATGTTTTCTAAAGAATAGCTTATAGACAAACACAAATGCATAGGGAATGATCGCTTGAAAACTGCACAGTGATTGTTAGTTGTACCTTAACAGCTATTTGTGTGAAATATCTCAATACACTGTAATCACAAAATTTTGTAAATACACCTTTTCATGGAGAAAATTCTGATAGGACAAAGTCCTCATCTTGTCATTAAGATAACATAATAAATGTTAAAATTCTGAGACATAGATCAGTGTCAAATCATTAGAACAATAAGAAAATAAATAAGCAATGCTACTTCATATAAATCTTGTGTGCTTATGACCTTGAGGATATTAACATACCCTTAAAAATTCATATCCTGTCTTTTTTTAACTTTGGAAAATCTCTCTGGAACATATATCCCCTTCTCTAGTCTCATCAGGGATAGGAATATATTTAAATTACTAAGTTATAATTTACACATTGTAAATATAATCAAAATTATATTATATGGGGAATAGAGTTAAATGCAGAATTAGTGATTCTTTATACAAATTCTATGGGGAATATAGTTAAAGTTATAGTCCATGTTTCTCTGTTGGCTGTATTCTTATTAGCTAAGTGTACTTATTAAAATAATTTCAGTAAATACAAATTTCCAACATCTATAGCTTCTGGAATTTAGGCACAAACAGATGGCTCCAGTGCAGATTATATGGGAAATATAGGTAAATGCAGATTTAGTGATTCTTTATACAAAATGTGTGTGTGTGTGTGTGTGTGTGTGTGTGTGTGTGTGTGTGTAAAACCATTACAATTCTCCATGATTACTAAGAAAACTTTACATCACTCTTCTTTAGCTTAAGAGCCATTGGGTATACTCATGATTTATGCTACAGTGGTTTAGTAGCCAAATATCTAAAATCACCTGCACTGGAGCCATCTGTTTGTGCCTAAATTCCAGATGCTATAGATGTTGGAAATTTATATTTACTGAAATTATTTTAACAGGTACACTTAGCTAATAAGAATGCAGCCAACAAAATCATGTACTATAAATGTTTTAAGTCATATGTAAATTAAATGAATTCAACCATATGTCCCAAGTTCATGAGCTTAACCCCTTGGTAGGTAAGTGCATAATAAAAAGGTAAAGATTTATACAATATGAAGAGAAATCAGGTATGCTCAGTGCATAACAGAGAAAAACTCGATAAAAAATATCATGTTGGCAACTATTATTGGCATCTGTTAAAAGTAATCAGACTCTACGATTAGAAAGATTTTCTCTGAGATGACAATAGTGAAGTTTATTGCATTACTATTGGCCACAGAGATAATGAGAACTGTAATAAATCAATATGTTTATAAGTAGTCTGGCACGAGGATACTGTATACAAAACTTTCAGATTTTAGTAAACTGATTGTTGTAATAACAGCAATGTATATTTTTATAAAGAAGTATTTATCCATCTCCAAATTCCCCCCACGTATTTGAACACAGAATTCATTTTCTCCCCTAATCTCAATAGTTGTGTGAGGCTATTGATTCATAAGATGTTGATTTCAGAACATCTATCTCTTGCTTGAATTTCAAATGAATACTCTTTGCCCAAAATTTGAAAATTTTTCACTTAGATGATGAAGCAGGAGGTAGGAAAATCAAGAGCTATAGAAGAAAAATATATTAAATATTGACTTATGAACTTACATTGAAGAAAAGAAAGAAAATTCACAACATATGATTTAAATTTCAGAGAGTCATAGCAGAAATGTGTTAACATATATTATCAAATAAATGTGTGAAATTAAAATTTCCAGTGGATTTCTTTTATGTAGACAGTAAGCTCAACCTTCTCTACTAATCTCTTAGACATGAACTTGCTAACAAATATTTCTGCCTGAGCAGTTCTCTCAAGGGAACAAAAGAAACAAAAATGGTTTTCTTGCCAATATAAGTAGATATTGTGAGCAAATTCTAGTCATTCTAGGACCTGGAATTCAGACACTTGAGAAACAACTGTTAATCAAATCTGGGGATTTCTTAGTTGATAGGATTTCTGTTAATATTACTTAGTCAATTTAATTGTCTATTATCAGGCTTTTCAAGATTTATATATCTTCTTGGTTGAGTTATGATATATATATATATATATATATATTCATTTTTTCTAAATTTTCCAAATTTAGCAATCTAATTTTTAAAAGCAGTTATTGATAGTCTTCTGAATTTTGGTGATGTCTGTTGTTAGTTCATCCTTTTCATTTCTAATTCCACTGATTTGGATCTTTCCTCTTTTTGATAAGAATGACTAAGTGTTTGTCTGTATTGTTTATTCTATGATATAACTAGGTCTTTGCTTTGTTGGTGCTTAGTATCATTACTTTAGTCTTAATTTCATTAATTTGTGTTCTGATCTTTATAACTTCCTTCCTTGCAGTAGATCTGGATTTGGGGGATTGTTCTTTCCCTAGAACCTTAGGGGCATTGTTATACTTCTCCAAATAAAAGACAAATCAAAACCTGGGGGACTGAAAAGAACACAGTTCTCAGAAGAAGCACAAATCTAGAACAAATACATAAAAAGTTCAATGTTGATGGTTATTAGGAAAATGCAAATTAAAACGTCACTGATATTCATATTACTCCAGAAAGAATGGTCATCCTGAGGAATTAAAAAAATAACAAACACTATGTTGTTACTGGGAATATAAACTAGTAAAACCAATCAGTATGGTGATGCATGAACAAATCAACACTGGAAATTCCACTGGATCCAGATATTCTTCTCTAGATATCTTTCCCAGTGTGTTCAAGACATCATATTACATTGCATATATATATAGACATTTACAGAAAAACAAATCAGAGCTAAATCTTGGAAGCAGACTGTATGTCCATCAACAGATGAATGGATACAGACGATTTGGTATTTGTATACAGTAGGATAAACTTGAGTGAGTCATTTGTCGCAAAAAGGCTGCAGTTTGAGACCATTATATTATGTGAAACAAAATGGAAGCCGTAGCCTAAATATTGCATTGTTTCTTTCATATGAAAAACATAAAGTATAAATAAAAAGTACACTAGAAGTTATACAATAAGAAAGGGTTAGACCCTTTGTCAAAGGGGAAGTAACCAAAAGGTAGAGAAGGTGGAGCAGGGGGAGGGGAAATGGATGAATGAAAGTCTTCAGGTGTGTTATGTGCACTTTCCAACTCCTAACGGGGAACGGAATTGTTATGCACTGGAATCACATACAGATTTAAAAAAAAAAACTTAGAAAAAGAATCAAAACAAAGCAAGATACAAAGAAAGAATTAAGAAAGATACAAAGCAATAAATGAAAGTGAAAATAGATGAAAAGAATGTTTCTATATTTCCAGTTGAAATGAAAACTAGTATAGCCAATGTGTAAATCAGTAGGGAGTTTTCTAAAATAACTAAAGGGGATCAGGAGCTAGCTCGGTGGTCTAAGCACCTGCCTGGCAAAGGACGTGGGTTCCATCACTGGTACCTCATGCCAGGTCTGCCTCAGCACTCTGATGTGCTGTGCCGGCCAATGAAACCAGGTGTGGTAGCACACGCCTGTAATTTCAGCACTGGGAAGGCTGAGAGAGAAGAATCACTATCAGTCTGAGCTGTGTTGCAAGAGCCTGTACAAAATGAATAAATAAATAAATAAATAAATAAAAACTTAAAATATAAGTATCCTTTTATCTTAGTCTATCACTCCTTATATACACAACAATCAATTAAAATCAGCACATGATAAGGGTGCCTACACACTCCTATATATTTTAGAACAGTTTAAAATAGCTAAGATACTGAAAACCTGGATTACCTCAGCAGCTGAAGGGACAAAGAAGATGCAGAGACACATAACAGAGGACTCTTCTGCCAGAAAAATATTATCACATTTTGTCATTAATAGACAAATGGATGAATTTGGAGATTCATTATTTTGAACAAAATATACCAGACTCAGAGATGTTTGTATTCTATGGTCTCCCTAATGTGTTAAATATTTAAAATATGACAAGAAGGTAGAAAGGAAACTATTATCAACAAGGAAATGAAAACTAAGGTTAGCTGTTGAGGACTGTGAAATAAGAGGGGCTGTTATGTTGAAATATACACATGTTGAAATCACACAAATTATGAAATAAGGGGCAGCAGGAAAAGGTATTGATGGGAAAGAACAATGATCAAGGTATGGACAAACCTGCCAATATAGCTAATGTACACTAACAAAATTTTTTAAAGTGTAGGAAGATGTTAGCTCTTTCACAGAACACATAAGAAAATGAAAAACAAAGCAAGTCAAAAGGTAGGGGCTGGAGAGATACCTTGGTGGTCTAATTGCCTTCCTGGCAAGCACAAGGACCCAGGTTTGACCCTTGGTACCGCACGCCATGCAGGCCCCATGCCATGCAGGCCACCAAAACAGGGTATGGTGGTGAACACCTGTAATCCCAGCACTGGGGAGGCTGAGACAGAAGGATCACTAGGAGTCAGAGCTGCAGAGTGAGACCCTGTACCAAATAAATAAATAAATATGATATTTAAGAAAACTTTTTAAAGTCAAAAAACAAAGAGGTATAATGTTAATTGTGCCTGCTCATATAAAATATGTCAATATATATAGATGGTATATGTAGGCACGTTAAAGTCTGCTTAGTGTGGATTCTTCTCCTTGGTGTTTTGGGTGCAGAGGTGATAGAGATTACCCGAAATATACCTTCCAGTGGTGTACTGCAGCAGCCAACCAGGAAGCTGAGCAGCGTTCTTCATTTAGCTCACTGTATGTGTACGAATACATGGTAGTTTTATGGGTGTCAGCAGTGCTTTGCGAAATATTCCAGTGGCAATAATTTTGAGTAAGTAGAATGATACAAATGCCAGAGAAAAATGTAGGCACATTCCACTTATAATAGCAATAGCAAAACACAAATGAAAATCAGTGAAGTAATATGGTCTTTTTGTTTTTGTATTTTTTTAGGGAAGCGTCTACACGGTGTTCAGGGTCTCACTACTAGATCGGACTCGTAGTGATTCTTCTGTTTACAGCCTCCCAAGTGCTGGGATTGCAGATGCGTACCACCAAACCCAGTCTCAATCGCAGTCTCAGCGCGCCACAGGGGCAGGGCTCACATGGCAGATCCAGCGAATAATATGGTCTTATGAGAGAAAAATAGGCCGGGGAGATGGCTCAGTGGAATAAGAGCTTGCCTGGAAAGCACAAGGGCCTGAGTTCAATCCCTGGTTCTGAAAAAAAAAAAAATCTGGTATATTTATGCATTACACAATAATCAGCAAAAATAGGCAAACCCACTGTTAGACACATTTTAACATTTTAACAACCATAGCCTGTTTTTGTTTGTTTTAGATTTTTTCTCATTTTGCGTATTTAGTACCGGTCCCACTACACAGATCGGATTCATGGTGATCCTCCTGTTTTCAGCCTCCTAGTGCTGAGATTACAGGTGTGCACCACCATGCCTGGACTCCACCACAGGTTCAGCATGCTGCCCCTGGGTGTGGGGCCAGTGCAGCGTGTGGAACGCGGGATCAAATTCTGGTCCCTGCGCTTGCCATGCAGGTGCTTAGACTGCTGAGCTATCTCACCAGCACATAGCCTGTTTTTGACATCATATCTTCTCTCAAACAACTACTCTTTCATCTCAATAGAGAATAAATGGAAAACATATGACTAAAATGTTATATTTTAGCCTTTTGTAGTTGTGTTCACTGAGAAAAAAATTCAAATGTTTCACTTTTCAAATTTATAGAAGTGGAACTTCTTTCCAAATGAAAAATATGAATAAATAAAAAATGAATCTCAAATTATTATAGTTTTTTAGACCTTTTAAAATAATTGTCACCAAGGGCATGAATGTACATTTTACTGTTATGTGGCTGTTCCTTTCAAGAAAATAAAAATTGTAAATACCTACATCTCCTGGTGGCTTCACAGTGAGTTTCCTTTCAATCACTAGCATGCAGAGTGGGGCTTCTGGCTGCAGTTTTGTCTCCTGGTTGTTTATGCTGTCACTGTGATGGCGGCTGAACTTAACACACCATTTGCTTTTAGGAAAATTATGTCTTCTGTTCAACAAACTGGCTCAAACCCTGCTTCCTTGGGGCATTAATGTGTTTGCATTTGTACAAAAAGCTCCATTATTTTGGTTGAATTGAATATTTCAAGCGTAAGAATTTAGATATTTATAAATTGATTGAAATCAAAATGCATCCTGTTGTGTAGGATTAGGATAAAAATATGAAAACCTGATTTTAAAATATGCTATTTTGAGGTTGGATATGTGAAGTTGATTTGTAGGTATCAAAACATCACATCAGTGAAATAGTTCAGGGAAATCTACAGTGCCCTGGTAAGGACAATGTTATTCAAAACACAGAAGAAATACGATGCTTCAAATGTCAGAAAACATACAACATGGTCATTAACTAACTGTAAATGCATTCCTTAACTGAGAAATACAATATATTCTTTGGCTACTTTACCAGACTTTAATTGTATCTTTGAGAAATAAATCTCATCCGAGGGTCCAGAATATTGGTTAAAATGCTCAGGCACAAGTATAGGAAATGGGTGATAATCAGTTCCTTTGTTATACAGTTATGCCAGCTTACATGAGAAGTTTCTTCTCTTGTCCTTGGAAATCTAACTCAAGTGCGCCTATACTAGACTCACAACTTGATCTCAACATTATGTAATTGATAGAAGTTTTAAAGACGCTGCACTTTAATGAGTTGTAATGGTGCCAACAGCGGTGACTAACGGTCGTGAGTCTGTGCTCAGATCAGTGAAAGAAGCCTGACTGAAGAGGCTCCAGAGCAAACTGACCTCCCCAGCAAACCCAGCCAGCCTCACTGACATGTCTTCTCTATAGATGTGATACAGCTAGAGTTTTAGTCCAGGAAATAAAATCCTGTTGGTGAACAAGTGAGGAGCAGGGCTCTAAAGTAAGTCTTTAGTTGGAGCCAATATGCCACTTTGATTCTGCATTCCGACCTTCAATTAGCACATGCATGCTAAAAATCAGCAAGTTTCCAACACAGGAAAATTGCTAGGTATAAAATTAAACTAAAAGCAAGTACAGTAGCTAATCCCACATTCATGTGCCAACTTGGACTCTAGTTTTAAAACTCATCTGAGGACCTTTTGGAGTTTCTAAGCTCTAGCATACAATTTGAGGGTTACTGGATGCCTAACACCTCACTTTGTCAGCTTGTATAGTAATCAGTATTAATAAAACTCTAGCTTACTTTTTAAGTTAAAGTGTCCGCATTAATTTTTGGGTCTCTATCATGTCAGGGCTTCACTTGCACTGATGTAAGGTAGTCTAACTGCTACATTAGAGGCCGGTCTTACTATTTTCAAAATGCAGGTGTGAAATTTCAGTGTCAATTTCACTACGTCATTGCTGAAGGTCACAATGCTAAGACACATCACAGGCAGAATCTTAGCTTTACAATCTGAACATTACATTTTATGTCTTTCTATTCCTGATTCAGCTCTTCCACTACCTACTTTAATATAGAAATGAGAGAAATTACAGAAATGTTAGAAATTTTCATTAGTACTGAGACAAAGAATTTAAAATTCTGTCTCGGAGAAAAAAAAATACAATATAAAAGAAATCATGTATTAGGTGAAATTTATTAGTATCTGGAAACAATGTAATTTTTAAAAACTATTTTGGAATATTATAAGACAGCTGTGGGCTCTGCCCAAGAATTCAACCTGAAAAAGGTATAAAAGTACAAAGGTAGAAAAGAATAATGTTTTCCTGCAGGCACCAAATTAAATTATCAAATAAACCATTTATTTGCATATGCATTATATATTCATTCCTCACAAAATATTCTATGATGAGGAAACTGAGATAAAAGATGTGTCATGTTAAGTACCATAAGCATTTTAAGAAATTATATCAGAGATTAAGTTAGGAATCAATGCCAGCATTCTAAATAGTAAAACAGACTTAATGATAAAATTGCTGGCTTCAGTATTGATAGAAAAAAATGAAAAGATAAAGTCATGAAAGCTTGTGGGGAAGAATAATTAGCACAGGTGCTCTAAGTGCACAAGAGCAGTTACTCAGGATATTTTCCAGCCTCTAATTGTACATACAGTTTGGAAGAAAAATAATTTGAAAATACTACACATGACAGAAATGTTGAGCAAGTTGGAGGAGCAGATGAACATATTAAAGTGCATCCATAGAGTCAGGCACTGGGTGACAGAGAGATGTGTATGTTTTTTTGTAGTTAATCATCTGGAAAGAAGAAGGTGCCGTAGGCACAAGGATAATTTCCAAATGTGTAAGTGAAAATGTCTAGGGAAGCTTAATATTTTTTTTTCAGTTTGGAAGTAACTTGAACATTAGTCTATCTTACAAGAATATATGTATACAAGAAAACTGATGCACAGAAATTACAAATGTGTGGTGGTAAAATTTAATTAATGGAGAAAGTAGGACTAGAAATAAAATACATCTCCTCTGATAATGCAGTACTGCATCCTCTGTATAACTTGAATGCTCATAGGACTCTGCCTTAGAAAACCATCTGGCTGTCCTGTTATTCTTGTCTTTCCATCCTTATTTATCATGCAGGGCTGATTCGGGCAATGTAGGTTTTGATGTCTATAATTGCCACTTTATTCATGGGTAAAATTATTCTGGACATTTAATGTAAATACCAAATAAAAGCTGTTGCAATTTTCTGCTATAACCTAAAATATCAAGGAACAATAGTGGATTCAGGTAAGGTGGATTTTCAGTGTATTTATACTACTGGTTTGCTGAGTTTCCATGGAAACAAAAGTCTAGATGGCTTTTCATTCCTTAGTTGCCAAGAAAAGGAATATATGAGACCTGCGGTATGTATCTGACTTGTAATTAAGGTATTGTGAGCCACTATATCTTGTTCATTGTCGTTTGATCAATAAAACTTGGAAATATATAATTATACTACCTGGCCAAACACTTATATAAAGTGTGTTGATTGGGTACCATTTAAAATAATATAGTCATTTATTTCTTTTATAGAACAGAATAAAAGGTGTACCATAAAGTCCTGATACTCAGGGTTGAGGTATTACCAGTCATGTTGAAATTTGTATTTGAGTTTGTGTAAATCATGGTTTCTGGACACAGTGTAGGACAGAGAGTATGAGCTTTTTCTTTGTTGAACCCCAAATTCTTACTTTGATTAATTTTACTTTTCATCTCTTCCATTTGTCCTCATTTCTGTCATTTCTATGCACTATGATATCCAAATCCCTGTATGCAGACTGCTAAACACTATGTAAATAAAACTTTCTTTCTTGTGTGCATAGAATATCCAATGAAATCTATAGGATTGTATTAAATTTTATCAAAACACAAAAATCAATTAATTTCTATGGAGTGACAATGAAAACCTGAAACTGAGAGTGGGAGACAATCATAATTAAATCGAAAAGAATAAAATGAGAAAAATAAAATTGAAAGTCTTGTGTACAAAGTGCAAATATCATTGAAAGTAATTATATAAGACTTAAATAAATGGAAAATGTGCATGTGAAATAGAGTATTACAGTATCATTCACCTGGCAATGTTCCCTAAATTATCCCACAAATTGTGAAGAACTCCAGTCAAAATGTCATATAGATTTCTGTGGAGATTAACAATATGATCTTGAAATTCAAGGAATTTAGAATATGCTAAACAATCTTGAAATGAAAAGCCAAACAGACTATTCACACCCTGATTTAAGAATTTATGACACACAAAATTGAAAGACTTGTGTACAAAGTGCAAATATCATTAAAAAGTAATTATATAAGACTTAAATAAATGGGAAATGTGTGTGTGTGTGTGTGTGTGTGTGTGTGTGTGTGTGTTAGAGTAATCAATACAAAGTAATACTGACCTTATGACAAGCACATAGATCAAGGAAGTAGAGTCACAACTGCTAAAGTAATTCTATGAATGCATCATACGCATCTTCATTTTTGACCATTGTATCAAGACAACTAAATCACCAGTAAAATGGGCTTTTCAACAAATGTGATGGGGCATCTAGGTACATACTTGTATGTGCATGTAACACAGTTGATCTACCTCAAACATCGTACCAAATATAAAACAAAATGTATTAAAAGCTAAATATAAGAACTAAATCTATGAAGCTTTTACCAAAAAAAAGAACAGGAATAAATCTTTCAGACCATGAATTCAGAAAGGTCTTTTAGATGTGGTGCCTAAATCAAAAACAAAAAAAAAAAAGAAAAAAATGAAACTAAATAAATTTTATTTTATCTGAATTAAAATAGTATTTCAACACAGGACTTATCAATAAAGTGAAAAGACAGTCTAAAGGATTGGAAAATACATGTCTACATAATATATGTGCTAAGAGATTTTATCTATGATATATAAACACTTTTAAATTGA
Organism: Octodon degus; assembly: GCF_000260255.1. Taxonomy (NCBI): domain Eukaryota; kingdom Metazoa; phylum Chordata; class Mammalia; order Rodentia; family Octodontidae; genus Octodon; species Octodon degus. Next base: position 24,053,358 of record NW_004524585.1, read on the forward strand.
CATTAAAGGACAAAATGTCCCATTATATAGTGAAGGATTTAAATAGAAGATACATAAATCCCCTAAAAGACACGAAGACACTTTAAAAATCTTTAATCAGTAGAAAAATATAAATCAAAAGCATAATAAGATTTCACATCTCATGCTAGTAGGGCTGGCTAGAATTTATTTATTTATTTTTGCCCATAATTATACTGAGAAATAAATAGCAATCAGATATTTTCAAATCAGATTGGTAGGACAGTTTCAATAATTAATACATTGCATACTGCCTTCCTAGTGGTTATTTGCTGTACAAGATGCAGACATGATATCCTATTTACAAACATTATTAGGACAAATCCCTCTATTCCTTTAATTAAGAGAAGGTAGCTATATATCTATCTTTACCATTTTGAATACACAGACACAAAATGGTCATTCATCTATACCTCTGTTTTTTTTGTTTAGTTCCATCATTTAAATATTATAGGTGGAGAACCAGTCCTAGCCCAGGTCCGGTGATTGTGTGGAGAGCTTCCTGCTACACTGCGCCAGCGGGACCAGTCCCAGCCCAGGCATAGCATGGGCGGGGCCCTCTCCCACCCCCTCGGGCCCCCCGCTACCACTCCATCGTACCTCCCCCACACCTCCCACCCAGTAGGAATTTCTACCAAGTTCTGGGAACCACCAGACCCAGTCCTAGCCCAGGTCCGCAGCGGGAAGGAGCTGAGCACAGCAGCCAGACCTAAGCCAGACGCAGCTGGATAAATCCAAACTCTGTAGAGCTGCACCTGAACTTCAGTAAGTGTGAAGGTTATAACTACAGCAAAGATCTATAACAAAGGGCAGAAGACAGTGCTACACAAAATGACGAGAAGGAAC
>NW_004524585.1:24060811-24077409 GCF_000260255.1 Octodon degus
ATACTTTTCTCCTAGATGTTTAAGACCAAGAAAAAGAAAAACTTATCTTGTAACAAGAATTGTATCTTTTGGATCTGATAAAGTCAGTGAAATCACCTCAGGATTTATCCTGAGACCCTGTACCTCAGATTGTAGATCCTCTGTCAGTGTCAGCCATGTGGATAGTCATGGGCATTGCTTGGCCAATGTGCTCTCTGTGAAAGCCTGAGAGAATGTTTGCTCTCCATGTGACTCTCCTTATGCACACTCCACATCATCGATCACTTTCCTCTTTGACCCCATAATCTCCTTGATCAGAAAATTTGGGACACTACCGAGTTACATGACGTTACAGTACAAGTTCTCATATGTCCTGAGTCTTAATTGATTTTGGAAAGTGAGGGCCAAAATGTTGGCTTTCCTTGAAGCCCTCCTTTTTCTCTAATTTTTGGTCTGCAAACTTAGGTTGTTAAACCTCTAGAAGAGCAGCTTATTGTTATGACCATATAACCTAGGCTGTTGAGCTTACCCTCACTATCTGTCTGAATATCAAACTTTGTAGGCATAACATGGAACAGGTATTTTTCTACAAATGTTGATATGTTAAACTTTATGTCCCTACAGAATAGGACAAAAAATTTTAAAAATAAAATATATTTAAAAATAAGAATAAAGAACTAGGTATGTTTACACATAATTCCAGAGATCTAACCATATGCAACATTGTTTCAGGCCAGTCCTGCAACACTCCTTTTCCTGTCTTCTGCCTTCATTCACCACCCCCTTACTTTTTAAACAATAATCTACCCAAGAGACAGCACGGCATAAACTGGCATATCATGAAAAGTAACACATATTCAGAAGACCAGAATGACAGGCACTGCAAGCATGAACCTACTATTACAAATTTGTTCACAGGTATCAGTATATATAGTTAGTCAGGGTGAGAATCCTTCCAATTCACTACTAGATTCAAAAATCTTCTGAAGATTCTGACAATCATTGCCTTATCCATCTTCTCCATATAACTGTATGGCTTGCCTCTGTCATGTGAGAACTTGAAACAGTAATTACGATCTACAAGGTACAACAGACACTATGAAAGGGAAAGAATTTGTTCAAATGGACAGAAAACTGGGATGAGGAAAAGGACAAATGAAATAAGGGAAAAAGATATATTTAGGGATATATGCAAAATAGTTTGGATAATTGTATTGTCAATTTCTGCTGGTCTTTTGAAAGGAGCAGTTAATGCTTAAAATAGTTTTCTTTTTACACTTACTTTTTCCTCTTTTGAATTTCTTATAATATCTTTGTCATTTTTTTTATTTAAATGAATCTTGCATATTTATACCTGGTAATCTGAACAACTAATCTGAAGATAGCATCATAAAATACGGCACAACCATTGTTGAATTTCTATTATTTGTTTAGCGATATTTTGTATAGATTCTAATGCTGTTGTTTTCTATCATTTCCTATTGTTTAAAAAAATAAAGAAAGACTCACATGTCTACAGATATAAGAGTGCTATCTTTAAAATTCTGCACTGTGGGAACACTGGCTGAGAAGGCTTTGCCCCACCTGGATCTATCTTAGGTAAGAAGATATTGAACCTCCAGCTGCACTGTGTGTAATCCATAAAAGACACTTTCCAGGAGGTAATAGGGGAAGCACGATGTCTTTACATGATATTTGTTCTTCTATTAACAGATACAGGTTATGGTGATTTAAGAACCTATCAACAGATTTTAGATTTCTCCAATTGAAATGTAATTAACTTGGTTCATTTTGACTGTGACTTTGCTGTAATGATTTACTTTTAATTTGTCAAACATCACAGAAATGATCATTTATGAATTTCAAAGCTGGTTTCAGAAAGGTAATTCTATCTCTACCGGAGGAAGCTCAACCTTTGTATCCATCTATAGTATTTTAAGTGTACAAAAACAAACAAACAAACAAACAAACAAATAAATAAATAAATAAATAAAGGGGTGGCACTAGGGAGGTAACTCGATGGTAGAAAACTTGCCTAGAATATCCGAGCTGTGCATTCCAAACCCAGCAGTACAGTAAGGCGCGGTGGAGAGCCCAAGTGCATGTGGTTTGATTGATACCTCCTCCATTTAATTTCCCGCACAACTACTAATCCTTATCTTTTTTTTTGCTCTTTATGTTTATTTTTTCCATAATTTTATTGACAGACAAATAGCAATGAGACAGTTTCAAATCAAATTGGTAGGACAGTTTCAATAATTAACACATTGCATACTGTCTTCCTAGTGGTTATTTGCCGTACAAGATGCGGACATGATATCCTATGTACACTATTACAGCAAATCCCTCTATTCATTAAGAGAATGTAACTATATATCTATCATAACCATCTTGAATACACAGAAAGAAAATGGACATTCATTTACATATCCCCTTTTTTGTTTAGTTCCATCATTTGAATATTACAGGTGTGTTAACTCAGCAAAAATATTCTAAAAGACTCCAGTAATCCATAATAGTATTGGATCTTCCGCTTGACTAGCAGTGTCAGAAATTGTTGACCTGAGTCCCCTATAGCTCAACATAACAACATGGCTTTACTTTGTGTACTTCTTTTTTATACTTTTCTGCTGCATGGTTAAGACAAAGATAAAGCAAGACCTATTCAACAAGAGTTGTAGCTTTTGGATCTGATAAGGTCAGTCAAATATGCTCAGGATTTATCCTGAGATCTTGTACCTCAGATTGTAGAACCTTTGTCAGAGTCAGCCATGTGAATGAGTCATGGCCATTGCTTGGCCGATGTGCTCCCTGGAAAGACTGAGAGAATGTTTTCTCTCCATGTGACTCTCCTTAGGCATACTATACATCATCGATCACTTTCCTCTTTGGCCCCATAATCTCCTTGATCAGAAAATTTGGGCAACTACTGAGATACATGACATTACAGTACAAGATCTCATGTGTCCTGAGTCTTAATTGACCTTGGAAGGCTAGAACCAAAATGTTGGCTTTCCTTACAGCCATCCTTTTTCTCTAATTTTGGTCTGCAAACTTAGATTGTTAACCCTCCAGAAGAGAACCTTATTTTTATTATCATATATCCTAGGCTGTTGAGCTTAACCTCACTAGCTGTCTGAATAGCAAATATCTTAGGTATAACATGGAACAGGTATTTTTCATCAAGTATTGATATGTTGAACTTTAAGTCCTTACAGAAAATGATGAAAAAACAATTAAAAAATTAAACTATATTTTAAAAATAGGCATAAGGTATTATATAAGTCTTATGTTTACACATATGTCCAGAAATATAACCATATACAATTTTGTAGCAGGACAGTCCCGCAACATTCCCTTTCCTGTCTCCTGCCTTCATTCACCATCTGCTTCTTTTTGAACAATATCTTCTACCCGAGAGACAGCATGGCATAAACTGGCAAGTCATGACAAGCAGCCTGTATTCACAAGACCAGAATGCCATGCACTCCAAGCATGAGACAACTATTACAAATTGCCATCTTCAGTGCATTTGCATAGTTCACAGGTGTCTATATATACTTTGTCAGGGTGAGAATCATTCCAATTAACTGCAAGATTCAAAAATCTTCTGAAGATTCTCAGGATCATTGCTTACCCATTTTCTACATATAACAGTATGGCTTGCCCCTGTCATGTTTCCTAGCTCTTCTCCTTGCTTTCTTTTCATTGTCTAGTCCTCAACTTCCTGCTTTCCTTTTAGTTGTATTGTACCTTTGTATTTGTTATTCTTCTTTTGAGTTCTTATACTAGGGAAACTATATGATATTTACACATGTGTGTCTGGTGTATTTTACTGATAAGTATATCTTCAAGTGGTATCCACTTAAATACAAAGGCCTTGAGTCTATCATTCTTTATAGATGAGTAATACTCCATTGTATAGAAATATCACATCTTTTTCATCCATTCCTCTGGTAATGAGCATCTTGGTTGTTTCCAAGATTTGGCTATCCCAAATTGTGCTGCAATAAACATAGGCAATCATATATCACTATGATATGAGGTTTTCAGATTCTGCGGGAAAATTCCCAGTAGAGGAATAGCTGGTTTAAATGGGATTTCCAGTCCTAGATTTCTAAGGCATGTCCACACTGATTTTCATAACATTTGCACCAGTCTACATTCCCACCAGCAGTGGAGAAGGGTTCCGTTTTCCCCACAGCCTCTCCAACATTTGTTGTTGGTTGATTTCTTCATGATAGCCATTCTTTCTGGGATGAGATGATATCTCAATGTTGTTTTAATCTGAATTTCATGGATGGCTAGTAATGTGGAGCATTTTTTCATATATTTGCTCACTTCTTTAATTTCTTCCTCTGACAAGTGAGTGTTCATGTCAGATGCTTATTTCTAGACTAGGTCTTTAAATTTTGGGGCCCTAGTGTTTTTCAGTTCTTTATAAATTCTAGAGAACAGACCTTTGTCTGAGTACTTATTTGTCATGATTTTTTCCAAATTTGTGGGTTGCCTTTTCACTTTGTTGGTAATTTCTTTTGACATTCAAAAACTTTTCAATAAGAGAAGGCCCCAGTTGTTAATTTTTCAAGTGTTTCCCATGCGATTTGATTTTTCTTCTTAAACTCTTGCCGATCCCTATGTCTTCAAGAGTTCCTCCTAATTTCTCTTCAGGAGATTTAGTGTCTCTGTTTTAATGTTTAGATCATTAATCCATTTTGAGGTTAGCTTAGTGCATGGTGATAGACCTGGGTCAAGATTTAGTTTTTGGCATTTAGAGAGCCAGTTTTCCCAGCTCCACTTTTTAAAGAGGCTATCTTTCTTCCAGGAATATGTTTGGCCCCTTTGTCAAAGATAAGGTGGCTGAGTGTGTTTGTAGGGGCTTCAGCAACTTTTAATCTATTCCACTGATCCTCAGGTCTATTTTGTTGTGAGTACCATGCTTATTTTATCACAGTAGTCTTGTAATATAATTTAAAGTTAGGATTTGTAATGCCTCCTGCCTTGTATTTATTGCCCAGGATTGCCTTTGCTATTCTATTCTTCTGGTACCAAATAAATTTTAGGAATGATTTCTCTACATCTGTAAAGTATGTTGGTGGTACTTTGATAGGGATTGCATTAAATCTGTACAGCAATTTTGGGAGTATGACCTTCTTCACAATGTTGATTCTTCTGTTCTAGGAGCATGGAATATCTTTCCATTTTCTGAAATGCTCTACAATTTCTTTTGATCAGAGTACTGTAATGTTCCTTGAAAAGATCTTTGACTTTTTTGTTAGATTAATTCCAAGGTATTTCATTTTTTCCTCGGTGCTATTTCAAAAGGTATTGTTTCTATAATTTCCCTCTCAATGTGTTTGTTGTCTGTGTAGAGGAATGCTATTGACTTTTGGATATTGAATTGCTATCCTGCTATGCTACTGAATTTCTGTATTAATTCGAGTAGTTTCCTGGTGGAGTTTTTTAGGTCTTTTAAGAAATGTATGATGTCATCTGCAAATAATGATAATTTAACTTCTTCTTTACCTATTCTTATTCCTTTTATTTCTTTCTCTTTTCTAATGGCTCTAGCTAATGATTCCTGAACTATATTGGATAGAAGTGTTGATAGAGGACATCCTTGTCTTGTGCAGATCTAAGAGTAAAAGATTTCAGTTTTTCCCCATTTAGGATTATGTTAGCTGTTGGGTTTTCATAAATGGCTTTTACCAGATTGAAGTAGAAGCCATCTATTCCAATTTTCTGTAGGACTTTGAACATGAATGAGTGTTGGAGTTTGTCAAAAGTCTTTTCTGCATCAATGGAGATGATCATGTGGTTTTTAGTTTTTGCTCTATTGATATAGTGTGTTACATTTATAGATTTTCAAATATTAAACCATCCTTGCATTCCTGGGATGAATCCTCCCTGATCATGATATATGCTCTTTTTGATGATTTGCTGTATTATATTTGCTAGAATTTTATTAAGGATTTTTGCTTCTATGTTCATGAGGGAGATTGGGCTGTAGTTCCCTTTCTTAGGTGCATCTTTCCCTGGTTTTGGTATCAGTATAATACTTGACTCCAGAAATTATTTTGGAAGGATTGCTTCCTTTTCAATTTTATTGAAGAGTTTGAGGTGTATAGGGACTACATCTTCTGTAAATTTCTTGTAGAATTCAGCCATTAATCCATATGGACCTGGTCTTTTTTTTTTTTGTTGGTAGGTATTTTATTACATCTTGTATTTCATTGGCTATTATTCGGCTATTGAGAGTGGTTACATTTTGTCAATTCAGTTTTGGTAATTTGTACCTTTCCAAGAATCTGTCCATTTCCTCTGTGTCTTTTATTCTGTGAGAGTAAAGCTTCTCAAAATAGCTATTGATAATCTTCTGAATTTCCATGAATCTGTGGTGATTACACCCTTTTCATTCCTTATTGCTTGTTTTTTATTTTGTTCTTTTGTCTTTTTGATGGGGTTAGATGGAGGCTTATTGATTTTATTTATTCTTTCAAAGAACCAGCTTTATGATTTATAAATCTTTTGTACTGTTTTCTTCATCTCAAGTGAATTAATTTCTCCTCTAATCTCTATGATTTCTTCCATCTTTGGCTTCTGGTCTTGGTTTGCTCTTCTTTTTCTAGTTGCTGGAGTTGCAACATTAGGGTGTTTATCTGTTCCCATTCTGTTTTCATAATGTATGAGTTCACAGCTATGAATTTCCCTCTGAGAACTGCTTTCACTGTATCCCATAAATTCTGATAATTTGAACTTCAATTTTCATTGAATTGTAGATATTGATCAATTTCTTGTTTAATTCCATCTGTGACCCATTGGTTGATGGTTAGGTTGTTGTTTAATTTCCATGTATTTATGGATTTTTCTGGTTTCTTTTGTTATTTATTTCGAGTTTCATTGCACTGTCGTCAGATAATATGCACGGGATAATTTCTGTTTTCTTGCATATACTTAAGCATGACCTATGGACCAGTATGTGGTATATTTTATAAAGTGACCCATGTACAGCTGAGAAAAATGTGTATTCAGCTGTGTTTGTGTGGAACATTCTGTATATGTCCACCAAGTCCATTTGTTTCAAGCTCTGATTCAGTTCTGTTATTTCTTTGCTAATTTTTTGTCTGGTTGACCTATCTTTTTGGGATAAGGGGGTGTTAAGGTCTCCTCTTAAGATTGTGATATTGGATAGTAGATTTTTCATCTCCATTAAGATTTGCTTTACATAGTTGAATGCTCCGGTGTTTCATGCATACATACTTATGCGTGTTACCTCTTCCTGCTGTATTTTTGCCCTAACCAGTATATAGTGGCCTTCTTTATTTCACTTGATCATTCTTGGTTTGAAATTGAGACTGTCTGAGAATAGGATTTCTACCCCTGTTTTTTTCTGAGGTGCTGGAGCATGTAGTATTGTTTTCCATCCTTTGACTTTCAGCCTATGGATGTCTTTATGAGTTAAATGTTTTTCTTGTTTATAGCATAATGTTGGATTTTGTTTCCTAATTCACTGTTACAGTCTATTTCTCTTAATTGGTGATTGAATCCATTTACATTGATGGTTATAATTGAGATGTATTGACTTACAATTGACATGTTATTTACCTATTGTCGTTTACTTCTTTTCCTCCTGTGTTTGTTTGCACTATTTAGTTGGTTATTTCTGATCTCATTCATGGAATTCTGATCATTTTGGTTCCTTTCTAGAATATCTTTCAGGATCCTGTGTAGGGTTAGCTTTGTCACCATTAAATTCTTTAGTTTTTCTTTGTAATGGAACTATTTCACTTCTCTATCAAAATTGAGAGTTTTGTAGAGTATAGTAGTCTGATCTGAAATTTGTTTTCATAGAAAACTTGAAGTCCTCTGCTCCATGCTCTTCTTGCCTTCATGGTTAGTGAAGAGAAGTCGGCTATAATTCTGATGGGGTTTCCTTTGAATGTCATCTGCTTCTTTTCTCTAGTGGCTTTCAGTATATTATTCTTTTGTTGGATTTCTGGGATCTTGACTGGTATATGTCACAGTGTGTTTTTAATTGAGTTGAGGTTGCTTGGCGTTTTGTATGCTTCAGTTACTTGAATGTCAGATTGTTTCTTCATATTTGGGAAGTATTTTGCTATTACTTCTGCCCATTTTTTTTAATGTCATTTGTATTGAGTCCTTCTTTCTCATTGATACCTATTAGTCTCACATTGTTCATCTTTGCATCATTTTGCAAGTGATGAATTATTTTTTCCTGCATCCTACATGTTTTTAAAAGAACTTTTCTTCCCTTTTCACTAGCTGCACCAACTTCTTCAAGATCTGAAATTCTGTCTTCATTTTCACTCAAATGATTTTGCAAGCTTGTGATTCAGATTTTAGGTTCCTCTATATCTCCTTGACTCTGCTTCATGTAATCTATTTCTTTCCTGTATTGCTCATTCAAAGAATCCATCATTTTTCTAATCTCCTATATTTTTTTAATCAGTGTCTTCTTTAGAACAAGTTATTAATTCTTTTACTGCAGAGTTTTTTTAGATTGTGTTTCTTCTGTATGTTTCTGTATTTGATTCTTTACTTCAGATTCTCTGAGTTCTGAGATTCTTTTTTATTTCAGAAAATAATTCTGCTCTGAGTTCCTCTATAACTTTCTGCTGTTGCTTATTTACTTACAACACTACTGAATCATACATTTGAGCTGAGCTAGTAGAAAAGAATTCTGCTCTGAGATCCTCTATGACTTTCTGCTGTTGCTTATATACTATCGACGCTATTAATTCATGCATTTGAGCTGAGCTAGTGTCCTCTACACTTGTTCTGGGTGCATATTGGGTTTCATCCATATGTTTCTGCTTTTGATTATTTACTGCAGATGCTATTGATTCAGGGATTTCTTTTTTCATTTCCAATCTGAGTTCCTTTATACCTTTCTGCAATTGTTTCTTTATTTCAGAATCTGTTGATTCATTGATTTCAGCTGTGTGATTCCCAATTTGTTCTGTGTTAGTGTCCTCTGCACTTGTTATGGGTGAGCTTGGGGTCTGAGATTGCATTTTGCTCCTTCTCATTGTCATTTTGTATGGCACTGTCTTCTGACCTTTGTTGTAGAGCTTTGGTACAGTTATAACCTTAGCACCAACTGAAATTCAGGTGCAGATCTACAAAGTTTGGACTTATCCAGCTGCGCCTGGCTTGGGGCTGGCTGCTGTGCTCAGCTCCTTCCTGCTGCCCCCCTTGGGAGTAAACCTGTTGTGCCCCTCTGGCAAGATGTTCTGCTCCTTGACTAGCTCGGTGGTTCTGTCCCTTACTCTCTCGCTGCAGTTTCACCCCAGAGCTGGACTCCAGGCCTGAGTTGAGTCTGAAGGGGACAGTTGGAGTAGCGGGGAGAGGCATCTCTCCCACACACTCACCAGGCCTATGCTAGGGTTGGATCTGGGGGTCCCCAGAAGATGGCAGTAATTCTCACTTAGTATGCGGGAGGGGGGGAAACTACGAAGTGGTGTCGTGATCCCAAGGGATTGAAGACGGTCTCACCCATGCAGTTCTTGTCTTGGACATTCTGGTCCTGCCCGAGCAGGGTAACTGGAAGCTCTCCCACACACTCACTGTGCCTGGGCTAGGGCTGGATCTGGGGGTCACCAGAACGTGTCAGAAAATCTCACTTGGTAGGCGGGGTGGGGAAGATACTGCCAAGTGGTGGGGGCGTTCCAAGGGGTTGGAAGTGGGTCTCACCCACACTGCACCTGGGCTTGGACCAGACAGGTCACCTAGAATTTAAAAATAAAACACAAATATAGGTAGGTCATGTAGCAACTATAAGACTTGAACATTGCTAGTGGGAATGTGAACAGAAGTATCCACCCTGAAAGGAATTCTCTAAATTTACCAATTGATTAAACAGGATTATGATGAGATTTGAATTCCAGTCTTAGGTATATATCTAAGAGTCCTGAACATGTATTCTACACAACAAAATTACTAGATAAATGTTACATTATATTTGATATTTCCAAGCTAGAAGTAGTTTGAATATCCATAAACTAATTAATGGATAAACAGTTGTGATATATCCCTTAAGTAAAATATTATTGATTCATAAAAATAATGGAAGTTCAATATATGTGACATATGAAATACACTTCTGAAACATTTTCTGAGTTAATTTTTGCCAGAAACAGAGGAAACTAGAAGATCTAGTCATTAAAAGTCTTTTAAAGTTGAGGAATGTATTGTGGAGGATAGAGAAAAAAAGAAAAGGGTTGGTCTGGCAAGATAGCTCAGCAGACTAAGTGCCTGCTTGTGTAAATGTGGGGACTGGGTTCAATCTCTGGTTCCCCATGTCACACTTGCCCCACTCTCAGGCATTCTGTGCCAGTCACCAAAACCAGGCATGGGGGTACATGACTGTAATTCCAGTGCTGGTGAGGCTGAAAACAGTAGGATCACTATGAGTCCTAGCTGCGCAGTAAGATCCAATACCAAATACACTAAGAATATGTAGAAGACCTTGGAAACTACACTAAGAGGTTTAACAGAGATTTAATTCTGGTTCTACCATTTAATAACTACAGGACCAAGCTGGGGTGATAGATTTGTGGTCTAAGAGACTGCCTGGCAGGTGCAAGTTCCTGAGTTCTATCCCTGCAAGGCATGCTGTGCAAGCCCTGGTAACTCCAGGAGCTACAGGCTGGCCCATAAACCAGGCGTGGTGGTGTGCGCCTGTGATTCCAGTGCCAGGGAGGCTGAAAACAGGAGGATCACAAAGAGTCCAAATTGCATATTGAGACCCTGTATCACATAAATAAGTAAATAAATAAATGCATATTAAAAAATAAAAAAGGAATAGAGTTACAAGGCTAAAAATAAAGTGTTATATGCTTGTACCAGTACAAAGAATATAATTATAATATATTAAATAATATATACTAGAAATATATTAAAAATCTGACAAAAATGACCAAAATGTATTTGGTTCATTTATGTGAAACATCTGAATTAAATAAGCCCATCCAAACGTTTCAGCTATATAAATTTTTATATAGCTCATACAGTGATTAAAATTATTTTTTTTAAAAATTGATGATACTTCAGCATATATGAATTTTGTAGGGATGATTTAAATCTGGGAATGATAATATAAACTGGGAATGATAATATAAAGTTTCCTTGGGAGGTACTCACAATCTTTAGGAATTTAATAGTTGTGATCATTTCAAAACTATATGAATATAATAAAGATGACTGAATTGTCCACTTTAAGATGGTAAATTTTATGTCAGGCGAATTACATGTAAATTTAAAAAGTAAACAATAGCATTTACAGCATGTCGGCTGTCCACTCTAATGTCCCTCCACTGTTCCTTGATATAAAAGACACCAACCTCATGTTCAAATGATGACATGAGAAAAAAAAAATGAATGCACCCCATCTCCTTAGAGCTCGATTGAGATAAAATGTTTTTCCTTTTTGCCAGAATAAATAAATAAACAAATACAAATAAAATATGCCAAGAATTTACATGCTGAATGACATAAAGTTAATTTTTTCAAATCTTGTAGAGAAAGAAGCAAAAATCCTGAGCATCACATACACACACAAATGCAAGCCATCTTGATGAACAGGAAAAGAAAACGCATTACACTATCCAACATCAAAGCATAATTCAAATCTATAATAATAGAAACAACAAGGTATTGCCATAAAACCAGATATATTGGCCAATGTAGCAAAATATGGAACTTAGGAGTAAAGCCAAGAATCTATACATGATTTTTTTTCCAAAGATGTTAAAAACAAATACTGGTACATGGACATTCTGTTCAACAAATAGTGCTAGAACTCCTGCCTCTATTCAATGACAAATTTCACCTGAAAACACAAGAAATGGAAACAAGTGTACATTAATTTATATATTGAGTAAAATAAGGTGAACACAGGAAGAGAAGTACCATGTGTTCTTTATCATATGTGGAATTCTAAAAAGATGGAATCACAGAAGTTGGAAAGAATGAAAAAAGAAGAAACCATGGCAGAGAAAGGGAATGGGAAAACCTTAATCATCAGTTATTGATTTATGTTTAAATAGAAACAAGAAGTTCTAGTCACAGTAGAGAGACTATGGATAGAAATAATGTATGATATTTCTAAAAGGTTAAAAAATGATTTTGAAAGATCTCACCACAAAGATATGATGAATTTTTGAGGAGAAAAATGTGTTTATTTTGACTTCAATGTAATTTTTCACTCAACTAATATGTAAATTTTCATATAGCTCATACAGTGATTAATATTATTTTTTTAAATTGATGATGCTTCAGCATATATCAATTTTGTAGGGATGATTTAAATCTATTACACATTAGAAAACACACCTAATATTCTATCTGGAGTCCATAAAGCAAACATGAGAGTAGAAAGAAAAGAAAATATTGCACTCTAGAAAAATAATCTAAATGACTGTCATAAGCAATCATCAGTTTTAGAAAGAAATGACTGTAGATGCCAATTTTATCAGTAATATAATAATTCTTGATCATCAAGATCATGCTAACTGACCTCCAGTGGCAGATGCATGTTCAGCCCCAGGCACACTCTGTTTCTAGGCCGAAGAGACGTTGAAAAATTGAAAGCACACAATAAAGCACACCAAGACACTGATTTATGATTCACCTTTTCAGAACATGGATCTTAATCATATTTCACTAAATTTAAGCAACAATCGTAAGATCAGGGCAGGTTTTCTCTTGCCAGTGCTTTGTGGGAACAAAACTGTAAAATTAGCACAGTGTTCTTAATCCATTACTTTTTGCTAATGAGTAGACACTGTTGTATCTGTCAAAAAAATAATAAACATATAAATCTGGGTGTCATAAAGCAAGATTCATGAAGTTGCAAACATAGGGAGATAAAAATCACAATTCTCAATACAACTCCAGATAATCAAAAGGATGGATGCACAAATTCCACAATCATCTACCACACAGGATATTGTTATCTAGACCTGACTAACATCTTGACTCTGGCTGATGAGCCAGTGCTAAGCCTATCAAACAGCCTGGTCATGATTGAGGACCTAGTGCTCAGTTCAGCCAGCTGCCAGACCAAGCTCTCCTAGATTAGATACAAATTGCAGCCCAACCCAGTCCGTGTCCTGCTCTGTGATTCCAACCTTATATTCTTGTTTCGATCTAGATACTCCGTCATATTACATTAGTTTTCATGTTTTAATACAGAACAATATAGGTGCCAGGGAGAGGGCTCAGTAGAATAAGCGCTTCACTGGCAAGTGCAAGGGTCTGAGTTCAATCCTCGGTTCCAAAAAAAAAAAAAAAAAAAAAAGAACAATGTAAGTCATTTCAAAAGTTATCTAGTACTTAAACCATTAACATAGAAGGTCTTTCTGGGTATGTGTAGGATTCTTATAATATCCTTTCTAAAGTTAAACAAAATTAATGTTCAGGGAGATAAAAATTTTGGCTTAGATGATATTGCTGGTTAAGGGAAAGAACTAATACATAAATGTTTCCCATTTTTGTTTAATCATTATGCTAACTTTTCTAACTCAGAAATCATGATTCTCCTATACTTGGCCATATATAAAATTTGTATTAATAAAGTCTAAAATAATAATATATCACTTAATCAGAAGACTTTAATTTCCAGAGATTTAGACTAAGGTTTTAGTGAAGATAGGGACAAAAGTTCATATATTTGACAAAGTCTATTGTCATTAACACACAAATACTTAAACGCCAGTATAAGGCTTGGCTCAGTGTGTGTGGGTTTTGTTATTGTAACCTATTCAAAACCTTAGTAACTAATTTAATAATCAATGTACTCAAATTATGCTATCAATTCATTATATTTACCTAAGTGCATGGATAAAGAATGTATAAGAATCTTGGAACTAAAAAGAAACATTATGAAGTATTCAGATTCAGGGCATAGAAGAGAAAGAAATAAATTATAACTAAAAAAAAGTGATAACTGAAATTGGTTCATGAAACAAAATGCAAATGAAATTTTGAGAGAACAAATTAGGAGGTGTAATCATACCCCATCTCCCCGCTGTTGTGATTCAGCATTTCTTGACATTTGCCTCAACAAAACAACTATTTTGGACATCAAAGAGTCAGCTGACTTTTTAAGAACATTGAAAAAGTACTGATGGTAGACAAAAGTTTGAAATTTAGCCACTTTATCTGCACTAATATAACCCACTCATTCTCTACATAATCTCTTCTTCAGGGTCTACTTAAATTTGTTCAGAAATACTAAGTTCATCAGTTAGTATTTTATCATCAGAAATACTAACTATGCCCACATTTACTGCATGTAAATTTCTGACAAGAAGAAAAAGGTGGATGAGTTTGACCCCTGGTATGACCAAAAAAAAAAGAAAAAAAAAAAAAAAAGCATGGAAAAAGTTGTGAGGTCACCTTGAGACTCCCAGGCTTTGGATTATTTTATGGAGTGTTCTTGGAGAACACAGCATTTGAAGAATTATACTTTTAGAAAGGATCAAGGTGATTGGTGAAGATGCTCTTTCTCTTGTTGACCAAACCATCCTGAAAATAGGATCGAAAATGAGAAGTACAGTAGACAAGGACAAGGGGAGGGCTGATTAGCTATTCCCCAAGGAATCAAGAGGCAGACAGGAGAATTTTCTTTACAGCATTCTTTGGAGGACCACACAGATTATCATTCTCATTAAAATATTTTCAAATGGCTTGATTTCTTCCAATTTTTTTCCAGCTGTTCCCTAGTCTTCTGAAAGAAAATGCTTGACTAGCATAAGATGATAGAAGTTATTTGCTTGAAAAGAACTGTATAGTATCAAAACGTTTTTTAAAGAATTCTGTTTGAGCTAAGTGAAATATGAGTCTATGTTTTCAAAAATAAATACAGTTTTACTTTTTGGAAAATATGCAGTTATGTGCTGAAAATCGCACCTGTGAAGATTTATAACTTTAGTGGTTTTGAAGTGTTTTACTTGTTGTCTTTTTTAGAAATATAGCACAAGATAGCCTTGACTGATTACGACTTGTAAAAATATAATTTCTCAATAACATATGATTTTAGAGAAATATTTAAAAGTAAAAATTATAACATAAACTTAGAACACTACACAGTTTATTATCATTCCCCATCATACTCAAGTTTAATAAAATTGTACAATATTAAAATATACATTGCTGAACCTATCTAAAGAACTTAGGCAGCCATTTAATTTTTTCTCAATTTTTATTTTCTGCATAACAGAAAGCTGGCTTACAACTGGCTTTGTGGTTTGAGCTTTTAAAGGTAGAACCAAAAATATTTATAGCTCTATTTGAACAATCTTTGATAAGATAGAAAGGTTTATCCCATATTTCTTGAACATATGTAATATTTACCTATTTACTTATTACTTTTTGGAGATAGAGTTGCCAAAATTTTTGAATTTAAGGTCACTATGTAGCTACAAGTAGCCTCAGAGTCTTGGCAATCCTTCTACCTCCACCTCCTGAATGCCAGGATTGGAAGGAGACATCCCTACACTCCATTCTTATATTCTTGATAACTGTATCAAAATCTGCTGTATCCTTTGCTTTGTTCTTACTCCCCACACATATAGAGCAATACCCTTTTCCACACCAATATTCCAAGCACATTTTATTTCCGGTTTGTTTGTAATGATTTATCTTTACTTTTTTCTGAGCAGTTTATGGGTTTTCTTTCCACTTCAGATACTTCCCATTATATGTAAAATATAGTATCTCTTAATGTTAATAAATGTACAAAATTATGAAATTAGTTTAATAAATGATTTTAAAATAGATAAATGCATTCCTTGATTCAAGATTTCTTAGTTTCTAGTAAATGAGTACAATATCAGTAAATGAGCGAGGTGATTTCCAGGAAAAGATATAAAAGGTGCAATCAAAATATGTATGAATCTTTGAATGAAAATTAATGGTAAGGTACAGGCTGCTATCGACAGCCACGCGAATAATTTCCACCATGTGGAGCACACTTCTTCCTCCTTCTTGCAGCTCTCTGAACAGTTCTCACAGCCCTACTTGCTAAATGCCTTCACACAGTATCATCAAAAGCATGCGTACTGCTGCCACCCAACACTAAGTGTGTGCTTTCCTCAACCTTATTCAAAGATATGGCCCTGTGTGACTTTGGCCTATTCCTCAAGGTCAAAAATGACCCTAAAAAGTAAACATGTAGACTTAATTCAAGACATAAAGACAGCCAGGACAGTGCAGCTAGAAAAGATCATGCCAAAGGACTCCAAAGAAATGGCAAGAACTTTGGGATAAGTGTTTAAGAAAAAACTATTTTAGTTGGACTAATGGCAATGGTCTCTTATAATCATAAACATTTTGAATTTAAAACTTTATCGTATTTTTTATTACATATCATGGCATGATACTGTGTGGTTCCTTCACTAAAATGCCCTGTCATTGAAGGCAGGGAATGACGGGCGGGTCATCAAATTCCTAAGCTAGTTTGATTGTTACAGATTTTGCTAACAGAATCAAAACACTTTAATTGGGGCCGGGGAGATAGCTCAGTGGAATAAGCACTTGCCTGGCAAGCGAAAGGACCTGAGTTCAATTCCTGGTTCCACCAAAAAAAAAAAAAA
>NW_004524585.1:24077509-24134582 GCF_000260255.1 Octodon degus
ATAATAATTTCTAAATATTTAGCATTCAGATTAACTCTGTGAGTAAAGCAATAGCTTTATCAGAATGTTTAATGCAGTTATTATTTGAAACTAAGAAATCTGAAATTATTTAGTTCAACAAAATATCTGTGGTACTTTAAATCAATTCCACAGGTATAGAAATGTTATTTTGTTTCCTCAAGGCAGCTAGTTTTTCTATGGGAATACTACCTTTAAAAATGATAAATAAGTTATCATATCATTTCATAAAATATGGATGCACTGTTATTTTTATATTAATACAATGAACTGGTGCTTTGCCTGGTCATTGATCAACAGATTGATGTCTTCATTTGGTCATCTACCCAACTTCACTATGTCTATTTTCATTCAGTTACTTATTAACATCACTAGTTTTCAGGTCCTGTGACACATTATCCATCATTTCCAAAAATAACTGCACTCCATCCATGCTTTTGAAGAATAAGATCGCTGAAGCAAGTAAATGCAAACCAAAACATTTACAATTTCCAAATTTGCTAAGCCCAAACCTTCTTAGACCTTTGTTTTACAGTACAGGCCACCTCCTTATTGCTATTCTATTCTCTGCTCCACTCTTTAAACAGGATGCATAGAATAAATTTACCAAAGTTTATCAAATCCTTCATAACTTCAATAGAAACATTTAATTCCTAGATAAGGGAACATAAATAATCATGGCAAAATGTTAGCTGTAGTTATTTTGAAGATGATAGATTCAACTGGGCTGGTAATAGGAAAGGTGGAGAGACGTTGGTAGCATTTTGAAATGTTTTGACAATTTTCTCAACAGTATCAGAAATGGCCAAGGGTGGGACTTAGGGATTCCTTGTTGAAAGTGCCTCTCTTTGGAATACTTTTTGTGAATTATAGAAATAATAATAATAATAATCATCATCATCAGCAGCAGCAGCAGCAGCAGTTTATATTCAGATATTGTGAACATCTGAAAAGGTAATAAAGCTATCAAGTCAAAAGCTTGGCCAAAAAGATCAAGACTGGAGAACTAACTTGAAGCCATCATTACATATGGCAGAACATATATTTCTATATCAATTGCAGTTGAAATCAGAAATGGTAGAGGCCTACAGGGATAGAGCTGTAAATAAGTAATTTGATAAATAATTTGGCTCTAGGGTGGCATTCTGATGAACTTTATAAGACATGAAGAAATCATCAGAAATGACAGAAATCCTAAAAGTAGGATTAAATCTAGATGTATATGATATCACTTAATGATGCATTTAGCAGGTCGGTGTAACAGAAATAGATCAGCTGAAATAGATCTGAATTAAATGTAGCAGCAATTAGACTGTTGATCATTTTCTATCAAGAAAGTCCACTTCAGTTCTGGAATGCCATAAAGTGCAAAATGAAAGTCAGTGAATGAAACCAGATTGATTATACAGTCTTTGAAAAATGTAATGTCAACAGAAAAAATGAGGTAAAAATGAAAATCAAGCACTTAGCTCTGGTTGATAGTGTGAAAAGACTGAAATGTATTTGAATTCAGAGGAAAAAGTTAACTAGATAATAGATTGATAGAGGGATGAGAGACAAATAGATTCTCTTACACCCATTATTTCTCAGCATTATCCTAGTGAATCTATAGATCTTGATTCCTTGGCTGTATATCCCTGTCTTTATAAAGTTTCCATATACATAGTTCATAGACACATAAAAGTTAATAACTTCAAAGTAAAATTCGCCTTTTATCTCAGACCCTCAACTCACTTCCTACTTGCCATTTTACATATTAAATATTCACACCATTGAAATATCCCTTATCATCTGTTTCCCAGCTCAAAATCTGAGAAATCCCAGT
This sequence comes from Octodon degus, assembly GCF_000260255.1. Lineage (NCBI taxonomy): Eukaryota > Metazoa > Chordata > Mammalia > Rodentia > Octodontidae > Octodon > Octodon degus. The sequence continues at coordinate 24,079,353 of NW_004524585.1, forward strand.
CTCAGGAAAGTCAAATGCTGGCAAGAATAATTCATGATGAAGATCGGCTCAATCAATTTTTCTTATTTATTTATTTATTTATCCAGTTAGGGGATATTTAATATTTGCATGCTTATATAATTAAAGCACTTTTCCCTTAAATAGAACTCCCAAGTAGAAATTAAAAAGGATTACATTATCAGCGGTCCTAAACTGCAGATATAAATACCAATTGCGATTACACCTCTGCTTCTCTTGATCAATATATCAAAAACGGAGCGATACATCACCCAGCTCCACTCTCTGCTGCTCTCTGAAATTCTCCACAGAGTCAAACATCTGTGTTTTACTCTTTTCTTGCAAATATTATTCTTTATCATCTCTGGTATGCTCACTCTAAGGTCAGCAAGGTACATTTCCACAGCTCATTTCGTATCTGTGTCTTCCTTTTGTTCACCACTGTCTTGAGAACCTTTTAACATAAAAGGAAGTTTTCTCTCATCCCACATGCACCGCAGCTGGAAGTGACTTCTTTTTCTCTCCCTTTCTGGTGTCATTTGCTTACCACAGCTTTATCACTTGGATTTAACAATATTGCTCTTCCTTTAGTGGACACCATTACTTGAACATAGTGTTATTTTTCTGTAATACATACAGAAATGGCAAATCCTGCTGGTGAGTCTTCATTTATCCTAGGTTCTGCTTGTACTTGTTCTCCATCTCACTCTCCAGTACAGTAGACTCTGGCCTTCTAATCATGTACATAGTTTATATGACAATGTTGGCATTGCCCAAATTAATATCCCTAAATGTACTGATAGATCCAATGATTTAGTCCTTAAAAAAATTTAAATTGTAAGTAGAATTATTTTACTTTAAATAAACTGAACCTGGACAAGATCCTAAAATTTTAATTGTGTAATATTGGTGAATATTCAGCAGAATTTGTAAGAGTTTAGTGAGCTAATCTAGAATTTTATGAATTTATCATTGCTAATGCATTTGTTTCTTAAAGAGTATAAACATAGTGAGAGACTTGTATCTATCAATTACACAGTGGTATGGTACAGCCTGCAAACGTCCCGTTCTGTATTTCAGTCTGGGGCTCTACCCCTAGGTGGCGCGCTGGTTTCTTGCTGAGCCAGATTTCCTGAGAACAAAATGGATGAAAAATCACTAGGATGAATGAAGGTCTGATGAAAGCGTACTTCAAAACAAAACAAAATAAACAAATAAATAAATAAATAAAAATAAAAAATAAAAAAACCACACCACTAAATACTAGAAGCTTTTAACAACCGTCAATAGGTATGTCACTAATACATTCAGATGGTTATTAAAACAGTCTCCCTAATACCTTTATTCCAGTGTTTTTTAAGACCTTTCTCAAAAAGACTGCTGCTAAAAATACTTTCGCAATTTTATTATCTACAAAAGTCTAGTGAAAATTTTATCTTTCAAAGTATAAAATAACAGTGTAAAAGGATAAACATGGAATAGACAAAACTGGAAGAAGACTCATCCAGCCCCAAATATTGGCTTGTGCGTGTCGCTTCTACTAGCAGTGAATTGATCCGCAGGGACAGCAGTAGCTGTAATGCATATCTACTTGGGATTCTGTATTATTGATGTGTGTTTTCACATAAGCACTCTTTTAAAATAAAACTGTTTCATCTGTGCAGATTAGATAAAAGAATCAGTATATTAAAATGTCGAGAGTCAGTGTTACCGAATAAAAGTAGTGCTGGCTTTTCCTGTAGGATTTTTAGAAGTGCAGATTCCAACCCTGTATCTGTGAATCTTAATCTAAAAGTGTACACTGACCAATCACTTTATATTGCAATCAGATGTTTTTCTCAGGTTTCTTGAAATGAATTATAAGCTACAAAATCTACCAGCACAATCTATCAGTTCTTATTCACATACAGAGCTTGTGCCCTTTGATTCAATGAAGCAAGTACTTGTTTAGCTGAAACTTCTTCGTCCTACCTAAATCATTTCTAGTCTTTTTTACATTAACTCAGTTTGATACTTGCAGCATACAATTAGATCACGCTTGGAGTCTACATTCTAGTACTACATGAGCTGTAGGCAAATTTTATCAGTCTTATGTTTACAGTATTGTTAGGATGGAACCAGAAAAGAAGTGTGGCAGAATCCAAGAAGAACAGAACAGAATAATGAAATAATCAATCAAAATAAAATATTCAAGAGTTCATGGAGACTGATCCTGGAGAGCTTCCATAAACTTCGGTAACACAAAGTACATGCAATTTGTATGTCTACAGCTTCAGAGTGAAATGGGAGGTCATACGAGCGTTAAAGTTGTCTATTATACCCCTACAATATCCCAAAGACAAGGTAACAGACTTTGAAGAAAATGAGTTAGTTTATGGCTAATTAGACTAGAAATTCCCCTTCATTTGTTCATTCCCATTTTTCTCTATTGCACAAATTATGTTTACATCCAACTTACTCATTTCTTTTTTAATTTTCTTTTCTTTTTTTTGTATTTTGGGGAAGGGTCTACAAGATGTTCAGGGTCTCACTACTAGATCTGACTCATAGTGATTCTCCTGTTTACAGCCTCCCAAGTGTAAGCATTACAAGCGCGCACCACCACACCCAGTCTCAATTGTTGTCTCAGTGCGCTCCAGGGACAGGGCCAGCACAGCAGGCCCAGGAATCAAACTTCTAACCCCTGCTCCTGTTTGCAGGTGCTTTCATCCTCTCAGCTATTTGGCTGGCCCTAACTTACTCATTTCTAAAGATTCAGCGACAACTGAAAAGTCCTGTTATCAAAGGCATTGATGCCCTGATAAAAAGATGTACTATTTTAAAATATGTGATTTTTAAACATGGTGTGGGGGTGCATCTGTGCAATAAGAGTAGGTCCAGAGGCCAAGGGAGGAAGGTGGCAAGTTCCATATCAGCCGAGAAAACTTGGTGACTTCTGAGAATCCTATCTCAAAATTAGAGGGGATAGTACTAGAGATGGAAAGAGAGCTCAGTGCAAATGCCCTGGGGCCCAGAACCACAAACACATACATACATACATACAAACATGCATATGATTTTGAAGTGAAAAAATTAATATATTAAAAGTGGATAAGTAGGTGGTGATGACATTCTAGAGGGAAATAAGAGGAGAAAATAAATAAAATAGTATTTTACAGAACACTTTAGATGTTTTCACATATTGTGGCTGGTATTCTGAATAGTTTGGTCAGATGAATATACCATGTTCAAGTCATTAAAGAAAGCTTGAAATGAAACTTCGGGACTTGGTCGTTCAGACATTACTAAAGAATACAACCAAAGAGTGAACTTTCCTATTGATCACAGGACTGCAGAGCCCGCACTGTAAGTCCCTTTCTTCACAAGCATGCAACCATCAGGGATGTGTAAGATTTGGTGATGTATCATTCATTATTGTTCATTTGAGTTTCAGTTCAGATTTCATGTGAGGACAACCAAAACATCAAACCCCTTTTATATTATGTAAAGACTAAGGCATTATTGGTGCACAAAATACGCACAGATTTGTAAAAGTCTGATTTACCTGAATCAAGCTATGCATTTCTCATGATAATGAGGATCATGTATAGCCCACACTTACAGGGGGTGCCTTGAGCGGGGCTTAGAGGAAGCTAGAGATGGTCAGTGTCAAGACTTCCTCTGAAGTCCCACTTGCAAAGTTTTCTAAATTAGTGCTATTGAGTTTAACTGGTAGCACATTTCATAAGCTTAGACTGAGAACAGCTTTTATATCATAATGGTCTGTAGATTTCTAAAACAATCAACATCATGCTTACTAAAGTATTTCTTTCATTAAATTGAGTATATAACTTGGAGTCATTGCACACATGAATGATAAAATTGCAAAATCAATTCCAAATTGAATTCTCACTACTTAAATTCTTACTCTTGAACTTATTTTATAGTCTTCCAATATATTTAAAGGTATCTCAGAGTGAATCATTATTTAAATTTTATGAAGTAATAACATTTTATATCTCCATGTATGATGACATTAAACATTATTTGTGTAAGTCTGCATAAATAGAATTACATAAAATTAAATTGCAGCGACATATATTCTTTTCTTGAAAAATGCTAGCCAGGGACCTCTGAATTTTATTTTTAATTTGTCCTTAACTGTGTTTCATACAAATTCAAACAATACATTGTTACACTTTCTAATAACACAAAATCACATCTCAGTTTTGATGTTAATCCCATTGACTTCCTGGTAGAAAAAACTCAAGACTAACAAAATGATGAAATACTCAGCACATTTGTTAACAAAACAATCCACTGTCTCCTTCTGGCCATCAACTCTAGGAATGATCATCTCCATGTCCACACTTGAAAATATATAAAAAGTGGGATTTGGAGAAATATAGTTTAGTCAACCGAGATGACTCAACCCAAAGATAATTCAGTAATCTTAAAATTTAATAAGCTAATTATAACATTTAAAAATAACAAAATGTTTAAATGATGATATTATTGACTACTGTCCAGTTCACACTTAATTTTAGTTTAGCCAGCTGTAACTCTAATTCTGTTAGTTTTCATTCTATAACTTCTGATTTCTCATTTCCTAGGAGAAAAACAATGCAAAACAACAGGTAGAAATAATAATAAAAGATTTATCCCTGACTTCATAATCCTTTTCTGCAATTTAAATTAAGAATGTAATTCTAATCTTGAAGACTGAAATACCTCAGATATATATATATATCCAAAATAAACACTATACTATATTACTCAATGTACTTTAAAAATTAAACTTATTCTGAGATAATTAGCTAGCATCCACGTACATGCAATCCATTTTGACATAAAAGCTAGCCTTCCCACTGTAGTACAATATGACAACCCAAAATACTAGCATTGATGTGCACATTGTCCTTTGCCCTTTCTAGCCAGTCTGCTTTCCTTTGAACCTCATCTGCCCTTAAGACCTGGCAACAAATCACATCTTTTCCTTTAACTCTGTCAAAACAATTACCTAATGTTAATAAAATTATACAGTATGCAACTTCTAACATTTTTGCCTTTTCCTCCAAGCATCTCTGGAGATTCATGGAGCCTACACACATTAAGAGTTCATTTTTATTGTTGATTAATGTTCAGTGTCATAGAAAAACATCAGTTTTAGCAAATCACCCTTGAAAACACATTTGCGTTGCTTCCCATGTGGGACTATCGTAAACAAGGTTGGTGTGAACATCTTCTTGAAAGTTTTGTGTTTATTTCTCCTAGGAAAGTGGTGAGCACTATCATTGGTACAGTGGCTGAAATTTTAAGATTAAAAAAAAAAAAATACTTGGGGCCGGGGAGGTGGCTCAGTAGAATAAGTGCTTCCCTGGCAAGCACAAGGGCCTGAGTTCAATCCCTGGTTCAGAAAAAACTTATTTTCCAGAACGATTATACCAATGATCCCAAATTACTACTGCTTGATTTAACAATTTTTAACAATTTTTCAATTGTCTAACCTGTAAAAGACATATATGTGCATATAAAAGCGCACTTCAAACATGGAATTAACATTTTTTCTGCCATATGATATGCATATGATACTTTTATTTAGTTTTATTAGAAGTCTTTGGCTCTACTGAGCTTTCAAAGAACAGTTGATATTTTTACTGATTTTCAATTTTACTTGTATTATATCCATTTATTGATTTCTACTTTTACCTTTACTAATTCATCTGGTCTATTTTGGACTTATGTTTGTTGTATTCTAGGTTCTTGAGATGGGGGCTCATATCATTTGTCTGGCCTTTTTTTTCTTAGTCTACATAGTAAACGCTGTGAATTGACCTCTTGTATACATTTAGATGGTCTCACAAATTCACATATGCTGTATATTAAGTTGAGGATCTGTTTTAATCTAATGATCATTTAAAAGCACATTGCTTTAGATCTGTAATTACAGCTTTCAATTTTATACTGATCAAAACAGTCCTGTAGTATTTGATTAACAACAAAAGTACATTGCTTATTTGCCAAGTATTTGGACAATTCCTGGGTTTTTACTTGCTATTAATTTCTAGTTGGTCGCAGTGTGATCGGATCACACATTCTAAATAACTTCAGTAATTTTACATTTACTGACCGTTGTAAAGGCCAACATGAGGTCTAGCTGACACACAAGCTACTGTGAACACAAGCTGCTCTTTTATAAAACACCCCATCAGTGTCTCTCAAGCCCTGGGGGCGGATGGCGAAGGTTAGGCCTTCCACATGCTTACAGACCAACTGTTTTTCCAGTTAATACTATCCGTTTTGGAGGGGGCTTCTACAGATTTCTGACTAGAGTTATAGATTTGCCTGTTTTTCACTTCATTCTCTCAGTGTTTTCTTGCCACATTCTATAGCTCCATCCACGATACGTACACACGATTGTTCCCTCTACTTGGGAGGTGAACCTAGTGTTACACACTCAGTTTTATGTATCTTTCCTTTTACTGGTAATTTTCTTCACTCTAAATTTACTATTTTTGATAATAACATAGCTATTTCCCTTTGACTAACAGTCACATGATATATTTGCCACTATTTTATTTTCAGTGAAATGTATAATTAAATTTAAAATTTATTTTATATCTTTTATTTTTCAAATCTATTCTATGTTTTATTTAGGCTGTTTGTATTTCATGTAATTAATGTAATAAGGGTGACACCTGCTATTTTAATTTTGTTTCTGTTATTTTATTTATATCTACCTTCTTTATTTTCTGCCGAGTTAGGAGTCACTCAAGCCTAGTTTTAGAATTCCATTTTTTGCATATGCTCTTTTTAAAACTGTCTATTCACGTAATTTTTATGGCTGCTGTACATGTTATATTCTATAATATATAGTAATATCACTGGTGATATTTAACAAGCTCAGGTAAGATATATATAAAAATGTACTTTCACTTATGTTTCTTTTCTATCTGAAGACTATAATGTAATTATCAAATATTTTTCTCTACATATATTTGTAATCACATCAAACAGAATTATAAATTCTTACTTAGCCTTAAAATGTGTTGTAAAAATCTCAAATCTATTGTCTATCTATATTTCAGCTTGCTGTGTGATTTCTTCCTCTACAATAATCTCAAAACTTGTCTTTTTCATTTTGCTTTGATAATTTCCTTAGTCATTTTATTTGGATATTTCTGCTCTCAATAAGTTAAATTATAATTATTTTTCTATATCTTAGAGTGTCATTGTTCCCTTTTTACTCATGAGAATTTTTTGCTGGATGCAGAATCCTATGTGGGTCTTTCTGGGGTTTTTCTTTAGCACTTGTGAACTATAATGCTACTTCCTTATCGTCTCTGTGGTTCATGATGAGAAAGTCTAGTTAGTTTCTCCCCCGTGTATGCTCTGCTTTATTTCTCTGGTTACTTTTAACATTTTTTGTTCATTTTTCACAGTTTAATTTTTAGGTATCATTACATAAATTTGTTTAGATTTTGATGACTTTTCTCTTTGAATTTAATTTTTCTAAATTTGGTAGATTTTCAGTCATTTTTTCCCTGCAAGTATATTTTAACCTTTTTGTTTTATACTTTCAAGACTTACACTGTAAAAGTCTTGTCTGTTATGCTTTTCTAGACCTGTGCAACTTTGATTTCCTTCAGAATAATTTTTCTTTGCTTTTCTAATGAGTATTTTGTTCTATTTTACCATTTAATTATTCTTTCAGTTGTTTTCTATATTCTTTTGTAAAACTCATTCACAGAGCTCAAAAATAAGAATCATTTTAAATATTTTCATTTGCAATTCTAAAATTTGCACACATTTTTTCCTCTTATCTAACATTTATTTTCTATGATTTCCTAATTTGGGGTGAGATTTTATAAAACAAAGCCATTTGTCTTAGGCTTTCTTTAAAACAGTTTTTTTTTTTCTTTTAAAATCAAAGTTATGCAAGATCCGTCAGGAAAATATAACATATTTGGAACTTGATGGTTGTATTTTTAATACAGTTTGAGGTATCTTGGGTTCTTCATATGCATCATAAATTGGTTGTTTTGTTCAAAGCCAGATATTTATCTCCTGCCTGCATATTTGGGTCTTAGGTAAGCACTCATTTAAGTGGCTTACTTTGAACCATTCTGACACCACCACTTTACCACTATCAGATCACTGCATGAGCATAGATTCCTCTTCAGCCTGTTGATGCTTGAAACTGGGGCTTCTTGGAACTGCTGGCCAGGACGAGAGTGCTAGCTTCCTGTGTGGCTCAGGTAACCCTGAGGTGAACCTGGCCTCACACTCTCTGGTGCTGCCTTCAATGTCGGTTGAAACCACACAGGAGGAAAGAGACAGTTGTGATGTAAGAAAATGAGAGAAGATCTGAACGCAGAGGTGTCTGCTTGGCCTCTACTGACTTCAGGTTAGAGCAGGTTCCCGTTATCAGCCAGTGAAGAGAGAAATGTGGGATCCCTGCTTGACCTTCTCTCCCACCACTTCATGAGTTTTCCCAGTGTGGCCTCCTGAGGGAATTCTATGTAGTTACCTTGTCTTTTCTTTTGTTATTGTTTTTCTTTTCTCAAGAGATTAGAATTTGAGAGGGAGGTTTTGGGTGTTTTTTGTTTGTTTGTTTGTTTGTTTGTTTGCATCACTATTGTTTCTGAGTTGCCACATTCTTCTTTAATTATTTTCACTTTCCTCTTTCTTCTGTGTATATGTTTGCACTACATATTTTTATTTCATGTGGAGTTGGTACAGTACATAAAACACTTCAGTTTATGTTTTTTATCCTCTATCTTTTTCTTCTTTCTACCTCCTTCCATTGCTTCATATGCTTCCCCTTTCAGAAAGTCCTATGTCCCTCCTTCCTGCTCTCTTATCTTTTTCTTTGCCTTTTACTTTACATTGGAATATCTGTAGGGATTTGTTGGTGTCTTAGTGTACCTCAGGGGTATGCTAAGAGGAAAAGGTTTTCAAAAAAGGAAGACAAGAGCTGGGTCAAGTGAGCCTACTTGCATGATTGGCAAGGGACTCAGAATGCAACAGTAGGGGAGTTTATTTATGTCTTTGCAAAGTTATTATTATGAGACACAAGGTTGCCTAGTGACCAATAGCCAAAATTGTCCAGTCAGGATGCTTTTTTCAAGACTGAGGTAATTTGACTGCTCTAAGGCTTTGTCCTGCCCTCATACATATGACCAATTTCTAACTTCTAAGTTGGAACATTTCCCAACATTTCTCCCAGTTTTGTTTTGTTGAATAATGGGTGTTCCATTGCAGTTAGAGAAGCTGCATTTGAAGTACTCTGTAGAAGGCCTTTTCATTCATGATGCCAGCCTAAAGATTTTTGGTACCTGTATGCAGCTACTTAACCCTATGCGGTAGTGAGTTGCCAGTACAGCTGGAAATTGTTAGAAGTTGTTAGTGACTTGAGCTTCTTACAGCTAGGTTGGTATTGTGGCACTGCCTTTCACATCTCATGGTTACACTTTTCTGCTGGATGGTTAAGACCAAGTTAACCTTTATAAACAAAAAAATTAACTTTTCACTCTCCATTCAGGTCAGTTAAGTCTCCTCAACATTCACCTTGGAACCAAGTACAGAACCTCTTAGTTATGTCAATGTAGACCATCTGGATGAGTCACAGCCCTTACTAGACCAAGTTGATTTCTGTGAAAGGTGTAGAGAATTTTTTCTCTCTAGGTGACTCTCCTTAGCTACATTATACATCATAGAACCATTTTCCTCTGTGGTCCCATAATCGCCTTGGTCAGAAAATCAGGGACTCAAGTGAGTTGTAGCATGTCACAGCAGAGGATCTCTTATGTCCTGATTGCTCAGTGACCTCAGAGAGCTAGGGACAGACTACTGGCTCTCCTCTTACTTTATGCATCTTTCTCATTCTTGATCTCCAAACATTAGTTTTTAAATACCCAGAAGAGAAGCTGAATGACATCAATCTGTAATGCAAGTAGCAAGCTTAACATTACAGTCTATCTGAATATCAAACATGTAAGATATAAATTGGAACTATTATTTTCTAACAACCATGAATATCCTAATATTTAAATCCCTATTGAATGCTAACAGACAATTACATATTTTATGCAGAAACTGAGAAATCAAAACCATATACTTTGAAATGTGACAGTCCTAATGACATTTTGGGACATGCTTACATTTTCATTTTAACATAATGTAGGAGCTGGGGAGATGGCTCCGTAAAATAAGCATTCGCCTGGCAAGGGTCTGAGTTCAATCCTCAGTTCCGCAAGAAAAGAAAAAAGTATTCTTTAACATAACTCTTTTAACCAGTCATCTCTATGTAACACATAAGAAACTTTTACCTCATTTGTCATTTCTTAATGGACTATGCATCACGACTTTTTGTTAAAGGCCAAAATCTGAATCTGAATTAAAAGTCTTAAAAAAAAAAAAAAGAGGAAGAAAGAAAGAAAAGTCTTATCACAATAAACATTAGCTATTTTACATTTTGGAAGACCTGTAGATCTAGAATAATTAATACATTTAATATACCATGAGATTAGTAACAATGAATTATCATACACATTTGAAAACCTTTGTTTATTAATTTAGATTTATATCAAGAGCATCTTTTGTGAGAAACCTTCTTCTAACTATGTTTTGCAAAAATTTATCTTTTCCAATGTCTAATTTATAATAGTATATATTGTCAAATGAAGTGGAAGGGATTGATTTGTCTTTTTATTTTTGTAAGTGAAGTTTGACTGTTCCAAGAAAAACCTGTATGCTACATTTTGGAAGAGGAAGCCATCCCGCAGCCTCCCTTAACCTAGGATGACTTATCTGTGAAAACCGCAAATAGAATTAGTTTGTCTGAAGGATAATTACGGTCAATAACACCAGAGAAATTAGTGCAAAATCTGAATAGAACCAATTAATTTTACCAAATAAAGACTTAAAATTACTTTGCATTGATCTGAACAGTTTGGGGCACAATATGTCTCTGTTGATGATATAACCCAAGTATGAAAATGTTATAGCTTGTATCCGTGTGGAGGCCCCCACTAAGCCTGCCGCTATTTGAATGGGATGTCCGAATCAAGCTACTATTTAAATAAGTGCTTTTATTATTTTATTTTTTTTTAAATTTTAGAACAAGGTGTACATAGTTTATAGGGTCTCACTGCATAGATCGCGGACTCATAGTGATCTTTCTGTTTACAGCTTCCCAAATGCTGGGATTACAGGCACCCGCCACCACGCCCAGTCTCAATCGCAGTCTCAGCTTACTCTGGGGGTGGCACCGGCACTGCCCAGGGATCGAACTCCCGACCCCTGCATCTGCCTGAGCAGGTGCTTTAATCCACTGAGCTATTTGGCTGCCTCCCAGGGCTTTTAGATTAATTAATTAATTAATTAAGTTTTTCCAAACTTTGTATTTATTTGTAAAATATCAAAGTTTTTTATGCCAATTTTAATTTAGGACTGTAAAACCAGTAATCAACATCATTAGGAATCATGAGAAGTTTAAATAATCTTTTCAAATATCTCCATTATTGAAAATCATATTGCAAAATATGATTTTTTTTAAACTAAAGGCAACTTTAGGATGGAAGCAACCATTTAAATTAATCACCTCAAGGGGGAAAGGTAAAGGCTTTTCTTCCAGTGTCAATTGTATTAAAGAGAGAGGACCACTGTATTTCCTTTTTTCTGAGTCTGTTTCTGGGACTGGCCCTTTGTGGCCTTACAGGTCAGCAGTCCAGCACCTACCCTTTTTGGCTACACTCCCCACAGGCCATCCGCACTTGTATGTGAAAAGCTGTTTCATTTTTTCTTTTAAATGATTAATTCATGTTTTAACCTAATATATCCTCCTTATAATCATTTTTAAACTTTTATCAAAAAAAAAAAAAAAAAGAATGACCAATTGAGCAATAAGGTGATACAAGTATCTGGAGTGATTTGAACAGTGTTTTGAGTCAATTGAACTATAATCTTGATTTTTCCAAAATAATCAGCCTTTATGACACCAAGCAAAACCCAGAAACCCCCTTTACTGGTGCTTTCTGGTCACTGCTGTTGCCCTGTCACCTAAGGGCTGGGCAAACTGCCCTCAGTGCTTCGGCTGTCTTGGTACATGGTACGGGGAATGCACTCCCTCTCACACACACCCTCCCCAACAACACGGGGGCTATCTCCCTGCAGCCCCAGTCACTCCGTGCACTGGCTTACTGTCTGGCTTTCACAATCAGCTGTTTTGTTTTTGCCTGGGCAAGCACTATCTGGAGCCTAACAAAGCTCTGGTGCCAGCAGTGCTCACAGTCATGACCCTCCCACTTATCCCAGGAGCACCAGACTGTAGCTGGTGGTGTGCACCAGCAGCCCCGGCTGGACCAGGCACACAGGCAGCTAGAAAATTGCAGCTGGGTTTGACTAGGACTGGAGTGTGGACCCCTTCCTGAACCTTGCTTGCACCCCTCCCTCCAGCCACACTGTCAAGCCACTGGGAGCTAACTTCTCACAATTTAAAAGAATTTTTTCCTTTTTCATCTGATGGAGTAAAGCTAGAGGGTTAATCTCCCTCTGGAGTACCTTGATTTTCCCATTTGGGAGTTGATTTTAAGACAATATTCCACACTAATACTTTTTGGTGGTTTTAAAGAGTGCAGTAAATAGAGGAACTAAGAAAGCAACAAGCATCTTTATATACATGTATAAACATCTGTGCTGGCTGGCCAAATAGCTCAGCAGATTAAAGTGCCTGCAAACAGGTGCAGGGTCCGGGGGTTCGATCTCCGGGCCTGCCGTGCCGGCCCCGCCCCCAGTGTGCACTGAGATAGCGAATGAGACTGGGTATGGTGGCACTCCTGTAATCCCAGCTTCTAGGAGGCTGTAAACAGGAGGATCACTATGAGTTCGATCTAGTAGTGAGACCCTGAACACCCTGTAGATCTTGCCTCCCGTCCCCCCAAAAAAAATCTGTGGTTCTTGAGACTCAGTCTGCCCCATTTTTAATTTAATAAATCTACATAAAGTTTTCCTGTTTGGCTTCTTTCAGACCTATTTCTCTCTTTTAGCGAATTTATCTCTCTGCTCTAGAGAGCCTATTGCTGGCCCTCGTGAGACCATTTCCGGTCCTAGAAACTGCTTCTGCCCTAATGCGCCTCTATCCCCACGCGTTCCACCTGATGTTCCAGTCCCAGTGCACACCTGTGCTGAATGCTGGCTCCAACCACTTTGCTCCCCTCCACTCCTGCGCTCACCTGAGAAGCCTTCCTGCCACCCACTTGTCTCTTACCTGTTATCCCTGTTTTGGGCACCAAATGTAGATTGTTTGGTGTTTTGGTATATCCCAAGGAGAAACGGCAGCAGAAATGAGGAAAAGATAGAAAAGAAGAGCTGGGTGAGGTGGTAGCCTTTTTGCCTGACTGGCAAAGGACAAAAAAACTACAATATGGGCATTTATTCATCATTTGCATAGTTCGTATCATGAGACACAAGGCTGCCTAGTGACTAATAGCCCATAGTGTCCAGGCAGGATGTTTTTCTCAAGGCTGATACAGCTTGACTGCTTGAGGCCCCCTAACTCTGTCCTGCCCTCATACATATAACCGATTTACAGCTGCAGCAGCTCCCAGCACTTTACTCCAAATCTCAGATACCTGTGTCAAAAATAAAACCCAGAGAATTCACTATTGTGTTATTTTTCACAGTCCAGGGTCCGTAATCCCATGTGCCTGTCTTCTCTATGTTTGAGCATTCCCTGAGGTTTGCTTTGGAAGCAGTACATAATATGTAAAATTAGGTTTATCAACAGGTATGTAGCAACACGTGTTTACTTTATTTTCCCCAAAACAGGGAAATTTTTCTACTTGTCTTTAGATGATTACAATCAAATTCAGTATGGTCTCAGCCAAAACACAAGTTGAGAAATACCATAAAGAACTAAATTACACGCACAACACAACTTTGTGTTCATTAGCAAGTTTGCTGTTGGTTTCCTCTCCCTCCAGGGTCCTTTGCAGACTAGGAGTGTTTCACATTGGCTGACCAGTTAGAAATCTCTCTCTCTCTCTCTCTCTCTCTCTCTCTCTCTGTTCTTCACTGTGCTTGACTCACTGGCTGCCTGGATTCTTTGTGCTGGCTTCTATTTTCCAACAGAAGGCTCCACATCATAAAATTAAATATTCCACTCAATTACTTCTACTGGACAACTTGCATGGTATTTTAACCCCTAGATTTGCTTAGACGACAAGATTCTTGGGACAACACAATTTTTAATATTCCTCCAGCCTAAAGGTGACATTAATTTCTTACTATGGATCAAACCTCTCTGGTTTGTCTTATTCTAGCTTTGACTTTTTATCACTTTCATCATCTGTATAATTAATTTCCTGTTAAACACTCGCTGATTAAAATACCTGGAATAGTTTGTACCTTTCAATTGGACACCACTTGTCAAATTCCTTTCATAGTTTTCCACACTATGAATTACATTTTTAGGATAAATAATGATTAAAGCTTTGTATAATTTATTGCTTACTGTTTTTGCTTCCCAAAGTAAGATTACTTAGTTGAGAAGTACAATAAAATTTAAATGTATATATTTGCTCTTGACATTCTACACATTTTTTTCTTTTTATACATTTATTATAATAAAAGTCACTATTTAAATAAAAAGAGAACTCAAATATTTTCATGTTGTTTTATTTCACCTAGAAATGTATAGTTTTCTTCCAGGCTACTTGTCTTGAGCCCCTCATTATCTGTAAATTTATTTTCTTTTTTCATCTTCCACTAAACTCAAGAAATATATAGTTGTTTTAATCAAAATTGAATTCACATCCAAATTCTAGTTTCATACCAAAAAGAATGCAAGAAAGAAAGTTTTCCTTTTTGACAATTCATGAACTACAAGTCCTTCACAATGCAAATAATAAAACAAAACTGTCAGCAAGTATTTACCTGGTGCTCCTTGTTGTCTTCAGTATTCTATTTTACTTTTTAAGTTTACATTTTATATGAGGGCTCAAACTTTATGTTACTCAAGCTTTGTACTGAACAAACTACTGTTTAAAAAAGCAGATGCTTTGGTTGCACCAGGACTGGGTCGTAGACTAGCAGCCTCCCTGCCCTTACAGCTCCTGTGTCTCTTTCCTCACACCCTTCCACTCTACCTTTGGTGGAACTTTTGCCATCTTCCCAGTTTTGCCTTCCTCAGAAGATCCCATAGCTGGAATCAATTAGAAAAAAGCCCTTTCAAACTGGCTTCTTTCATTTTGTAATATATGTTTCCTCCATCTCTACTGATGACTTGATCACTCCTTTGACTCTGTTTTACTTTCTTTTTCCCTTCATTTCCCTCAAGAAAAATATCTTGTAATTAAATTTGAACTGATACTATATTATATTTTAAAAGGATAATTTATGTGCTATTATAGTTGCACACAGATATATGTTGAGTTTATATATTTGAAGTTTGCATTGTTTATTTCTTTGTCCATTTTCATCATTGTACAGATTTTTTCTTATATATGTAAGGTATTTATTACTTGTATCTATTTAGAAACAAAATGAATCTAGAAAAATGCATATTATTTCTTGAAAAGTTAACAAAGTCAAGAATTGAACTGGTGAGATAGCTTAGCAGACTATGCGCCTGCTTAGGCAAGTGGGGGGACCGGGGTTCGATCCCAGGCACCACATGAGGGGTGCACAAAGCTGACCACCACTGACAGGGCATGGTAACATACAGCTGTAATCCCAGAGCTGGGGAGGCAGAAAACAGGAGAATCACTATGAGTCCAAGCTGAGTAGTAAGACCCTGTGCCAAATACATTAAAAAAAGAAAAAAGCAAGGTCAAGAACTATGAAGTCTGGGCTATAGATTGATATCTCTACTACTGTACACAAAAATTTGAAACCATCATTGGTGCTCATTTAAGTACTATGTATATATTTAAAATAAATTCACACATTAAACTGCAAGAAAAGAATGAAACTAAGCTGTAACACAGATAATTACCCTTCAAAGAAGGAAAACAAAGTGAATACAGCAGATATTGGCTTAAGTAAGCACAAATTTTTGTTGAGCAATGCCCAAGATGTCTTGTAAGATGTTGTTTCAATGAGTACAATACTAAGCATATCAAAAATAATGCAATCATTCCTAAGTTCTGTCATATCTCTAATATAATTTTTGATCAGCAACACAAGATTTGACATGAAATAATAAAAGAGAAATCCCATGTACTGTAGTTTAACAAAATCCACTATCCTGAAAGGTATTCCTTATCTGAATATGAGTTATTTCTCTAAAGAGAATATAATAAAAGATACTAACATCTTCTTAGTTCAAAAATAGATGGTTTATTCTACATCAAATAGATGGCTCAGTAGAATAAGCACTTGCCTGGCAAGTACAAGGGCCTGAGTTCAATCCCCAGTTCCAAAAAAAAACCAAAAAAAAAACCAGGTGGTACCTATATATTATAATAATTATCTTTATTCCTTGACCAAGTTTAGTCAGGACAGAAATAATGTATGCAAGATAAATCTTCACTTACTCTTGTTCCATCAGAAAATAAAACACAACGTAGTTTGTTAAATTTGCATAAATAAAGGAAATGTTAAGCTTTTATTTTTATAAAGTCCTATAGATTAATGACTTTGTTCAATTCAAAGAATTTTGTTCCTTTGATCATTGGTAGCTTAAGTGTGTATTTATTGGGATTAACACCTAGATGAATTTGTTGTCTTTCTAGAATCCTCCAGACAAAAGCCTCTGCCCCCACAGTGCCAGCGTATAGTCAGTCCATCAGGAAATGCATGTGGCTTATGACATTGGAGCCATCAGCTCGGAGGAGCTGCCTTTGCCCCTCGGAAAGTAAATTTTGAGAACTTTTGACTTCTCACTCTAAAGCACTCTCTAATTATACACCAAGAGCTTCTTGGAAACTTATCCTATTTCTTTTCCTATGTAAGAAAGAAAATTTAAAAAATGTTGAAGAATAATAATAAAAAGATCAGCAGAGAAGATAAATTATAAAATCTTTATGAAACTGAAAGTTTATAAAGTAGATGCTTGGAGTTCCTATGCTCTAAATTGTCACACTATGAAAACACTTAAGTTATTCCCTTTCCCATGAGCTGTATCCAGTATTTCCCTGATGCGTTTGTTAAATCATGTCTTAGATATTCATCAATCTCAAATGAAGTTCTTTATTTTTAAAAGTAAATTTCCTTCTGTTAATAATGAGTAAATCATATGAAGACATAGTAATGGTGTTCAGTAGTGTACTTCCCTGAAAGTAAACATACCAATACTTTCTTAGGAAACTTACATTAGCAACGTCAAGATTGATACAGGTACACAAATAAGAGTAATTGCAACTGAATCTTTCAATGGCAATGGATAACTTCTTTTAAACTTATCTATCAAATGAAAAAAGCACGAGTTTCTATACATATACATACAGCATACACATACACTGCATATTCCCAAACTGACATCCAAAATTTATGATCTGTCATTTTCCTCTGAGACAAATTCCCATTCTCTGCCATGTATATTTCCATAAAAATATTAATTACAGTTTGTGGTATATTTTATTAGTGCTATTTTTTATTAATCTTCCAAAGCATAATAAATTTGTCATGAAATTTTAATTACTTCTAGCCAAAAATTTAAAAATCTTCTTGTCTTGAGCATGAAATTTGAGCTATTGACACAATAGCAAAAATGCAAAAAGAAAAAAAAAAAGTGGAGGTATCCTGACCTTAAGGTGTTGTGACAATGACTAGCAAAAAGTTAATTGAGTGCATACTGTGTTCTTCAGAGATGTAAGAACTTCATCACCAGAAGCAGGATGAGCAGGAGGAAAAGGTGTTGCATACATTATTCAACTAGAATTGCTCTATCTACAGAGGTAAAGAATAAATGCACTTTTCCCTGGCAAATTTTTAAAAATAAAATATTTCAAATATTTTGAAAATCTATAACGACATTATATTATGGATTGAAAATGAAAACTAATGAAAATTAAAATCCAATTCAAAGAATATTTAAAACTAAACTTGGCTCTCTTATACGTCTTAATAATCTGTGAATCAATAGATACAAGTCAAAGGCTGAGAAAATACTAGCCAAATGAATCATCAAAATTCCAATTTTGAGTATATTTACTGAGGAAAAAGTTCAATTAAATTAAATACTTTGACTATGAACATACACTCTCCATTATAATCGCATCATTTGGCAAATATAATGTTGCATACAGCGGATCATTAAAGAGCTCAATGCTTTCTCACTTATCGTAGCCCAAAGCTCATTATAAAGTAGCAACTTGGTCGGGCCGGGGAGATGACTGGATAGAATAAGCGCTTGCCTGGCAAGTGCAAGGGTCTGAGTTCAATCCCCAGTTCTGCCAAAAAAAAAAAAAAAAAAAAAAAAAAGTAGCAACTAGGTGTAACTTAAGAGAATATTTACATTTGCTTGTTATGATTGTGCATGAATTTCTAAATTGTCACCCTATTTCCTTCATTTGGTGTATCAACTAAAGAGAATATATTTAAAAGAACAAGCAAATGCTTCTTTGCAATATATTTATAGGATAATCAATTCATAGAAATTCATGCAGATGTTCCTCAAATTAGAAAAATGAAGGAAAATGTGGATTAGATAAATAGACAAAAATATTTTTCTGGTGGAAAGAATTTTGAAATTAAGAAAAATCTTTTCAAACAAACTACACTTACAAACAAATTGAATATTTAAACAAATTTATTTTAATTCACTCAGAATAGCACCTATATCTTGATTAGCTTCTGTCATACTAAAATGAAATAATCTACCTAAAAGTACTCCAATTTCCACAAATGCAATGAATATTCATTTCAATTATCACATCTAAGTTGAGTATTGCTTACTCTCAAGTAATTCAAGCCATTTGTGTACATATTACCAAGATTGTTTACTTACTCAAGTGTTATTTTCCTGTTTGCTGCTTTTCGTGTACTTAGTACCTGTCATAATGATATTCTGAAACTCATGAAGATTTTACATCTGTTTTTTTGTCTTTTATTGTTTTTTAATGTACCTACTGAAAGTCAGAAAATTGAAAAAACGTATAAAACACAAAACATTTTAATGTTATGGAAGTATAAAGAAATTAGTTTGCATAGTATTTGACTTTAATTTTCATATTATGATAACAATTGTTCCACTTCATGTGTCACAGTTTATTTACTGATATGGTATCCTATAGTCATTATATAAATATTTCCTGAATGCATTCTCACAGTAATATATATTTCATTAATATTATAAGTGGAGAAAATTGAAGTTTAGTGAGTTGAAGAGGGACCTCAGCATTTTGGGGTGTGTGTGTGTGTGTGTGTGTGTGTGTGTTAACATTCAACTTCAGAAATGGTAACTACTTCAGCTGTTTCACTAAGAAAAACCTTAAGGAAAATAATTAAGTCTTAGAAAATCCCTAGACTTGTTCAGGCAGAAGTGTGAGTTAGTTTTAGTGTCCATGCAACTGTAAACTATGTGTGAGAAAACTGTCTACTGCTAGAGTTGCTTCCTTGTGCTGCTGCTGCTGCTGCTACTGTTATTACTGCTTCAGCCTCACAACGAGCACACATTTATGGACCTGGTAGTGGAACCTTGATAGGAAAACTGTCCCCAGTCTATCTTTAAATCCAGTTTTGCTTGCCAGCCTCAGCTTTCTTCCAATATCCAGACCCAAAAGTGAAATTCCATTGGCAGAACAAGGAGTCAATGAGAACCTCAGACACAAAGATAGCACACCCTTTTCATGTATTCATTTGTTGGTGGACTTATAGGCTGCTTCCAAGATTTATCTTTTATAGATTGTGATGGTGTCAACATAGGAATACAGTTGTCACTGTAATATGATGTGTTTAATATGTTTGGGAAGCTACAAGGAGGGGAGTGGCTGGGTCAAATGTAAGTTCTAATTGGAGCACAACTCTGCCATTAAGAAGGATATATGAGTCATTTGCATACAAAGGAATACACCTTGATTTCATAATGTTTAGTGAAATAAGTAAGACATATAGATTTAAATATTGCATGGTTCCTTCTGTATGAGAGACCCAAACATAAATTTAAAAATATAATAGAAGGTAGGTATGTAATAGGAAATAGGGAGCTCTTTTGCAGTTTTAGGAGGGAATTAAAGCAGAAATAATATTTAACAATAGCCATTGGCCCGCACCATGAGAAATGTGATCAGAATGCACTGCAAACATGTGCTTATGAAAAAGAAAAACTAGGTGAAAAAAGAAATCCACTTTGTAGCATTTAATAGTTGGTGAGACATGGGAGAACATATGTGAATGGGAATACTGTAGGAAATGGTCCTGAATAGCCACAACCCATTCATATTTTCTTAGACTACTTCCATAATTCTTGAGATCATAAGTTACAAGTGTGGTACAAACTGCAATATCTGAGAGTGCAATTACAATTTTGTTATTGTTGTAGAAGGTACTTAAACTTTTTGGGGGTAGAGAGTACTGGGAATTGAATTCACAACCCTGTGCTTACAAGGCAGGTGCTGTGCCACTGAGCTATATCCCTGACCCATTGCTTCGCCTTTTGACTGTTTAATCATCCATCATGTACAAAATTTTGGAGTTTATTTAACTGATCAGCATGAAACATGAGGAAAAATCATGTTGTATTAATTTAAAAGCTAATCTGCAAAATAAATTGCAACTTACAAAAACAATTACTTGAAATGCACGTTATTGGAGGCCATAATGTGAACAACACTGTAAAAAGACTATAGAAAAAAACAGAGCTTCTCTCTTATCCTATATGTAGTCAAACCATTTTTTTTTTTACCTACGGGAGCAAAAGTTTCAGACTGCATTATCTACATATTCAATCTAAGAAAAAGAGTTGAAAAATATTATAGTCAAGCTTTGAATAATCTTGAGCCAAGAGAATACCTTGTAACAAAGAACAAAGTCATTTATAAAAAGAATTTTGAAAGCAAAAATCCAGATTTTATGTAATTAAATCTAAATGAATGCCAGACATAATCACAGGAGATGGTAATGAAACCATCATGAATTTATTCTTGTAGAAAAATAATTTTTTTTTAAAAGAGAGACCAGGGAGATAGCTCAGTAGCATAAGCACTTGCCTGGCAAGTGCGAGGGCCTGAGTTCAGTCCCCGGTTCCAAAAAAAAAAAAAAAAAAAAAAAAACCTAGATGAGTACGTATTCTTTTGAATTTAATGATTTACCCTAAATTATGGTTGAGAAACGATTATGGAAATTCCATTGTAATGAGTATGCGTTGCTTTGCCATTTGAGCGCTCAAGACAGAGCGTGGCTGCCATCGGAGGACCTTTCTAGTCATGTGTGTAGGTTTGGAGCACAGCAAAATACACCAGATACTCTAATCACCAGCCAGTGGGCTCCGAACACCAATGGGTTAATGAGAGCAATTTTTAATTTTTCTTGATAGTTTTTTTTTGTTGTTGTTTTGTTTGTTTGTTTGTTTTTTTTTTTTTTTTTTGCGGAACCGGGGATTGAAATTCTTGATAGTTTTAATATGGATTTTGATAGTTTTAATATGGATTTACAATATTTGATATCAATTTAAACAACTGAAAATGCCATAACAAAACCGTGTTAACTTCCAAAATTCCAAAATTGATTTTGCTATTATCCTACGCTATACTGTACTATCAGTTCCAACCCTGCCCTGCCTTGCCCTGCCCCGTCCCGCCCTGTCCTGCCCTTCCCTTCCCTAGCCTACCCTTCCCTGCTCTACCCTATCCTGCACCCAGCTTGCATGTTCTCTTTTGAATTCTTTGTTCAAATATGCCATAGTGGCTACTTTTTCTGGGGACATGGTGGAGCAAACCTATGATCTCTGCTACTTGGGAGACTGGTGCAGGAAGATTGCAAGTTCAAGGCCAGCCTAGGCAAATTAGTAAAACTTTGTCTCAAAACATACAGTGTTGTGGGTTTAGCTTAGTGGAAAAGTGTTGGGAGCAGCTGAAGCTGGAAATTGATCTATGTGGGAGGACAGGGACAAGGCCAGTGCTCCTAGAGTAAGTAAACTACCTCAGTCTTGAGACAAGCATCCTGTCTGGTCCATCTTGGCTATTAGTTACTAGGCAACCTTGTGTCTCCTGATACTAGCTTTACAAAACTATAAACACTTCTACTGTTGTTCTAGAGTCCTTTGCCAATCAAGCATGGGCCACCACCTGACCCAACTCTCGTCTTATCTTTTCCTCATTCCTGCCACTGTTTATCCCTGGGGTACTTGGAGATACCAGTGAGTCTCCACAGCAAAGCACGTCTTAACAAGCAAGGCTTCATCCAGATCCTCAGTATGTCCATGAAACAGAGCAAAGCCAAATAGATTTTGACTGCTTTCACTGCTAGAGAAAAAATACATTAATTGTCTCACAATGACAGAGAATTTTCAGAAAATTTAGGAAACACTTACGCATCTTTATAAAATAATGAATTTAAGTGACAAGTATGCAGTGTGTAATCTGGAAAAGAGCCGTTGGGAGAGCCTGTTTATACTAGCACTCTGATCATAGACTTTGATTGTTGGGAAGAGAAATAATTTATTGATTATAGGTAATATATGCGTATGTTATACTTTGTAGTCAGAGCCTAAACAGAAAGAGACCATGATAATCTGCAGAGTTCATTAATTTTTAAATATTGCTGTAAGGCTCCTTTAACAGATAAAATAAAATTGAAATGATTTTAATAAGAAGAGGCAAAAATTCATAAAACAAAGTAACCTAAGCATGACCTGAATGTTAAATTACTGATTTGGTCATATTTAAAGCATGATTCAAAGAAGAGCCAGGGATCTGAGAAAAATCTAGGGAAATTAAGATTCTAGAATTAAAGGCTAGCATATAATACCTGAGGGAAACATTATTTGTGCAATAGCTTTTTTTATTCAAATGAAGCATGAGTTAGAAACCTGCCTTACTGAAGGAGACCACAAGCATTCTGTGAACCACAGTGAGAAAGTATATGCAGAGGCATAAGTTGAAATTACAGGCAAACTTGTACCATGTGTAGACATTTGGAAATTACTGAAATCCTTAAAGACAAAGCACTTTTTGAAAGAGAGCTACATGAATGCCTAACTATACGAAGAAAGCTTCAGTATCAGTTATTATCAAAGAAATACAAATCAAAACCATAAGGAGCTACCATATGACCCTGAATAAGAACATTTACTGTAAATAAAGAGAAAAGGTAACAGTCATGGATGATTCACACACTGCTAGTGGGGATATATTTGGGTATAATCATTATAGAAAACAAGACATTACTAAAATAAATGCTGAAAACCTCCACCTTGGCGGGAAAAAAGTACATTCCAAGGAAAAGAAGATAATCTTTTTTTCTGTCTCCTTACAACCTATGTAGTCCAAAGATAGAAAAGAATCTGGAAGCTAAAAGACATTCCGTGAAATGATGATGCTTTGAAGAGGATGCTATCAAACAGTACAAGCTAGAAAAAACGTATTATCAGCACAACTGAACTACTAAGTGTTAAATGGAATCTCCAGGGCTTAAAAAAACAATAGTGTATGAAAACTTAAAAAAACATAAATAAATAAATTTCCTTAGAATGGTAAATATGTTGGAAAAGGTTAATTTTTTAACTTATATATGGATCATGTTGGATATCAATTGTGAACGAAAATTTGTAAAAATGTGCTGTGAAATCTAATCATATTTAAAAATTAATTCAATGTCACAGGAATCAGGGTATATCGTAACATGGTATAAACTTAATTATAAAACAGATATTTAAAAAGATAATATCTAATAAGCCAAAATTGGTGATGAAATAGACCACAAAATCATAATTCCTTTAAAACCAGGCAACAAGATAGAAGGCATGAAAACCAGGATCTGAGGGGCAAAGTGCCTGCAAGTGCCAAGAGTTCATGTTCACATCATCTTCCAGTCAACAAGGCACAGCAGGAATCAGAGAGTCTATCCAGTATATTTGGGAAACAAACACAGTGCAGACCTACAGGTGAGACGACAGTTTGCAAGACGCTGGAAATCTCATAGGACAAGGTTATGGTGCCTGAGACGGTCATGGTTTTATTATTATTTCTTTTTAATTGCATCAGCTCTATCAATGCACTCTGCTTTCTAGAGAATAAAATGACTCCATGCAATAGCATCGAATGGAGGATACTAATAGCCAGCCGGACTCCTCAGTTAATGGGGGAGCTAAGGATTAAGGGATATCAAGGCTTTAATAGATTCCAAGACAGAGAACTGGAAAAAGAACTACGTAGAAAGAGTTGGGTGATTCGTGAAAGTTATGTGTCAGTATATAACTGAGTATAAAACAGCTCATGTATGAAGTTCCAAGGAAATCAATGGGGACATCAAAATAATGTGTGAATGAAAAACAGATGAAAATTTTCAAAGTTTGACTACAAGTAATAGCCTGCAGATCCAAGAAGTCGAACAATCTACAAGAAAAAAAGAATAGGAAAACAAATAATATGTCTAAATCCATTCATTGGTACAGTGTGATAGTTAAAGTGTCATATCCACTGAATCAACACTAACAGTAACAGATTTTTCAGTAATGGGCAACACAAACATTAATAAAAATTGAACCATTACATCTAACACTCCAAAAACAGAATGAATTAAAAGCATTTTCAAATATTAAAAAACTGAACATTATTGACATTATAAATCTACATTATAAAAAATGTTTAAGGAAGTCCCTGAGTCCATGTCATTTCGTTATAATCCTTCAGGTGAAATCATTTCAGAAAAGCAATAGTGTCACTTCCTTAAACTTGTATTCATCATCTATTATCTAATAACTGAATCTTATTTAATTTAATAATAGAAATTTAAAAAAAATCCATGAACACTGGAAATTTTTACCATCACTCTGAATGATTGACCGAGTATACAGACTGAAAGCTAATGAGGTATGGAAGACTTAAACAATGCCACTTACTAATTTGGCCAAGATGACATTTATAAAAAATTCTACAAAATACACAGCTGGCAATTATTTTCAATACTCACAATTTATTTTTCAATATCAGTCATAATCTTCAGTGGTGAAATATCAATATTTAAAACAATTTCACTGTATTGCCTCAACACAATGCAATTAAATTAGGAATGTACAGGAAAAACTATCCCTGGAGAAACCTAATTAATTAAAAAATTATACTCTGGGAAATCCTTGAGTCATACATATATCACATGAAGCAGAAATTTTTGGGCCCGCCAAATAGCTCAGCAGATTAAAGCACCTGTTTAGGTAGATGCAGTGGCAGGGGCTCAATCCCCCACATGCCATGCCAGCCCCACCTGCAGGGCACACTGAGACAGTGGTGTGTGCCTATAATCCCAGCTCTGGGGTGGCTGAACGCAGGCGGATCACTATGAGTCTGATCTACCTAGTGTAGACCCTGTAAACCCTGTAAACACTGTACTAAAATTTAAAAAAGTAGAATCTTCTGAAAATCAATGAGAATGTAGTACAATTATTTACATGAATACATATATATATATATTATATATGAATATATGGTATGCTTTTTTAAAAAAGAAATTGATTGCTTTAAATGCTTTATATGCTAAAAGCTTAAAAAGTATTAATAAGGCTATTAAGAATACATGAAAATAAGAAAATTAAACCAAAAGCATATTATATTATAGAAGCAGTGCATAACTGAATTTTAAAAAATTAAATGATTATGGCTATAAAGAGAAAAAAGTTCAATAGCTTCATTGCTGATTCCTTAAAAATAAAGATTAGGATAATTCATTTCTTACAAGATTTATAAAAGAAATAAAAAGATTAAAAAGCTTCTGCTTGTGAATGGGGAGATGACACTATAGATCCCACAAACAATACGAAAATGTTTTTCCCAGTTTTACACCAAAAAATTTCATGATCTTATCTTTACTAGAGAATTTCTTTAAAAGCTCAGGTTACACAAAATAAGTTTAAAAAGAAAAAGTAAACAGAATGACAGCATATTTAAGAAAGAACTTAATAGTAAATAAACATCCCCTACAAAGACATCTTTAAGACCAGGTGGTCTCGCTGTAGGAATTAATAGAAACTCCACGCTTCAGTAGTAAAGTAAGTGGAGTGACTGAGAAGACTGCTGCTGCTCAGGGCAGCTGCAAGTACTGCAGCGGGCAAAGGGACAGGAAGATGAAGCAGTAGACAAACAGCAGAGAGGCGAGGCACTCTCCTGAGTGGTCCCCTGGTCTTTTCTCAGACTCAAAGGGCAGCTGCATCTTCAGATTTCAAAACATGGGAAAGGAGGGCAAGATCTTAGTTTCGGGGGAGTGGTTTCATTGTTTTGTTTTATGTTTTGAAATATAGTTTTGATCATGTGATCAAAATCAGGCTGTATTAAGAAGCTTAGCAACTGAAAGAACAGGTAAGTTAAATTAGAAGTAAAATAACAAGCTGTTTCCTTCCCTAAAAAATTCTTACAAGAGAGTATTCACTTCTATTTTATTGATCTATTCCAGGCCTTAACATAGGAAGTATTAATCACTGGATAGTATATTTCTTTTGAGTTCGACAATAGTTTACTACCATAATTACAAGGTAAGCAAAAGATAAACACAAAGTTACACCTAGCTAACTAAAAGGAACTATGTCTGAATAGTTAACAGTAGTGTGATATTTTTAATCCAATGTTGGTAATGTTCTATTAGGTGGAATGTAAAACAGGAGACAGTAGGGTGAAGAATATTTGAGATTTGTAATGTTTTTGTACTTTCTCATGTGTATAAAATTATTGCAGAATAAAAAGTTAGAACAACAGTAGGCTTTTCTGTAATTTTCCATTTGAATTGGTCATTCCCTTCTAAAACATCCAGTAATCTCCCTGTTTTGGAAATCAAACCAGGCAATCAATTTTGGGACTTGGGTTTCATCATAAATCTGTAAAATTTCACAGTGACATAAAATACTTCCAAGGAAAAGGAAGCTGGCTTTCAAAGAACTTCTTTAGAAGAAGTCAATGTATTATCATGTCACTTGTGACACAATCTTTTAATCTTAAATTTTCTTCCTTTATTTCTTTAACCATATAAGTGCTATTTAAAGATTTGGGTTGACAGTTTCAAGTAAATTAAGAAACTATTCAATATAAATAGTTTCTCTTAATATCAATTATTTTTCACTTAAAATATGGTTCAATTGTAATATTTTTGTTATAATTGTGATAATTCTCCTTATTTGTAAAATCTCTCTCTCTCCTCTCTTTCCTACTCTCCCTCCTCTCTCTCTTATTGTCCAGATTGATCCATTATCTTGCAAACATCTTACAAATTGTCCTTTTGTATATCAAAGATAAGTATAGCATAATACAATATATGACATTAATGTGATATCTTGATCTTTGATCCTCTCTTCTCTACCTCTTTCCCTCATGCCCTAGTTCCCATTTTGTTTTATTCCTTTTTTTTATGTGTTTTTAGTACAGGGACTACAGGGCCTTACTACACAGATTAGTGATCCTCTTGTTTACAGCCTCCCAAGCTCTGTAATTACAGGTATGTACCACCATGTCCAGTCTCAATCGCCTTCTCAGAGTTCCCCCGGGGGTGGGGCTGGCACAGCATGACAGGGATCAAACCCCAGTCTCTGCCTAAACAGGTGCTTTAATCTGCTGGGCTAGCTAGCCAACCCTCCATTTCATTCTTCTTGATATTATTAATCTTAGTTTGTGTTTAAGGTAAGTAATGTTCACATCCAAAGATTATGGGGACCTTGTATATTGTAAGTCTTTAGGCTACCAAAACTCCATCTTTTCCCCTCACCCTTTGCTTTTGTTCTGGACTCTTTGCCATCTGTGAGATCCAGTCCCTTGTTTTAGTTTATCCTTCCTGTATTTTTTTCTTAGATTGTACTTTGCCTTACCCATATAAGAAACACCATATAATGCTCACCTGATTGATTTCACTCAAAAACAATATTCTCTAGGTTCATAACTTTTCATACAAACATCATACAAATTCTTGCAAATTGTCCTTTTACATATTCAAGATACAACATATATATGATATATAACAATATATATGAATGCATATACACATATATATGTATATGATGAATGTATATTACAGTAAGTCATCTATTGATAAATATACAAGCCATTTCCAGGTTTAGTTATTACAAATTGTGTCTCTATAAACGTTGGGATGCATGGCTCCTTGTCATATGATGTCTTACGCTCTTTGGGGAAGATAACTAGAGGGAGGATGTCGGGATCACATGGACCTGTCAATTCTAGTTCTCCCAGACGTCTCCCTATTGCTTTCTGTAATCATTATAATATATCCTACTTGAATCAATACCCAGCAAGCCCAAATAAGCCCCCTATAGCTTAGTGATTTAGCAAGAATTCTTCGGCCAAAAATTTAACTTAAATATGCTAAGAGAAACAAATAAAAAAAGATTGCCAAAGCGAATGGATGACTGAATACAGAGGCCCTGGCTTGAAACCCTGCATAAAAGTGCAGGAGAAAAAAACCTGCCACAAAATATGGTAATGATATTTAAATAATTATGCTTTAAATGTTAGATTTTATTAACACTTAATTATGTCAAATATTAGCACAATGAGAATAAAATTTGCACATCCAATGTGACATTTTGTCGAAGTATACTCTACATATTATTAAAGCTGCTTCTTCACAGGTGGCAAAATCAGAATAGCAGGCAGGAATGTTATAAAATTAATTTGATTAATTATGATAATTATTTAAATACGGCATTTCGCACAAAACATGACATAAAACTTTTATTAGTTGACAATTTAGACTAATTAACTAAATTGTCAAGCAAGGACTTTAGAATTTAAAACTTGATGAATGGCCATATTTTTAAGCTTAAGCATACGTTGAAATATTGATTTTAATTTCATAAAAAATCTATATTTTCTTCATCCAAAAAGGTTTTTAAATAGCTTATTGGGCTTATTAATTATAAATGAAGCTGAAAGTAAGTTAGAAGTTTTTGCATGCTGAAAGCATTTAAGCACTTTTTTAGTTTTGGACAGCAGTTTAAGTTCACTATGAAAACGTTAAATTTTGCTAGGACACAGCTGTACTAAACTATTGAGAAAGTTTGAAGGCGTATGTTTTCCTTGAGGTCATATCATTTGCTTTTATTAAAACTGTAACACAGCATACGCCTGTACCATAGAAACCTGAGAGCAGACGCAGGAGTAAGCTTTGTTTGAGGGCAGCCCAGGCATTTTTAGATAGACTATCTCAAATTTTAAAAATCAATAAATGAGACTTTAACTCAGTGTGAGGTTCTGCCTGAGTTTACTCCCTAGTAGTGGGAAAAAGCAAAAGAAAACAAAAGCAAAAAGTAAACACATACCAAGCATTTTATTAGTTTCCTTACATATATTATATCATGTAATTATTGATTACTCAAACTATCTCACTTAATTACTGTTAATAAATAAATGGAAAGTAAAACTAGGGCAACTATCGACGTGCTAGGGATTGAACCCAGGGCTTCATGCATGCTAAGCATGCACTCTACCACTGAGCTACTTGGCTCAATGCCTAAAACAAACAAGCTGTCTCACTCTTGACATGAACATCCTGTCTGGTTAAAGTTAACTATCAGTTGCTAGGTAACCTAGTGTCATGCGTTACTAACTTCACAAAAGTGTAAATAAAGGACTGTTGTGTTGTGGAAAAAAGAGAATATATATATATACATATATATATATATATGTGTGTGTATATATATATGTATACACACACACACACACAAGAGAGTTAGGATAGATATACAGCTACTTTTTCTTAGCTTATTGAGAATAAAATTTGTACTAATATTATTCAAACAAGATATCATGTCTGCATCTTGTCCTCTGAATAACTACTATGAAGACAACAATTTGCAATGTATTAATTATGGTAACGGTCCCACTAACCTGCTTTGAAACTGTTTCATTGCTATTTTGTCTTTTTTCTCATTAAAATGAATAAAACATAAAAAAATAAAAAAACGCAAGAAAGCCTTTTAACAGTGACTTTGAAATTAACTTTGGTTCCTCCACCTTCACAGAATTTCTGAAACTTGTTAAATGTTTTCAAGTGTTTTGTGCCTTTCTTCAATCCAAAAACAAAAATGGATTTAAGAGTGGTAAATGATGTCAACTATTCTTTATAAAATTTAGGTTCTGTTGCTGAGCATAGTGCATCCTGGTTAACGTAACACTTACGTTTCCTAAAAGTCATGCAGGGGGTTAAAAAGGTTTGCTAAATCATATAATAGCTCTGTAAATAACTACCCATGTTTTCATGTGTTTATTACTTTTTTTCTAAGAACAAAAATAAAAGCAAGTTACCTGAAAGTGATATCTTTTTAATGCTTTGCAAGTTTCAATTAACTCTCAATCCAAACAGAAAAAAACTTGTTTAGCACAGTTAATTATCTTTCATTTGTGTTTGTTTTCATTGTGTAAAAGCAACAGTTTTGCTCTTTCCCCAGCTGTTTCTACAGACCTAGGATCTGTGAAGTTGCTTTCTCCATAATATTCTCACATTTAAAACTAAGTAAAGCCATGCTGTTATGTTGAGCTATAGGGGACTCAGGTCAACAATTTCTGACACTGCCAGTCAAGCAGAAGACCCAATACTATTATGGACTACTGGACTCTTTTATAATAGTTTGCTGAGTTAACACACCTAGAATATTCAAATGATGAAACTAAACAAAAAAAGGGGATACAAATGAATGTCCATTTTGTATCTGTGTATTCAGATATATGGTTACATTCTCTTAATGAATAGAGGGATTTGTTCTAATAGGGCTTGTAAATAGGATATCATGTCTACATCTTGTACAGCAAATAACCACTAGGAAGAGAGTATTTTGCAATGTGTTAATTGTTGGAATTGTCATACCAATTTGATTTGAAACTGTCTCATTGCTATTTGTCTCTTAATAAAATTATGGAAAAAATAAAATAAAAAAATAAAAACTCTTCCCAGCAAGCAACTTGCAGCAAATGGAGCAGGATCACAAATCCAGGGTAAGCAAGGCAAAGCACTTGCCTCCTCAATTCACAGCTCAGAGGAGCACCTTTCCAACTGCACATTTATCTCTGTCACCGGAATTCAAACACTGCTGTTTTAGTAAAGTTCCAAGAAGAATTACCTCCTGATTTATATCACTCTTACTGATAATAACCTGAGAAATGACACCACAAAAAAGGCTCTTCTCTCTCCATAATGAATAATCTACACATTCGCACCCTTCGGAAGCATGTAGTGCGTAACAGGCAATGCTGTGGCCTACTCTCTTGAGCCCAAAGCAGACTAGCTCTCAACTAGGCAAGGGCTAGGTCAAGCCAAATAGCTCAGTGGATTAAAGCGCCTGCAAGAGTTCCACGCCAGGCCTGCTGTGCCAGCCCCAACCCGGGGCGCACTGAGCCTGCTGAGCCTGCGCGATTGAGGCTGGGCGTGTGAGCCTGCGCAACTGAGACTGGGCTTGGTGGCGAGTCTCTGTAATCCCATCACTTGGAAGCTGTAACAGGAGAATCTCTACGAGTCCTATCGAATAGGCAAGGGCTAATGGGAAAGTTCTTAGCTACCTTCTTCCATTGATTCTCCACATTTCTTCGATGTCCCTTGCAAACAAATTACAGAGAAACAGTCACATGTGCCGAAAGAAATCTGTTCAATGTTATCCAGCGTAGCATGTTCTGGTAGCTTTCAGCTATTATTCGAGTATCTCATCTTGGACATTAAATTTTGTTGTGGATTTTAAAGACATGATTTGGAGAATAAATGACAGGCCAATTTTATTTTCTTAAAATATGTTGATATTTCTAAAACCTCTGTAGAGAATCCATAAAAGACTTTTGTTAACAGATCTCACACATCACAATGAGTATTACCTTTTACAATTATCAAATGGTAAATCCATGTTGCTGACGTAGAGGTCTGAAATATCATTTTCCCAAAACTTAAAACTTTCCTTTCCTTTATCTTTGCTTTCATTGTATGAGGTATAAGATTAAAATGTCAGTTTGTTACTGCTTACACGCTCGCATTGTCAGCCTCCCTAAATCCAATTCCTCACTTAATCACACAAATGCACACTGCAGTCTTTAAGCCAAAAATGACTTTTGTAGGCTTTTAAAATAAATATTTCCTACCAAAAGGTGATATACAATGACACATAAATTACCAAGTAGGTTTTTTCTATAAATATTTCTACAAGAGTTTAAAATGCTCGTACCATCTCCCTAAGACAAATTTGATACCACAATTTTCAGATTGTTGTATACCATTTTATGGTCATGGAAAATTTATCAGTATATGGGGTATACTGCACAATCTTTCACTTATAAGACATTGTTTAATAGCTCCTAATTATTCAATGGTCTCTCAGTGCCAGTTAGAGTTTCACTTAGTTAGCATGAAGATATTTTTTATTTAAAATTTGAAAAGAATAGATAATTGCAATAAGATATTTATGTGCTGAGTAGCTTTGCACCAGTAGGATGTAGGTAGACTCACAGTAGACGTATCTGCCTTCTGCTTAACTTCCCTTTAGCAGCTTTCCCTTCTCTTTGTCCTCAAGGACAGCTACAAATGGGTCTTCAGTATGGCAGCAGTCAGTTGTTGACTGACACCAATAGATTGCATGAGCCTGAATGAAATTCCCATCAAAATCCTGTTTCTCCTCCATTGTGTTAAGGAGTCTTAAGTTAGATTAAAATCACATGTGAAGGGAGAGACACAGGGGTAGCCTCAGTGAATGGAGAGAGAAGTCATAATACATACAGAACTTAGAAATTTAAAGGTGAGATTAATCAGGCTTAATGGCTGAATTATCTTCAGCATTGAAAATGAATGGCAGAGAATATTTTTTACCTAAGTAGATTTTCAATTGGTTCTATGCTCATTGAGGGAAGTGTTCTGTACTTGATTCAATGTTTATAGAGGTTACCACAATATCTTGTTCAGAAAAGTGAAAAATCAACTACAGTGATAATTTTTTTTCTTACTGAATATGCTAGGGAACATCTTAATCAATAGTCAATAGAAATTTTTCATCTTAGTATTGTACATGGGAATACCAGTGGTGCTCTTTTGGGGATAAAGTAAAAATGTCACCAAAGATGCTTTTCTAGCTGGACCTTGTAAGTGATAATATGTGTCCTTGTTTAGATTTGCAGCAAAGCTTATCACGTACATTAGTGGGGTGGAGGTCTTTGTCTTCTGGCTGTGAACCAGATGTTGGACATCACACCCTTCTGCCATCTGTCATCCAGCTCCCCTCCCTTCATATTTAAAACTAGACCCTGGGGTTGGAGTCTGTTTTGGGCTTCACCTTTCTCTTTCCTTTTATTCCATCAACACTCTTCTCTCACTAATTACACTAAACTTTATGTTGTTGTGTTCTATATTTCTGATTTTAATAAAACCATAAAAATCCCCCAGGATGGTGTCCTAATTTTGAAGGCAATAACCTAGTATCTTCACTTTTCTATGTGTTGTGGCATGTATCTAAACGCCTTCTGCCTGCCGATCCTCATGTAATCATAGGTGGGGCTTTTTCAGAGGTGGTTGGATCTAGAGACTGTGGTGAATTTAGGGTGTCATGCTAGGATTAGTGTGCTAGGATTAAGGTGGGTAATTACTCAATCAGTCCACTGATTGATTTGAAACCATCCTAATCCCAGTAGCCTAGGGTTAGGAAGAAGCTTGTCCTATCTCTTGTTTGCTTTGCTACCTTCAGGTGGCTGTGAATTATGTCTTTTGCTATGATTTTCTGCCTTGGAGCCAGCTGGTTATGAACTGAAACCTTTAGAAACTGGGAGCTAAATCAAGATTTCTCCCTTTAACTTTGAGTTTTGGGGTATTGTCTCAGAAATTGTAGAAAAGTAATTAAGACAGTCTGCAACTTTAATTTCTCTTGCGCTTTGTAAGGCATTATACACGTAGATGTAACACCAAGGAGTTTAGTTCTTATGGACCAAAACCCTATCTACCACACCTGTTTACCATCATTTCCAGGGTCTGGCTTTGTAATTCTGTCCCTGATTCTCTGGCCAGTGTAGAATTTGGAAGCATTACAACAGACGGCACAGCAGTACTGTCATAGAACTTTAATCAGCATTTACCACAGGGTCACTTCAGGATCCTGTAAAAAGCGTCCAGCATCCAAGAAAAGAATCCACTTTTTTGGCAACCATAATAGACACAGTGGGAGGGACCTCACATCACAGTGAAAAGCAGGGTTGCAATTGTAGGAGGGAGGTTGCCAGTCAGGGTATGATCTACCTGCTTGCATAATTCTGATAGTAAATAGTGAATGAGAAGCTTGGTCTGAGAAGGGCATCAGCTCAGACACCTGAGGAGTGTGACAACTGAACCACACCACTAGACAATCCACTTGGAAGAGCAGAGTTACTACAGGAGGGTGAAAGCAGTAAGCATCAATGAGTTGTGACAACATAGTTCTTACATAGGGATACTTTTATTAAAGTTGAAAATCCAAAAGGCAGCTAAAATTGTTTTATGGTGGACCTGCAGTGTGAGATGTGTCCAGGAATATATTCGAATAAAAACTAATAATCAACTAAAGTTTAGGTAACTTTATTATATTAAAATATTATCAACGTAGTCTGTGGTGATGTGCCAAAATAAAAGTTAAAATGAACTGGCCTCATCACAATTTATCAAGCATATTTAAAGCATTGCTATCAGACTAGAAGCAGTTCAGTAACATGCTAGTAAACCAGGAAGTTATCAATATCAGTGAGCCAAGTGCAAGCGTGCATGCACACACACACACACACACACACACACACACACACACAAAGTTCACAAAGCATTCATTGATAAAAATTGGAGAATATCTGGGTAGAATTTTCTACCTGATAGATAAGCTGATGATCTCTAACTGATGGAAAACAGTTAAGATAATATATTTGGATTTGATGTACCAAAGTTTTATAATATTCCTCAGTTATATGTGTAAATATAAAAGCTAAAAATAAGAACTGAGACATCACCACATGAGAGACAAGGGGAAGAAGTTAACAGAGTTAAAATGTGTGGTATATGTGTGTCAATTCCCCACAATGGAAGTAATCATGACGTACAACAGTACAGGGGTACTAATACAAATTCTGAAGTTAAAAAAGGCTCTGAAAATTTTCAGTACAGTTTTCTTTCTTTCTCTTTCTTTCTTTCTTTCTTTCTTTCTTTCTTTCTTTCTTTCTTTCTTTCTTTCTTTCTTTCTTTTTTGAACCAGGGATTGAACTCGGACCCTAGTGCTTGCCCGGGAAGCTCTTATCCTACCGAGCCATCTCCCCGGCCCTTCACTACAATTTAATGCTTACAAGAAATCACAAGACAGAGGTTATGAAACCATTAATCATGCCTACCGCTCATATATGAGAAAATAATATAAATAATTTAGAATTAGTTTGGAAGTAAACAATCTGAACCAAGTGATTCAATGTGATAATTATTCAGCAATTTGCTGATGAAAATATAAAATATTGGGCCAGTCAAATAGCTCATCAGATTAAAGTGCCTGCACGCCGGCACAGGGTCTGGGGATTTGATCCCCAGGCATTCAGTGCCAGCCCTGCCGCTGGGGCTCACTGAGACAACAATTGAGACTGAGCATGGTGGTGCACACCTATAATCCCAGCTCTTGGGAGGCTGTAAACAGGCAGATCACGATGAGTCTGATCTAGTAGTGAAATCCTGAACATCCTGTAGATCCTTCCCTAAAAATACAAAAAAAAAAAAAAAAGAAAGAAAAGAAAAATATTGTTTCAAAAGAAGTATTTACTTGACAAATAAACCTAAAGTGCATTTTTTTTAGTTTCTTAAACTAAAAAGTATACTGCATTGGCTGAAATTTTTTTGTTAAGAGATACTTCCAACATAAACAAAGGTTGAAATGTGTACCACAGTACAATATTATAGCAAAATTACAAGCTACAGAGGCAGAGTGCTTTAATTGGTGTCACATAGGCTGGTGTTGGAGTTACTGAATTGTTCCTTTTTAAGGAGAAGAACATGACAAATGGCACATGAAATTCAATTCAGAATGAGAATATAGGAAATATTAACTTTTTTTAGACATTGTTGAAAACCATATGTAAAGGTTTAAGGTGTCCTGAAATGATTTTGCATTACAAAATTTAATTTTTTTGGCAACCATACATGGTATGGCTTGTGTCTAGATGTCCCCAGAGGGCCTCATGCAGTCATGAGAGGTGTGAGCCTTTCACGGATGGTTGCACCTAGAGTGTGTGATTGATATACAGCCCAGTGGTGGGATCATGGTGTGCATGCTGCAGGCCCCAGGGCAGGCCACTTGCACAGGGACAAGATCAAAGGGACAGATCAAAGCCTGTCCCTGCTCTCTCTTGCTGCTTTTGGTGTCTGGTATGAGCCATCCTATGTAAAAGCCAGCAGATTAAGGACTGAAACCTCTACAAACTGTGAATTAAATAAACCTTTTCTTCTTTAACTTTGGGTGTCAGGAATTTTATCTCAGCAATAAGAAAAGTAACTAAGACATAACTGCTGCAGATCAAACCAAAATGATGACATCTCTGTAACTCTGCAAGATATAGCCATGTGTGTGTGTGTGTGTGTGTGTGTGTGTGCACGCGCGCATGCACGCACACACGCACACACACACACACACACACTCAGGCATTAAGACAAAGAGTTCATGGAAACAGAAGGGGTGCATTATTGTGCACACTAAGTTCATAGCTTTGATGTTGAATGCATGTACTTAAAATTAGAAGAGCCTAACACAAAAAGTGAGTGTGATTTTTTTGTATGGTGAAACATAATGAGCAATTTCTGAAAAGGAAATAAACTGAAGGGTTTTATAGGTAAATGAATGCAAGTAAAGATTGTATTCCTGACTAAAATAAATCAAAATCACATGTGTAAACACTGTACTGTTTCCTTAGTGAGAAACTGAAAGAGTAAATAAGATCGAAAAGGCACACTAAACATAGTTAAGGCAAAAGAAACTGCTCAATAAAAAAGAAAAACAGAGAGGAGGAAAAGGAGAAAAGTAAGAGGGAAAAAATTCATGTATGTACACATAAGATAGCCAAGATAATTCCCCTAACAATTTCTATTAGCTCATTGAAAGGAACAGTTAATGCTTATATTATTTGGTCAATGTTGCCCGCCTGTACATGGAAATCCGGGCATGTTTTCTTGAAAATTGTTTCAACTAACTTTCTTCTTTCTAGTGAAAATAAAGACTGGAGAGTTAGTTCATTGTACAAGAATAAATACTACAATATTTTTTCTTTCCTGAGTATGTATGTGTGTGACACAGGAAGAAAAGTAAACTATGACACACAGAGGAAGTTCATCTAAGTTTCAACACAATTGCCTTGCAAAATTTCACCACAAAACAAAACAAAGAAAAAACTGGATGTGTAGATAATTTAATTCTTGGAGAACTTAGTCTTTATGTAAAGCTCTATGTATCTAACAGGAAAATAATTCTTATGAGGGAATAAGCAATAATTTCTTAAATGAATATCTTAGGGTACAAATCTTGTGCTTTTGGACAAATTTGGAGAGGCAGTTCTTGAAAGAAAACACTGGTTTCCATATTAAAGCTTGGAGAAAAGCCTGTGGACATACCTTAGGCATAAAGGGTCACTTGGGCCTTTCAGAGCCAGAGATTCAAGCCATACTATGTCTTAAGGCCTCAGCCAGTTCTCAGTCATCTCGCAAAGTTTGAGAGGTGAACATAGGAGGCCGGTTTTTGTTTGGTTGTTTTTGCTATAAATCTTACACCAGAAGTAATTTTTCCAACCCCCAAAATAGGAAGCACTTTGATAAATGACAATGAGAAGCTCAACATAAACAGCCCTGCAGAAGTCAAAGCTATCTCTCATTTCCCATTAGAACTTTTAGAAGAGCAGCTGTCAGCAGCTATTTCCAGAGTATGTTTAATTCCATGGTAAGGGAAATCTGCATCATGTATGTCAGATGAAATTTAAAGCAACAACACTGAAATAAAAACAAAGTGAAAACATGAAACAATATTCTCCACACACCACCATCCCTATCTTCCTTTGAAATTGAAGTAGCAAAAGCAAATCCCTCCAGGAGCACTCTATGCTAAAGATGCAGCTAAAAGTGAAACGTAGACGTGAGGAGTTTTCTCAACTGGGCTAATTGCACTACTGCAGTGGGAAGAGCAAACACGAGGGTGATTCAGTGCCACACATCAGCTTCTGCACTTCTTGCTGACCTTCCAACCCAAAATAGAGAATAGGGAACTACAGGAGAATAAAAAGTATCGATGCACTAATTATCTAACCACTAGGATACGAGAGGGAGAAGGAAAGAAGGACAGAGAGCAGTAGAGACAGAGAAATGGACAGAACAAGACAGAAAGAACTGCTTACCCTTTAATTGGCATTAATTTTCTTAAACTTACAGAAACTGGAAAGTAAGACCTGTGTATATTTATAAAAAATAACACACGTTTTCTACTGATATTTGGAAACTACGAACATTGTACCTGCTTTACCTGTGAAGAAATCTCAACAAATGTTCATCTTGTACTATAAAGGTAACACTGTCCTCTAATAACCATGCTGATAACTCATCCCTTGTGTTGTCATCAACAAGGAAATGTAGCAAACATGCCTCACAAAGAGGAGAGAGTAGGAAGATTGGAAAAAGAGATGGAGGACGAAAAGGAAGAGGGAGGTAAAAGCAGTGCTTTTCTGTGAAAATTTATTGAGTGCAAGAACAGACTAACTTTCAAGATGGTACAAATGTCATCTGTGCAGTCATAAATGAAAGGAAAAGGAATAAAAATGTGAGGTAGGCTGTGCCTAGATGGCAGTTGTCAGCCTTTTAAAAGAAAGGGATTCAGCTAGATGATTTCTCAAGTACAATCCACAGCTCTCACTCCATCATTCAATGGCTCTTTGATGTCAGAATGCAATTCAGAGCTTTTGAAGTATATTACAAAACCCGATATGACATGCTGTATCCAGGGTCACGAGCCAACAAAAAAAAAAGTTTATAAAAAAAAAGTGTCAAAGATGGCATTTGCTAAAGAAGCAAAATTACCCAAGGAAGTAGTTCAAAAAGAATACAGTAGCGAGTGACAGACACATTATGAAAGAAAGCAAATGTAAGATATTCAAGCAGAAAAAGGCTGAATTTGGAAGACAGACAAGAAGAGCACCACCTACATGGATTATCTATTTTGGAATGTAAATAGGCAAGCATGCTTCAGGTGTAAGACAGGAAAACAGAGATTTGACATTATATCCAGAGAAATCTGTTGAATCAGAATGTTATGTGAAGGGCCAGCCTGTAATCAATCAGTGGACTAAAGCACCCGCTTAAGCAGAGCTCGGCAGCCAGGGTCGGGTCCCCTGCCTGCTGTGTCCGGCCCGCCCCTGCGGTGCAGTGGGACCGTGATTGAGACTGGGCATGGTGGCGCGCATTTGTAATCCAGCACTTGGGAGGCTGAAATCAAGAGAATCACTACGAGACCGATTTATGTAGTGAGTCCCTGTAGACTCTGTACTAAATACATAAAGAGGGAAAGGGCGAACCAGAGCGAGAAGGAGAAAGAGAGAATGTTATGGGAAAAGCTTTTACCAAGAACCTCTGAAGTACTGGACCCAAGATACACATAGAGAAAACAGTTGGAGTGCCATCAGAGTTCATGATGTTTGCTGCTGGGTCACATCGTGGTCTCTCACCCAGCGTGACTCTTTCCAACTTTACAAAAGCCCTCTGGCACCTGCGCTGTGTACTGTGCTGACTCTTCATTGCACTAACAATGACACCAACAATAGTAACGGGCTGATTCTTCCTTTTATGCAAGGGATGTGTTTTAGGACCCTCAGTGATCTCTGAAAGCTCAAACTGACTCCCTTTATACACAGGATAGTCTGGCTTCACTTTAGAATATCTAGATGTCTAGAACATGAGAATAAGCAAAATATAAAAAAGAACAATATACAGCTTCAGACTAGGACACTAACATAATCCAAATTCAGGGAGTAGGACTCAATGTCCTGGTAAATCAAAGTTAGGGCACAGGAATCCATTAGATGAGCAGCTGCTTCCCGGTTCTGCTCTTGTGTCTGTTTTTTCTGCCCCCCACCCCCATCGCTTTCTTATTTCTTGTTTGATTTTTATTGTGGCCACATAGATTCTCATTTCTCATCTTACTTATTGTCTGCTCTCTTTGCATAGAACAATTCTCTTTTTCTTTGAACCAGGTATTCAGCTGCTTCGTTAGATCACATATTGGCAGAAGTGAAATTTAAGAGGACCTGTGGGTCTCAATCGGTAGTTTGAGATGAGATCATCCAAATGACAGAACTGGGCCAGCGAGATGGCTCAGTGGACTAAGCACCTGCTTTGGCAAGCGAAGGGACCAGTGTTAGATCCCCAGTCTCCTATACTGTGCCAACTCTGCTCCCGGGGTGCACAGAGTTGGCACCTGAGCCTGGACATAGTAGTGCATGCCTGTAATCTCCGCTCTAGGGAGGCTGGAGACAGGCAGATCACTACTAGTCCAAGCTGTGTAGTGAAACCCTGTACCAAACGCATAAAATGAAAATAAATAAATAAATCAGAACATAAGTCACTTGTACATTTAAATTCTGATAGGTCTAGAGGCTCAGGATCATGTAGGATAAATTCAATTCTGGAGACATCTATGAAAAATGGGTGATTTCCCTTTAAAGAATTTCACAGTTAATTTATTTTTCTACCCAGTTTATACTACACTTCATCTACTTTTTTCAAATTAGCAACTCAGATTTTTATATTTTTCCTGTCTGTTTATAACATGACCCAGAAGTGCCCTGCTCCTGGATAGATTAACTCTTTCTATGCAGTTTGCCTCTATTGGACTGCTGAAAGTTACAGGAGAAAATTTAAACTCACAAGTAGCTCAAACTGTCTGAGCAGAACGCTCTAATTTGCATCTGGACTTACAAACACAACAAGTTTGCTCAGTCTTTCAACCTTTGCAACATCAATAGCTTCTTTTTTTTTATTTGTGTGTGTGTGTGTGTGTGTGTGTGTGCGTGTGTGTGTGCGGCCAGCTCAGCCCACCAGGGGGCGGGGCTGGCTGGCATGTGGTGCTGGGAGATTGAACCGCGGTCCCTGTGCTTGGCGAAGCTTGTTCTAAGTAGGTGCTTTAGACCACTGACCCATCTCACCAGCCCCATCAATAGCTTCTTGTTCAGTACATAAACTTCTAGACACTCTTCTCACGTGAGCCAGTGCCTCCCTAGGCCTCAGTCCACTGAGATTTGGCTTTGGGCCTCCTCACACTTATAAATTACTTTCATCAAAGATACTGCATTCTTGGTGTCAGTGCTGCTAAATCCAATGGAGTTTACTTGTGTGGTTAGTGGCCATGGCAGCTCCTGTCGCACAACGCTCCA
This sequence comes from Octodon degus, assembly GCF_000260255.1. Taxonomy (NCBI): domain Eukaryota; kingdom Metazoa; phylum Chordata; class Mammalia; order Rodentia; family Octodontidae; genus Octodon; species Octodon degus. The sequence continues at coordinate 24,120,839 of NW_004524585.1, forward strand.
TGGGTCCTTCCGTGCCTGAACATAACCAGTAATAGTAACAGTAATGAAGCACTGTGCCCCTCATAGCCCATGATGGCACCAAGCATTGTGGCAAAATCACACCGTCTCCCTCCCCTTGCTGCAGATAATGGCCACTGTCCCTCCCATGCTTCCAAAACCAGCAGGAAGAGGAGATTCCTTCACCATCTAACATGAGTGCCAGAAAAGAAGTGGTGACATCCTCACCAACTGTTAGAGGTGAGGTTCCTTTGCCCTGCCAATCAAGGCCAGCCCTATTAACCAAGTGGAGAAGGTCTTTGACCAAGGGAACACTTCTGACTCTCTGAGCCAAGCAGTAGCGTCATACTGAAGAAGCAAAATAATTTTCATTTCTTCAGTTCTTACTCTAGGAAGGTCCAGTACTGTAGAAAGGTGTGTTTAGGACAACAGCAGCAGAGGGCCACTGGTGACATCCTCAGGGCTCTTGTCACCATAGTTTTCCTAATGTGAGCCCAGGCCTGGGACATGTACAACAGAAGAGAGGTTGAGGCCTGGGCATTGAGGCCAGAAAACCACGAAAGGAGATCGCAGCAGCCAGCAAATGTCTGGAGGGCAATGTGATCCTAGGAGGGCCAGGCAGGAAAGGGTTTCCTATGTCTCTGTACAGAAATCCCAGCATTACTCCTGAGCAAATAAACTAGTCTGACATAGCAAAAGCTTTGAGAAATTTAACAAGATTTAGATCTTCAAAGCAGTCAAAATGTACAAATTAGAACTGCATTATTCAACATGAAAAAGCAAAGGAGAAAACTAAAAATGAAAAAAAAAGAATTAGAAATAAAGGAAAGGAAAGGGAAAAGGTAGAAAAGAAAAGAGAAGTAAAGGAAAGGAAAGGGAAAGGAAGGGAAGGGAAGGGAAGAAAAGAAAGGGAAAGGGAAAGGAAAGAACAGAGCAGAGCAGAACGAAAAGAAAAGAAAAGATAAAAAAAGAAAAAATAATAATAAGCAACAGATGCCAAACTGGAAAGAAAAGATGTTTGGAATCATCTACCAGAGACTCGGCAATCATTACAAGCATGGTGCAAGAAGCAAGAGTGAAAGTAACTCTTCAAAGTTACTGATATAATCGGCAACATTAAGAAAACATTGGAAGTCATAAAAATGAAGAAATGAAGCTTAGTTCTAGAAATATAGTGATGAAAATAAAATATTGCTCAACACCCAAATGAAAATATTAAAAATAAATTATTGAATTTTTAAGAAGGATCAATGGAAATTATCTCACCTAAACAACACAGAGAAAACCTGCTGAGAAATGAAATTTCAAACACAGCATAATAAATCCATTGTGCAAAACAGCATGGAAGTCATACAAAATTTTAAAAATAGTACTATCATAAAATGTGGCAACTTCATATGTAGGTACGTATCTGCAGGATAAGAAATCTATTTATTGAAGAGATATCCATACTTTCCATGTTCATTATAGCTCTAGTGACAATAGCTAAGATACACGAGCAACCTAAATGAAATCAACAGATGGATAAGAACATGTAGCACACAAGCACAGTGGAATATTGCATGGCTGGTAATTATAGTTATTAATACTGTGTTATTTACTTGAAATTTGGTAAGAGTGTAATTTTTTTTTAACGTATTTGGTTGTTGCAGGGTCTCAGTGCACAGCTCAGGCCTGTAGTGATCCTCCTGTTTTCAGCCTCCCCAGCACTGGGATTATAGGCATGCCCCAGTGCCAGGACACTGTGGCTGGCTCAGCCTGCCCTGGGGGTGCAGCTGGCATGGCATGTGGTGCCGGGGATTGAACCATGGTCCCTGCACTTGCCTAAGCAGGCGCTTAGTCCGCTGAGCTATCTCGCTGGCCCGACTGTAGATCTTGAGTGTCTTCAATACACGCATCCTGGCAACTTAGTGTGAGAAAAACAAACTGATTTTTTCAAAGTGTCTGATGTACTATTGATACCTGTGAGAAGTACACTCAGTTGTTCAACCCTAGGGAATGAGCATGGAGACAAAGAGCACAGTGAAAGCAAGGCCATAATACTAGTTTTACAAGATCATGTGCTGGTAGAGAGGCCACTCAGAACAGTTACAACCTGCATTAATTTCCTAGTGCACAGATGCCAAGCCCCACGCAGCTCCTCACTGAGTGAGCATTATAGGGTGAACAATCTTCTGCAACATTGCCTAGGGTTCATTATTTCTTAAAAGCAATTCTCTCTCCCTTCTCCCATCTACACTTCTCAGCAAAGGCTTTCTCAACAAGTTAAACTCTCCCCCCATTAGGAACCTTCCATGTGCTTGGGCTTCATTACTTCCACAAGCCATAAGGCAGGTGTAACTGCTAGTAGTTCTCCACACAGAGTTAGCAACTTTGTGTTGAATAGAGACCGTCCACATGATGATAATATGCTCCTGGATCTCGGCATGGAGCCTGGAATAAGATGGTCCTTATGCACAAGCTGGAAGACTCAGAGAGCAGTACTTCGCTTGTACTTCTAATGTCCTCTACCCCAAACTGATGGATGCTGAGAGTCCTTGGAAATGGTGCTCCTGACAGGATGCTGAGTGAAAGAGGTTTACAGGACCTCTCAAGCTTTGTGAATGCGAGGACGTGAGACTAGATGAGGAGAGTGATAGAAAGGATGCAAGACAAGCAAGGGAGGGATGAAGAACCCCTGCAAGTGGTAAAGCACAAAACAGGTAATGAACACTGTGCTCCGTCTCATTTAGGAAGTGGAAAATATTATCTCTGTTACCCTACTAAATTTCTGCTACAGTTTTTTTGCGCAATTCACTGTGGTTTTAGTAACCCAGGTCTTTAAATGATTTATTTCATCAACTCATTTATGAACTAGTTCAAATATCACCTAATCCTTCATCCAAGTGAAATTACAAATCTCCACTCACCATTATCTATGACTTCCCTGGCTTTATATTTTTACTTAATGTTTAATATCAGTGATAAAGTGCTGGCTTTTGTAATATGCGTTTGCTTTGCTGTTTTGCCCCCATTATCTGGAATAGTACTAAGAAATTACAGTAATAATTTAGTATTTATTTAATTAAATATGATCAAAGTGTTCTGGTTCTAATTATTTCCTTCTAGCAATGAATTTATGAGCTATTACCACTAAATATTTATCTTTTGAAGTCATAAAAAGACAGTTTGCTTTAAATAAACCTGTGTCAAATGATTTACCCAGAGATTTTGCTGCCCTCTGAAATGTTCTGCGATATGCTGACTGACAGCTTCATGTATTTTCCATAGGATTAATGTGTCTTGGGTGCCTGGGCAGGATCTTTCCCCATACTGCATTCTGCGCCTATTGCAGGCTTCAGTGACATGTTACACATGAAGATAGTGGAAAGAGCTTCTTGCATTAGGGGTTTCAACTGCAAATGGATGCCCCCTTTATGCTGGGCATTAATATTTCCTATGTAATCCCATCAAATGATCTCCTGGAATATTTGCTATAGACAATTTTATATAACCATTTTGTCATGCTGTTTACAAAGGACATGGGGAGGCAGAAGTGTACATACAAAAATCGTTCGGGGTCATGTTCTCAGGTGCAGGGTCTCTTAAAACAACACAAGAACCAGGACTGCGAGGGGAAAGGAGAAGCCACATGTGGCAGGAGCAGAAACCTCAGCCAGTTTCTTATTAGCTTGGATAGTGGGACCCTTCAGAGAAGTTCTGACTCAGCTCAAGGAAAAGGGGCATCTATGTCCCATATTAACCTGCACTGGACCTTAGGCCCTTGGAAGGTGTCATTAAATATTTGGTGGCCACGTCCCTTCAATAAAAGACGTTTCTGGAGGGAAGACACAGCTGCCAGGCATCATTACACTTTCTCTTTGTCTGGATGGAATGCTGTTAGGCTCCACCTACTCTTGCCTACAGACTTTATACTCATCTATGGAATTACGAAGAAATAAAGTGGAAGCAGGATTCCAATCCTGAAGGGAAGTAAATAGTATAAATGAAACAAATAAATACAAGAGACGTAATATTATGAATACTAGTGTCTGACCTTTAAAAATGAAATAATTACCTTTGCATAGCAAGAAACAATTATGACTATTATATATTTCATGATTGGCAGATGTATTTTATAGTAACTGGCACATAATTCTCCCATTATTAATTATCATAACATATATTCCTAGGAGCATACTTAAAAATTTATTTCCTATGGAAAACAATTACACAAAATTCCACTACCAGTTAAAATTCTTTTGGTTGTAATTGTTTCAAGTGCCAATTGCCTTCTGTCATTTCTACACAAATAATATATGTACATATAGACATAATACATCACAGTAAATATATTACATAACCCAATGTGTTTAGCAAATGGACCATGAACATTTTAAAGACTTTAAGTATGCTTATAAAATAATTCTGTGCTCGTTCCACATTCCAGTAGTACAATGACTCATTTTGATCTCTGTATTTTGCATGGCTACCAAATGTACTTAGCTGACTAAATACTGCTTTTGACTTAGACACATAGCCCTCCAAACTCATACCTTTTTAACATTAGGGTAGGCTTTTTCAAACCCACTTATGGCAGAAATATATGACAACATATTGTGCATGACATGTTTATAATTCCTCAATATGTTCCCCAGTATGTAAGGAGCCTATGAGGCAGAATATAGCTAGAAATAATTAACACATTAAAAGTTGAATCATTTAAAAGGATTCTTTGCATTGTTTATATTTTGGGGAATCCAGTTGTACATTGTTAGATATGATCAGCAATTCTTATCAATTTTTCTAAGAATAGTCATAGGCTTGAACAGTCAAATAACTAAAGACTCTTAAATGTAAAGTTTCTTTTGCTTTATTTAAATATTTCTTTTAATAATGAATGCACAATATCACTTAAATATTTAATTCTGGAAGACCTGATAGCATTAAAAGCATATTAATAGGAGGTAATTAGAGAAATTTGTGATGTGCTAGATAGGAACTCTCAAAATTCTTTTACAGTAAAGTGCATTTAGTGTGGTAATAAACTTTGTCATTACAAATTAAATGTACCACCTGGCACAATTAGTGTTATGAATGTTCTTAATTTTTTAGTATATCCCAGAACTATATAGTACAATGTTCTAATTTACATTATTATAGCTCAAAAATACTACAACTTAATTAAAAATGTTTTTTCATACCCGAGTCTGGAGTCATTTAATACATTCTGTTCCAGGTAAGTACCATAAATTTTTAAGGACAGGCTAGTTCTGGTTATACTGTAGGTGAGTTTATGTATAAGTGAATAAAATTTTCAGATTGGAGCACTTGATTCTTAACTCCTGGGAATGTAAATATATTAAAATATTAAATAGTACAATTAGTCATGCTAGTGTATTAAACTATCTGAAGGTGTAATTGTAAAAATACTATACTGTAAAACATACAAACTTTCATTCCCACATACTTCGAAAATATTATAAGCATCCTAAAATTAATGGTTTATTCAACAGGCCTGCCCTCACTCGTTAGGTTGCGAATCACTCTAAGTAGGAGTGTAGTAACTAAATTTAAAGCAATAATGATTCCAATGAAACATATAGTAATTTTTATGGAGTATATAAATGACAGTCAGCAACACACAATCCATGAAATTGAAAGATGAAATAAAACAATACAGTATCTGAATCAGGAAAAACTTCTTGTTACTTGTCTTTTCAATTCTGAGGATTGCACATTAAGGCTTTTTACTAAGCTGTATATATCTGCAGCACTTTTTTTTTTTTGAGACAGAGTCTCACATACGTGTTCAGTGATTTTTCTGGGCAGAAGTTTGGGTTCTTTCTGCCTCAGCTTGCCAAAGTGTTTTTGTATGGATACTCCAGCACACTTGTCCAGTAGCAGCGTAGTCTTAAGGTCACTAAATGAGGGGCCAGGGATATAGCTCAGTGGGAACGCACCTGCCTGGCAAGGTCTTGAGTTCAATTCCCAGTTAAAACAACAAAATAAAAAAAACCTAAATGAAAAAATCAAAATACAGGAAATATAGAGTAATGACAGAAATTAGTACATGCCAATCAATAACAACACTTAATGTAAGTGGTCTTAATGCTCCGATCAAAAGGCAGACTGGCAGTTTGGATTGAGAAATACACCCACTCACCCATGCACTGCTTCCAGCATACACACCTCGTCCACAGAGACTCACAGAGCCTGAAAATGAAGAGATAAAATATGACGTTCCAATAAATTTGAGCTTGAGCACAAGCAAGAATTGCTACATTTAAATATGATGCAGCTGACTTAAAATCAAAAGTACTTAGAAAGGTCAAAATACGTTAATACATATTGAGAAAGGAAATAACTCACCAGCAGGTATAACAATTGTAAATGTATATGCACCAAATAAAACCATACTTAATTTTATAAAACAAAGCCTATTTGACCAAAATGACAAATAGACAGCAATACAATTTTAATAGTGTTTGTTAATACCATATTGTCACAAATATCCAAGACCACAGCTGAAAAATTCAGCAAAGAAACACAGGAATTAACACCATCAGCCAAATAGAGGCAATAAATATGTACAGAATGTTCATCTAATAATTGCAAATTGCATTGTTTTCAACAGCTCGTGAATTTTCTCCCAAATATATTATCTTACAGGTCATAAATCATTTCTCAAAAAATAGAATTTATGTAATCTCATGCATTCTATCAGAGCACAATGGAATCATGCTATAAATTAGCATCAAAAGGAAACACAGAATTTCTACCAACATATTAAGATTGGATATATAATCTTGAATCATCAATTGGTTACAGAATAAATCATAGAATAAATTTAATATTTCTTAGAATCCAATGAGAATGGAATTGCAGCCCACATGAATCTTTAGAAGCTAACAAAAGCATTTCTAAGAGACAGATTCAAAACTATCAGTGCCTACTCTAGGTCTATTTTAAAAATGACCCTATCTCAATCTAATGATGTCTATTAAGGCTCTAGAACTCAAATCCAAGACTAGTAAAAGGAAAGAAGCTATGAAAAGGGGAGCTGAAATTAATAAAGGAGAAATTTTAAAAAATAGAAAAGGATCATTGAATTGAAGTGTTATTTTTTGATGGCTTATAAACTGGATGAATCCCTAGTAAAACTTTCCAAAGGACAGAAAGAAAATTCAAACTAATACTTTTACAATGTATAGTCAAAATTATAACAGGTGCCAATGAGGAAATTTATGGACTATTTTGAAAGCACAGGAAAATGGAAAATTCCTAGTACATAACTTTCCAAAATTGAAACAATCTATGGAAAGCCTTGAGTATCATGAACAAAACAGTAACAAGCAATAAAATAATGTAGCTATAAAATATCTACCAATAAAAAATCTAACATCTCATAGATTTATCCCTGAATTTCAACAAAACTTTAGAAAAGAAGTAACGCCAGTATTCCTCAAAAATTTCCATTTAATTAAAAGTAAAGTAAAGCTTCCATAATTATCCCATGAAGCCAAAGTTATTTTTGTACCAAAATAAGGTAAGAATGCGGCAAAAGCACAAAATATAATCTAATATTCTTGATAAACATAAATGTGAAATTCCTCAAGAGGAGAATTGAACAACATATTAAAAGGATCATAAACCACAACAAAGTCAGTCTCATTCTAGAGATATAAGGATGTTTCGATATATGTAATCATAAATGTAATTGACTACATATTTAGAATCAAGTTGAGCAATCATGGAGCACTTCAATAGATGCGTAAAAAGACTTTCACAAAACTCAGCATCATTTTATCATAAAGTTGCTGATACAGCAGTCTAATAAGACATTATGTCAAGCTGATAAAAATAATATATAATGATCCAACACTCACCATCATACTGGAAAAGCTAAAAACAAATGCTCTAAAATCAGGAAGAAATCAAATATGACCACACTTATCATTCCCGTTAAGTGCAATACATGAAACTTCATCAAGAAGCAGTTGTGTCTCAAATTTTCTGATCAAGGAAATTATGGGGCCACAGAGGAAAGTGATCAATGATGTAGAGTGTGCCTAAGGAGAGTCACATGGAGAGGGAACATCTCTCAGGCTTTCACAGAGAGCAAATTGCTCAAACAATGGCCGTGACTCATCCACATGGCTGACACTGACAAAGGGTCTACAAACAGCGGTACAGGGTTTCAGAATAAATCCTGAAGGGATTTGACTGACCTTATCAGATACAAAAGTTAGATTTCTCGTTATATAGGTCTTTCTTTATCTTGGTCTTAAAAATCCAGCAGAGAAGTATAAAAACAAAGTATAAAAAGTAAAGCCATATTAATATGCTGAGCTGTAAAAGGCTCAAGTGAACAACTTCTGACATTTCCAGTCCTATGGAAAACCCACTACTATTATGGACTACTGGACTATATTGGAATATTTTGCTGAATTCATGCACCTACAATATTTAAATGATAATGGGGATACAAATGAATGATCATTTTGTATATTTATACTCAAAATATTTAGGATAGATGTACAGCTACTTTCTCTTAATTCAATGAATAGAAAGATTTATTCTAATAGTGTTTGTGGATAGGATATCATGTCTGCATTTTATACTATGAGTATCCATTAAGACAACAATATGCAATGTATTAATTATTGAAACTGTCTTACTAATTGGTTTTGAAACTGTCTCATTACTATTTGGTTCTCAATAAAATTATTTTTTTAAAGAAAGAAGCAAGTGGCCATTGATCATGACATATGAGATTAATCAGATGAAGAAAACTTTAGCAGAGTAGTTAAGCTACTTGGGGTCATTGATTGAGTCATGGGGTCAGAGTCTTGGGTGCTACCTATGGTACCTCACTGGTTACTCTTTGGAGTGGTTGCCCTGGTCTACTTCCAACCACCATGAAATGAGTAGCTTTAAATAGCCATGCCCTCTGCCATGCCATTCTTCTCTTGGAGCCTGCTGTCCAGGGACTTATTTCTTTAATAATTATTATTTTATACCAAATAACAATCTATCATCCTTTAATCAATAGATATAAAAAATTATGTCTCAATCAGAAGAATGCTGAATCACTTCTCAGCCTTTTGGCTAAGATCAAGTGCAGAAGAAAGCTGACAAAGAAAATTGGCAGAAGGAATGGGGGCATCACTGGCAGGGTACATGAACTCTGGAGTTAGAGCCTTTGGAACAAGATTTTCTGGAGGAGTTTGGAAAGATTGGGAGGTATAAGATAGAGCAGTCTTAGAGTTCAGTAAGCAGAGCCTGATGGGTGAGTCTTGTGAGAATTCAGTTGACCAGGACGATAGAAATATAAAGAACAAAAGCCAGAATCAAGAGGTTTCATGTGAGAACAAGAACTCCACTGGCACTTAGAATAGAATAAAGTTTATGTACATTTTACCCATGTTCCAAGACTTTGTAGAAAATTAAGATTTTGGACAGCAGGCTAATCTGATGGAAGATTTTGAACAAAAGTCACTGTTCAGGCTGTTCCATAAGTATGTCTGGCTGCAAGTAGTCAAATTTATAAGGAGAATCAAGGGCAAAAAGCAGAGAAGAAATATTTAAAAGTTTTAAATTTTGGTCCTGAAAAAACTGCACTAAAATTGTGGGTTATAGATATTGAAGCAATGTGTACAGTTTTAAAATGCTGTGTATAGGGACAAGAAGAAAGGTGACTTGAGAACATACCAAGAATAACAAAAACAGGAAGATACCACTCACTGCAAGCTCAAGTGTTCAAAAGTGCATGTGCATCTTTCATTTGAGAATACCATCCCTTGGAGGACTGCTTTGATTCCTCTTAAGGAACTGGTTACTTGGGATTGATTTCAATGTGCTAAACCATCCACACTTTAAGTGCTATAGCCATAGTCTTAGGGGACCCGACTACTGCTCAAAGTGATAAACAACTTTGGTATCTGTGATGTGATGTCGGTTTACTTCCTCTGTGCAGATCAGGAAGTCTTCATGTGTATTTCAAAGAAAGGCCTGGGAGGCCAGCCGGCATGTCCAGTAGAGGGTGCTATGTGAATCATGAGACCAATGCTGAATATGTAGTGATGACAATAGAAAATTAGAGATGGAAGGAATGTGGAAATATTGCTGAAGAAAGTGGAAGCCCAAGGATGAGCCAGCCCAGAAGAGAGGCTGTATGAACTGCAAGTAGCAAGGCCATAGTATCCTCTAGGCCTCATGTCTCTTCAGCCTGCTCACCAGATGCCAGATATAAAGGATGGAATTAAAGAAGGAAAGGTTTGGCTAGCTCAGTTAGTGCAGGTTTCAGTTCATACTGAGCTGGCTCCAAGGCAGACTGGCACATGGAGGCACAGAGTAGCTGTGGTGGCAAAGGCCAAAGGGAGGGTAGCACTGCTCAGGCAGCTAGCCTGTCTCCCCTCCTTACATTATAATTCAGATTAACTCCACCAGGGAAGCACTCACACCCACAATAATCAATCACAAACTCTAAAAGCCGCCCCATGACATGAAACCTTTGTGGGGCAACTAAACACAAACCATAACAGCTAGATATACATCTTTCTTTGTCCCAATGTTTTCTCTCCCCATATTCCTGTCTTTTGGAATGGGAATGCTTACTCTGTGCCATAATATCTGGAGGTTTTCTAGTTATCTATTTTAATTTTACAGAGGTTCACAGCCAAAATTTGTCTTGAGGCTCAGGAGAGTCTTGGACTTGGACCTTTGAAATTTTCTGGAACTATTGAGATTTTGTGGGAGGGATTATTGCACTTCTGTTTATACATGGAAAACTTGTATATGTTAGGAAGAATTATGAGCTTGTTATTTGTTTGGAGGTTATGTATGATTTGAAGAGACATTTTTGAGTGTGAATTTGACAAAGGGGTGGACTGTGACAGTTGATTCTGACACATCGGCTTCATTGAATAAAGAAATACTCAGCATATTGGTGGAGCCTGCATCTGACAGAATCTGGGGCAGTTATGGAAGTATGACTTTGGTACCATATATGATCGCTCACCTGTTCTCTTGTACTGTTCTCTTTTCCAGCTTCCTGGCTATCATAATCCCAGGAGCCTTTGCTCTACTATGACCTTCTCAATATATTCCTTCCTTGGAGATAGCTGACCATGATCCTAGTTCTTCAGAATTGTGAACCAAATTAAATCTCTCCTCTTTTCCATTTCAGGGATCCAGAATTGTGTGTCACCAACAAGAAAACTAATGAAAACAAGGCAAGTGAAAATATAACAGGGAAACAACTAGGAAAGGAAGAACTTAAGTTGTTTGCATTTGCCAGTGTTCTTATCATTTACACAAAAGACCCAAAGCACTGTATAGCAACTTTATATCTGATAAGCAAACTGAGCCAAGTGACAGGATACAAAAGCAATACACAAAAATCAACAATGTACACCAAAAATGAACCCCTGAAAAAGAAATCCAGAAAATAATGCTATTTGCAAAAGCTTCAGAAAATGTTGCATTGGTTAGGGATCTAGTTCAGTGGCACAAGTGCCTGCCTGGCAAATGCAAGGTCCTGAGTTTGATTCCAGACACCAAAATGAAAAACAAGAAAAAAAAATGTCATGTGCCTTAGAATTAACCACAGAGGTAAAAGTCCTCTACAGTGGAAAGGAAGATTTCATGAGAAAGAAAATGAAGAAAACATTAGAAAATTTAAAGACATTCCCTGTTCTTGGATAACTAGAATTAATGTTGTTAAAATGCTCTTATTACCAAAAGCAATCTATAGATGCAAGAAAATCATTATTAAAATCTCAACAACCTTCTTCACAAAACTAGAGTAAATAGTTCTAAAATTCATATGGGGAAAAAATGACTCAGAATGGGCAAAGAAACACTAAGCTGAAACAGGAAAACAAAAGTCATCAAAATGTTGGTTTCCTTTGCTATGAAAAGCTTTCTAATTTTATGTGATCATATTTGTTGATTGTTGACACTACTTCCTGTGGTGTGAGAGTTCTGTGTGGAATGTTTTTGACTCTCTATTAATTCAAGTGCTTTCGCTATACTTTCTTCTAGCAGTATCAAAGTATCACAATGCACAAGTTCTGCTACAAAGCTATAGCATCAAAAAACAATGTGATACTGGCGCAAAATTAGACATGTAAACATCAAAATACAACAGTTCACAAAGAAACAACTCCATGACCTTCAACCATCTAATTTTTACAAAACTGTTGACAATTTACTCTGGAAGAAAAATAGCCCTTAAAAAAATGGTGCTGAGAAAAATGGATACCAATGTTCAGAAGACTGAAAGTAGAGCCCTACTTCTCACCTGTTAATCAATTAAAATCAAAATGAATCCAGAACCTATAGTAGAAACATACTTTGATACTGCTAAAAGAAAGTATAGCAAAAACACTTGATTTCATAGAAAGTCAAAAACATTCCACACAGAACTCTCACACAACGGGAAGTAGTGTCAACAATCAAAAAATATGATCACATAAAATTAGAAAGCTTTTCACAGCAAAGGAAACAAACTAGAGTGAAGAGACAGCCTACGGAATGGGAAAGAATTTGCCAGCTACTGTTCTTATAGAGGTCTAATATACAAAGAGCTCAAAATAAAGTAACCTTTATCAAAGCAAATGACAAAGTCAAAAATAGGCAATTAAAATTAGTAGAAGTGTCTCAGAAAAAAAGAAGTACAAATAATAATGAATACATGAAAAAATGTTCAGTACCTTTAGCCATTAGGAAAATGCAAATCAAAACAACTCTAAAACTATCTCTCCCGGGGTGAATAGCTATCATCTTGACTACAGAAAGGAACAAATAATGCTAATGAGGAGGAAAAGAAAACAACCCTCATTCCTTGTTGATGGGAGGGCTGGAGATACAGTTCAGTGGCACATGCCCTTGCCTGGCAAGCACATGGTCTTGAGTTTGAGTCCCAGAAAAAAAAAATCATTGTTCATAAAAATGTGAATCAAATAAATCCCTTATGGAAGAAGGACTGAGATTCCTTTAAAAGCTAAAAGCAGAAATTCTACTTGATTCAAACTTATATCTGTGAAAAACAAAAAAAGGTAAACATACATATGTGTATATTCCTGAATGAAAGACTTCCTGTCACTATAAAATACATATACATACACATATTTATAGTAACATAATAGAAAATAGCTAACTTATGAAAACAGAATAAATGCCCATTCACAACGAAATGGATAAAGTACAGTAAGTATTTATGGTACAATGTTATTCAGCCATAAGGAAGAATGAATTTTGCAGGAAATTAGTGGAACTGTGACCCATAATACTACAAGAAATAAGTGAGACACAGAGAGTGAAATGTGACAGTTTCTTTTATAAGACAAACCAAAAGTATTAGATACTAAGTGAACAAAATAAAGGAGAGATTATGGAAAACACACATTCAGACTATGGGTGTGGGATGGGTGTCGGGGGGAGGAAGGAAGGGAGAGAAGATAGGAACTGAATGTTATTAAGGTTTATGAACATCATCAGTTTTCACTCCAGTTATACATGAATACAATACTGAGTATGAAGCTGTCTAGAAATATATATGTGTGTGTGTGTGTGTGTGTGTGTGTGTGTGTGTGTGTGCAAAGTCCTGAGTTTGATTCCCTGGTACCAAATAAATAAATATATAAAAATTAGAATCATTTCTTACTGGGAATGGAGTGGAACTAGATATTACATGGGAAATAACATTTTTAAATAGAAATCACACTTGCTTAATCTTTATCTTATAACCAGATGATTTTAT
>NW_004524585.1:24134702-24173822 GCF_000260255.1 Octodon degus
ATATATATGCTGGAATAGTGAAATATCAGTTGATTTGCTCCCCCAAAATGTACACAATGAAGAAAACCTACTAGTAGTTGGTATAGCTTGAAGTTTCTAAAGGAGATTTGGAAAATATAACCATAATTCTCTTCACAAAATTTAAAAATAATCTAGACATAAAAAATGCCAATAAATTTAGGTGTGCTGGTACACACCTGTAATGTCAGCCCAGGGGAGACAGGCAGGAGGATACTTTAGCACTGTATAATGAATTTAATGCCAGCCTGGAATATACAGCAAGACTCTGTCTCAAAACAAATACATACTAGCATAAAAATCCAATGACTTCTATTATCTAACATCCTAGCTTCTAGAGATCTTTGGCTCGTGAGCACTTAATTTGATAAATCTAGATGGAGACACACTTTCGATAACAATAAAACACACACTGGATTTTGAAGACATAAAGATTTTCAGTAATTACATATTGATTGTACTTTGAAATGTTCATATTTAGAATACTGTATTTATTTATGTATTTAGTACAGGGTCTCACCACATAGATCAGACTCACAGTGATTCTCCTGTTTTCAGCCTCCCAAGTGCTAGGATTAAAGGCACGCACCAGCATTCCCAGTCTCAGTCTTAGTCTCAGGGCGCCCCAGGGGTGGGGCCAGCACGGCCACAGAGCATTGAACCCAAGCTCTGCACTCTATCTAAGCAGGCACTTTAATCTGCTGAGCTATCTGGCCAGCCCTCTAGGATATTTTAAATCAAACAAAACCTACTTTAAAATAGTGTATTCCTTTCTTTTAACATGGTTATGAAAATTAAAATTACACATATGCCTTATGTATCAAATTTATATCGTATTTCTGTTTGACAGACCTGCTATGAATCATTTACCTTTTCGTTACGTAATCTGATGATAAAGAGAAAACGATATGTTTTAATTGGATGAGGTAATAGGCTGCACTATAAATGACCAATCAAAGAAACCAAGAGAATGACAAACAGTACCACAACTAAAGCAGTGAATAAACACTGCAGCTGCCTAAACTTTGGTACTGCTAAAGAGGTTTTCTTCCTCCAAGTCCTCTCAGTTTGAGTTTGTTGATAAACTCAGTTCACAACCAGATTGCTGGAAGCCAAGAAGTAAGGTTATGTTTGGCCAGAGTTGGGGAAACATCAAGTCTTCCATCCCACAGGAGAAGCTGCAGGAACCTCAAAAGGAAAAGTGCGTGGGTGTGGCTTGTGGGTTAGTTCAGTTGTTTAAAGGGCCTGCTTGGGCAGACTCGGTCAGGAGCAGGGAACCGCGGTTCAATCCCCAGCTACACATGCTTGCCAGACCAGCCCTTAAGGCAGCCTGAGTCAGCCAAGGAAAAAAAAAAAAAAACTCTTCTCAAGTTTTGGGGCTGGCCAAATAGCTCCGTCAAATAGATCCCTGGTTTTCCATGCTGTCCCCACCCTCCGGGTATGCTGAGAATGATGATTGAGACTGGGCCTGGTGTCGTGAGCCTGTAATCCCAGCGTTTGGGAGGCTGAAAACAGGTGGATCACTATGAATAGTGAGACCCTATACACCCTGTAGACCCTGTCCTAAAATACAAAAAGAAAAAAAAAAAAAAAAAAAAAACGTGGTCTGAAGAGGAATTTCTGCCCTACTGTAAGATTAAGATTAAAAAATGCATTAGAAGTGAACATTCCTAAGGTTTTGCATGGCAGTGTGGAAAACAGAATAAGCAGTTCAAGGCTGCGCTGAGCTGTGTCCCTCATTCAGGGCATGTGATGCTGAGACCCCAGGTGTGCTGCTCGTTCTAGCCAAGGTTCTGCAGAAGTTTTAGTCTGTCTGTTCCTTTCTTCTTCTCATTTCATGTTTGATTCTATTCACATAGACCTGTTTATTCACAAATGAAAACATTTGGAAAACGTAAGCAAACATTAATTTAGTAAATATTGTAGACTTTCAATTTCCCACCTGGAAACTAATGTTTAATAAATGAAACAGTGTATGAACCAGAAATTTGGGGGCTTGTAGGATACACATCTCACTCATTCTCTCATTTCCTCAGGTGTCAATGACAAACATTTCCACATGAATTTTGTCTTTTTGCCTTGTTATGGTTTGTGCCTAAGTGTCCTCCCAAAGCCTCATGCAGTCATGGAGTGGCTTTTGGAGTTCGTGATTATTAGGGGTGTGGGTGCTGCTTCCGCTGTGGGACAGGTAATCTGCTTCACAATGTGAGCACGGGGAGAGGCTTGCTAGAAGTATGCCTGCTGCCACTCCCTTTGCTCTTTGTCATCTTCTGCTGCCCTGAACTGCTGCACTCTGCCTTGAAGCCAGCTGAGTATGGACTGAACCCTCCACCAACTGCGAGCTGGATAAACCTTTGCTTCCTTAATTTTGGCTGTCAGGTATTTTGTCGCAGCAACAAGAGAAGAGTAGCCAAGACATACCTCCTCAATAGACAGAAGTACTGACTAGGAGACTGCACTAGAGATGGTAATGCTCTTACATCTAATACTTTTCATTTGACTTTGCAAAGTCTTCTTGTCTCCACAGTTAAAGAAATCTCCTGCCTCCTGATTTGACTTGTTTTTAACCAATAGAATCAGGGGAAACATGAGTCCATCAATTTCCAGTGCTCTTTTGTATTTCTGGTATCGTTAGGAGACGAACATAAATCCGTCAAGCCAACCCGTCCATGGATTGCGAGAATGTATGCAGCAAGACACTTCAGCTGGTCTAACTAACATCCAGGGACAAAAGGACCACTTTTTGGTTCTGATGCTTTTTCTTTCTGCAAATATGAATGCAACATACTGAAAATTTGTTACGCAAGGTCACCATTATTACAGAAAAGAAACAAAATTTATTGAATTGAGCATCTATCTATCTAATATGAAGAAAGAAGATTTAAGGAGCACGCATATAACACTTAAAACTATAAAATCTGACAAGGCATGCTGTAGATTTATCTTACTCGATATAATACAATGTCCTCAATGGATGATAATTGATAGATGAATTACAATGACATAATTAGAGACAAATTATAAGAAAACTGGAGAAATGCTAATATTTATCTAATAAATATCAAATGTGTTCTCCAGGCTTAAATTCAAGGATTCCTGTGCCAAAATAAATTTCAGTTTCCTACACTATTCATATGTTTCTTTTGGTTGTTATTGTTTGATCAATTCAAGGTTGTATATAGATACAGAGATAGATAGATAGATAGATAGATAGATAGATAGATAGACAGACAGACAGACAGACAGACAGACAGACAGACAGACAGACAGATAGATATTAAAAGTTACTTACGTTGTCTTCAGAAAATTCCAAACATCAGAAATATTTAAGGAATCCTAAGTGTACTATGGATTCCCAGTAGTCTACAGAAATAAAGTTCATAATGGATAGATAGCTAATTGAAAAGAAAGAACATTTGAAGATAGACAGCATCCACTTGAAATTATAATTAGAAAAAAAAGACTACTAGACACTGTGTATTTGGAACTACTGTATATTAAAAGCTTTAAAGAAATCAAGAGAATAAGAACCTAGTGAAAACTTACTCTGAGCATCTATTTTAGAATGCAGCTTGATAGAAAAACCCACATAAGTCTATAAAATAATTACTGGAACCTCCATTGTCAAATAGAGCCCCCAAACAGAAATTGCTTAAATTTTTTTCATATTTTTCTTTTAATTTCCTTCATCTTAGTACCCTACTATGTGTGTTTTCCATTACTTAGTATTATTAAGGACAAAGGAGCTGTTCATTATTTTCTCTACTTGTTTTGAACAAACATATTTATCTCATTTTTGTTTTCTGTTCTTATGCTTTCAATTCCACTGAGTTTTTTTTTTTTTTTTCTGCTGTTTTTTTTTTTTTTTTTTTTGTTTCAGAACCGGGGGTTGAACTCAGGCCCTTGCCCTTGCCAGGGAAGCGCTTATTCCACTGAGCCATTTCCCCGGCCCTCTGTTGTAAATTCTATTCTGCTAATTATAATAATTTTTGTATTTGTTTTCATAGTTTTTAATCTCTAGAATTTATTTGTGTCCTTTTTACCAACTCTTGTTTTCATCTTCATGTTCATATTTTTTAAATACTTGAACATAATTTGAATATTATTATGGCTATATCAAAACATTTTTTTCTTTCTTTTTTAAAATTATTTCATTTATTTATTCATTTGGTACAGGGTCTCGCTATGTAGCTTGGACTTGTAGTGATCTCCGTGCTGGGATTACAGTCATGTGCCACCATGCCTGGTTTCTGTGGCTGGCAAGGCTTGTGGGGCCAGCTCGGTACCTTCGTGGTACGAAGATCGAACCCAGGACCTTGAGCTTGCTAGGCAGGCACTTAGGTCACCGAGCTATCTCCCCAGCCCCTTTTCTTTCTCTTTATTAGTACATGTTTGCAGGATATAACACATCATGTCTATCATAGATATTCCTTTTTAATGCACTGAATATTTTCCTACATTTTATGTGGTGAATTTTCACTGAATAAGAGAAACTTTAAATATTTGGCTTTTAGATATTAATTGATTTTTAGTAACATTGAATTTTACTAATGATAGATAAAAAAATTATTTGATCAGGGCACATCCAGTGGAAAAAGCATAAAAATATATCAATGCAACTGCATTGTCCATGGTACAACTAATCCTCCATAGGCCTGTAACTCAAAATTCTAAAGCCAGTGAGATAGCTCAGTGGACTAAGCACCTGCTTAGGCAAGCGCAGGAGCCAGAGTTGATCCCCGGCACCACATGCCTCATGGCTCTGCCCCTGGGTGCACCTAGCTGACCACCAAGACCAGGCATGGTGGCACACGCCTGTAATCCCAACGCTGGGGAGGTTGAAAACAGGAGGATCACTATGAGTCCAAGGTGTGCAGTGAGACCCTGTACCAAATGCATAAAAAAAATCTCAAAATTCTCCAAAGATAACATATAATAATAGTATGCGACGAGACACTTTGTTGTGAAACTTTCTGTAGTAATTGGTAGGAGATCAGATTTAGTTTTTAATGAGCCAACTTTTAATCTAGAGAAATTTATTCTATGGAGCTAGCTCAGCCCTGTTACTTTACACTACTTTGGGGCATCTTTACTAAATGCTTGCGTATTCAGTGGGCTTTCTACACTTTACTGTGACTTGGAGGAATCTATGATGCTGGTGGAGTATAAGCATTGCTTGGTTCATGTATGCCTGGAAATGATTCTTTCCTTTGCAATTTTTCTTTGTCTGGCCTTTTGGCATTTAACCTTAACATGAAGATTGGTGTTTCTAAGACTTCTCAGGTTCTGTGATAGTTCTGTGGCTCTTCCTGTCTCAGGGTAACTCCCTCCCTCCTAACAGTCTCTCCCTTGGTTCTCCAGGCATTCAGCATCTTCCTATTCTTACTTCTATCTCTGACAATCAGAAAGCCTCCCAGAGATCTTGCCCACTGCCCCTTCTTCATGGTGGGTTACAAACTGCCTTCAGGAAAAAGTGTGATTGCAAAAACAATCTGGCTAATGTTTTCTCTTCCAAATAATTTTTAAAATGAAAGACTTATCAAGAAAGTCAATATACATATCTATATTTTTCATGAGAAAAAGATATCCATGACTTCTGGACAAAGAACAAAATAGGTAAATTCCAGTTCCTCCCTTTCACTGAAAAATTCACATGGCTTGCAGACGTATTTTAGTATTTTAGAATGACATGAGCAGGATATTTTTATATTTTCTTTGTATATTAATTAATTTGTATGAGAAATAAAGCCATAATTATGCAAAAATATAAAAGTTCAAAATTACACTGTGTGTCTGTCTAATTTCTTCATGTTAAAAAAATATTAAGTAAGAGAATTTGAAAAGAAACCAGGCTTTAGTAATGATTCTAGGTTTTCATTTATCTATTCTATATCTATATACTATCATCATTTTCCTAAAATAGGTGATATTAATATTTTTAGTCATTTTCAATTTCCTCTTTTTTCCTTTTCTATTAGTTGTTGTATTCAGGGAATTCAAACATGAGAGAAATAGCTTTCACTGTCACTTTCCAGAAAGAGCTGATGCGTGGTCATAAACCTGTCCTGCCAGGACAATTAGAGATAAAATCTGTCCATTAAGCATGCTCTGCTAGCTAAGCAGAGGTATTTAAAGACCTGGGATATAGTCAGAGAGGGAAGCAAATAATCTGATCACAGGAAAATTTCTAAAATATGCTTTTATCTACCTTGAATGTCTAAATGTTATATAATAGAAGTTTTAAAGATTTCCAAGAAACAGGACCAATGCAACATATGTGTGCAAAATAGACATAGCCACATTACATACTATGCATCATATGTCATTTGTTAAATTGTATATGCACATGTATAATATCCATCTTATATGTAATATGTGCAATATTATATAATAATATATAGAGAAACAATTTATAAAACATTTGCTTATGTGATTATCATTAAGGCTGATAAACTCAATATGTGCAATGTGGGTCTATTGATTCAAGAGTCAGAAGAGTCTCAGAAGGATGTTATTTCTGTCCAAAGGCTGGAAAGGCGGATACCTGGAGAAACAGTGGTGCACATAAAGTCTAAGCAAGCTGCTGCAGAATTCCTTTCTTTATACAGGCTGAAGTCTGTTTAGATCACTTCGATGGAGCCAGGCAATCACAGAAAATGATCTGCCCCTCCTTAGTTAATTGAAATGTTAATGTCCTCTAAAAACAAGCTCCAAGATGACCATAGAATTAACCATGGCCTCCCATTTGGGAAGTTGTTAAAAGATACCCGCATTAGGAGAAAAATCTCCAATTGACATGCCTGCTTAAAATAATGAATTGCCAGGGCCGGGAGATGGCTCAGTAGAATAAGCATTTCCCTGGCAAGCACAAGGGCCTCAGTTCAATCCCCAGTTAGACTGCAGTGGTTGATACGTTGTGTCAACTTGGCTGAACCTGCTGGGGCAGTTCAGGCTGTGGAGGGCCCGCCCTGACATGACTGATTCCACCCTAGAGCCATGGGCCACCCCAGAGAGACTCAGCACAAAAAGTGTATATAAAGGATTTTGAGGAAGGCTTCCAGGTTGCACTGCCCTGCTTCCTTGGAGAAGTCCCAGTCTTTGGAGGAGCTTGATCTTCGCAGCCGCAACACTTTGGAGCAGCTACGATCCTCGATCATTGCCATGAAGCGCTGGTCTTCACAGTCAGGGTAGAAGAAAGACAGAGACTTGATGGACTCCGTAGCTGCTGCTCCTCCTCTGCTCTTCATTGTTTTCTGCCACCATGAGCTGCTGTTGTTTGCTTTGGAGCCAGCAGAGCACAAACTGAGAACTCCTCAAACTGTGAGCTAAATAAACCTTTTCCTTCCTTCATTTTCAGTGTTGAGTTTTTCTCTCAGCAACCAGGACAAAGTAAGTAAGACACAGAGATAAATGTATTAAAATGTGAAAAAAAATAGGGAAATTACATTATAATGTGAACACTCAGAAAATAGACTGTAAAGGAAAACAATACAATTTCTCGTTCTGTTTTTGGTTTTTGTTTGTTTATGTGTTTGTTTTGGCGGAACCAGGGACTGAACTCAGGCCCTTGCCAAGTACTTATTCTACTAAGACACCTCCCTATTAAATCCTTATGGTGCTTCCTGATATCTTAAGAGTCTTCCATTAGAGAATTTTTGAAAGTTCATCTGTTCTGATAACTTCAGATAATTCACAAAATTATATGTGAAAGTTCTACAGTTCATGTGATAGTACACTGACAGTTTCTATCACAGTAAGGAAAAGAAAGTTTCAAGATTAGTGTAAATATTATCTAAAAGAAAGTCAAGTACTATACACAAAAATAGCTATGCAATTAAATGTAGGTAAAGGAATTCCTACTCCACTGCCAACCATAGAATTCATATTTAGTTGTCATTTGCTTTTCCTGACACTATATTAGTTGTTTGTAAGGGAGAGAGCCAGAGAGAGAGAGAGAGAGAGAGAGAGAGAGAGAGAGAGACAGGGACAGAGACAGACAGAGACAGAGACAGAGACAGAGACAGAGACAGAGAGTTGATATTCCTTTTTAAAGTTGGCTTAATAGTTTTTACAGTTGAACTGTAGATCTCACCGTGTATCTTAGATATTAATCACTTGTCAGACCTCTGGTTTTCTGATTCTGTTTATTGTCTTTCTGCTCTGTTGATTGAATTCTGTGCTATTCAGAAACATTGAGGTTTGATGTAATCACATTCATCATTATCTGCTTTTCCTTTTTTGATTTTAGGGTTGCATAAAATAATTGGGGGAACACCACTGAGTTACAGGATGTTACAGTACAGTTTCTCTTATGTCCTGAGTCCTTACTGACCTTGAAGGGTTAAGGACAAAATGTTGATTATCATTGTAGCCCTTCCTTTTCTTTAAATTTTTTGGTCTGCAAAGTTGTTAACCCTCCAGAAGAGAAGCTTAATGATATTATTACTCTGTAAGCTAGGCAGGTGAGCTTAACATCACTATCTGTGTGAATATCAAATGCCTTAGACATAATGGAACAGGGATTTTTCATCAATCATTGATATGCTAAATTTTAAATCCCTATAGAATGTGAAAAAAAAATGAAAACTTAAAGAATATAAAACATTCTTCCAGGCTTTCACAAAGAAAAAATTGGTCAAGCAATGGTGTTGACTCATCCAGATTGCTGACACTGACAAAAGACGTACAAACTGATGTACAGGGTTTCAGGATAAATCCTGAGGGGATTTGACTGACCTTGTCAGATACAAAAGTTGCATTTCTTGTTATATATGCCTTACTTTTTCTTGGTCTTAGCCATCCAGCAGAAAAGTATAAACATGGGTATAAAAAGTAAAGCCATATTAATATGCTGAGCTGTAAAAGGTTGAAGTCAACAACTTCTGACATTGCCAGTTCTGCGGATAACCCACTACTATTATGGACTATTAGACTATATTGGGTTATTTTGCTGAATTCACACACCTACCACATTTGAATGGCAATGGAATACCCATCTGTGACAAAACTAAACAAAAAGGGGTCTATAAATGAAGGTCCATTTTGTAGTGGAAAAAAATATATACATATCTGTATATATAGTTAGGATAGATATACAGCTACTTTCTCTTTGTTCAGTGAGAATAAGGATTTGTACTAATAGTGTTTAGACGGGATAAAATATCTGCATCTTGTACTATATGAATAACTACTATGAGGACAACAATATGCAATGTATTAATTATTGTAACTGTCTTAACCTGTTTTGAAACTGTCTCATTGCTATTTCTTTCTCAATAAAATTAATTTTAAGAAATTGCTTCGAACAATACCCAGAAGCTTGTTGCTACATTTTTTTCTAGTAGTTTTAGGGATTTTGCTCTTGCATAGAAGACTTTGATCCATCTGTGTTGATTTTTGTTTCATATGGGGTTAGGGTCTAATTATTTTTCTCTGCATGTGGATACAGTTTTCCCAACATAGTCTATTGAATGGGTTATGTTTTCCCTGTAGATATTCTTGCCACTCTTACCAAGTTCAGTTGATCATAAGTGCACTCATTTAGAGACCTCCTATTCTGCCCCATTGCTTTATGTGTCTATTGCTACGACAGTATCATACTGTTTTGATACTATAGCTTTGTAATATATTTTGAAATTAGAAAAAGTGGTGACATGAGAAAAGCCCTAAAAAACCTTACTCATAAAAGAATATACAAATGGCCAACAAGTATATGAAAAAGTACTCAGCATCTCTGATTGTTTGAGAAATTTCTATCAAAAATACAATGAGGCATAACATTGCACTTATCAGAATAGTTATTATCTAAAGACAAGGTTTAACAAATATTGACAAGAATATGGAAAAAATGGAATCTAAGTGTACTGTTGGAGGGAATCAAAAGTGTTCCTCCTAGTATCAAAAAGTTTGGAATGCAGGTAGACGACGACATGGTCTAGAAATACCACTTCTGAATATAACTATAAAATAAATGTTGGAAAGATATCTATAATCTCATTTAGAATGCAGAATAACTTACAATTGAGAAGATATAGGAAAACATATAGGCCTTCTGGTGGACAAATATATAAATAAAATATGGTATGTCTGAGCGAGTGTGTGGGGGCTGTGTTCATTACTTAGGATTAAAAGAGAAGGAAACCCTGTTCTTGTGACAATGTATATATTCCTGTAGGGCATTGTGGTCAGTAAAATAAGCCAGATAGAAAGACAAATAGTATATGATTTCTCTTCCATGTATAATCTGAAATAGACAATCTAATAAAAGAAGATAAACAGTGTGGTAGTAGTGATTAAGGAATTTAAAAAGTTAACTAGAGTTAACCAGGCTCCACCCTTAAAATTTGCTAAATATGGAAACCTGAATGTCGTCATACACACATAAAATAGCTACATTTGGCAATGTACACATTGTCTTCATTGTGGACTCCACTGTTTAATAATACAGTGCTGTATTCCTTAATGATATAGAATTTTTCTTTGTCAACTACACAAGCAAAACAATAAAGAAATATTGCATTTTTGAAGAAGTCAATCACTTTTTTCCTGTTTTCCTCTTTCTCTAGATCTGAGAAGTATGAAAAAACTCTACTGCTTTGATTCTAACTCCTCTCTCTTAAATTAACTATGTGTTTTCTTTTGTCAGGGATTAGGAATAATTTGGTTGAAGTATGGATCACACACGGTAAAAGTAAGCGAACACGGAATCAGAAATCTTGTGCCATTGTTGTTGAACAGCATGTAACAACCACTCACCTGATACTAAAAGGGAAATATATCATGTCCACTTTCAAAAACTTCTAAAACTCTTTGCAAAAGACTCATTATTTCATTATTTATGTAAAAACAGTAAATTGACTCCTAAATCTTTCATATTTTTATTTCAAAGATCTCTAGGAATAACTTATAAAATTATTCTTTTTTTCCTCTTTAATTTTAATGAACATTTTAATGTTATATCTAACAGATTATTATGAATACAATGGAGGGGCTGGAGAGATGGCTCAGTGGTCTAAAGCACCTACTTGGAACAAGCTTGGCAAAGCATCAGGGACCGCGGTTCAATCCCCCAGCACCACATGCCAGCCAGCCCCGCCCCCTGGTGGGCTGAGCTGGCCACACACACACACCTCTCTCTCTCTCTCTCTCTCTCTTTCTCTCTCTCTCTCTCAAATAAATAAAAAAAAAATTTAAAAAAAAAAAGAATACAATGGAAACAAAGTTTTACCAATTTAATAAAAAATTTCAACATAAAGTAGAGGGGAAGTAATAATTTGATACCTATATATAGTATTTATTTTTAAAAATATTCCCAACTTGAGGCTAAAACAAATAATTTTGCATTCCAAACTCTAAAACCATGATTTTCATGTGAGCTTAATGTAGAATTACAGCAGGAAAACAGAAACATTTTAATAAATTTCCTTTATTTGTCCTTAAATCAATAAAATCTCTGACTACTACAGGTCTCCTTTATTTTTTTCCATAATTTTATTAAGAAACAAATAGCAATGAGACAGTTTCAAACCAAATTGGTAGGACAGTTTCAATAATTAACACATTACATACATTCTTCCTAGTGGTTATTTGCTGTACAAAATGCAGACATGATATCCTATTTACAAGCACTATTAGAACAAATCCCTCTATTCGTTAGGAGAATGTAACTATATATCTATCCTAACCATTTTGAATACACAGATACAAAATGGACATTCATCTGTATCCTCTTTTTTTGTTTAGCTCCATTATTTGAATATTATAGATGTGTAGTTCAGAAAAATATTCTAAAAGAGTCCAGTAGTCCATAATAGTATTGGGTCTTCCGCTTGACTGGAAATGTCAGAAATTGTTGACCTGAATGCCCCACAGCTCAACATAACAGCATGGCTTTACTTCTTATACTTGGTTTTTATACTTTTCTGCTGGATGGTTAAGACCAGGGTAAAGCAGGACCTGTGCAACAAGAGTTGTAGCTTTTGGGTCTGATAAGGTCAGTGAAATCCCCTCAGGATTTATCCTGAGATCCTGTACCTCAGATTGTAGATCCTTTGTCAGTGCCAGTTGCTGCTGTGCTGTCTCTCCAGCAGATGATTGTTCAAAAAGAAGAGGGTGGTGAATGAAGGGAGGAGACAGGAAAAGGAATGTTGTGGGACTGTCCTGCTTCAAGGTTGTATATGTTTAGATTTCTGGACTTATAAAATTATTCTTAAAACACTCTTATCATATTTTATTTTATACTTAACAATAGTACAAGGACCACATAAACACTAAAAAGAGTAGATGATATTGGAACAATGGCAGCCCCATCTATTCTTATCCACCACGTGTTCAAATGTGCACCTTCTGGCTTTGTGTGTGAATACGGATTGAAACAAAAGGAAATGTGTTACCTAACATCATCAGGCAAGTGATACTGAACAGGCCATGCAATGGTGTGGTCATCCATGAGCACTTTGATGAATATTTTCATTGTTCAAATAAATGCCACATTGAGTATTCAGTATGTTTGAATGTTCAAATTTACTAAAATACTCTTTTGCTAAACCATAATGTTCTATGTTAACTGACTCTGGAGATTTTAAATAGTGTATTAGTGTGTGATTCTACATATATCTCCTTGGGGCTTTATGCTATGAGCCATATGATAGGCTTATTCAATGGCACCCACATCAGTGGACCTGCAATTTATTGCCCCATTGTAAAGAGAAACAGAGCAGAAGTGCCTGCTACTGACATAACTGTCCCTTGTCTTGATTTTTTTTCTCCTAAAAAGTAAATCTCAGTGGCATATAAGGTGACTTTAAACTTAAAAATGGAAGGGAACTTTCCAAAATTAGTATAGAGATGCTTCAACAACCAAAATGAACAAAGTCCATTTAAAACTATAGGTTGTAGGGTTGGGAAGATAGGTCAACAGTCTAAGCGCCTGCCTGGCAAGTGCAAAGACCCAGGTTCAATCCCCCGTACCGAATGTTGTGCCAGCCCCACGCTGAGTCAGTCACTGAAACCAGGAGCTGTTGTGCATGCCTGTAACCCCAGCACTGGGGAGGCTGAGACAGTAGGATCACTATGAATCTGAGCTACATATCAAGACCAGACTCTACCAAATAAATAAGTAAAAAGTTTTTTTAAAAAACCTATTGGTCGGGGCTAGGAGATGGCTCATGGGGCTGGGGAGATGGCTCAGTGGAATAAGTGCTTCCCTGGCAAGCGCAAGGGCCTGAGTTCAATCCCCGGTTCTGAAAAAAAAAAAAAAAAAACTATTGGTTGTATTTATTGTTCATTTAATTTAATTTATTTTCCTTTAAGCCTCTAATAATTAAATTAAAGATCCCTATTTTTTTAAAATCTAAAGAGACACAATGTGTTACTGAAGTTAGACTTTGAAAGAGATGGCTGAAATGAGCTGTCTTTTTGCATTAAAAAGAAATCTGTTTATTGAGAAAAAAGGGACAAAATTCCCATGGAAATAACAAAAATATAACATACATGCCTTAAAATAACCATAACTGAGTCAACATTTTTCTCAGTAGAGAATAATTGTATGGAAAACTGAACTACATCCTCACTTCTCCCAGAAGTTATATTTGAAATAGAGATTAAAGGGCCTTAAAAATCTTTCTCAATTTAAAACCAGGAAGTGACCAGCCAACACGTCACCACTTCTATGTATGTAACAAGAGACACAGCATCAAAAAAACTCAGCTCCTTTCTAGAGATTTCCTTCAGCTAAAGACTACACTTGAGTCTTTCTCAAAGCAATAACCCTCGATGTTCAATGTAGTTTCTGACCTTCAGCCAGTTTTCATATTTGTAGTTCACTGAGACAAAGAGAGAGGTTGGATAGAGAGGGAAAGGGATTCAGTGTCCCCCACACATGTGCTGTCTCAGGCAGTCATTGCCTAATGTCATACACGATCATCCTTGTTGACTAGGGCCAGACCTGGGATGTAACTGCAATAGTCAAAATCTAGCTAAGGTAAAAGTTGCAGCAACTTGAAGGACCCTATCATATTAGAAATTTAGGACTGAGGGGCCACAGATCCTGAATAGACCAAGAGCACAGGCCTGGTGAGTGAGTGAGACCACCCAGGGCCCAGGGATCTTCATTTGACCCAGAGTGCAGGCCCAGTGAGGAACCCTTCAGCAGAACTCCCTGCAAAGAAACTAGATGCAAGACCTGCCCAGCTGCAATAATAAAAATTCCTGCTAAGTGGTCATGGTGGTGAGGCAATGTGGCATAGGCCACTGGAGGCCATGTGCTGTGATCCGCCTTCCTCCTCCCTGGTCAAATTATAACTTCCTACTCCTTTTTCACAATGTCTTGTTTTCCTGTTTCCGCCTCCTGCCCAAAAGTGGCCCAATCACTGTCTTCCATGTCATGCAGATTTCCCTCTAAGCCCACCTCCATCCTGGCCCTATATAGCTTTTGTTCCTCTGGCCAAGCCCTTGGAAGCTCCACATCTCTCTACTTTCCTGTGGTCTTCCCCATGCTTTCAATAAAGACCTCTTTTATCTTTCCAAATTCTTTACTGAGTTGAAAAATCTAGCATTTGGTACCATGACTCAGATTGAGCAGGCCTTGAGGCCCTGCTAGAGGAGAACGTTTTCCCTCCCTTGGTCTGGGCCCCCTGCCGATGAGCCCCTTTCCCTTTTCAGGATGTTTGCAGTTGCCAGCCCTCATTCACTGCCATCCAACTGTGATCCTCCCAGGTGAGCCTCTCCCTCTCTCTCCGCTACAGTCCTCTGGAACATTCTGGGACAATTGTGTCCCCACAATCCTCTGGGACATTCCAAGGACAACTGTGTTACCACAGTCCTCTGGGACATTCCTGGGACAACTTTGTTCCCACATTCCTGGAACAACTGTGTCCCCACATTCCAGGACTACTGTGTCCCTATGATCCTCTGGGACAGCCCCTCTGCCTTCCAAAGAGGACTCAGAACATAGACTGGTCACACACTTTCTTCTTACATGCTGGGCACACACTTTTTTACATTCCTTCCAAGTTTTGGAGACCAACAATTTCAACCTCAGGCTAGGCCTCCAACTCACCATCATCTGTTCACAAGATGGGTAATAATTGCTCTTACCTTCCAAAATATACCGCTTGTCTATCTCTTGGCCAGTGTAAGTTCCTTGTGTTGTAGGCAGCTGAATTAGATAGAAATATTATAGGTAGTCAGACAGAACCAGGCCCTCAATGAGACAGTATAGAAGACAAGGTGACTTTGCAACTTGGAAGAGACAAACACCCCCTATAGGCCAGACTTCAAGACAAAAGAGAAAACAAATACAGTTACATACTTCCCTAAGGATGGGCATCAGGGAGTGATAATCTAAATAGGTATCAATCACCTTGAAAGAGCCCAAGTGAGTCACTAACCCAACCCCCAACAGGAAGAGACCTTGTCCTGTATTCCTACCTTACCTGCTATGTGACTCGCTTCCCCATTTGGTCCTGGATTTAATCAATTTTGCCTGAGCAGTGGTGCTTGTAATCTCATTGGCTGACCATAGTTTTGTCCCACCTCATGCCCACCTAAGTGAGTTCCCATGTTCTCCACCACCTTAGACCCACCTCACTGCATGGTGTTCCTCTATTACAGTCCCTGGAAGAAATAGCTTCCTGGGGATCACCCACTTGGGTCCCCGCTTCTGTCCCTTTCTTGGACAGAAGCTTTCTGTCCCCCAGTAAATATATTCTGCTCGTAACATCTGTTTGTTCCTAAAATTCATTGTTCAGTTTTAGAGAACACAAACTCATCCCAGGTACTTTCAGGTCAGGAGTTTCATTTCTCCCGTATATAATTTGGAGGTCATCTACCCGAGATCAATTTTTCTCCCTGTGTCACTTGGGCCTCAGAGATAGCATTAAAACCAAAACAGTTAAAACTTCGGTTATCACGACAGCAAATCACCAAAAATCTCTTAAAAGCCTTTATTCCTGCCAGGGTGTGCCCTTCCCCACTTGCCCCACCCCTCAGGATGTTCATCTTGCTTTCACCTCTGCCCCACACCCGCAGCCCACACAGCCTCCTCACTTTCTATCAAATGAGATCCCCCTGCATCTTCACCACCACTTTCACTTTGCATTCTGAAGTTCTCACCTCCTCTGTGGCTAACCCTTTGCCACAGTCTAACATGTCCAGCTTACTTCCTCTGTGCCTCGCTTTGCCCTTCTCTCCCCCGTTACTCTTCTGTCTGTCTACTCTGTCCTCTCCTGCCAACTGGAGTCCACAGTCTTTGCCTCTTTTTCTTTCAAGTTTCTCACCTTGGGACAAAGTGCAATCCAAGAACAGCTAAAAACACATTGTTCCTGGGATGGATACACCCCCTCCCTCTGCAATCAGGTGCTCAAGGACAGCAACCCACAAAATGCAGGCCCTTTCCCTCCTGCTCTCCCAGCTGAGCCTGTTGCTCACCCCTCTCTCAGCCACCTGGGTATGTGACTCCCCCTTTTTCACCTCAAGAAAGAAATTTGAGTCAATGGCATCTCAGCCCTCCCCCAGTCTGTATCTAACTCAAGAAAAAAGAAAAAAGAATCCTCTGGTTCAGCCTGATCGGTCAGCCCCAGATATCAACCACAAGCTACAAAATTAGAGGAGTGTGCAAGAATAAATCCATCTCAGTTAATAAAAGTTACCCAGAAAGTATTTCATAAAAAATGGAGAGAATGCAGAACAGAAATATATACAAAGAAAAAAGTGATACTCACAGCCTACAGGAAGGAAGGCCAGCCAAGATCCAGACCAGTGTGGCCACCACAGTTAAGAAGAGATATTTCAAGCAAAAATGCCCAAAACTGCTAGAGAGGGAAAGAAGAAAGTATTTACAATAGAGTCAGAGAAAGTTTCAGGACAGTATGTGTGGTGGTGTCAGAGTAGGTGCAGATTGATGAGGTCATTGGTCTCTGCCTGAGTCTCCGCCCCAGGACATTAACTGCCAGTGTAAGGGGGAAAGCCTATTAGACTTCAGATTCCAAAGCAGCTTTGTAAACTTGCTGATGAGACACTTGTAAACTGAAAAGTGTTCAATGTCATTATATGTATTCGTGCCTTCTAAATGTATAGTATTGTACAATATAAAGCTGATATTTTCTTTCAGATTTGAAAATATGCCTTTCTCTTATGCTCCAGATATTTGTGCCAAGAAGTTCATATCAAGCCAACATGAGGTCATCAGTCAAATGATAATTTTATACTTAGGCTATTGATGCCAAATTTTCTCTGCAAAACTACATAACTGGTGTCTGATAGCATTCTAAAGGGATTTACTAGAATGCCCATGTTTGGTAAGAAATAACAGTTCTCTGTTTATTTTTCAAGGTGCTTAACACTCAGGGAAAATTTTAATAATTAAGTAGATTGCTCCCAACTAAGTATACTAATGTAGACCCAGATTCTCCTGAAGAAACCATTGTTATTAATTCCTATTTTATATCCCGATCTACTCCTGACATTCATGCCAAGCTTAAGAGACAAATCTTGTTCCTCAAGCCCCACAAAGAAACTTTTTTTTTTTTTGCTTTATGTGTTTCAACAATAGTGACAAAATTTAACTATACACAAGTGTTAGCATTTAGCTGTGACACTCAGGATTCCTATAAAAGCAGGACCCTATTAAGGTAATCCTGTGCCTATACCCAAGTGCCTCCTGGACCATGTTTCAAGTGTGGTGAAGAAGAACACCAGGCATGAGTCTGTCCCAACCTGCAGCAATCACTGGTACCTGGTCTCATGTACAAGCATGAGGGTCACCGGAAATGCCACTGCCCTGTCTACCTCTGAGAGAGTAGGTAAGTCATCCAATTCTCTAGCTTCACAGGAGAGTTAGCTGAAGCCAGATCTATCAGTAGTTGACTTGCTTGGTCTTGCCACTGAAGAGTAACAACAGAGCTCAGGATCCACACCCCCATTGAGGTATCTTTGTCCAAGCTCTGAGTCTCACTGGACATTTCAAGTAGGATACTTTTCTTATTGACACAGAGGTCACACAGAGTGTTCTTCCTGAACTTTCTTTCAGGTTGCTGTATTAGATGCACAGTCTCCATAGTGGGAGTTGATGCCTGACCTACATGACCCCTTCAGACAACACCCATTCCCTTCTGACTTCAGACACTGATTTTCACTCATTATGTCCCTGTAATCCCAACCTTCCCTATACCTCTCGCTGGGAGAGATCTCCTCCAATGGCTCCACTTCTGCTTTACACCTTTCCACAGTGCTCATCCTACAAACCCAATCTCAAAGAACAGCCTGATCCTCCCTCTCTCTTCCCTTGTTGACCATATCCTTTGGGATACTTCCAGTCCCTATTTGTGCCACCCATGCTACACCTGTACTAGTTCAGCCCAAGGGTCCTTCACCTTGTCCTTTTGTTCCCCAGTATCCAAGAGCTCCTGAATAACAATTGGGAATCAAGCCTGTAATTTGTCATCATCTCCTTGCCTGCGGTTTCCTTAAAGCTGCCCACTCACCATACAATACTCCCGTTTTTTCTGTACTTAAACCTGATGGCTTGTATTATTTAGTTCAAGATATTAGGGTTATAAGTAATGCAGCTACATCTATTCTGGCATATGGTTCACAGATGGTAGCTCAAAAAACACAGACATTGAAAAAAAAAAGGGGGGGGCAAGATATACCATAGTCAGTAGATCTAGAGTAACAGAGGCAAGTGGGCTTCTGAAGGCCTACCCCACCAAACTTCTCCTGCAGCTGCACCTGCCTCAGCCTCAGCTCCTTCCCTTATCTCCAACTAGACTCAGGACACTTCCCAGAGGACCCACATTCCTAAGCCCTGAAAGCACGAACATCAGGAACTAGAAAACTGATACTCTTACCCCATTCCAAGATCCTAGCGGAGTGACACAGGGTCTTCTAATCACAGTGATAACCTGATGATTATCATCATAAACTGACGATGTTTTTAAACTCTTTATAACTTAATACCATCCAGGCTCCATGCAATCACTGCCAACAAACACATTGTCCTAGCAGAAACCTCCAACACCAGCTTATTTATCAGTAATGCCCATTGTCCTCTTGCCCCCTATGACAGTGCCTGCCTGTACTCCGCAGAAAGCAATTTAAGAGAGTCATCACCCCCTTTAACCAAAAGACAGGAATAATGGGTTTTCTGTGCATTAATAAAAAAATTCTGCTAAGTCAGCATGGTGGTGAGCCAATATGGCGCAGGCCACTGGAGGCCACGTGCTGTGCTCCACCTTCCTCCTCCCTGGCCAAAGTACAACTTCCTACTTCCTTTTCACTTGCTCCCACCTCCTCCCCAAACATGGTCCAATCACTGTCTTCCACATCATGCAGATGTTCCCTAAGCCCCACCTCCATCCTGGTGCTATGTAGCCTTTGTTCCCCTGACCAGGCCCTCAGAGGCTCCAGGTCTCTCTTTTCCTATGATCTTCCTTGTACTCATAATAAACACCTCTTTTATCTTTCCTCTCTCTTCACTGCACTGAAAAACCTAACACATTTTACTAGATCTATTGTGCCTTTCAGATATTATTTACTCTTCCCGGTTTTTACAGTAGGAAGACAGAATGATGTTTATACATGTGGATCTGAATTATTTCATTTACAAGTATAGTCTCTCGTTGCATCCATTCATCTATAAAAACCTCAACTTTATCTTTCTTCATGGCTGAGTAGTACTCCATAATACAAGGATAGCGTATTTTTTCATCCATCTCTCAGTTGACAGACTTCTGGATTGTGTTGTGGTTTGGGGCTTTGCAAGGAACAGATACAATACAGGACACATCTTAGAACATTATTTTATAATCAATCACCCAGCGAATCATATACCAAGATTGCTGGAAACCTGTCTACACACTAAAGACCAAAGAGTCCAGCTGCGGGCCTGAATCCTCCTTTAGTGTCCTGTATGAATTAAGCTGAAGATCTAGATTTCGTAACAATGCCTCCCACAAATCCAACTAGGCCTAGAGTCCAGGACTACGTCATACGCAGGCCAGCTTCACAAGTCTACAATGGGAAGGCCCAAAAGTCAGTGGTGCAAGCTAGAAAGCCTATGCCAGTGGGAAGAAAGATCCCTGCTAGCAGGTTGAGAGATATTTACTGCAGCAAGGAAAAACTACTCAAAGTAAGAACTAGAGCTACCCTCAAGTACCACAACCATCCTCAGCAACATTCAGGTCCCAAGCTCCTCCAGTAATGAAGAAAGCTGAGTTCACATCAGAAAAGCCAACACGGCACGCTTCTCCAGGAGGCTGAGCAGTGCACCATCTTCCCTTCTGGAGCCAGGAAGTGATACTCAAAATGAGTACCAGAGCTCATTCAGAATGAACCATAGCCATTCTCTGCCACAATGAGGTCCTGGGCTCCTCCTCCTACAAGAACGGCCAAGTGCATCAGGAAAGCCATCATGACAAGGTCCTTCCGCTGAATAGCCCAAGACACTTGACAGCTCCAACAGCTTCTCCAAACAACTTCCCTAATAGCCTCTCAGCGTCTTCTGTTCTGTCTCTTACGCTGCTGGCTACAGTCCTCAGGTGCACTTCCCACATCCAGCACCACGCTAGTTCAGCTCAGCTGGGGTAACAAGTTGATCATCAGTTCACAGTCCAAGCCAGGTTGTTTCAAGGTTGAGCTATGACAGGTTGCTCTGGTATAAGCATGTGAGCACATATATCACCGTGGTATGACGTGTTTACTTCTTCTGAAAAAATACCTAGGAGGGGAAGAGCTGGGTTCAATGGGACCTTGAATCCTAGGTTTTCTGAGGAACCTCCACACTGATTTCCAAAGTAGTTGTACCAGTCTACATTCCCACCAGCAGTGGATAAGGATGCCTTTTTCCCCACAGATGCTCTAGCATTTGCTATTGGTTGATTTCTTGATGACAGCAGTTCTTTCTGATATAAGATGGAATCTCAGTGTTATTTTAATTTGCATTTCTCAAATGATCAACACTGTTTAACATTTTTTCAGATATTTATTTACCATTTGTATTTCTTCATCTGAGAAGTGTGTGTTCATATCAGATGCCCACCTCTGCTCATCTAAGCTCAATGTAACAATCACTGATGAATTCCTATCATCTTGTTTTTGAAAATTCTGTATAATTTATAATGTTTTTATCCATTATCTTTTTATTCTCTTTAAAATAAAATTATATCTATATCTATATATCTATATATCTATATATATATATATATATATATATATATCATGCTCCAGGCAGTCGCTTGGGTGGCACTGCCCACTTTCCCACTTGAAGACTTAACTCTTGGTACTTGCTTTACAATAAAATCTACCTGTGTTTCTGTATCCAATAAGTGTTTGGACAAAGCTCTTTAATCAAGGACAGAAAGAATCTAAATGATGTACATGAAGTTGTGTTCCTCATTTCGTGAGGACCTTTTTGTGCTGTGACTCAGATTATTGATACATTATGTTAAGATTTGATTCTCTCTCTCGGTCTCTCTCTGTCTCTGTCTCTCTCTCTCTCACTCTCTCTCTCTCTCGCTCTTTCTCTGCCTTGTTGAATGACCCCTCATTTTCCTTATATTTACATCACGCTGCAACTGTCCATAGGCTTAGATTTGTCCTGGTGTAGGAGAGACCTTATCTGAGATATGGTATATCAGGTTGTTGTTATTGTTGTTCCACTCGCTTGGCTTGGATTTTGTGCTTTTGTCTCTTCCACTACTTTTAAGTGTAACACCACTTTTGGTCAGAAGATGTCATACTCTCAATACCGCTGGTAACTTTGCAATGATACTCCTGCTTTGAGAGTGCTTTAGCTTCTGTTCAGAGTACTAAGTCTGTTTTATATGTCAAGGAATATAAAGATTGCTCTATTCTTTTTGTTACAATAGACATTCTGTATCAGTTTATGCACTGGGAAATGAGTGTCAAGGCCTGTATCTTATAGATATTTGAAAGGCTACAAACTAGTGCATCGTTTCGTGAAAGAGCATTCTGATTTGTCCATCTATTGTGAAAATAGACTGATGTCCTACCCTGACCTGAGACTCCAGCGAGTTTCAGTAACCCAGTCCCACAGGGAGAGAAAGAAAAATGCCCCTTTTCTTTCCTACCAGTGTATTTTCTTCCTTAAAAATAGGAATTCTTAGTAGGTATTTATTTTTTCACTTCTTGAATGGATCCTATAACTATACTCCATCTACATTAGTGGATACATTAGAAAGCAAATGTCAGACCTGCTCTCCTGTAGATGTCTGACAGAGTATGAGGAAGTGTATAGTTTCGGTGAGCTCTTAGGTTTTCTGTTAGTTACAAGGAGAACACACAAGTTCATGCTGGAGTTTGACCCATCTCCAAGATCAGGTACTCTGGCAAGCTGGGCCACAGCCCCATCATGAAGCTATAGGTGGAGAAAATAAGGACCATGTTTCCTCTTCATGTCCATTTCATTCTTTGTCCTTAGAATGGAGATACCATTTCTGAGTCAGTGTTCTTTTCCTTGCAAATGGGTAATTCCAAGTTGGCTCCCTTTGACTCACTTGTCACATGTATCCTATGCAACTAGGATTGGTTTGAACTGGAAACATTTCATTTAAAAAGACTTATTTTCTTTTGTTGTGCTGCTTTGCCCCAGTATAAGCTAAGATATTGAGAACATTGGGCAAAGAGTTGAGGCATTAAGCATGTATAATTCTAAACTCCAGTAAGATTTCTTACTGCAAGGCAGGAAGATAGTCAGCTAGTCAGAGGTACCTCATGTGCAAGTTTCCTTAGCCTTACACAGAAATCTTGATTTATAATCCCAATTTAAATAGACCCAGGTGTGATAGAATTTCTAAATCACATGGAACCTATCGGTTGGACGATTTTTCACGTCTTGAACTGTCTCTTCGCGAGCGGGACAGTGCTAATGCTTCTCCTGGCTGAAAGTCTCCGGCAGATACTTGGCTCTGCACATATGTGCACTTCGCAGGAGCTAATGGGTGACTTTGGGACAGTTATAAGTCATCAACATTTCTCTATACAGGATTTTTAATCAAATCAAACAAGAATAGTATAACTTTGCTAACGATCGCTAGAATTGTATAGAAGCTTCTGACATACTGTCATGCTTATGAACTATTTTAGAAGGTTGTCTGCAATATTTTTGGACAGACCCTTACAGATTCAGGATACCTCAGTAGGTGTCTCTCACTGAGATTATAATGACTTGATGATATGTAGACATTTAGACATCAGATTTTATAATCTGAATTCTAGATGAGTTAAAAGGCAGTAAAGTCAGCCTAATAAATTATACTAAGCTGGCTCCCATTGATCAGGAACCAAAAAGAAACACAATAGCATTTTTGAATGACTTACAGATGCCAGGAAAAGCATGCTGTAATTGACCCTCACTCCTGTGAAGGCTGAGTTCTCCTTAGAGACAGATTTCTTATCCACTCAGCCCAAGTTACCAGGAGGAAATTAGAAGAAAAGTCTCTGGGACCTGGAATTCCCATCGATGACCTACTAAATGCAACTAACTCTGCTTTTTGTAACTGTGATACAGAGAAGGAATAAAGAGACAGAAAGGAAGCCAAGGTTAAATGAGAACAAGAGGACAAAAGCTTGCCGAGCTTTTCTGAATGTTACCTGCTCCCTGCTTCTATAAGGACTGTAAGTTACCTGAGAGTCGTATCTGCCTGCAAACTGGCCCCTGGAAAAGAGGACATCTTAATACAGTTAACTTCCTAAGTCTCCTTGTCCTAAATGTCCCTAAATGGGACACAGGATGGGTTCCAGTCCTAAGGATCAAAGGAGTCCTGGTCCTGCACTGAAACTACTGATCCCGGAAGGCGAGACCCCAGGCTAGGCTCAGCCCCAGCCTCCTGGTCACCACCTCCAGAGATGGAGCTTCAGGTCTGACAGGATGTTTCAGAGAGGAAGCTTCCTCCTATGCAATGGGGCCTCTTGTTCTGTTTTTATTTCCTGTGTCAGTCATGTGGCTTCTGGCTCTTGTCAAGTTATGGGCATTGGTGGTGCTACAATGATCCAGTGCTTTACTCCTTCATGCTGTTCATAGAGTAACTTTCCTCTTACCCATATTTTCTTGATAATGCCTTGATGCTCTGTGTCTTACTGGCTAAGACTTTTAACAAAGATGTCCCTCAAATGCTTTCTAGCACACTTAGCAGTCAGACAGTTATGACAATGGTTGCCACACCCTGAAATACTGACAGTGATTTATCCTTAAGGACATTCCTCTGAAATTCAGATGTGGGCACCTGAATTCAGTATTCCCAGGAAAGGAATCCCTTGCAGCCCAGTAGAGATTAAGCTAAAAGATTTTCATGCCTTCCTCTACCATAAATAATGTTTTATTTGGCCTAATCTAAACAGGGCTACAACTTTCAATGCATAAGTTGCCTCACAGTGGACATTTACGGCCTAATCATTCTTATCATATGCATCAAGAAGCCTAAAGGTGATTAGCAATTAAGGAAGATCTCCATGCCATAATGCAGCCAGTTAGTCCTGAAAATCCAGTAGCCCCTCACCCCTACACTGTGCTGGGCCTGCTTCCTTTATTTGCACAATGCTTTGTAATCCTAGACCTTAAAGATGGCTTCTTCTGCATTCCTGTAGCACTTGCGTCCCAATTCCCTTTTTCCTTTGAATGGGTGGATGAACTAAGGTGGAGCAAACAGCTTACCTGGTCAATCCTTCCTGAAGGATTCAGAGATGTTCCTCATATTTCAGGCAGGGTTTAGTAAAGGTAGTAAGTGATCTAACCTTTGAACAGTTATGACCATATATCAATGATCTTTCCTATTCTACTCTTCCAACAGGGACTCAAATATCATTTGGCGCAGACTTTTAATTTCCTACCAGCAACAGAAATGAAATCTCAAAGTCTAAGGCCTAGTTTCTCTTCCAAAGTATAAACTACTTAGAATTTGTTTTAACAACCAGTTATTCAGCTTTTCAACAGAGTACGTACAGGTCATGTAGGCCCTTGAGGGACTCACACCAGGAAAAGCAATCTAGAGATCCTGTAAGATTAAAAGGCTACCGTGAACATTGAATCCCTTGGTATGTCCCCTTAGCTAAGAGCCAAGCCCCTAAGTGAGTTGCTAAGAGCAAAGAACAAACAATGTCCCTTTATCTGGAAATGGGAATGATAACAGACCTATGGAAAACTGAAAATCTTTCATCTCAAAGCCCCTGGGACTCAATCACAACCTGAGAAACTGGTTGTGGAGTAACTAAGCCTCCAGGTGTAGCTTCAGAGATCTTTCTCCAGCCTTTTGGTCCTATTGAAAGGACTTAGGGATACATACCACAGTGACTAGACACAGAAGCTAAGAGTAAACAGGAAATCTGGAGGGAAGAGCTTCTTCTATTCTTTGAGTAGAGGAATCTCTTAAGATTCATTTTGTGTCTCCACTGTATACAACCCTTGTCAAGTGACTTCCCTGTTAGAATGTAGAGGGTGTCATCTCAGTACTTCTTGGCTTCCTACTGAGGGAAATTCTTTGTCACCTGGAGGAAAACGATACTGAATTTGTCTGTGATAATTTTCAAATTGCTAATTTAAATGTACTAACCAAACAGACCTACAAGACCAACCTCTTGTTAACTCTCTGTAATCTGGTTTCCTGATGATATATGAAAGAGACACCTAATAAGATGGCCATGTCATTGCTTTTCTTATAGACACTAGTGAGACCCAATCTCGGCCTAAAAGGATATCAGCACAGCTCTGTAATCTGATTGGTTTTGCTGGTATTTGGTGAGCAGGAGAGAGAATAAGCAAGATATTTAAATAGAAAATTTAAAAAAAGTGAGTCAAAAAGAGATATAAAGATATAAAATAATATATACATATCCTTTTGCATATATTCTTTTATATATCCTTTTTCATATTCTAAATACATATATATTTATGTATGTAGTAGTACAGGGTCTCCAGGGTCTCACTATATAGATAAGACTCATAGTGATTTTCCTGTTTTCAGCCTCCCAAACCCTGGGATTATAGGCATGCACCACCACGCCCAGTCTCAATTGCTCTCTCAGCATGCCTGGGGGTCGGCACAGCAGACAGGTATCCAGCCCAGAATAAGCATATTTTATAACGATATTTTCAGTGAAAAAGGAAAGAAAGCAAAAGCTAATATTTTGAATAAAAACAGGTTGTGTATATTAGGATTTTGTCTTACCACAATGGAAAAAAAGAAAGGTCAGGACAGACTCAGAAAACTAATATAAATTGCAGAAAGTTTGATTTAGTTGTAGAAAACTCACAAGGAGGGAAACTTACAAATTAAAAATTATACCTATGGCTGTTCTGTTTGTTTTGATTGGGTTGGTTTGATGCCTTAAGAGCTGCTCCTTCTACATTTATTTGTTGCTGCCTGGTGACAAAAGGGCAATTATGTCGATTCTCAGTCACTTCCCCTCCTGGGTGGGGCCAAGTAAGACCAGCAACTCAGGACCACCTGGACTTTCCTGGGCACACCGTGAGCTGTGGAGGACCTCAGGTGTGTGAAAGGCTACAACACTAACAAGATAAAGCAGTGATGTCACTGCATAGGGGCCTACTTTTTATTACTTTAACCCCCCAGATCAAATCTATGAAGAGTGCTTTGTCTTCAGAGATCTCCTCATCCTGGGAAAGCCAAACACTAAGAGACTTCAGACACTGTTCAGATGTACTTCAGTTAAATAAAGACCTCATCGTCTTTGCCCTACCTGTCAAAAGAGGCCCACAGAGGCCTAGATGCACCTTGAGCATTCTTCTAATCGGATCCTCTACTATAACTGCTCTTCTGTTCTGTGCTTCCAGGAGATATAAGCCTACTTGGTGGTACCTGAAAGAGGCCATGGGAAACTGGTTATAGAAAGCTTAATCGTGAGGCTCCTAAAAACAGAACAAGACAATTTCTTACAGGCTTTTTGTCCCTAATCGTCCTTGCAGGACTTAAAATAAGAAATCTGAGCCATGTCAGATTCCAATCCTACTTTTGGGAAAATAACATGGGGTTAGATTCTTGGAAAAGCTTGGGAAAAAATGTTTTTTTAACCATTACAGTCTTTGTTGTAATTATTCTACTTGGAATATAATATATATAAACTTAGAGTTTATATATTAAACTCTATTTCTTCTGGTTTACAGTCAACTCTTCTTCAAATGGCACTGCATCCTTCTTAGCCTGTGAAGTATATGGCACCCCTTGGTCCACCATTCAGGTCTGAGAGTCAGCAAGAGTAGGAACCCTAACTCTCTTCCGCAGTGCCCTCCCTCAGCAGGAAGTAGCCAGGATGACTCAGCACCCCAATATCCTAAAGTATTTAGAGTCCTAACTCCTTTATTTTTTGAAGAGAAATAAAAAGATAAACCTAAAAACATAACAGCATGGCTTTATTTCCTATATTTCATCTTCATACTTTTCTACTGGATGGTTAAGACCAAGGTAAAGCAGGACCTATGCAACAAGAGTTGTAGCTTTTTGGTCTGAGAAGGTCAATGAAATGCCCTCAGGATTTATCCTGAGATCCTGTACCTCAGATTGTAGAACCTTTGTCAGTGCAGCCATGTGGATGAGTCACGGCCATTGTTTGGCCAATGTGCTCTCTGTGAAAGCCTGAGGGAGAGTCTTCTCCCCATGTGACTCTCCTTAGGCACACTCTACGTCATCAATCACTTTCCTCTTTGGCCCCATAATCTTCTTGATCAGAAAATTTGGGACACTACCGAGGTACATGACGTTACAGTACAAGTTCTCATATGTCCTGAGTCTTAATTGACCTTAGAAGGCTAGGGCCAAAATGCTGTTATGTTGAGCTGTGGGGGACTCAGGTCAATAATTTCTGACATTGCCAGTTAAACAGAAGGCCCAATGCTATAATGGGCTACTGGACTCTTTTAGAATATTTTGCTGAGTTTACACACCTATAATATTCAATAATGGAACTTAGAAAAAATGGGGTATACCGATGAATGTCCATTTTGTATCTGTGTATTCAGAGTGGTTAGGATAGATATATAGTTGCATTCTCTTAATGAATAGAATGATTTGTTCTAATGGTGTTTGTAAATAGGATCACAATTCCACTTCTTGTACAGCAATTAACCACTGAGAAGAATATATGCAGTGTATTATTTGTTGAAACTGTACTTTGGATTAGATTTGAAACTGTCTCATTGCTATCTGTTTATCAATAAAACTTTGAAAAAAAAAGATGAATGGATAAAGAAAATACATTTGTACACAAATTTGTACTATTCTGTAATAAAGAAGGATAAAAGTCATTTGTAGGAAAATGTATACATCATAACACCCATAACATAAAGTGAAATAAATCAGACACACAAGCAAAAAAAAAAAAAAAAAAAAAAACCTAAAAAAAAAAACAAGAGCAACAACAAAAATGAGGCCTGAGGGTCACTGGGGTAGAATAGAGATGCAGAAAAAAATCCAGAACTTGTTTCTGATGAGGGCCAAACATGTTCATTAGAAGAAAGAGTCTTTTTAGTAAATGGTGCTGGGAAAACTGGCTGTCTACATGCCAAAGGCCAAAACTACACCCATGTCTATCACCATGCCCTGAACTAAAATCAAAATGGATAAGGGATCTAAATGCTAAAATAGTACCACTAAATTTACTGGAAGAGTTATAGACTGAAGTCTTGTAGACATAGATTAGGCAAAGAGTTTGTAAACAAAGCCTAAACTGCAAGAGAAATAGTACAAAAGTCCTAACTCTTGAGCAAGGAATGTTAGGCAGATAGAGGTTAGCAGAATATTAGGGTTATGTCAAAATGCCAGTGCATTGCAAGTTGAGTTAGAGAAAAGAAAATGTCAATGCACAATACACTTAGAATCATTTCTTCAGTCTCAGATCTGAAGTGATCCCACACAGCATACTGACATTTCAAAGTAACACGTTGTTCAGTCTTTCTGACACCTGATGATCTAGTGCCAGAAAAGGCATGCATCATTCCTGGATGCCGTAGCCTGCAATCCAATGACATCAGGAAAGAGAATCTCTTCTAAGACTCTCTTAAATTGGACCTCTTTTAAATCAAGAGCTCACCTTTTGCAAGTTCCTTATGGAAGAGAAGTCTCAGAAAAAGCACTGTCTAAAAAGACAGGAAAATATTTGAGGATTCCAAAGTAATGTCTAAGTAAAATACTCATAAAAATAGTAATTAATCCAGTTTCCCAGGCTCCAAGAGAAAGTCTTCAGTGCATAAAACCCTCAGCTCACACTTTGAGAAGACACTTTGGTGGTATTGGCCTCCTTTGTATTTAAAGATATGATTATATATCTGCTTTTATAATAATTTATACTTATACTTCTGTGCAGCCTGTCTGTCTTGACCAAATTCTTTCATCAGGGTCACAAATAACTAATGACCAAAAAGTGAGGCCAGTTTTTCATGGTATTAAAACCCAACTTCCTAGTGACAACACTATAACATGTGTTTGGGGTAAAACACACACACACACACACACACACACACACACACACAC
This sequence comes from Octodon degus, assembly GCF_000260255.1. NCBI lineage: Eukaryota > Metazoa > Chordata > Mammalia > Rodentia > Octodontidae > Octodon > Octodon degus. Next base: position 24,164,219 of record NW_004524585.1, read on the forward strand.
ACACACACAGGCAAACTTCAAATTCAAGCCACATAAGTATTACAACAATCACCTTTCCAAAGTGAATATTAACACACAAAGCCATTATATTTAAATGATACAAACCAGCAAAAAGAGAACTGTTGTGGCAGCCCCTCCGATTTCCTGCTGGAGGGTTTCCAGATGAATAATATCCCCTAGTTATTGCAGGCTGGCCAGGCCCACAATCTTCCAAGTGAGTGCATAGCAAAGGCCCAAATAAATTAGAAAAATGGTATGATTTTAAGGCTCCTAAAGAAGATTCTAACCCTCTCACAGATATTTTCTAGGGTTTAGAACAAGTGGTCTTCTCTGAAAAGCCCTAATTTATTAGCTTTCAAACAAAGCAGGGGGATACTGAAGCGAAGGAAAGAACATTGGCAGGAATTGAGATTCCCTTCATTGGCTTCTCCAGATGATACATTAGATGAATTTAGAACCATGTTACCTCCAGGAAGACCTTCACCAGTGATGCCTGCAGCTGCAGTCTTTAGCTAATTGAGGTCGGAGTCAGGTTTTCTTGCTGTGGCCCTGTCTTGTCCTGCTGTGAGGCCTCAGGGATTCATCTACCATTAGACCTGTGGCTCATAGGGTTTCACTTACTATGAGCCCATTGCCCTGGGCCTTGAAAAGACTCACAAGTAAACATAAAAAGCCAATTGTTTAATATAAATTCTGCTCAGACACTTCATAGTGGTCTTCACTGTAGTGCCTACAATCCACTGACATGCCTTCCCGCTGCACAGAGTCCAGTGTCATGCCCACACTGAGGGCATGCTTTCCACGAGCTGTCTCAGGGAATGTTCAGTGCACCTTCACTCTAAGATCAAGGAATAACTAGGCAACAGGGGCTCAAGTACTCCTTACAAGACTGTCAGAATAGTGTGTCACCCATAATACTTCTTCCTGCACTGCCACAACCCCATCTTCCTCTGTCTGTATCATTCCCAATATTTTCCTGATCTCTCTTTGAAACTACTCATGAAAATTTCCCATTTTTAACCTAATTCTCTTTTGATGTCTGCCTCTGAGGAAAAGGGACTAGCACAAATAGTACCAAGGTTATTCCACATACCCATAGATTACGATCCGGGTTTCGAATGCTTCTTCCACCACCTACTAGGCAAACAGGATGCATTTCTAAATTGAAGCTGAGACAGACACTGGTATAAATTGAGGCCCAACTGCTAAACATTATACCAGTTATGTCCTGCAAGAATGTTGCATTATACTTTGAAGATATGATAATACATAGATTAGGAATATATTGGGTACAGAGAAAAATAAGTGTGAACGTTTGTGACCTACTTAGACCCTAGCTACTCCTTTCCTCTAATGCAGTTGTAAATAGACACAAGCAGCAACCTTGTCCTAGGAAGGTGATGATCGCTAAAGTGTCAGGTCCTTCATTGATGGGGGTAAAAGTCATACCTCAAGGTAAGGGACCAAACGTTCAGAGGCAATAGCTGAGGGGAAAAGAAGAGGAAGGTGAAAAATACAAGTTGCGGCCCCATGATAAGCAAAAGAGACAGGAGTCATATTTGTCCAAATATCTTCTTCTTTAAATACTATCTATTTATCTATTATATCTATATATCATGTTTATAGCAGCACAATTTGTAATACCTAAATATTGGAAAGAGCCCAAATTCCCATCCACCAACAAACAGATGAAAAGATGTGAGATTTTATACAATGGGTTTTCTGAGCTGCAAAAAAGATATTGAGGTTCTAGACCCATGATTAGACTGACCTACGGAATGCAAAACACAAAAGATAGTAATGTGCAGAGCAGTGGACCCTGAATTCTCTGTGTGGCTCCCCACACAGCAATGACTGAGAGGGTGGTGCTGTATCTGATCAACGAGCCTTAAGGAGATTGAACAGAGCAACGGTGTAGAGCAAAAGCCACCAGGGACACTGTGGAGATCGCAGAGCTCAGGGGTCATGTGAGGAAGGTCGACCTGGAGGTTAAAACCCATCCAGAACTTCCTAAAATGTGTCATTTATCACAAGAGGCCAAGAAACAATAAAACAATAACATGATGCATGAAAAATGTGAGGTCCACAATCAGGAAAAAAAGAATACATTGAAACATATTTTAATATTTCGTATTTCAACATATTTCATTGCAACGTAATTCAAATTCAAGAATTATCAAAAGAAATTTAACAGAGCCATAATAAACATAATGAAGGTATTTTCAGAAAAGTTAGACATAATGAATGAACAGAAAGGGACCCTCAGAAATGATAAAAGCATCCATAAAAGTGGACCAAGTGGAAATGCAAGAATACAAAGTACAATATCTGAAGTGAAAAGTCACTGAACAAGTTAATGGGCCATAATTTGTAGCATAAGAAACAAGGTACAATACAAATAAGTAAACCTACAGAACAGAGGAAAAGTCTGTAAGTTTAAAAATGTCAAGGACGTGGACTAGGGAGATAGCTGGAGGCACAAGTGCCTGCCTGGCAAGGTCCTCAGTTTGCTGTCAGGCACTGCATGTTCCGGAACCTGCCATGGTGGTGCACACCTGTAATCCCAGTGCTCCGGAGGCTGAGACAGGAGGATCACGACCAGTCTGAACTGTGTAGGGAGATCCTATATCTAAAAAAGAAAGAGGAAAATTAAAGAAAAGAAAAAATGTCAAGGACCAACATCCAAATGCCAGGTGGCATGATACCTATACCTATAATTAGAGTTTCACAGAAGATAAAAGAAATTGGCCAAAAAAGACTTAGAATTATGGCCGAGACTATCCCAAATTAGTGAAAAATAAAAAATCTCATTGATCCAGAAAGATTGTTGAATACCTTGTAGATATAAAAAAGAAATAGTACACTAACTTTCAGACTGTTTAAAATAATAAAAAAAATATTGAAGGACACCTGATTAAAAGTCACATAGGAATAACCTGTGAATCACAGTGACCTAATGTAAAAAAAAAAAAAAGTAAAGGAGAAATAACTATGAAACAAATATATAGAGTGTTAGAAAAATAATATTAAATAATATCGGGCTGGAGAGATGGCTCAGTGGTCTAAAGCACCTACTTGAAGCAAGCTTGGCAAAGCACAGGGACCGCGGTTCAGTCCCCCAGCAACACATGCCAGCCAGCCCCGCCCCCTGGTGGGCTGAGCTGGCCACACACACATACAATAAATAAATGTAATAAATAAAAATAAAATAAATAATTAAAAAAATAAATAAATAAATAAATAATATCTACTCAATGTTCTTAACAATAAAAATATTTATCAATCTGTGGGTTAAATGAAGAACATTTTGCCAGTATACTGAGTTGCAAGAAATATTTGAAGAAATATTTTAAGTAGAAGAAAAATGATACCACACGAACATTCATGTTATGAACATTCAGGTCCTTATAAAATAACAAGACAACACACCACAATGTTAAAAAATAAACAAGGCTTAATATAAACAAATAGTTTTATTTGTGTCATGATAAAGTTTTAAGTTTCTTAACTGCTTGAGACAGAACCGCAAATGCTGAAGATAAAGAACTAGTAAACAGAATTTATGTACTGGCAATTTGCTCATGTTGTATATGAAGTTTCATAATTGTAATGTTCTCAATTTAAATTAAAAATAAAATGAAATGAAACTATGTTTTTAAACACATAGCAGTATAATTCTATAAAAGTATCAAATATAATAATTGAATACATAAGTAAAAAGAAGCCGTGTAAAAGAACTATTACAATAACCCCAAAGACGGTAAGAAACACATGAAAGGCAAATCAGAACAAAAGTGACTCAAGTAGAAAGATAGCATGATTAAACTCACATGTATTAATAATTACATTAAAACTAATAAGACTAAAGAAATCCAGTAGATCAAAAGCAGTAATTGAAATGAAATAATTTAGAAAACCTGATTTTAAAATACAAACACCCAAGTACCTGCCGTCAAAAAATTCTCATTAAATATAACAGACAAGTTGAAAGGAGAAATGGAAGCGCATACTCTGTAAATGATAAGAATAAAAATGTGGCATGGAGCATACACACCAAGCTGCACGACAGTGATTGTTACTGCCAGTGAAAAGAAATATTTTATTATGACAAAGGAAGATATAATGAATCTCTATGTTTATATACCTCATAGATAAGCTGTAAAAATATATGTAACACAACTTCACACACAATAAAGGGATACATCAAATTCACATTCATATTAAAATGTTTCAATTCTGCTTCCTCCTCAGAAACTGATAGAACAGCAAAAACACACATTCTACCAGCATCACCTAAGACACTTATAGAATATTATACAAAATGATTAAAATGTACAACTTCTTCAAGCACAAATTAAATGTTAAACCCAATAGACTACTAGATGTGATTGAGAAATATAACAAATATTTTTTTCAATTATTATAGCAAAAGACACATTGCTATTTAACCCCTCTAAAATACTCTTCCTGGCTTCAAACACATCCTATACTTCTTGTCATTTTGTGAAACTGTATTAAAAGTCCTCTTGCTTGCCTTTAATGGTGGCCTCCTGGCTGCCTCCAGGTCCTAAGCCATGGTCATTTTAATTTTGAGGAAGAGCTGGAAGACACATGGCAACAAATCCAGAAATAAAGCGAACAAGGATAAATCCTATTTTCTTTTAAGCGACCTTTCTGTTGGGTCCCAGCTGTATTCAACATGTTTTATTATACTTAATTTAATATATAATTTAAATAAAAGGAGAAACCTAAAAGATCTTAGCAGCAACAGCAGAAGAGAAAATCAGGTTTAAAACTTCAAAATCCATTCATAATCATTGAAGAAAAAATGATAGCAACCTTGGAATAGAATTTGCCCAACCCCAAACCCCAAGTTTATCTCATCCTAAAAGTTATTTGTAAAACAGAATGGAATGGAATAGAAAGAATAGCCTACTCTTCTGGGAATGCTAAGTAACAAATGGACTTTTCGCGTCTGTTTTCATAACCTGAGCATCGTATGTGAGCTCATGCAGTGATTTGAAGAGAGGAAACAAAGCTTGCTTGAATTAAAGTAATCAGTGGAACTGCTTATGGAAAAATAATCACAGAGCACATGTGAAAGATTTTCTAAAATTAATGATGTTAATAGTATAGTTAATAACAATGTTTTAAAAGAAAATTGTGTTTCCACATAACAACAAATAATTTTAAAAATAAATTTTAAAATTAGCATTCATAATATTATTTAAAAAGAAAACATTTAGGATGATACATAGCATGAAATGTGGAAGACACATTCATTGATAATTGTGACAAATTTTAGAGACCTAAGTGAAGAGACAAATCTCCCATGTTCATAGAGTAGAAGGCTTGACACAGTTAACAAATTTTTCTCCCTAAATTGAATTTTGCACTCAATAAAATCTCAGTCAAAATATGCCTTAAATTTTGGGTAAGAAATTAATGGATTTATCTAAAATGTGTAAGTAAAGGTAAAGAACCAAAAAGAAATAAAACTTTCTGGAAAAAAAATAGAGGATTCATTCTACTGACTTGAGCATTTACTAGTAAGCTCTGTTGATCAAAACAGTATTAGCTGTGTGGCGGCACATGCCTGTAATCCCAGCACTTTGCAGGCTGAGGCATGAGGATCTTTGTAAGTTTGAGACCAGCCTGGGTTACAAAGTGAGCTCAGGACCAGCCTGAACTGCATAGCGAGACCCTGTATGAAAAAGACAAAAACAACATAAAACAATATGAAAATGGTAAAATAATATACAAATAAATCAATAAAGTGGGACTAAAGTTCAAAATATAGAGTTGCTATCAATTAGATTTTGATAAAATTATCAAACAGGCCTATTCAGAGCAGAAAGGGTATCACGTAATACTTCTAAAATAGCTGTGTGCTTATATGGATGGTTTATCTCAACCTAAAATTCATACAATATACAAAATAAAAAAATAAAAAACATAATTTTGAACCTAAAACTCCAAAACTTCTGAAGGTAAATGTAGGGAAGTACATGTGTCAAATACAAAGATATTTTTAGGCATGTCAAAAAGGCACTATACATGGAAGAAAATTTGGTAACTTTTGGATCATCAAATTAAAAATATCTGTTAATTTTTAGTAGCTCAAAGAAAATGAAAAAGAAAGTCATGTATTAGAGCAAAGTATTACAATGCACTAAACAAATTTGGGAGTATTGAAAGTTGAGCCCAGGGTTATGCTTTGAGTGGCATCCACAGCCCCTCCTCCATTTACTTTTTATTTTTTATTTTGTGACAAGGTGTCACCAAGTTGCTAATTTGCCCAGGTTGAACTCAAACTTGTGATCCTTCTGGGTCAACCTCCCATCGTGTTGGGATAACAGGCATATACCACCATGCCTGGTTTAAGCAATGTTTAAAAAATAAATTATCAACAAATAAAATATTGCAAACTTTCAAACAAAGTCTTGAAGGAGAAGGTACTGTATAAATCCACTTTTATATAGCTTAAGTTCCACATAATACAATTTATGAAAATATAAATAATAGAATGTGATTGCCTAGGTTGGAACATTGATTAGAAAGAGGGACAGAAGACATTTCTAGGGGGCCAGACAAATAAATCAGTAGAATAAGTGCTTGCCTGGCAAGTGCAAGGGCCTGAGTTCAATCCCTGGTTCAGCCAAAAAAAAAAAAAAAAAAAAAGACATTTCTGGGATGATAAACAAGAGTTCTGTGTGTTAAACAGAGTGCTAGTTATGTGTTATATGCATTACTGAACATATACCACTGCACACTTGTGGAGAGTGTATTTCACTAAATTATTATTTAAACAAATGAAAAAATGACTGTAAAGTTCAGAATGGAACATAAGGACAAATGGATTTTAGGCCTTTGTACCTACTTCTGTGCTCATCGTTAACTGGCCTTCATGGAAGTAAATCTTTCTGCCTTGATCAATGAAGCATGTTGAGCTTCTGATTTGCTATCTAAGGTTTAGTCTTTAAATGTAGCTATTGGTTTGTTGAAGAGCACTAACTAAAAAAAAAGTTTCTTAATTTTTGAGATTCAGGAATATGTATCAGTATTGCTGATTTTCTGGCAGTACGATGAATATTTAGAAAAGGGTCAGGATTACGGTTGTGTTCTGAGAAAGAAAATTTAAAACTAAAGAACAGAGACACGTTCTTACATAAAAGAGACCCATAGCCACACATTTGACTACACACATATAACCAGGCTATAAATTAAGACAGTTAAAGAACAAGCAAGCCAGTTGGAAAGGGTTAATAGAATGTTATTGCTTTCTATACTAGAAAGCCTATAAAAAGAAACATGATAGCAGTGTTGGCAGCTGCCAGCCTAGCACAGTCTTATGGGAAGTTCACTTTGGCCATCAACCTTAAATCTGCTTACTCTGCTTGAAGAACTATGCCTACCTCAGATGAGTATAGCAAGCATTTTAGCTCCGTGAGTTTGATGATATATCTTCCTTTTGACGCAGGAAACATTTGTGGCCTGAAGATAAAAACACATCTGAGTTAGTGAATTTGGTAGCCGGTTAACCACTGGTTCACAAAATTCTCCTGTAGAAAGCTACCACCTTCTTTGCTTTTAAGAGATTGAACTAGCTAGACTTCATTTTACTAGTAGAATTTTAAAACGTGTTTCTTTGGGTTTTCTTAATGATGGGATTACAATTAGTGTACAAACTATCCGTAGGCATTGACGTAAGTTTTCTAGTATAATACTGTGAATTATGATTTTGATGATGTAGAGAACAGATCAATTATTTATATTGTATTAGAGGGCATAGGTCAGATGTGAATTAGACTCATTATTTTTCTTTTAGTCCCTCTGGCTCTCCACAACAAATGTCTATCGATTCACTCTCTGACAGAAACTTTTCCCAGCTGACAGATTTGGCATCTTTAGAATTGGCATTCAAACTTTCCCTTTACGAAGGCTTTGTTTAGGTACTTGGTGAATTATTTATTTTCAAAAATGCTGGATTATTACAATTCCAATCTATTAAATAGGAAAAGTATGATGTCTGTGTCTCCTAATGCAAATAGTCACTTTGTAATTACAAATTCAAATTCATACTGGGACTAAGGGGGTAAAAAGCAATGAACAGAAGCTCTGAACAAAACAGAAAATTACACAGAAATTAAGATGACACAGCCGCTATTTCTGATCTATTTGCTCCTCTGCTCAAAATTTTTTTTGACAGTAAATAGTTTTACAATATTTTTGAAAGAAATTTGAAATATTGGCAATGGAGTGTGTGTATTTTTGGGCGGGTTTTTCTGTTTGGTTTTGATCTACTCTTCAGGAAAAGAAAAATCTTCAGCAGGCTACATTTAGTACTGGTCTTCCAGCTTATTATGACCACGATATTATTTTTCTTAGAGTCTTCCTGTACTAAACCTTAAATTATCATTTAAATGTCAAATGACCTACAAAATTCAAAGGACAGCAAAGTGTTCCATGGAAATGATACGTATACTGAGGCAGCTCTTCCCAAAGATATTCGCGGTTTACTTTATAACTACAAAAGAAGTTACACGGATGTGCAGGTCTCAAAAGAGAAAGACTTTAACAAGTAGCTTTATCCTTGAAAGTTTATGTTTTCTTTCTTATTTTGCTTTTAATATGGTGGATTAAAAATAGTATAAAAGGAAAGTGGGTCACAGTAAAGAAGAAATTGATAATTAATATTGTTAATTAAATTGGTAATTAAGTTAGGCAAAGTGAGGAAAGAAAAATCCTAAGTGAGAAAAAAGAAGTTGGCTAAACATACAATATACCCCCTAAAGAGAGGGACACAGATAATTCTCTACTAAATGTCTATTATTCAACAGGAAAGCAAGTTGGAGGAAGATTTAGCCTAATGAATATTCTTTCCTTACAAGATAGAACCCCATTTCTAGTTTTATCAGAATAGCACAACAAAAAACAATCATAGAAAACATATTCTTAGATAAGAAGGTGGGCTTTACCAAAATGCACCTACATATTTTTAGCATTGCTGACTTTTCTGCAGGAAGACATAAAGACAAAGAGCTAGAACTGTGGAACTCAAGGAATTGAGAATTTACAAACAAGATGTGGAACATGAGCAATTAAAATTGTACACACTGGAGTATACGCAACCAGCAGTAGTTTAAAATGTCAAAGAACATTCCAAGTGATTACCAAAAAATTGAGGAGCTTTTAATTAATAGTACTTAATGTTTTCAGGAAAGACATTCCTATTTAAGTAGAACTCAGAGTACAAAAAGCAAAGAATAATGTCATAAATGATATGAGTGGAACAATGAGGACTAATTCAGAATAGTGGAGATAGAATTTTCCTGTTGTCCCAGAAATTAAACTAAATGTATGACTGTGTCTTCTACTTATCGTCAGAGTCGTTCTTCTGTGGAAAGCTTTTTATTTTTGACTCTTGTACATAGAACGGTAAAAGAAGGTCAATAAATACTCAGAAAAATTCATGCATATTTTATGGGTGTTCATGTGAAAATAAATGAATTTAGGGAAGCATTTTTTGATAATTAGATATTTTGTCCAAACCAAAAGGATAAAATATTGCCTACTGATGAACAGAAAACTTTTCTCATTATTA
>NW_004524585.1:24174187-24209952 GCF_000260255.1 Octodon degus
AGAGAGAGAGAGAGAGAGAGAGAGAGAGAGAGAGAGAGAGAGAGAGGTTTCCCAAAAGAAAACTTAGCATCTGAACTTCATTTCCACACTCAAACTTTAATATCAACTCTTTCCTACATTTCCCTCTTGCCACTCTGCGAGCCTACAGAATGTGGACTTATTCTGTAAAGCAAATCCTATTTTTATCTCCCTATATAAATATTTTATTTATTACAGTTTCTCTGAATTCGTAGGCCAGCAAGATAGCTCAGCAGACTAAGCGCCTGCTTTGGCAAGCTTGGGGACCAGGGTTCTACCCCAGGTTCCACAGGCTGCCCTACCACTGACCTAGGGCACACTGAGCCAGTGACCCAGTCTGGGCTGGTGACTCACACCTGTAATCCCAGTGCTGGGGATGCTGAAAACAGGAGGATCACTACAAGTCTGAGCTGCATAGTGAGATCCTGTACCAAATACATAAATGAATAAATAAATAAATAAATAAATAATAAAATAAGTCTGAATTTTATACCATCTGTCATTCTAATTATTAAATATGGCATGGGTACCAACAACAAACAATTATAATTTTAAATAAAATTTAGCATTTAATATTCATTTCTAAAATGATGATATACTTAGAAGTTACAATTTTCACCAAACAGGTATAAAATCTATATGAGGAAAAATACAACACTTTGTTTTAATATATAAAAGGCCTAAATAAAGAGATAGCCCATATTCATGGAGAGGAAAATTTACTGTCATGATGTCAGTCCTTCCCAAATTGGTATCCTCAGTGTGAGCCCTATCAAAATCATAAGAAAACTTCTTTTAGGTGTCAACAACTGACATCCTAGTTTATACAGCATGGTACAAGATCCTGAGCAGTTAATAAAATGTTCAATAAGAAGTCATGAAACAATTCAAGTCTTACTGTAAAGATATAATAAACAAGGTGATGTGGTATTCGTGAAAGAACAAAAAATCCTCTGGAACAGAACAGACATCAGAGAGCTCTCTCCAATATATTCAACTGATCTTTGACAAAGGAACAAGGCCGAACAATAAAGAAAAAGTAGTATGATTTCAACACATGGTGCTAAAATAGTGAGTATCCACGAGAAAAGTGTTGCAAAAAATTATAAACTTAAATGCAAAGTATGAAACAATGAAATTCTTCAAATATAATACCTAAGAAAATCTAGATGGCTTCGAGATTATGTGCTTAAATACAGTATCAAAGATACAATCAAAGAAAATTAATTGATAACCTGGGATGCATTAAAATTAAAACCTTTTGCTCTGTGAAAGACACTGTCAAGAGTGCGAGAAGGCCAGACATAAATTGAGAGAAAGTATTGGACATGCATTTGTCATAAAGGACTGCTATCCAAAATATGCAAAGAACTCAAAACAAATAATAAGAAATTGCACAACTTATTTAAAAATCTACCTACATAAAAGATTTCAACCGATGCAGTTACTTCACCCTGCATCTGTTTCTCAGTATCATATATCAAAAGTTTCTCAGTGCCATACATCATTGGGAAACTGTAAATTTAAACAAGAATGAGATACCACTATGCAAGTATCACAAGTTCCAAAAGCCAAAACGTAATAATCCCAATTTGTGTGAAGGATGTGGAGAAGCAGGGATTTTCATTCATCAATGGTAGAAATGTAAAATGTGTAGACTCTTTGGAAGACAATTTAGTAGCTCTGTACAAACTAAGCATTATCCCTCCCATATAATCTAGCAATCACATTTCTTATTATTTGCACAGAAAGCATTGTGTATGTGCAGAAAACTGTGCACATATATTTATAACAGCTTTATTCATAATTGCCCTAATTTGAAAAAGCTGTGCTTCCACCAGTAAATGGGTACATTAACTGTGGCATGTCCATGCAAGATAATATTGTTCAGTGTCAAGAAGACTGAGCTTCCAAGCTGTGGGAAAAAACATACTGGAATATTATCTCAAGTCCTGAATAAAATACGAAGCCATGTTCCTAAGTCAAAGAAGAAAGTCTGCAAAGCTGATATACTACATGATTCCAAGCACATGACAATTTGGAAAAGGCAAAACTAGGGAGCCACTGGGCAGGGCAGATAGCTCAGCATTCTAAGCTCCTGCTTGGCAAGTGCAAGGACCTGGTTTTGATGCCCTGCAATGAGCACTGAGCAGGCCATGGAATCTGGGTGTGGTGGCGCAAACCTGTAACCTGAGCATTGAGGAGGAGACCCTGTACCAAATAAATAATAAAATAAATTTTAAAAAGACAAAAAACCAAACCCTACAGAGACACTAAAAAAGATTACTGATAACAATGAATGGTGGTCAGGGCCAAAACATTTGGAGGAAAGTGAAATTACTTTGTTTGATACTAGAAAGGTAGATAAATTCATCATTAATTTGTAAAAACCTAACAAGTGATATATATGCCAGTGACAGTGATATCTAATGACAACTGTATTGTAGGCTATGATGACTGTTCATACTAGGTTGGTTAATGGTTAAAAAACTGGACTGCTCTGGGGAAGACTGTTAATAGTCAAAGGAGCTGTGCATGTGGGCGGAGGCAAGGGCACCGGGAACCCTGTGATGTTGCAAACCTACAACATTTCTAAAAAAATAGTCTATAAAAAAGTCATAGGTTGGGCTGGCAAGATAGCTCAGTAGAATAAGAGCTTGCCTGGCAAGCGCAAGGGCCTGAGTTCAATCCCCGGTTCCACCAAAAAAAAAAAAAAAAAAAAAAAAAAAAGAAGTCATAGGTCGTGGAAAACTCCACTACAAATCTGCAAGTGCCTCTTCAATTTCTTGCCAACTAAATTTGAGGGCAAAGCCTGCCAATAAAATATAAATTTGAATTCACTTAAATAATAAAATAGCCTTTTAAAAACTGTCACAACTTTTATTATTTATCTGCACAATAATTGCAGAATTGTACTGAATAAAAATAAAATTTTTGTTATGGAATTTATAGCCCAATTGTAGAATGGAAATTTAGGATGAACTTTGCTTAGGATCATCACAATGTGTGTAAGAACAGAGAAAGAGATTCAGAAACAGTCATTGTGCAGAGGAGACTTCTTAATCAATATTCATAATTCTTATTACCAATTACATATTGAGGCTAACCACATGGTCCTCACTTTGTTCTAAGTGTTGACCTATATTTTTTAAATTGGAAAACTCTGTGAATATATATTCTAAAAGATCTAATGACACTAAACATATGGCCTTATTTATACTCACAAAAGTAAATTATTTCAATATGGGGATTTGAGTCCGTTGAGTCTAATAGAACCAGTAACACTAACTCAGAATTGTTCCCCTCATAAAGAAAATCTTTATCCTATCAGCCATGAATAACAGCATTATTCAAATTCAGAGTTCACTTTTTCTTCTCTGGACATTTAGATTTATTATATCCATTCTCTGAGTTTAGTTTTCCTGTTGGTTTTGTTTTGGTCTGTTTGGTACAGGTAAAATATTTCCCTTACTTTGATTTCAAATTAAATAGAAGAATTAAACTTCCTCTCTATTTGAAGATTTTCTTGTGGCTTTGCCAGGAGAGATGACACCTCGCTCTTGCGGAGCTATTGCGTGTTAAGATCATACCGACAGTTATGACTCACTCTCACCTGTCACACTTCCTGTTGCCAAATACTGAATGGCTTCAGAGTGCCCTGAACACTAGCTTTTCATTCCTACCTGAAGTTCAGGGTGACTTTCTCCTTGCAGGGTTCTATCCCCTCCGTCTGGCTTACTCCATAGTTTTGAAAGCCTCAGTTTTATATTCTCCCCACCAGAAATCTTACTCGCTTTTATTGATAGCCTTAAAACACCACTAGGCATCAACCCAGAATCCTACCCAATCCTACCCAATCCTACCAGTTATATAGTTCAAATGGAACTTCTAATTCATGTTGCCATATTGAAATCTCTTTATTTTGAAAGCTGTCTCTCTTAGTGAGTGAGATTTTTGTCTGGTGATTACAGATACAATGGATATTGATATATACTTGGACACATCATTGTGCCTATACATTACCTGGTCCGTATCAGTTGCTCTAGGAATAATTGGATAAATTTAATTAAGTGATGCACATCTCTCCATACCGAGAAAGAGTTGTGTTTTACTTAAAATAAAAAAATATGTATTTACTGTTCCATGACCAAAATTTAATCCTAGAGAATTCAACATTTTTTATCATGATTCACCCACCCTCTAATTTCCAGCCCTCCAACTTAAGAAGCTATTTTATTCTTGCAGTTACTGCTAATTGGAGAGTCACTGTAACAGAAACGCATTAATGCAAGCAGGATTTGCTCAGACATCAATAAACTCTGAAAGGCTCCCTGAGGGCCAGTTGTAGTGTCAATAAAGACTCATAATGACTTGCTCCTTGGAGCATTTGGATCCAGCCCCTTATCTTGCTCTGCTGCAAAGACAAAACTCTGAGAACTCAGAGGATCTTAGCTTCCTGTGCCCTAGATGAAGAATGGCCAGCCCTCCTACATTTGAGGAGTACACGGTGCTCAGTTGGAACCCAAGGCTCCCCTCCTGCATGCTAGGCCATCACTGTACCCTGATTCCGTTGAGCTACCACCCCTCACTCTGTGGTCTCTGATTCTTAAACAAGGGCACAATCTGTTCTTATTTTAAGCTGTCTGTGAAGAATTATAGAGTTTCTTCTCTGGGCTCCTGAGGACCTGGGATGATATGCCTCACCATTTTGGGCCAGGAAATCTGTTAGTTCCAACAGGCAACAATGGCTGACTCCCTTCAGCTTGAAAGGATGTGGAATTTGAGATCTTGGGACCTGAACAACCCACAGGACAGGAGGAATCCTGCCTTTGGTACCTGCAGAGCCCCAACTTCATGGCGAGGTGTTCTTTGACCTAAGTGGTGAAGCCGGGAAACTCAGTGGCTAGGTGTTGGCCCTGAAAATTTGGACACAGAACCGGAAAAGTGCCTCAGCCATGCCATACAGTATGGTAGGAGGGGGCAGAGAGAAAGAAAGAAGAGGCTAAGGTGAACCATCAGTGTAACTTTCCGAGAAAAAAACTGCCCTTCCTTCTTGCCTTCCTGGCTTCTTTCCGGGCTGGATTAACACGCTGGTGGGTTTGCTTGGATTTAAGAGCGGTCTGCGGTAGGTACGTAGGTATTGATGTTTCCCCCTTCAGAATCCTGTTTCTCCTGAGTGAAGTTTATTTTAAATGCTATTAAAGTTTCCTTGACTTCTTCGTGAGGAGTTTCCAAATGACAATGAGTCACTTAAATATCCCTAAAGTTCTTAAGGACAACTCTGTCATCACTTGTTCCCTGCAGGATCTTGAGCAGGGGTCGTCATCTACCGTTCACTGTGAATAAGCGATCTGCTAATTGGCTCGTGCATGCATCTGTACTTTCGCAATTGAGCTAAGCAGGGAATATTAAGGTTTCCCGGCCCTCCCCCTTCCCCGCTCCGTTTCACTCTCCCTGGAGGGCGTGTATTCGCCAGTGCGCCTTTGGATGTTTAGCGAAAGACACTCGGAGAAAGCTGTCCCTCTTGTAAGCCCCAGCTCCATCTAAAGCAGCATTCCTCCCACAGGACGCGTCTGCGATGTTTTCCCAGCCTACGTGTATGCTCCAAACCGATGCCCACAGACTATCTTGGCACTCCCGGGTGCACAGAGCGGGTTCTTTGGTGTCCTAGGAGATGGTGTGTGTGTGTGTGTGTGTGTGTGTGTGTGTGTGTGTGTGTGTGCGTGAACGCGCGCGCACCCGACCGCGAGCTTCCTCCCTGGCCCAGTGCACACTGAGCCGGCGACGTTACTCTGCGAGCAGCCGCGAGCAACGCGAGGCAACAGCAGCCTCCGCCTCCTCCACCCGGTGATTGGCTGGCTTTGCTCATCATTTCCCTGCTTGCAAGAGGGAAGGGCCAGCTACGCCCCCGAACCCAGCTGCAGAAGCGGCCGCCACCTCCGAAGCACAAGGTGTCACCTCGCAAAAGGATCCTGAGCCTGGGGAAGGCTGCGCGTGCGACCCGGCAGGGCTGGCGCGAACTGCACGCCGGGCGCTGGGCAGCGCAGGAGCCCCGGGACCGTGGCCTCCGCGGCGGACCCCAGGGACCCGATCCGGGGATCCCGGCTCCACACTCTCCTCGCATTTTTCAGATCCACTTCCCTCCCCGACTCTTGCCCCAAAACGGAGCCTTTATATCCGGAGAAGGTGCGGGAGGCGGAGCACCCCGGACTTTCCTGGGCACCCAAGATGCGCTCTATTAGGAAGAGGTGGACTATCTGCACTATAAGTCTGCTCCTGATCTTTTATAAGACAAAAGAAATAGCAAGAACTGAGGAGCACCAGGGGACGCAACTCATCGGGTAAATGAAAGCTCCATTTCGGGTTAGGACCAGAAGTCAAGCCGTAGATGCAATGTGTGTATCGCGTTGAGCTATGGTTGGGATACTATGTGTGCGCGCTGAAGCTCAGCTCTCGGTAGCGATTCTTGTGAATTAAGTAACAAAGGCTGTTGTTGAGGTGTGAGTATGTGTGTGTACGTGTGCCCGTGTGTTTCTCCACGCGAGTTCAACTTGCCCAGTCCAGGGTGCAGGGGTGGTGGTGACAGTTGTCTTGTATTGACACCGGGTACCTCACCCCGGAGAAGTCATTGCACAAGTGTCAACAAAGAACGTTTGCCCTTGTCCTTTAAATACGTGGGCAGAACTCAGTCTCTGTTCACCAAACGGTGTTCTTCCTTTTTTTCTGTGTCCTGCAATGATGGGAAGAAAGGAGGGAAGCTGGTTTCCTGAAAGATTAAAGTTAAATCCCACACAGAAGGAAATTGGTGACCTCTGTTTCTCTACTTTTTTGGTTGTTTGCTTCTGTCTGGCCTTGGGTAGATCTGTTTATTTTCATTTGAATTAGACGTACTAGTACCACCACCAAGGATAATTCTTTATTTGCTGGTCCAGGGATAAATTTAGTTTATCCTAGTTTTAGAAAGAAGCTGGACTACTGTATCTTCACCAACTGTACTGTTGCTATTTCTTTAGTTTGTCTAGATGAGTTCAGAATCTCCCCCGCCCTAGTGTGTTCTCTAAATACCGCACTTCCTTCCTCCCTCCCCTCAGCCGCCCAGCCTTTGAAGTTTGCTCAGGGGGTGCTGCAACTTTGGTGCCTGACAGACCTTGGAAGCTTTTTCCGAGGATGTGAACGGGGTTGTCAACTCTGTTCAAAGTCCTGTTTCGGAAATCCTCCCTGCTTGGGAGACGTCCGCTGGCGGAAACGCCAACAGAGGTGCCCTTCTGGGTTTTATTTTCTCTGACACTGATTAAAACGAAGGGACTTTGCCATTGTGTGTGTGTGTGTGTGTGTGTGCGTGCGTGCGTGTGTGTGTGTGTGTGTGTGTGTGTGTGTGTGTTGGAACTGCTAAAATATCCGTTCTTAAACTTCATGGAGTCCGTTTCTTAATATTCCTGCTCCTCCCTAAGTAATGAGCTCTTAAGTGAGCAAAAGGGCAGGTTCGTCTTCACAGAGGGAACTGCTGCTCTGGAGAAAGCCAGGGTAACCGCGGTACAGCCAGGAGGGAACGGCAGAGAATGAAAAGCAAACAAGGAACGGACTGAATGGTCGTCATGCATCAACAAATCTGTTTCAGGGTCTATTCTTGAAAAGAAGAAAAGCATAAAAGAACGCCATGAGGTCGTTTACACAGAAGTGGGCGGGTTGAGAATCGGTCCTGTGAATTGTCCGAGGCGGACTGGGGCGGGGGTGTAAGCAGCGCCCGCAGACCTGCGCGGGTCAGGCAGACAAAGGGGTGCTCGGGAGGCGCCAGCCCGCGCGGGCTCGGGTGGGACGAGGACGGGCGTGAGGGTCGAGGCTCTTTGTTCCCCGCGCGCCGTGGTCTCGGGGAAAGCCTGCGCCCAGACAAAGCGCCAGAGCCGGGCCGGGACGCTCCGGGTCTGAGGCGGGTGGGCGGGGTGGGGCTGACGCAGCCCAAGCGCCCTAGCTGGCCGATGCCCGCCGGCCCCATCCCGGGTAGCAGCAGCCGCGGGTCCTCGGGACCTTTCCTGGGTAGGCTCGGCCCACGCGCCCGGGAGGAAGGGGCGGCGCGGCAGCAGCCGGTGGGGCTGGGCGTCCTCTGGAACCCTTGGCGAGCTGAGCCCCCGCGGTTGCCCCAGTAGGGAGCGTGCGAGTTAACCCCACCCGCAGAGAGGTGCTCCGGGCCTGCCCCTCCTCCCACAGGGCTGTGGGCGGCGAGGCCGATGGAGCAAGACTGTGCAGGGATCGGCCCCCTTCCTTTAAAACAAACAAATCGCTCTCCCTGCTCTCCCCCCAACGCAGCGCCTCTTCCTTGATTAAAACCCGCGGTAGCGCTGCTGCGGGCCCAGGCCAGCCGGCGGCGGGCATCCCGGTCACGCACGTGTCCCTGGCGTCCCGGCTGTGGCGCGGACCTCAGGGCTGGCGCTGTTTGCGGAGAGGTGGAGGAGGACAGTGCCAGTCCTGAGCACACGTCCTCTTCTCTTCCGCGATGAGATGTTCAGTGGAAAAGCTTGGGATCCCAACGCCTGATTTTACCTCCCCAGTAGTGGAGGAGTTGAGTGATCAAACTAATCATCCTATTGACTCGCTTTCCACCCCAGCCACGTGGAGAGGCCGATTTAAAATGACTTGAATTAGAGGGGAGGTTTGGTCCAGGCATTTACAAGGGAAGTAACAGAGGCAGTCTCTGGCCTTTGGGGGGCACTGCGCTCCTTGTGGGTGGCCTGGAGTTTCTGCGCCAGGCCTCGCATAGACCTTTAGTCTTACAATATTCCTCTAAATTCCTATTTAGTTTTCCTGCCTGCGTATTTGTTTATCAATAGGCATGCGCTCTTTTTGTCTTTTCAACACCTCTTATACTTTGAAGCTTCAGGTGTAGGCTAGAGTGAAAGTAGCAGTACTCTTCTTGCACACCCTTGTGGTACACAGAGGAGAAGGAAGAGCAGCCCAGCTTTTCCACTGCAGGCCGCCTTCTCATACTTCCAGTGGAACGCAAGCAGCACGTTTAAAAGGAAACAGGGATTATTCCAGTTGGTCAAGTAATGATGGAACACCTAAAAATGCTATTTTCTTCCACATTTCTTAATCGGTTCTTATGATTACTCAGTTAATGAAATTTAACCCAAAAGGCATTGCTAATATTCAGGGATTTGTTCTTGACTTTGTTTGTTTGTTTTCTTAATGGGCCTCACAGTGGGGCTGTAATTAATTGGCTCTCCCTGCACTTTGAAGAATTTTTGGTAAAGATTTTCAAGACTTGGGTAGAGCCAGGCATGGTATCCCAGGACTCTGAAGGCTGAGGCGATATCAAGGCAAGTTTGAGGCCAACTGGAATACAGGACAAAGCCTGTCTCTAAAAAACAAAAGCAAAACAAGGCAAAAAACCTTCCACAGAAAAAATATGTAGGTATGCACATTTAGCGAAATACAATATTTGAAAATACAAAAACTTTGCTGTCACAGATAGTTCTGATCATTACTTTTCTTGGACTTGCTACACATTATTTCCTGGTTGATGAAAAATGAGACTGAGACTTACTCTTCTTATCATCTAGAGACATCCATGGAAGGTAAAAGATGGCTTCCTTTGCCTTAGGTTGCTAACTGATGTGCAGTATGAGTTCTGAAATCGATGGTAAGATTGGAAGTGGTGTGGAGCCCTCATGTCCCATTTAGGCTGTTTCTAACACCAGCCTAGTTTCAGGTTGCTCAGGGCTGAGCACACTTTTGGAAGTCAAGATTTCCAGAACTGGCACTTTACTTCGCTTATTATATTTTCAATTCTACAGAAAGCTATGAGCGATAAGTTAAGGTAGAACATCTCATCTTTATTTTGAGTAGTTTGAGACATGGGAATAAAAACACAAAATTGCCTTCTGTTTGTTTTCAAGCAATTCTTTTCTTTTAAATCACTTTCAAGTTTTTAAATTAAGGAGGAAGTTTCACTTAGTCCAAAGGGAACATATTCATTCCAAAGCTGAGGCTGGAAGAGTAAACGTGGAGTTGAATGCAGAGCTTTGGGGACCCTTTTCCAGAACTGAAATCAATCATATTTGTTATGTACTGCAGAGCTAACAGGATAAATTGTGCGAAGCCAGGAAGCTCACATGAAACATAAAAGCACTGTTCATACCACACAAGAATCCTAAGCACTAATTCTGCTCACTGGTTTGTCATAGATGACCTTATGCCTGCGTTTTCCATGGTTGTGTAGACACAAGATTACTCTGCTATATTTGCCTTATGTTGACTGGCTTCTTTGATGAGTTTTGTGATTTTTCCTTTAAAAGTACACATTAAATATTTTCATGCTTATCTTGATGCAAAAAAAAAAAATGTTTTCAGTGCAGCTGTTCAAAAGTCACATCCCAGCTGTAATGAGCAAAAGCAGGGGTGGCAACATCCTTCATGCCTTGCATTCATGGGAAGCAACTTTTTCCTAAGACAGAAATGGTACAAAGGTCACATGTGGAAAAGCCCTTGAGACATATTTAACTTTATACAAATTCTCCAGAATGCCCTAAACTTGGGGTTCTTACTCATGAGTTCCATTGGCTCTAAAGGAGGAATGTGACTACTTGTAGGTACTTCCATTCAGAGTTCTTTCCAGTGATAAAAGCCATGTATTTGTCTAATCATGACTTCAATAAAACATAATCATACAAGAGTAACATCTTAGCACTGTATTCATATAAAATGGTTATAATGTTTAAAAATCGCTTTTGGGCAATGTACAAAGATTCCAATGCAACCTACTAGGTCACAGCAGTCACCGAGCAGGTAAAAATATACCCAGAGGTCAGTGAAACAATCTTCTACAGATTAAAGGAAAGATATACCTGTGTATACATTTTTATCTTTATGAGGATTTATTTGTGATATATAATAACAGTAATTTATGGAAGAAAATGGTGTTATTGACTGACTAGTTATTAATGGTGAAAAGTAGAAAAATAATGGTGCCTGCTGGTTCTGTTGTTGTTTTGCTTTTTAGTGCCCCCCCCAGGGTTTTGCAATGTAGTCCACTGCCTTTGAACTCACTTTTAATCACCATGTAATCCAGGTTGGGTTTGCACTCAAGACGGTACTCTTGCTCAACTTTCCAGGAGCTGGAGTTGAAGTCTGACCAGAGAATCCAGCTTTGTCTGGACTCTTAAAGGTACACAATATACAGTGTCAGAGTTGACTTTTATGTTTATCCATATTTTAGTTAACAAGTAAATATTATCATTAATGTGTGATATGAATACTGACTTATGGCCACTGAACAGGAAAAAATGCCCTATACTTTCTTCTATCCTAATTACCTCTATAAAATTATTATTATTATTAGCTGCACACAGTCATGCAAATACATCATTTTCACCAGTAAGATTGTTTAAAGCATTACTTTTATGGAGTTCTAAATTTTACAAGGCATGGTTTCATATGATGCTTTGAGCTGCTTCAGATTTAAGCTACATGTTTAAAAAAGAATGCAAACCAAAATACCAAAGTATAAGGCTTCAATTACAGAATTCATTCAACAGCTGCTACACAAGAGAAGGTTCCATTGATAGTAGGCGAGAAAAGCCTACATAAAGAGCACAGATTTAGAATTTGTGATTGAACAAGTAGTCATGTTACTTTTTTACTATGCTTTTGAGATTCAAAAATTAAGTGGTGATATGTAAAGAAATAAATGCATATGCTGAGAGGCCTATGTTTTTTGTTTCTGTACTATAAAAGTACTGTACTTTTTCACTCTGAATCTGAATCAGATTCATCTGCAAGGAAACAAGAAAATAGTCCTTTGAGTAATGCATTGTGGAGCTTTCTGGAATAAATGACATCATAGATGTCCCTCAAAATGATCAGTCCTTCCACCCTGCAGTAGTACCAATGACACATGGTCTGCTAGCCTCCTGCTGTTGGCTGAAAGAGGGTGGGATTTCAAGGTTACGGCAAAGCCACTGTGGTCCAGAAAGACATTGTCTAAAAGCACAAGGCTTCCTACTTGCACGCACAGCCGCTCTGAAGCCTTACTCTGAAACAAAAGCTCTTGACATCGTTTTTAAATGTCTTCTTTGAAAGCAAAATTAACCTTTGAGATCACAATTACAGACACGTTGAATACTTTACCAAACATCCTGTCTATTGTGTAAGAAAGTCAGTTGGGGGAGCAGTAGGAAACAGCTTTGATGAGACTTCTGTTAGTTTTCTTTAATTCCAAAGAGGTCTTTGTTTTTCTTTTATGTGAAAACAATTCAGGTTAAAAATGAATGCAGTGGGTCCAGGGAGATGGCTCAGTGGAATAAGTGCTTCCCTGGCAAGCAGAAGGGCCTGAGTTCAATCCCCGGTTCCACAAAAAAAAAATGAATGCAGGGGCCAGAGAGATAGCTCAGCAGTCTAAGCGCCTGTTTGGCAAGCACAAGGACCCAGGATAGCGCATGCTGTGCCGACCCTGTCCTGGCTCTCCCAACCTGGCCCCCTGAACCAGAGGTGGTGGTGCTCACCTGTTGTCCCAGCTCTGGAGAGGCTGAGACAGGAGGATCACTACAAGTCTGAGTTATGTAGCAAGACCCTGTCTTATGAAATGCATAAAATTAAAGATAAAGAAATAAATAAATAAATTTATGTAGGGTTTTGCAACAAAGCCACATGCACTTAATTCTTACAACACCTTTCATTATTCTTGTACTTTTCCAACCTGTGGAAATTTATTCATCCATGATATAAATCATATTATATATTGTATAATGAAAATGCTCCTTCTTTTCACAAAGCTGGCATTTTTATTTTGTTCCAGAGATGGTGAATTGTGTTTGAGCCGATCACTTGTCAATAGTTCTGATAAAATTATTCGAAAGGCGGGCTCGTCAATCTTCCAGCACTCTGTAGAAGGATGGAAGATCAATTCCTCTTTGGTCTTGGAGATAAGGTGAGTTTCTTTATTAAGACATAATAAATTTCACATCATGTTCTCAAATATGTTGGGCTTGAAAACTTATATTGAATGTCTGATTTATAGGTTAAGTGTGAATATTTTAGTGAAAGAGCAAACCAGCTCCGTTACGTGCTGCTCACCAAACAATGTGAAACCATATAAATGAAATGATTACATAGTACAGAATATAATGAACAATGCATAGATTTGAGTAAGCAGTTTTTGAGCTGAGCAGCTGGTTCAGAGGTCTAAATGCCTGCCTGGCAAGCTCAAAGACCCAAGTTTGATCCCTGGTACCATATGCTGTGCTGGCCCTGAGACCCATGTGCACCGTGCAGGCCACTGAAACTGGGCGTGGTGGTGCACACCTGTAATCCTCGCACTAGGAAGGCTGGGACAGGAGGATCACCTTGAGTCTGAGCTGTGTAGTGAGACGCTGTATCAAATAAATAAATGATTAAAAAATGAATGTATGGTATTTATGCTAATAAAATATTCAACAAAATACTAATATTTATATAACTTTACACTAGTATTTATAATGGAAATATTTTTAGAATTAGACTTGAATTCTTCCTTGATGCTTTATTCAGATCTTATGTTGTTTCACTTAAAAACTACCCAATACATATTTTTGTGGTGATTATGAATACATTTCATTTATCCTGTGTGGTTACATCAGTTCATGTGAAAAATGGGTAAAAGTGAGGAAATAATCTTGCTAGAATACTAGTTTAATTATTAGACAAGGCATTTAGGCAGAAAGAAATCCTTGAAATAACACTTAGTATTACTAAGTATGAGAAGGAGCGTTTTAAATGAGAAGAAATGAGCGGGTGAATTTTTGTCTACAGTGGCATTACATAGTTGCGTTGGTTGACGTGCTTTTATAATATTATTTTGGTAAAACAACTGTAAAATTTCAAGAGTCTTTTTCATTTTAAGAAGATTGAAAAATAGATAAAGCATTAGAAGCAGTACAGAATTTCAAGAAAACAAGGTGGTAGGAATTCACCAATGGTTGTTATTTACATATTGTTGCCTTCGACTTTTTTTTTTTTTTTTTTAGCAGAACCGGGGATTGAACTCAGGCCCTTGTGCTTACCAGGCAAGCACTTACCCTCCTGAGCTATCTTCCTGGCCCTAGCTATCTCTCTGGCCCTGCCTTTGTCTTTTATCTAATGAAATCACTACATTTTTCTGATATGGAGAAGTGAAAATTATTCAATGGCTGATATTGACAAATATTTTGTAAGAGTATCTCACTGATTGAAAGCTTGATTAAACCCAGGCTGATCAGCTTGCCTGGGTTTCTGTATACCTACTGCTTCCATCATGCCCACACACAGTTGTAAGCAACCCAGAAGAAGAAAGCCTGACACTGACTCTTAGAGTACGCACAACAATTCGTTCTGGCAAAGGCACTTAGGGAAAGATGAAATTATTTGAAATTAAAGAGGTGGACGTCAAAGAAAGACAGGCACAGTTAGACCACTTCCTATTAAACTTCTGGAAGAGATAGGAATTGGAAACAGAAATCGTATCAGTTTGATATATTGAGTGCTTATCATTTAAGGAAAAGCTTTTCATATTTGTGGGCCTAAGACAAGAATGAGGAGATCTGTAGAGTCTGATGACCTATAATTTGGTTTCTTCTGGATAGAATATGGGTTGAAAAGCATACTCCATTTAAACTGAATGAAACAAATATTTTAAATATTGACATTTTAAAAAATCAAGAAATTTTCTAGAAGTATGGGTTTTCAAATGTCTCCAGGAATGTAAAGATGACAATTTGGACCTGCGTTCTCCCTGATAGGTAGTGGGCAGAAGCCAGGAGGAGTGTTGTCTCTCTCTCCAGGCTGAGTTACACACCAGGGACTGTGTGCTCCCCCCATACCTGTGTTTTCCTCTCTCAGCCCACAATGAAGTTTAGAAACCCTATAAGAAATGAGATCATCATAAGGAATGATGTCCTGTGGCATCCTACATCCAAATGTGATTTAGTTTAAGGATTCATATTGGGGGTAGATTAGAAAGTTAGAAATATGGATGATCCAAAAGAAAACTTGGATTTGCAGCATGTCTGCACAGAGGACCTCAAATTGGCTGGCTTAGCAAAAGAGAGCATCTAATTTAGGTGACATGGATCAAAGATAGTAATGGAAGAAGATAAAGTAAAATAAGAAACTGTGATACTTGAATGAGTATATGTAGCCATGTTAAAAAGTATATCTGATAAACCAAACTCTACCATGTAAATTCTCAGTAGCAGATACTAGTTTAATTGTTACATCCATCTAATGTATGTAATCCTTCCAATGTCTGTATAAATATTAATACTGTAGCTGTTCTTTTTTTTTTTTTTTTTTTTTTTGGTGGAACCGGGGATTGAACTCAGATCCCTGTGTTTGCCAATCAAGCACTTATCCTACTGAGCCATCTCCCCGACCCCTGTAGCTGTTCTTCTGACTGTAGGTGTACATATTTAGTCTTATTGTAATGGTTCACTTTTTATCATTGTAAACTAAGAGATGTCATGTTTTTATTGTGCTAGATGTTGTGCTACATCAATCTGTGAACATTGTACTGAGAGATTATTTGACCATGTCTAACATTTGCAACTTGACTTTTTTTTACCTATTTGGATTATTTTTTAATTTTCATATACTAATTAAAAAATCACAAACATAGATGTTTTGTGTAAGCTTAGCTTCTCATCAGAACAGCTTAATCACATAATTAAAAAATATTTTCACCACTTTATATATATCAAAATTCCTAAGCAGTTAAGATTTTTGCCAGTTAACTGAACATAAATGCCAATTTATCTATGCTTACTTCTCAGAAAGAACGTGCCACTACATGCATAGACTTTCTTTAGGGTAAAGGTCTATATACAATATTTACATCACCTCTTCTTGTTATAAAGTGACCAATTTTGGGAGAGAAGGCTTGTTAGATAAAAGCCCAGTTCTATTTGACTGTTCAGCCAGTGTGTCATTAGCAAGTACATTTCTTGTAATATTATATTTTAATACAAATAAAGTGAAACATTTAAATGCATGATTATGTAATGTATAGTATGTTTTCTGCTCTAGAATAACCAATATTATTCAGCAAATATTACCAAATTTGGGCTATGCCTCAGATGGCAAACTGTGGCATACAGAACAATACAATTTTTTAAGTATTTTGGATAATTTTATCTTTTGATTTGACTATGAATATTTAGGGCTTTTCTTTTTATATTAAAATGTTACCAACTATAACATCTTCAGAAATTCTAATCAATCAACAAAGCTTCTTTTTTTAGAGACTTTAGGATAAAAATTGGCATATTCTTTCTCTTTACAGAATGCTTAAGAAAACAAGAACATTTTTTTTCTTTGTGTCATTACCAAAGGGATTGATTCAGTGATTTGGGGGAGGGGTGGTCTGGAGTCTCTATGTAGAGGTTTCAAAATTTGATGACAATATATAAATTATGACCTAATTTGCTTTTCAACTTGTGATACATTGTGCCACATTAATTTCTGATTAATTTGGTGCTGTTCAGCTTAAATTTTAGTTGCTACAGCACATGTGTTTGTTATTGACAGGAAAACTACAGAGAAGAAAGAGTGGCATCTGGTGATAGGTTAGTTACAAGTGAAAAAACAATGTTTAGTAAACTAGGCTTGTGGCCCACTGCAGCTGCTATTTCAAGCCACGAGTTTTGTTGAAAGGGAAGTTGTAGTTGAAAATTCAGTTGAAAAGTTTCATGTAGAATCTATTCCTGTCAGCCTAACAGACTAAACCAACGGTCCAGTTTAAGCCAGCATGGCTTAACAGAAAAGAATTTGTATGACTAATATTCTTAGTGTCACTGAAAACAAGACATTTTCAGAATCTTTTCAGTTATCTTTAACATTCAACAGAGGTTTCAGAAGTTGCAGTGACAGACCTCTGAGAGACCTTCTTGTTCTTCCAAGTCATGCACAGAAACACAGCTCCCTGCTTTGAGTATTGGGTTGTAACTTGATTACAGATTACCAAAAGTTAGAAGGGTACCTGTCGTACATTGATAGTAGCTGTTGTTTATTCAGCTTTCTTTAGAGGTCAGATAATAAATTGAGTTTTTCACTCAATTTTCCATGCTCTTATTTCTGAAATAGTTTTGTTTACCCTGCTGATAAACAGTGTTAAATTTTTGTCAGTCACGTTCTGAGCAACAGCATGAGTGCTCTTTTTTTGGTGATGCTTAATGTACTGCTTACGTGCCCTCAATGGCATTTAGCTTGTTATATATAAGTTAAAATTCTACTCTTACTTTCCCTAACATATTTATAATCTCAGCACCAACTATATTTAGCAAATACACAGAGAATTTTATGGTTCATGGTATCTATTATCTAAAAGATATCTTCAGCCTGCTTGATAGAGAGAAATCCTAACCTTTCCTTACTGTTTTCAAAGAGTATTAAGCACTTACATCACAATATTACTCACTGGTAATTATTTTCTATCTTTCATCCACTTAGAGCCAGCAAATTTATCTCAGAACATTTTCCATACCTATATTTAACCCCTAAAATAGAAACTAAAATTTCTCTTCAGTGTAAGAACAATAATGTCCTGGAGCCGGTCAAGTTCTCTTTTTTTCCCTTAAAAAAGTAATAGTACATCTAACAACTGTTTTGAATTTTGACTGAAAAACTTTTACTCTTCAATTAGTATGAGTTAGCATTTTTATTTCTTTAAAAATTGTTTTTACTATTACTTTAAAAAAACACTAAACCTTTAACACACTGCTGGAAGAACACAGAAGAAGTTCTCTCTGAAATTTAATAATTTTTTGTCTCTTTAAGCAGTATTTTCTTCTAGGGGTCCCAAAAGAGTACCTGTAAACTTTCCTCAGGTCACATAGGCCCCTTTGTATAGAACTTTTCCAAAATATGAATAAAATAGAGATGTTCAGTTATACTCAGAAATTTAGAACGTCTTTCTGGTGTTTGGGCTGTTTTCTATTGCACGGAAAAGGCACAGGAGTTGGAAAGTTCTTGCTTTAGTTAGTAGAATGTCACGCAAGTGCTGACTTCGTTGACGGGTTTAGTGGCTTTTCCTTTTCAGTTACCAGGCTACCTGTTTTCTTCCATATCTAGACTTCTAATCTATTCAGCTCAGACTTGCAAACATGCCACCCCCCGTGAATGCATGTCTCGAAGATCAACGGCAGCACCTGCTCAAAGTGCACTCAAAGGAAAATGACGAGACTGTGTAGTTGGAGGGTAGCCACAGCCGTGCAGTGCGTGCCTCAGAGCCAGCCTTGTCGTTCGCACAGGAAATGAGAAGTTTTGGTTGAAATCTAGATGTCAAAATATTAACTTGCCACAGACAAATAAATGACAGCTGATAAATAGCTGCAAAAATTTCTGTGTTTTGCCAGTTTGGGTGCTAATCATTAACTTTTGTAAAGAATCACAAAAGTGGCATAGTGTGACATCATGAAAGACTTCTCTACTGCTTCAATTCATAAGCTCATCTTGAGGATTGCAACTGTAGTTTTCTTCTCATGTAATCTCTATATTGCTAAAATAAACTATCATAGTGCATGATAGCATTTCTGATAATTTTTCTTCTTTTTTTTTGTAGAGTGTTTGTACAGAATCTCCTTTACAAATTATGTTTAAATGCATATTTTTTTCCAAAGAGCTAATAGGTAATCTCTTCTCTGTACAGAATTTTCAATCATTTGGTTTTCAAAATTAGATCACACATTAATCTAGAATTGGTTTAGTCAAAGTCAAAGAAAATGAGAAGGATATTAGCTTGTTAACTTACAGATTTCGTTGCCAATCATCTTTCTAGGTTATGAGTGTAAGTTGGAGAATTCTTTTGATAGTCATAAAAGGAGGATGATTCTTTTTAGTTTTAAAAATTTACCACTTATGGTGAAGCTTAGTTAACAATATCCATAGGGCAGGCCAAATAGCTCCGCAGATTAAAGCACTTGCAAGCAGGCGCAGGGGCTGGTGTTCAATCCCCGGTCCTGCTGTGCCGCTGGGGTGTGCTGAGATGGCAATTGAGACTGGGTATAGTAGCACGTGCCTGTAATCCCACCTCTTAGGATGCTGTGAACAGGCGGATCAGTACGAGCCTGATCTAGTAGTGAGACTCTGAACACCTTGTAGACCCTTCCCTAAAAAACAAAATAAAAAAGAAGGAAAATATGTGAGATCATAAATTTTATAATAATGACATTGTTTTTGTCACTTCAGAAATATGGGCATACACACATGCCATGCTGTCTTGGCACTCTGCAAGACTGAGACCTTGTATTGAAATAAACAGTTTTAACAAAAGGCTGAAGATATTATTCAGCACAAGGGCCTTGGGTTTAATTTTCACTAACACAACATTAGTTGCAATGAAAACACAATGGGAATAATATTCATTCTCAACATTGGTGTCAACTGTTCTCTTTACCTGTTTGGTGAGCTATGGATGAAATTGTTGCAAATTTTTACAGGCCACGTCCATTACTGTATGACAGTAGAACTTTCTCAAGACCTTACCAGGATTCTGAGCTATTATTTTGTAGTTGGGTTCAGATATAAATAAATAATAATAGCACATTTGGGCTTTGCTCCCCCAATTATTCAGTTATCATTTACTTCCATAAACTCAACAGCTACCCTTTTGCCATTTCAATCTCTAGACTCATGTTAAAAGTCAGTATCTCTCTTCATGCTAAACCTATTCTGATTTACAGTTATAATCTATTGTTAATTGGGTAAAAGAAAAACAGTTAAGAGGTTCAAATTACTAAACTTCAGTTTAGATTACAAAACATTGCTGCAGATGTATTTCCTTTCAGCTTAGTCTGCAGCTTGATTATGTTGTGCCTGATTTCACCTCTTTCAGGCCCTGTGAAGAGGAAAAACCAACAGGTGCCAACATAGGAGCACTTTCTAACACACATCCAGTGGCAGCCGATTTACTAGGTAGAAGACACCACTTCCTCATCATGGCAGACTGAAGCTTTATCAAGTGTATTTGCCACGTTTGTCAGGGTGCATCAGTTTCTCACCCTGCTATTTTCTCATTTTTCACAATTCAGTTATTTAGTATATGCATGTTTTTTATGTCTTATGGCATCTCAAATTTTTGATCAACTTACAGATTAGGTATTTGATAGAATGAATTTCTGTGAAAAAAAATAAATCTAAGAGGTGGTAACCAAACAAATTGCAAGTGGTTTTACTTCTGTGTCATACAGCCATACACACGAGCTACTTGATCCCACTTAAGAAAGCTATTGCCTATGACCAAGTCTGGCTGTATTTAAATTTTTTAAAAAATGAAAGTGTTCCAACTGAGCATTAATTTCTCATATAAAGCCCTTGAAGAGGGTTGGCCAAATAGCTCGGCGGATTAAAGTGCCTGCAAGCAGGCACAGGGGCCTGAGGATTGGATCCCAGGCCTACCTTGCTGGCTCCACCCCCGGTGTGCACTGAGACAGCAATTGAGACTGGGCTTGGTGGCACATGCCTGTATTCCCAGCTCTTGGGAGGCTGTAAACCGGTGGATCACTACAAGTCCCATCTAGTAGTGAGACCCTGAACACACCATAGGCCTACAAGAAAACCCAAAAAACAAAAAACAAACCCTTGAGAATTCAGAGCTGAGGAGATTGCTTGGCAGCATAAGTGCCTGCCTGGTAAGCTCAAAAACCCGGGTTCGATCCCTGGTACTGCATGCAGTGCCAGCAGCCGCCAGAACTGGGAGTGGTGGTGCACACCTATAATTCCAGCACTATGGAGGCTGAGACAGGAGGACCATGACGGGTCTGAGCTGCATAGCAAGACCCTACACCAAATAAATTAATAGTAATAATAATAATAATAATAATAATAATAATAATAATAATAATAATAACTGTTGAAGATTCAAACAGCAAAAGGAAGGATGGAAGAAAGGACCTAAGAAGCATTTGGTGCTCTCTGCCATGTACAATCCGCCATCTCATCCATCCATTATGTCCATTATTGTGTTGGTCTTATTTCCTACGAACTTCAGCTGAGAAGACAATATACATATACATTTAGTGACATAGTTTCCCATTTTCTTCACATATTTATAAAATGTAGATGAGTTTTATAAATACATGTATTTATTGGAAAGGTCAGTAAGTTTATTGGAAAGGTCATGATATTAACTATCTCTAAATTGAAAATACTTCTATTCTTTCTATTTATCTTAATTAGACTACAATAAGTGAAATAAATCACTATAAAATTTTCTATAAAATTTATAGAAAATGGAAAGCCAGTAGTAGAGTATCCAGTTATGGAAATTCAAGTCTACGAAATGGATTTTCCAAGATATGTTTTCATATACTGTGCTTTGTTCTCTAAAATATGTATATATACTATACTGACAAAACTATTATAAACTCTGTTCAAGTCCCTTTTAAAAACATTCTGTTTCCTATAGATCATACTTAATTGATTGATCTAATTATCACCTCATCAAATTTACGATCAGTGATTTACTAATTCATGTTTCATGCTTGGATAATGACATTAGCAGTCCTTGGATATGGGCTAATGCAAAAGTTTGCTTGTGTTTCAAATATAGGAAGAACATCCTTCGTTTCTTAGATGCAGAACGTGATGTCTCAGTGGTGAAGAGCAGCTTTAAGCCAGGTGATGTCATACACTACGTGCTGGACAGGCGCCGGACACTAAATATTTCCCATAATCTGCACAGCCTCCTACCTGAAGTTTCACCAATGAAAAATCGTCGGTTTAAGACCTGTGCAGTTGTTGGAAATTCTGGCATTCTGCTAGAGAGTGGATGTGGAAAGGAGATTGACAGTCATAATTTTGTAATAAGGTGAGTGAGCACCTTTTGTTCTTGGAGATTTTATCTTCAAAGATCTCTTATTTAGAAATGGAAAGCTTGGGGGCCGGGGAGATGGCTCAGTGGAATAAGTGCTTCCCTGGCAAGCGCAAGGGTCTGAGTTCAATCCCCGGGTCTGCCAAAAAAAAAAAAAAAAAAAAAAGGAAAGCTGGCAGAAATGCTCAAATTTAAAAATCAACACAAAATTATATTTATTACCCAAACATTTATCTATGATATCATTTTCTGTGTTATGCTCAGACCTACATTTAGCTTGGAATAAAAATATAAAATGACTGGATCATTAGAAGGCTGATTTCACTGTAATGATGATTCTTAGATATGTTGAAGATGGAGGTGCAAATAACAATTTTACTGCATTTAATATTCAAGTAATAATTTTGTACAACCTCATCTTTACATTCATTACTTTGGTATAACTTCATTTGTTTTATAAAGATTGTGGATATTACTTTGCAGTGATGACATGCATGTAAGATAATTTTACTTATTTTATTAATAATTAACATTCTAACCTAGGCAGACTCAGGGGCCAGAGGTTCGATCCCCAGGCCTGCTGTGCCAGTCCCGCTCCTGGAACCCTCTGAGACAGCAGTTGACACTGGGTGTGGTACACATCTGTAATCCCAGCTCTAGGGAGGCTGAAAACAGGAAAATCACTAAGAGTCCAATCCGTATAGTGAAACTCTAGAAACCCTGGAGACCTTGTCCAAAAATAATAATAATAATAATAATAATAATAATAATAACATTCTAAGAAAATATTCTGATAAGTTAACAGATGATATCATCCAAATCTCCTTTATGACTTTATTTATGGTAATTGTCTATATTAATATGTTACTATTTTAGGTTTTTTACACAATTGAACATACCAGTTTCTCATTAATGTTCAGCAGATATTTGATGAATTAGGTGTTTGTTAATGTTTTATTTACTGAAATAAACTTAACAGTGAAAATGGAATTGTGATCACATTACAAATATTAGCAGTTTTTAAAATTCCAATTCTTATGTCTGTATTTCTGTCAGTATTAGAAGCATTTGCTGAATGAGAGAAACATATATATTGAAATATGAAAATAAGTACAATACAAAGATAATAAAGTATGTGAATTTTCATATAAATTCTTGAAGACCCTTGAAGGTGGGCTGCAAAACAGCCTGTGAATGTACAGATCTCAGTAAAATCTTGTGAAATGAAGTCTTAAGATAAAGTAAATTGATTATGTACAGCAGTACATCTGCACACAAATGCTTTTGTTTTCAAGCAGTTTGGTTCCCAAACAGAAGTGTTCAGCAAAATTTTGATTTTGTTTATAAACTGTGCATCAGGTGACAAAGAGGCACAACCATATTTCCCACACATCGAAGTGGCGATCTTTTCCAAAGACTTTTGGAAGAAATTAAGATTTGAACTGAGGTACCATTGGTGTATATAATTAGTCATAATCAGAGTAGCATTTTTTTTCAAAAATAATAGTATCTGTGAAAAAGCAGGTGGATACGACTCATATTCATAATGATAACTGTAAGCATTTTACCTTATTATCTTGCCTTTTCTGAGCTGGCTGTAGGGTCAGATGTTAATTTGAAATTAGTTGAGCTTTTGCAATCCTACATTTAGAAAATTGATGGGATTGGGAAAACAAAATAAAACCGTGGACTAACTTGTAGACATAAAAATGAAATATTAGGGCCAGGGCTCTAGTTCAACTGTGTAAGCGGCTGCCTGGCAAGTGCAAGGTCTGGAATTCAATCCTTGGTAACAAAATAAAAAAGATAAAATAAAAATAATATTATATACACAGAAGAGGAGAGAAGTATTTGTTGGTGGAATAACATGGAAATAATATACTTCAAACGTTGATGTCTGTGAAGTATAGCCATGAAGAAAGTGTAAGGCTTCTAGAATTTCTGAAGTGTCTAGAATCACTAGTCAGGTAAGATAAAGAAATAAACTTTTATGGCATAATGGGAATTTTTGCAGCATGTAGAGTATTTTAAAAGACAATTAAGGACTAGGGAGGTAGCTCAATGGCATAACTGCCTTCCTTGCAAGCACAAGGACTCTGGTTTGATTCTGGGTACTTCATGCCCTGCAGGTGTACCAAATAAATAAATAAATCAATTAAATATTTTATTTTAATGTATTTAGGACAGGGTCTTCAGGATCTCAGGATCTCACTACTAGATCGGACTCATAGTGATTCTCCTGTGCTCAGCTCCCAAGCACTGGGATTATAGGCGCGCCACCATGCCCAGTCTCAGTCGCCATCTCAGGGGCTGGTGCGGCATGCTGGGGATCAAACCCCAGGCCTTGTGCTCTGCCTAAGTAGGTGCGTTAGTCCGCTCAGCTATCTAGCCAGACTTGAATATTTTTTTTTTAAAGGTAATTAATACTAGGGAACAGTGATCTGTCCATGCGAAGTTTTGTTTCCGTAACCCTCTAAGCTTTGGTCCTGGGACTTACTGAAATTGCTAGGTTTAACCCCACCTCTGGCTTCACAGTGCAGATTGCTTTTACGTGTGAGCAACGAGAGAGACCTGATAATGCTATTTCTCTAGTATAATATCCATTTATTGATACCACTTTCTGCTCTGTATCTATGGCCTGATTTTTATAGACAAATCCCTTGAAATATTTCCATTTTAAATTACCAAGTTATCTCACAAAGCATTGTGTCTCTGGTGAGAACAGTTCTACCATCTTTCTGTCCTAACACTGAAGGGTGATCGTCCTGCCTTTGTACCAGTCTCTAGTCTTCATCTGTCTTCCATTCATTTCATAGAAACTTACATCCTATACTGTATCTCACTCTTTTATTAGTCAGAATTCAGGTTTCCAAACTCCTGGGCTCTCTTCCACCTGTGTACAAAATTCTGATTCCATGGATTCCTACTCTCTCTTTTATTCTAAAATTAATACCTGTTTTCTGTTTCACTTGCCAAGCAGGATCAGCGGGCCAGCTGGTAGCATTGCCCTGGCAGTTCTACTGTGGGAGACTGGGCATTTAAGCCACTTTTAACCCTCTGACTTGGGGTCTCCTACAGCAAAATATCAAGGCTACAGCAACTTGACTAACGCACACGTTTTTTCCCTTTCTATGACTCACGTACCTAATTTTGTCTGTGCACTTTTTAGGCTTAAAAAACTGTTTATTACACTTCAGATTAATAAAGTCTGACACTAACCTTAAAATACTCTGTGGTTGTTTCAACAAATGCAACTCCCATAAGTTTCAAACAGTTTGCTTTCATATTCTGTGATTCCTGTTTAGTTAATCTGTCTTACTGGTAACTGGAGGTTGCATTTGAGGTACTATTGTTGGTTCCTGAGCCCTTATTTTCCATCCACTCAGGACAAGTGCTTCAGGACATGGGGAAGAAGGTCTTTCCCACTTCCCGTCTGACGACACTATTGCATCCACAGCTACTATTCAACTTCAGACTTCTCATGGAGGATGAGTGCTTTACTTGTTTTCACACTGGTTTTTTTTTTTAATTTTACGGAAGGGTCTACAGGCTGTTCAGGGTCTCACTACTAGATCAGACTCGTAGTGATCTGCCTGTTGACAGCCTCCCAAGAGCTGGGATTATAGGTGTGCACCACCACACCCAGTCTCAGCACACCCCAGGGGTGGGGCCGGCATGGCTGGCCAAGGGCTTAAACCCCGGGCTCCTGTGTCTGCTTGCAGGTGCTTTAATCTGCTGAGCATTTTGGCCGGCCCTTAGTTTCATACTTTGTGAGTGTACTGTCTGTGCGTGCTCCTGATTCCCACTCACCCAGGTTCAAGGTGCGTTACAGATGATCTCTGATTTTACTAATCAAGGCTCTACTCTAAGATAAAGTATTCTTAAACAGTAATTAGGTTTTTACTTGACCTCTTTTGGGGAAATGATTTAATGAAATCTGTAGGTATGTACCAGAAGGCATAACTGCATGCAAATGAAAATGTCTTCCTCCAGATAGCTTTTATTTAGCAGCAGCAGCAAGGGTCACATAAATGGGATTATTGTCATTCGATATGTGCATTTGGAGACTTTTTCTGATATCCTGTACAGAAAACTTTATGATCAGTCTGTGAAAAGCAGCAGTGTGCATTTATATGGGCGAACCAACACATTGCAATGCATTTCCTTTCCTAAAAATAGCACTGACTCAGTGAATGATTGTATCACTAATCAATTATATTAAATGCTGGGCTCAGGGGGTATTAAAAGGGAATCCTGATTATGTCATCATGTCAGGCTCAGGGTAAAATAACAAAACAAAACCTAAGACAGGCAAATAAATTAAAGCCTGACTTTGATTCTGTAATGTGTATCTAAAGATTAAGCTGATTTCTTAGATCTATGTCTCAGATATACAAACATTTTAGCAACAAAACAAAAATAGGAGAACATTTTATTACTTATTAAAAATTTCCAAAACCACAATTCTGAAACCATTGCTGAGAACATGTGAGCATTTATTTTGTATGTGAACAAACCTCAAGACAACTTGTATTGTAGTTGGTTTTGCAATTAGACAGAAGTCCTGTTGCATGGCATATCTCATGTAAGGTTGCAAAATAAAGCAGATAACAGGCTCTAGTTGAAAATGACTTATTTACTGAACTGTAGTAAGGCTCGTTTACTCTGTGATGAAGTTCTCACAAAGTTTCAGACTGTGTTACAACACTCTCAAAGAGCAAAACTTTTACTAATATAATCTAGGAGTGATGTCAGTGATTTTCCATCTTTCATATGCTTGGGAAGAAAAGCAAATAGAAGCAGAAGTGATAATGACATTTTAGTCATGTCAGTTTCAGTTTTTCAAAGACTGATGGAAATTTTGAATGCCCCAAATGCACTTCTTGAAACCATAGAGTAATCCAAGTTGATCTATGTGAGTCCTCACACAGGGCAGATGTAGACCACTTGCTATACAAAAGAACTCAAACCACACACAAATTTATCAACAAAATTATCTCTCTTTTTTGAAGTATGATTTTTTCCTTAAAAATCTGTGTCTCTGATACTGTTAAGGACAAAAACTGTAAAATACTATAGGGTTTTTTTTAATTAACTGATAAAAGAGAAATTTTAAATATTTCGTTGGCTGATGTTACTCTTCTAACATTAGGAGCAGTGAGGTATGTAGACAGAAAGAAAGAGAAGGCAGCTGATGTTCCAGGGGCAGAAGACCAAAACACTACTTGATTATGAGTACTTTTAATATTGAGGTATTTAACAGCTGCCTGAAATAGTTTCACAAAATTTATTTTTGTGTATTTTAAATATAAACTAACTTGTTAAAAGATAAACATTAGCTTTCTTTATCAAAGTAACTGATAACTTACTACTTTTTTTTTATCCATAGTATAATCTTAATGAGTGAACCTGGGGCCAGTCATGAATAGACCCTGACTACAGAGTTGAATTATCTTTACATTCCTTTGAAAGGTCTCGAAGGGTGTCCCTGAACTCAAAGTCTCTGAAGAGCCTCAGCAAATTTAAAGAACTCATCTATAGCCAGTTATCTTTTATTTTATTTTAAAGACAAGAACAATGAAACCAATGATGCAATAAAGCTGATACAGAATTCCAAAACAAGATAGTATGGAATTAACAATGCTTAATATATTGCATATTGTTATCTTCAAAGTGGTTGTTCAGATTTCAAGGTATACTCAGGCAAAATTGCTCAAACAACATAAACGCAAACCATTCTTTTCAATGAACTAATGTAAACTAGCCATAAAATTACCCTAGCTATCTTGGGAAGATTTATATTTTCTTTCTTCTTTTTTTTTTTTCCTTTCACCAGCCCAGTTTTTCTTTTGAGTAGTTTCTTCCTCTTTCACAATATTCATTGCAAAATAGCCAGTTCTTCTATTTCGTATCATGCAGATAGATTTTAAAATGTTTAATAAAGAAAATAAGTTATAATCCCAGTACTGCATGAGGCCATTTAGACTTACAACTTTACTTAAAATCTTTCAAGTATTCCAGGATAAGTTGAGACATATTATTAATCTTTAGATACACATGTAATACACTTTAAAAAATATGATTAATGATTTCAAAGTATTATTATATTGGCATAAATGAGCATCCTTCCATGTACCAACCAAAACATACACTTACAGCTTATATAGCCATAATCTATAGAATTATCCAAACAACTAACAAATTTGTTCTCCTTTACAAGGTGTTGAATGGAATTCACCTGTGTTCAAAAGGCACTGTGCTTTTCTTTCCCCCCCACCGGGGATAATATTTTATTTATTTATTTTTTTGCAGTTTTTCCCATAATTTTATTGAGAAACAAATAGCAATGAGATAGCTTCAAATCAAATTGGTAGGACAGTTTCAATAATTAGCACATTGCATACTGTCTTGCTAGTGGTTATTTGTTGTACAAGATGCAGACATGCTATCCTATTTACAAACACTATTAGAACAAATCCCTCTATTCATTGAATTAAGAGATTGTAGCTATATATCTTTCCTAACCATTTTGAATACACAGATACAAAATGGTCATTTATCTGTATCCCCTTTTTTTTGTTTAGTTCTGTCATTTAAATATTATAGGTGTGTGAACTCAGCAAAGTATTTCAAAATAGTCCAGTAGTCCATAATAGTATTGGGTCTTCTGCTTGACATTGTGCTTTCTACAAGAGCTGTGTTATAAAGTAGTTGGACACATTTTCAATCCACTCACAACTTTTGAAAACTGAACAGTATCCTTCCTGATCCAAATTTAACTTAAACACCACCCTTTTAGCTTAATAGACTTGCCTCTGAGTAGCACAGGAGGCAAGTGGATGTGCAAAGACAAAAAAAGCCAGCGCTCAGGTAGATAAGAGTAACTGCAAAAACTTGAGTGAACACAGCTCGGCAGAAAATCATGAAGATATGTTCAGCTTGTGGAAACCAAGGTTATACAAATGCATCACTTCCCGATATCTGTTTTCCTAATAGGAAGAATGGCGTCTTTCATCAAAGCAAAACATAGAGGGACTGATTACACTTGTCCTCAGCAAAGCAGTATTAATTCAATCAGCACTGTATTTTCCCCATTGGATAGTTTGTGACAAACTTTGTTATAGTATTGATCTATTACTGCTAACTTTTATGAAATAAAAAATGTTTTGGAAATATTTTTTTTTCCAATTAAGAATTAGAGGGGTCTCGGGATATAGTTCAGTGCACCTGC
This sequence comes from Octodon degus, assembly GCF_000260255.1. Taxonomy (NCBI): domain Eukaryota; kingdom Metazoa; phylum Chordata; class Mammalia; order Rodentia; family Octodontidae; genus Octodon; species Octodon degus. The sequence continues at coordinate 24,203,248 of NW_004524585.1, forward strand.
TGGGCAAGTGCAAGGTCTTGAGTTTTAAATCCCAGTAGCATAGAAATTGATACAGATTCTAATTTACAGTTAGAGCTGATGCTGAGAAAAGGCAAGGAATACATCCAAATTTGCCTCCCATACTCCTGTCTTTCCCACCTTTATTAGAAAAGTGGTGGTAAGTTCTTACCAACTTCATAAAGATTGTCTAATTCTTTCTGCTTACACTTTAAGAGAAAACATATTTTTCTTATCTCAAAGAGCAAATAGTAAATTAACTGATCTTATAATAAAGAGAGAAGCCTGGAGCATGTGAAATAATTTTGAGGGTTTTATTAATATAAATAACAACTTTATCTAGGGATAGTACTATTAGGTGGTACTTAGTAGCTTAGTGAGGATAGTAGCTTAGGTGGTACTTTCTATATATACTTTTCTTTCTTACTTTGGCCTAAAATTTTATTCCTAATACTCCATTGTGAAATTTTATGTTTTCTTTTTTATTCTTTTTAGAGATAGGGTCTTGCTATTAGTTTAGGCTGGTCTTGAATTCACACTGATTTACCTGCTTCAGTTTCCCAAGTTCTACTCTGGGATTATAGGTGTGTACCACCAGGCCCAGCAATTTTATAAGTTTTGAAAAACTGTTATCTTTGCAATTTTGTCTGCTGATTGTATTAAGTCCATGTCCTTATTATAAGTTTTGAAAAACTATTATCTTTGCAATTTTGTCTGCTGATTGTAATAAGTCCATGTCCTATATGTAATCAAATTTTGAATATTTGTTTTTCTTTAAAATTTAACTTAAAGCTAAATATGAAATAGTTACAGATTGTGATGTGCTATTCAACTGTTTTTTTAAATATTATTCCTCAGGCAGACACATTTAATTTATAATGTAACTATAAAAATAGAAATGATAATTACCAAGACTAGTCTAATTTTTAAAACATTGTTTACTCATTTTGAGAAATCAAGATTATAAACATACTAATTTTCATCTGGTAATGAATTTAAAAAGTTTAAATATGCAGTGCAAGTTTCCCTTGATATTGGCATTTCAGTGGAATGCATCCAAAATGTAAATTGATAAAACTTTTGTAAAATCAAGTTGCTATTACCTATTAAAAGCTAAAAAGTGAGTCATATTCCTGTACTCACTTTTTCTAGTTGTATTTCTTTAAGTGGGAAAGCATTGTTACAATACAAAAAAAAAGACAAGTTAAATAAATATTTGTAAGACTGAATGACTGGCCATTGACTCGTGAAGAGGAGAAATCTCAATCAGTGGAACAAGTCGACACAGACAGATGCTTTGGCTGTCTTAGGAAAAGACAGAGATCGGGATCACTGTACTATTTGGCTCACAATGAAGAACTCTGAGGAAGGGGAAATGTCAAGTTCTGCTGAATCCAAAATGGTGAAAGATGATTACACGGGATTAGAATTTGTGTGGTATTTTGTAGGAGTCCAGGAAAGAACCTTGGGGAGTGTTAGATTGTTAATTCGGTGGTTTTATTTTGGATTTTGTAGTTTCATTATAAACAGAACGAGGTTGTATTCAGAAGTATAGAAATGAATATACCTATACATGAAAAAACCTCAGTAGTAAAGAAATACAAGATATGGGGAAAAGGCTGCTCCAAAGAAATAAAATTGAAGATGAGGTAAAAATGATGAGATTCAGACACTGGTAGAGAGTAAGGTGACCAGGGCCATCTTTGATGGCATGAGTCATACACAGTCAATGTAAAATGTTACAAAGTATATCTTCCTCTAACATGAATTGAGTATTAAGAAGCAGATTTTAGAGGTGGGGTCTTGTTCCTGGAGTTAAAGTCCTGGTTATTTTTCAACTATTGTATTCATGCATAATCACATGATTGTCAAGTGTGCTCCTACCAAACAAAAACATATTTTCAGTGCCCATTGTCTTGATTTTTCTTTACTTTATTCTTCAACATACCGAGATGTGGTGGCACAGTTAGGTATTAATTGATAATTTATTTATTTTTGTATTTTAGGGAAGGGCATACAGGGTGTTCAGGGTCTCACTATTAGATGGGAGTGGTAGTGATCTGCCTGTTTACAGCCTCCCAAGAGGTGAGGTGACAGCTAGCTCTTCATTTAGAGATGAGCACAGTCTAGTTTATATGAAAGAGACCTGCTAATGAACTGATCAGGTTGGAACTGCTTTAGTCAAAGATGAGTTTTTGCGAGGAGCAGCACTGGGTTATGCTATACAGGCTGAGAAAATAAAGGTAGAAAGGAGAGAAAATTGAGGGCAGAATGGTCTAAGCTGGAATTCCAACATGCTGAATGACCCAGACATAGGAATGCATATATTTTCTACGTCCACAGACATCAGGAGTAGTTTGTAAAAACAGGACTAGAAAACGGCACATGTAGATGCAAAATAATAATAATAATAAATAAAACTTAAAAATAAGGCTTAAGAAGAAAGTCAAGGGCTACAGAGATAGCTCAGCAGTCTCACCACCTGCCTAGGCAAGCACAAGGACCCAAATTCAATCCCCAGTACTACATAACCAGGCATATTGGTAGGCACCTGTAATCCCAGCACTGGGGAAGCTGAGACAGGAGGATCACTATGAGTCTGAGCCGCGTAGTGAGACCCTGTGCGAAATACATAAAGTTTGTGAAACAGAGAAGGAGGTCAAGATACAGGTATTACAAAAATCCATTGTTCCTGATTAAGACTTGAATTGAATTTTGCTAGTGCTCTAAGAAACAATTCAGGAGAGGAACTGTATGATCAAACTGGAACTTCAGAAAGATTTTTGAGATGATTGATTGATGGGAGGGCGTTAAAGCTGGCACTGGTTGGCTAGCCATTATCTAAATTTCTCTGAATAAGGAAGGAATCTTTTAGAATTTGGTCTTCCTCAGATTTTGGAATATTTGTGCATACACACTGTGACGTTTGGGGAATGGAACCCAAGTCCAATTCCTTTATGTTTCACATGCACTTCACATAAGGGCTTGAAGGTACTTTTATATAGCATTTTCAGTGCATCTCCATTTTGATTATGGCTGATCACCTCTTGTGGCATTGCATGGCACTAAGAAATTTCATATATTAAAGCAGTTTAGTTTTGGATTTTTGAGTTAAGAATGTAATGTAATATTGAAAACCATCTAGGACAAGTAATGCATTTTGTATGACAGATAACAAACAGAATTGATCACAAAAAATATATTCATTGGGATTCTTCTCAGGAAGTTATGCTTAGGTAAATGAAATACAATTTGCCCTAGAACAAGGAGGCTAGACACTGTCCTTGAGTGTGTCTAGTATGTTGACAAAGAGTAGGATGGCTTTTTTTTTTCTCCAACTGAAAATCCAACATTTTATTTTTAGATACACTGTTAAATACAAATAGCAATTTGTTTTTCTAGAATGGGATATGTATAGTTGTATGTTTACTCTGAAACGTAGAACAGACATGCAAGACATTTTTTAGAGTGTATTCCAAATTTTTATGGAAGCCAGAACAATGAATGCCCCTTTTACTATGTTAGGAAGGTATCAGTAATTCCTCAAAGAGTAGGAATCGTTTTTCAGAACTTGCCAAAAACACAAAGTTAAACACCACTAGCTAAGTTTTATAATGCCAAACAGTTTCTCCAGAATATAATGTCAATAATTTTTTTTCTTACATCAATTTCCTATTGCACACCAAAATACATCTGAGTCCCCTTAACATGAGCACACAGGGAGCTGCTGGCTCTAGGGCCTTAACACCTTACGGAAGTTACACAAAATTGAAGCTGGATTTTCCAAGTCCTAGGCATTTTATTTAATATATTTTCAATCTTAGGTGATTAATGTCTTTAAGTTCCAGATTCTTCTCAGATAAGAAAAATAATCTCTACGTTTTCCTTTACATGTGTAGAAGTAAAATGAGATACTGTGAAAGTGTCTAGTAACATAGCACACGTTTTTCAGTTTTTCAATACATGCAAGGCTCTTTCTGATGGCTTGGGATTGTAGTATAGTCATAGTGTGAAAATGATACCTATACCTTCTACACACAGAAGATAAAAACAATGACAGTTAAATCACCGTCATTGCCAAGTCTACTAGATGGTCCCTTGAAGTACTGCTGTAACAGTGGTCATTTGCTGACTGGGAGTTTGGATCTTTCTTCTGGGATTGCACCTAAACGTGGTGTGCTTTGGAACAAATAATATAAATCACTGTGGGTTTCAGCTTCCTGGTCTGATGTCAAATGAGGCAGTTGAACCAAATGGCCTCATTAATGCCCTTTTGGCTCTGAAACGGGATGCCCCTATTTTTTTACAGTTTAGCAGCCTTCTTCAGAACAAGTCCTGCCAGATTCTATTATGATTTGAGCTAGGTTTCTTCTAATTGCCATATCCTGCAAGTCGCCTTCTCCCCATCAGTGCAGTTGTGAAAACATTTCTTCTTCATGTTTTGTCCTTTGACCTGAGTTTGCGTTTTCTTTAGACCAGGAGTATTGCCATTATTATTGATGAACACTCATAAGTGAAGAAGATGTAAAATCAGAAGAGTGTCAGTGTTTAGTCAAAGAAAAAGAACCCAAATTTTAATGAGTCATACAGATGATTGGAAATGTGACAAGGTCACTGCCAGGAGAAGCTACAGTGTGTACACGGTGTAATGAGCCACTAAAGTGCATGTATTATTATAAAAAAGAAGAAGTTGTTTCACATCAACATCATTTAGCATAGTTGTGGAGAAAAGACCCCAATTTTTTTCCTGGGAGATAACAACTCCCAGTTCCCATATTCGCTTTACTAGCTATTACCAAAATTATTGTAGCTACAAAAGGAAATCTTTAGGTGATAATTTGACTTATTCTGTCACTAGAAAATTATGTACTTACACATGCATTCAGTACAGTCTCAAATGTCATTAGTGATTATGTTGTCTTTTCAAACAAGATGTGTAAGAGGTTCATGTTTGGACATTCACTCTATTTTTAATAGAGCACATTTTGACATTTTGTTGTCTGTGTGATCATGTGTATTAGCCTGTGTAGGTCCATAAAGTTTATACCAGTATTGTTTTAAAGTTGAGACACAACAATTTTAATTTAAAAATTTATTTTGAAAATCTGAAGCCCATATGGGAAGTGTGAGATTATTTTGAGAATAAAGAAAATTGGGTTTGTATGTCAGCACTAACAATCTGAAAGGCAATCCTGGGCTACAAAGGCAAAGCAGGAGGAATCTGATACAGAGCATGTCATTAAAAAACATACAGATATTCCACCTTGTGAGATTGTGCATGCGGTAGTTTTATATATTTTCTCATAAGTACCAACTGATAGTGTTGCTATTCTTTAGATTCTGTTTCATTCTTGTGAGGGATAATAGATATTTTGGATATTCAAAACCATTTGAAATTGCAGAAATGGAGGATACATTTTGAACTCCATGTTTTTGGCTCACCTCTCAACTTTAAATATTGGCAACCTGAGAGGATTGTCCCCTTATTTGTAAGATATGACTGCTAGCCCCTCATTATGTAGATACTCTTTACGATTTGAGTAATTTAGATATGTGTAGTACCACATTCAGTATAACTGAAAGCTAGCATAGCCAAAGAATTATAGACATAATGAGCCTCAGCAAAACTGTCTTGAGATGGAAGCATACAGGTGACCTCATAAAGAATAGAGTTTAATTAATGCAGCAAGATTCATAAAATAACTTGAAATTAGAATCATTATTTTTGAATATTCATATCACATTTTGTATAATAATCTGAATATTATTAGTTATAAAATAAGAAATAGCCATATATTTTATGTTTAAAAGGGAAGTGATAATTCCATTAATTTGTTACAATATTAATTCAATAAGTATTTGTTAGATGGAAAATTATCAAGCGATTGTTGGTTGCAAGTTGGGAGTGCTTGTATGAGGTACTAGGGAAATAAAGATAAATTGCACAACCTATTACGTTACGATTTTATAAAAGAAAGAGTTATGTTGAGAATAATAATTAAAATAATGCAATGACAGTAATAATGTAGGATAAAATCTTTGCTGGCAGAGAGACAGAAGCTACGCACTATAAAAATAAATAACACTGAGTGCTAAGGTAGTTCTGCTAAGGGGGGCGGAATAATTCCCTTTATAGAAATGTCTTGTATTTCACAGATTTCCTTGTCTTCATTCTTTCGAACACCATCTTAACAAAGGATTGTATGTATATACTTTTCAAGATATTTTAGCCTGTATAATTATTACTATTAAGGAAGATTTTACTCACTTGCTTCTTTGTTTTTAATACATGCCTCAGCCCTACAGTATTTTAGCTTCTCAGAGTGCTCAAATATGATCTTCTGCATGTAAATTAAGAATAATATTTGGCATGCTTAATTCGGTGGTTTTTATAGAAAGACATTTTTGGTCTGCTCTGTCATTATCTGATGAGACTGATTTTTCATATCTTTGACAGTTTTACTGTATAATAGACAGCTAAGCATATCTTAATAATTGACTTTTGACATAAAACAAAATACTGAATGAGAATTTATATTTTCATATTAAAAAAACACAAGTTTAAACACTTACATCTTAAGTAAGAATACAGAGGAGGCTCCCCCCATCTCTCTCTCTGTGTCTGTCTGTCTGTCTGTCTGTCTGTCTGTCTGTCTGTCTGTCTGTCTCTGTCTCTGTCTGTCTCTGTCTCTCTCTCTCTCTCTCTCT
>NW_004524585.1:24210052-24226662 GCF_000260255.1 Octodon degus
TCTCTCTCTCTCTCTCTCTCTCTCTCTCTCTCTCTCTCTCTCTCTCTCCCTGTTCTTCTTAGAAATTCTCCCAAAAAGTTTTCATCTTGAATCCTTGTCTTGGACCTGGTTTTTCCTTTAAGGGTTTTTGTGTTTTTTCAATAAAGAATTTGCTGTATTGGTAAAAAAAAAAAAGAATACAGAGGAGGGGTCAGCATAACTATTGGTAGATATCTAAATGTTATGAAATCTTTTTGTACTTATTTCTAAGTGCCAACTCTTCTTGAGAATCGATTAGATTTGGGCATACTTCTAAAAATCAGAATGACATACATACATATCAGCCTTAGAATTTTCTGTCTCTACCCTGTTTTGGAAAATCACGGATCTGCTTGCAGCAAACTCTGGTTACCTGAAAGGAGTATAACAGTGCAGCAGATCGCATTTCTCATTTACACATAATTAATTCCAGTTTCAAAGATTTTTCTTTCAATTCTGGTCTATTGAATTAATTAACTAGTTAATTGCAGAGACGGCTTCACACCCAAGGCCTTCTGCATGGTAACCAAGCACTCCACTAGTAAAGTCTACCCCAGTCCAATTTTGGTCCATTTTTACTTAGTACAATTTTAGGGACAGTTAAAAAGCAATTATCAGTGTGATACACATTTTGCAGTACATTATACTTTTTCCTTAACTCCTCTCCTGAAACACATAATCTTCCAACACCTTTATGATGAAATATCTTTAACATTTCTAATGGAACCAACATATTAAAATCAAAACAACTGAAGCGATTATACTGAGAATGAGATTCAGTACCCAGCTCCCAAAAGGACAGCTCAGGGTCCACATCCAAGTGGCAGTTCTGTTTATTTGGCTTTAGTCATCACAAGCCCCTGTGTAATTGTGGATGTCACAGGTGAAATTGTCCACTTTGGAGTGCTATGATAATGTCTGCCTCCGCAGCCCTTTGCAGCATCAGCAGTAGTCCTAAAAAATTGAGAGATCAAACGCCGCTGGAGCAATTTCTCCACACCTGCACACATACAGAATACACAGGATAAGCCATGTTATTGTTGTGCTTAGCACTGCTAATTTGTCAAAGACATCAAGCATGGATAGGTATCGACACTTGTCAGAGTTTGATATGTAGTAGAATACAGATTTAAGTACTTTAAACCACAGCAATGGAAGCAATTAGTTCCACCTAAGAAGTCATGTAATGTGCAGCAATAAATAGTAGTTCTCAATTTGCAAATCAGATATGCTCCTTTCAAGTTGAGGGCTAGAGTATTTCAGGTCATTCCAGGCAAAGACACCACCATAAACACAGAATGTAGCTAAAAATGGACGTGAAGTAGTCTAATGTCTCTTGCATCTATTATGGCCAATGGAACGTACAGAATAAATATTTTGAAAAGACTGGGATTAACTCAAGGGAGTCCACATTAAGACTCCTAACTTCTGTCACTGGTTAAGATAGCAACAAAGGGCTGGAGAGATGGCTCAGTGGTCTAAAGCACCTACTTAGAACAAGCTTAGCAAAGCATTAGGGACTGCGGTTTGATCCCCCAGCACCACATGCCAGCCCCGCCCCCTGGTGGGCTGAGCTGGCCACACACACCACACACACTCTCTCTCTCTGTCTCTCTCTCTGTCTCTCTGTCTCTCTCTCTCTCTCAAATAAATAAAAATTAAAAAAAAAAGATAGCAACAAAACCAAACCTGCGCTTTAACAGCATAAAATTGACTCTCTGAAACAGAGAAGTGGTAAGGTAAAGTAGGATTTTTTTATAATTAGAAACTTATAAAGCAATGTCTTTCAATGTATTTTTATCGAAAATACGTAGTAAAAACACACACAGAGGACTGAAACAAATTTTCATCAAGTTATATGAAAGGGATACTCTCATTTTCCATTATAAAACATTATATTCTTTTTCATTCTTTCAAAATTGCTCATCAGTGAGGTCAAAATAATTCATGATATACCAGTCAATCTAGCTAATTGTGCTAAAGTTAATTAGGATATTACTGTGGTAGTAGGTCCAATGTATATGATAATGCGATAGCTGAGAAAGTATCATTAGGAACAGAGAAGAGGGAATGAATTCTGAAAAAAATTGTGGCAGTGAATTCATAGGGTTGTATAGTGAATCAGGTGAGAACAGAAGTCATAGGGATCAGGACTTTTCAAACAAGTCAAAGTCTGAGAGTTTCGAGTAGATTGAGAGCAAGCCTCCTATTTCATGAGTGTGAAGTTGCCCTGTTCTGTCTGGTGGCATCAGAAGCAGTTTTTCTGCAATCAGGTTAAATAATTTCCTAAGTGCTTGGTTGATGTAAGGGTGCCTAAATCTTCTGAACATTTACATATATTTTGAAAAGACTCAGTGTTAAATAACTTCTACGTACCTACCTGAGAAAGAAAGTGTATTGTGAACCTCGGGTTAAAATTTCAAAAAGTAGAAATTGAAATTGTAAAGAAGTAAGATTGCAAAAATTGTAGGAAAGTATTCTTGAAAATGATCAATCGAAACAGTGATTAAAGGTTTAAAATATTTCTTGAATAAGACAACTAAATATGAAAGCAGAGTTGCTGCGACAAGTACGAGGCTGCCATCCCGGAAGGATGCAAACGTCAGGGATGTTTCCTGCGAGTTCTGCAGTGATTCCATAGTGTATTAATTCCTTTCCACATCATGTATTAACACCATGGACCATAAAGAAAAAACTGTGCTTTTCCCGCCTTTGTTCTCTAGGACGGTTGATTAAAGTACAGCAATCATATTCTTGAAGATAATTTTCTTCTTCTTCATGCACAGTATCATTTTTAAGGATATAAACTCCATGCTGAATCAGTGCTTCCTATGAAGCAGTAGTAACTGCTCTCCAGCCACAGGTCAGTGGCGTACTGAATTTCCCTGATGATTACGGCAAGAATGCCCCTGCGCATCCTGAGAATTCTTGCTTGGTTCCCCAATCCGTTAAATTCCCCAACAATGAAGTTTTACCCAAGAAAATGAACAGCAAATTCTCAACAAGCACCGCAATTCTATCTTATACCAGCTCTAAAAATAAAAAAGAGCTCTTTTTTTAATTACAAGTTAAAGATTTAGTGGATATACTTGACATTAATATTATATGTAATTCTAAGAAACATGATGTTTCTAATGATATGAATAAATATTAGTCTTCCTTCTGTATATATGTCCCAGTTCACTTTTGAAAAAACAAAACAATTGTGTATTGGTTTTTAAGAAACTGTGATAAATGGGGAAAATACTACATCACATTCAAGTTATTTTGACCATTTATACAGCAAAATGACAAAATTTTAACGTTGTTCATGAACACTTAATAGGTCAAGACTTGTAGAAGTGTGTGCATTTTAAAAAACTGTGGATTTATTTGTTCCAACAGTGAAAGTAGTTTGAGGGTGTAATCAGGAATTATACTGGCTTTTAACTTCCACTGTCGCACATGTTAACCACACACCTCAAGGTAATCGCAAACCCTCTGTGTGCACCTTAGCGTGTGCTTTTTCAAGTATGTGAAATAAAGAAATTAGCTCTGAGTGCAGAGATGAAGATTAAATGTTTATACTTCGTGTGTGTGTTTGTCTGTCTGTGTGGGTATTTGTGCATAGTGGGCATATGGTGTTTTTTCTGAGACTTCTCATGAATGCTAAAATCTAAGGTTGCTCAAGTGATTTGTAGAAAATAGTTTTGCATACAATCTGTACTCATGCCTTCCACATGCTTTAAAATCATCTCCATATAAATTGTACTGTACAGTATAATATTAGCTTCATGTTAATAGTTGTGCTATATTACTTAGGATATAATCACAATAAAATGCCCATACATGGTCTGTACAGACTTCATTTAAAAAAATTCAAAATGAAATTGACTGCATCCTTGGAAAGAGTATCTACTGTAGCTAGGCATGGTGGTGCATGACTAAAATCCCAGCACTTGGGAGGCTGAGGCAAAAAGACTGTCATGTGTTTGAGGCCAGCCTGGGCTGCATAGTGAATTTGAAGCAAGTCTGAACTATGTAGGGAGATCCTGTCTCAAAAGGAAAGGAAGTACCTAAAAGGAAAGTACCTACTAGGCCAATGAGGTAGCTCAGTGGTCTAAAGCGCCTGCTTAGGCAAGCATGCAGGGACCACAGTTAATTCCCAGCTCCACATGCCACACCAGCTCTCCCCCCAGGGTGGGCTGAACTGGCCACAAAAAAAGGAAGTACCTACTATATACATCTACATATTGTGTGTGTGTGTGTGTGTGTGTGTGTGTATAATACATATATATGTGTGTGTGCATATATCTTACAATTTTATATAATATATGTGTGCATGTGTGTGTGTGTGTGTGTGTGTGTAAATTTTATAGAGGATAGTTGACATTTTTTAATTCCTTTACAAATATTATGATAAAATGAAGATAGCCTCTTTGGGACATTTTGCAGAAAATATATTTCAGATTCATTAGTTTTATTTATGGCAATATCTTTTAGTTTACTCTTTGAAAGAAATTGTGTATGCTATGTGAAAAACATATGGCTGGTCATGAGATTGTATTTTCAACTTTATTTCTTCTAATTTTAACAATATTTTCCTGACCATATTACTAGTATTTATTGTGCATTCAACTGGTAGACAGTGGAGCCAAGATGAGAAATTAGAGTGGACTAAGGAGACTACCCGAGAGTGGAGAAAACCGACATAATCATATAATTATTACCCAATGTGATGAATTCCATGACAGAGATAAATACATGTGGGGTCACCATTGCCTCAATAAAGATAAAATAGTTCTTGTTAAAAAAAAAAAAAAACAGGAATACAATTGATAATGCTTTGCCACTCTGCTTTGAAGGGCCAGAGAATCCATCCAAGGAATGCTAGATCTTAGGGATCTAAGATTTTCAAAGGCAACTGAGGTAGATTCTAAAAGACAAGATTTTAGATTTCATTTACTCAAAGGCTTTTGGACAATAGTGATCGCAAGCTACAAAAATGAATGACTGACCAGAGAAGCATATGATTAGACAGTGTAAAGCCTGGTAAAGCTGTACCAAAAACCTTGGTAATGTATAATTAAAATTTAGTAAAACAGGTCAAACTGAGTAAGAGGCAATCAGATTAAGTAAAAGGGATCATATTTAGATGGTATGAAATGGGTTGATGAGGCAGAGCTTATAAATAAGGGAAATAAGAAAGAAAGGGGGAAGTGTAAGAGGTCCCTTAGATATTTTTGTGTTGATAACAGCAGGGGTGATGTGGCATAGTATTAGGAAATAAAAAAGGAATTGGTTTATGTAAGAGAAAACAGTACAGAGATAGTGGTTTCCAACTTGACCCTGCTGACTTAGAGGGACTTTGGAAGTTCAGCAGCTAGAGCTCACCAAACAGGGCAGGCTGGAATGCAGATGTCCCTAACCACCTAAAGGAAAGGGCACTGTAATGAGTTCCTTTAAGAGGCAACCTGTGGATTGAAGAGAAGAAGGATTCTCCTATGCCAGAACTCTAGATAATGCTAGCAAAAATTAATAAGAGGTACCCAGGCATGGTGGCCCATGCCTGCCATCCCATCTTGAAAGGCTGAGGCAGGAGGATTACTACGAGTTTGAGACCAGCCTGGCTTCCAGAGTGAGCTCAAGGCCAGCCTGAACTACGTAGTGAGACTATCTCAAAACTATCAAAACAAAACAAAATATTTGATGTGATTAACTGAGCATTTATTGGTCTTTATGACTGTTTGACATTTGACTGAGCACTCTGGATGTTTGAGTAGAATGCATGAATGTGGAAGGGAGCCGAGTTGTTCACTACAAATGAAAACGAAACAGACAGATTCGTTCTTCTTTCCCTGGGAATACAGAAGTAGTCTAGCCAGATATCCCTAGCTGTTGCCTTACACAGCGAGAAACAGGTTCACATGGGAAGGTTGAGCAGTGCCCCAGCAGGGACTGGCAGGAAAGACCTTGTTAGGTACCTGCCAGATTGTCAGTGGGCTGAGAGATTTTCAGGTTTTTTTTTTTTTCCCACTCAGCTTTCCAACAAATAATTTCTTCTAATTTAATCATAGCTGTTTTCTGGGTATGGGGACGAGAAACCCCAAGAGATAAGAATAGAAACAGGAGACACGCACATCGCTGAAATTCCAGAGGAGAAAATGAATGTCAAAGGAAGTCAAGTTGAATTCGGAAGATCTTAAAAATTTGATGTTGTATAGAGCAAACATGGACAAAATAATATTAAGTTGAAATATATTAATTCTCCGGATAATACTGACTTTAACTCTTTAAAGTTAAAGATATTGGACTGGGGAGATAGCTCAGTAGAATAACCACTTGCCTGGCATGCTCAGGGTCCTGAGTTCAAGCCCTGGTACTACAACAAAATAAAAAATAAAGTTAAAGATATTAATGAGATGTGGTGGCACATGCCTAGAATCCCAGCATTGAGGCTGAGTCAGGAGAAACTCCATGAGTTTGATGCCAGCCTGTGCTATGCAGTGAATTCAAGGCAGCCAGTACTATGCAGCAAGACCTCGGCTCAAAAACAAACACAAAGTAGAAACTAAAGTTCAACCTGTTGATTCCCACGAAGTAATTAGTGAGCACTTGCTATGTGTCTTACACAATGAACATGCAATGGTGATGGGACAAGTTGGCTTTGTATACTAATGGGACCTTCATGCTGTTGCCATTTCGGAGTTGGTTGTCCTTTATAAAGATGTCAAATCCCAGCTGGACAGCAGCAGTTAAAGCCCCCCTTGATTACAGTCCTGCATTGATAAATGGAGGCTGCTTGACTTTGCTGCTTAATATTTGTGAAACCTTGTCTGGAGGATGTCTTGTTGTTGTTGTTGTTGTTGTTATTGTTGTTGTTGTTTTTTCATTTACTCTTCCAGTTCTTGTCACCTTGTCTGCTATTATTTTTATACTTTGTTGAAAACTAAATGCCAACTTCTAACAGTAACTGCACTCAAAATTAAGTAGACTCCAAGGACAAAACTGCTAAATTTGAATTTTGAGTTTAATTTAAAAATGTGAATTTACGAAGAAACACTCTTACTATAATGATTCTTTCCTATTGTCTAGGCTTGCCTCTGTTGGCTGGCTTTAGTAATTTAGCATAAAAAATTGGGCCTTTTTCTTTTATCCTTAGCTGAAAAGCAAGAATAACGAATTTTAGGGCTTTCTATCATCCATTACATTGTATCAAAGAATATATTTGTGTATTATATGACAGTATGTTTGAATTTTTTTTTAAAATAACACTGTGCTTCTTGTAGTCTCCTGTTGGTTTGAGAGAATTCTTTCATTTTATTATTCTTTTCAAAACTACTTTCATTCCAGTACTAAATATTTGGAATATGTTTATTCCAGTGGTAACCTTTATGACTTGTACATTTTTAATAAAGAAATCCACATAAGAGAAAGAAAAAAAAACTCCACCTTTCAATCATACCTACCCGTATAACTTTATGGCCAAATTTTCTGTATTATTATTGTTGTTGCCATTGCTCTGATGCTTTTTCTGCATTTCCAAGGATTAAGTAATCTGTAAAATTTAAGAGCATGGATTTAAAAGCTGCCTCTATTTCTTATGGTTTTGTAGTCCTGAACAGTTACCAGGAACTCCATATTCTGAACTGTGGCAACATGTGGCGCTAATGCCTGTCATGGGCTTGAGGTGAGAATGCCATATGATGCTGCTGCAGGCAGGTGAGTTAGAAATGTTAGGGGCAGTCAGATAGGGCTGGGCCCTCAAGAGCCAGTGCAGAAGATGGGAGACCTTACAACTGGAGAGACAGGAACCTCTGCTGTGGACCAGGCCTCAAGAGAGAAGATGAACCGAATGCAGCCACGTACCTCCCTAGTGTTGTGCATCCAGGATTGCTATTCTAAACAGGCACCAATCATCTTCAAAAGGCCAAAAAGAGTCTCTAACCCAAACTCCTACTGGAGAAATACCCTGTCCTGTATTCATTCATATGTGACTGACTTCCACATTTGATCCTGATTTAATCAGTTTTACCTAAGCAATTGTACCTATAAGCTTATTGGTTAGCCATAGTTTTGTTCCACATCATGCCCACCTTATGAGTCTCATGTTTCCCACCTTAGACCTATAGCACTTTGTGGATTTTGCTCTATTAAAATCCCTAGAAAAAGCAGATTCCTTGTCAGCCCACTCGAATCCCCTTCTATCACCCTCTCAGACAAAAGCTTTCCTTCCCCAATAAATATATTCTGTTCTTAACCTCTGTTGTTCCCAAAATTCATTCTTTAATTTTAAAGGACACAAACTCACCCCATATACATTTAAGGATAAAAGTTTATTTTCCTATATCAATATTACAGGTAGAAGCACACTGGGTGCATAAATGGTCTCTTTAAAATTCAGACAGAGCTGGGTATGATGGCACACACCTGCAATCCCAGCACTCAGGAGGCTGAGGCAGGAGGATCATTGCAAGTTCAAGACCAACCTGGGCTACAAAGTAAGCTCAAGCCCAGCCTGAACTGCATAGTGTGACCCTGTCTCAAAACAAACAAACGAAGATGAGATAAAAGATAGTTGCAGGTTGGTCTCCATCAACCATTCAGGCCCTAACTTCTTAGAAACAAAGCCTAAATTCTAGCACCAGTGGCTTACTGTGTCAGACAGAAAACTTAGGCTTTGTCATGCTATCCCTCAAAATAATCTCCCTATTTGACTTGCCTTTTAATTTGCCTGCATGTATTTCAAAAGATTTAGAATCACAATAGATCATAAAAGAAAGAAAAAACATGATGTAAAGTGAATTAGCACAATCTGGTATGCATTATTAGCACAGGGAAAGGAACTTTGAAAGGAAATTTTATTTCTTTTAATATTCTCAAGAGCTTTTGATGCAGTAAAGCCTTATTTATATAAAATTTTTAATATCAAATATTTTTATTTTTTAATTATATGCCAGCAAAGTAAAAACTAATAACCTTTATGATTTTAGAGGGATACACAGATTAGGATGCAGACTACTGTACCCTGATGGCTATAACTGGAGATGGCAGAATACAGATGTGAAATTGGGTGTATTTTGCTCTTCAAAATGTCAGCCCCACTTGAATGAATATTAGGTGTATATTAATGTTCTAAAATGGAAACACAGTACATGAATTTCTTGGCTTTCTTCTTCCACCATTTCCTATTTCCCCCAAATTGAACCAGTTGAAATTATAATTGTAGAAAAATAGAGCAACAGTTCCATTTTTATTTGGTTAAAGAATACAAATGACAATCTAACGTATTTCTGGGTATGCTGAGTTTTGTTCTCTGGAAGGATTTGAATTACTTCTCTTTTTGTTGTTGTTGCTTCTAGTTTTGTGGATTTTCCTTGAAATTATATGACATTGTTCCTCCTTCCCATGGCTGTAATGTAAACAAACCTCAGTTTGTGGAAAAAATTCTCTTCTATTATTCACACAATTGTGAATTGTTTGTATTTATTTATATCAAGTTAAGGATTATATCCAGTTATCTTAACAGCAATCATAACATGAAGCTTGTGTGTTGTATTTTGTGTGTACACTGTATTTTATGTGCACTAAAAATGCAAATCTTCTACATGATTTTTCATCTTTATTTTTTATACTTTGTCTATTACATAATGGCCTACCACAATGGAATCTGTTTCTACCCCTATGCTTCAAACATGAAAAATCTTATCAAGTACCTACTTAATATTTTCCATAATATTTTGGAAATGTGTCCTTCAGTAGATCTTAGGTACAGATGCTGTGTTCTGAGGTATAGATGTTGTGCTAACGTTGCAGGTATTTAACACCCTTTATTTACTACCTGCTTAGAACTTTGTGAAATATATGGCAGTGTGATCTTGGCCTTGTTAAATGCATCTGAGGTTAAATTTTATGGGCAAATGATAAAGCATCCTTTCCTCTACATGCAAGTTGGTGTGTGAGATGAACATAGAGACGTTTCCCCTGATTCTGAAAGAAAACATATGTATAAACAGCTCCAATTAAAGCTCCCATCCTGAAGTCATTCTAAACTAGACTATGCTTTTCTTTTATAAATTGTATGCTTTGGAATGTGTCTCCTAATCACTGTGCCTTCAGCTCTTCAGCTAAAAGTGAAGGTCAAGCTATTCTTGACCTTAAGTAAAAATAATTGGTCTCTGATGCGCCTGATGTTTGTTATCTTCTTATCAGAAAAGTGAAAAGGTAATAGTTTGCATATTCCGGTTCCTTCTAGCAATTCTGAGAGTGTAATCAAAAGAAAAAAAAAGACAGCTAAGATGTTTTTTCTGTACCTTGTTTCTTCAAGTTGAGAAACAAAAATGAAGGAGACAGAATCAATAAACTTCATCAGGGAGCAGAAGATAGAAGAGACTTCTCTTACATCCCCCTTGATTGGTAAATGTCCCTCTTGTGACGAAGGGTATGAGTGATTCCAGTGTTAGTGCAGAGAAGGTACAATGGAATTGGCCAAAGGAATAGAACACATGGTGATTACGTGTCTGAAAATTGTCTGAATATTAACCAAAGTGGAAGGCGTGGTCTGTGTCCTACCCAAGGTCATTTTTTTTTTCATTTAATCCTTGTTAAATCTATAAAGATGTAACAACCTCCAGTTACCAGACACTGTTTTACCTCTGTATTTTAGAAGGCTAATTCTCTACCCAGAACAAAAGTATAAAGTACACCATGGAATCAAGCAATAGATGGTAAAGGAATAGGCCATATCTTCTTGATATAATTAGTAAAGCCTGGCAATACTGTAGATGAGATAGATCCTATAGTATAAGATAACATGGATAATTCAATAGCTAGTAAAAGCACCCTTAGCCCTAAAGATCGTGTTTGCTTTCTGAACTGTCAACAGAGGCCTGTTGAGTAAACAAGGGAGAAAACGCCTATTAACTTAGATTGGGCATGTAGAAGAGAAATACAGAAAATGTTGACAAATCTGGTACATATCCTGGGTGTGGAATTCTCTGCTCCTACAGCATTCATGCGCATAATAAGCATAACTTTGCTGTGAGTTTTAAAATTAGTGTCTTATGCAGCCCTGAAATAAATAAAAATACTTTTCATTAGGCCTATAAAGCATACTGAAAATTCATGGGGCCAGGGAGATGACTCAGTGGAAATAGCGCTTCCCTGGCAAGCGCAAGGTCCTGAGTTCAATCTCTGGTTCCACCAAAAAGAAAAAAAAAGAAAAAAGAAAAAAGAAAATTCATGAAATGCAGTGTGAGATCACAGAAGAAAATTCACGGGTCCAGGGTCCATGCTTGCAGGCAACAGGTCAACAATGGAGAGTCCTCATGACCTGATCACTGAGCTGTGTGCGGTAATCGGGAAATTTTGGTACCACATCTGATTTTGTGTGTATGTTTTCCTGGTTTTGATTTGTCAAAAAATAGTTTAGCACTATGAAAATTAATTTGAGTCAAAGCAATAGAACTTGAGTATTGTGGATTCAGCATTTTTGGCTTTCAAAGGATCTGTCGCTTACACCTTGCCCAGTCTTCTATTTTGTGAGGTTAGGAATAATATGTGTAATCAAGTATCTCTGCATAAGTGCTTGAGACACACTCTTGTTACTTTTGAATGTTATAACCTCTGGGAAGATTTTTTTGAAAGAAAGATGCAAATTGTGTGCTTGAGAAGGCATTTATATTCTTGCTCAGTCAACGCTCTTGCTGCCAGCTTTGCTCTCAAGCTCATAAATTTACTGAACTTGGGGAGTGCAACACAGCCGCTTGGTTATTCTGGCTTGCTTAAGTGACGTTCAGTTAATTACAGGACTAAATATGAGGCTTAGCCACAGAGTAACTCGCTGACCACTTGCGAACGTGTTTTTAGTCTTTCTTTCCAGTAAAATATACACCCGTCACCTCCCATGAAAATGACAAACTGGAATCCTAGACATCGCGCAGGTTATGTTTCATGATGTGTCTTTCCATCTTGTGATTTTCAGTGCTTTACCTTCCTTTGCCCCAAGCGGTCTGATTGAGCTATGCTTGAATTCACTAAACTTTACATGTGAATTGATTACTCTTTGATGTCCAATATCTCTCATAGTTTTTGAGTTATTTAATTGCATGGTTAGTTTGCCTCCTGGATCAACCTTGTTCTCCAGAAATATATGAGAAGCTTCTCTTTGATTCCCAGTGGAAAGCTCCCAACTTCAGCACCCAGTTTCAGCTGACGAACATTTTACTTCCTCCTAGAAAATGCTTGCCCAGATAATTGTACATCATCGTGTGTCCAATATACAATGGAGGTAGACTTCTAAATAAATGACAAGGAAATGTAGCTAAAAGTACAAAATAAGTAAAGTTTCTTTCCTGAAAAGAAAGATAATTTAGTGGAAGATACATTTTTACTTTCTTCGGCTGCTTTGTTTCTGATTTTTTTTTTCTGTTATAAAGACAAGGATTTCTTTTTAACAGCAAGAATCCTCTGAAAGCAGTTTCTGAGGATTTGTTGTATCAGAAAGATACATAGGATGCCATCTGCCCTGGCAGGAATATGCCAATTGTTCTGTTAAAGAGTATCTTTTCCATTTTGCATGAAGGAAGAAATATGTCTATAATAATAACATTCCGGAAACACCTTTCTCCACAGTACTGAAAGTCATGGTATCATCAGCTTCATTAGGATTTTGAATAGCTTTAATATTTGTATGATATATATATATATATATATACATTTCACCACTTTAATAATTGTTACATTCTCCACTTAGCATGAATCTCCCAAGAGATTGTTCACTTTAGCGGAGTGCTTGTGGAAAATGGTTTTTCAGAGAAGCCCTATTTCTGATATCATCAGGAGGGGAATTAAAAATATTCATTATTGTTTTAAATCTAGGGTAGAAGCAAATAATCTGTTATATGATAGTGAATGCATGCATATAAAAAGAGAGAAATCTTGAATCAAGAACATGTGATTTTTTTTTCTTTTTCTTGCAGTAGCTCACCCTAGGTAACAGAAATTGTTTAACAGTATGAGATGAAAGAGATTAGTTGCTATAGCTAAATGTTTCAAGAGATCTAGGAAGCAATAAGAAGTACTAATTAAAAGAGATAAAGAAGGATAAACAAGGCAGTATTCTTAATAGTAGGACACATTTTTAAATTAAAATTTAAGCTGTTTGGGAATTACTTAAGATGGCAACATGTATAGACAAAAGGAATGTGAAGATCTTTAATAATGAAATCAAACTTAATAACGTGTTGAAATAATAAACCTGCTGAACTCTGTTTCCCTTGATAAGCTAATAAAAGAAAAAAAATAAATAGAAGCTCCACTTTTGCATGTGTATATGCATGTGGGATATGTGTGTGTATATGTTCTCATGAAGGTATATAGTGAATATATTCAAATGACTTCTTCCAAGATAGCAATTGTATTTGCTAAAATCTAATTTTCATACATTACCTGATTAAAATCTGCCATTTTTACAAGCTAAACATAGTGTCTTTTTTAAGCTAAGGATTCTAAGGTCAGTGTTATGAAATCAAAGCATCATTAATTAATTAAAAATGAATTCAAGGTACTTTCCAATATTATCTTATAAGACAAGATTAGAATTGGGTTATGAGAGCAAAATCAAGTCAAAGCCCTTTTCGAACCTTGTGGTTCCAGTGGTGAGATTACAAATCACAAATCCAATTTCTCTTTATGCATGAGTTCCTTAAAGTCGTACATGGTTTTGCAATGCCCATAGGTACCTTGAGAATGCCAGAAAGACCAAGAAGTTTTAAATTTGATCTGATAGTAAAGTCTTTTTCGCATTAGTTACAAATCTCAAAAAGTCATATTAACGAGAATACCTTCATTTCACTTATTTCATCATTTAGTCTCACAGAAGCCATTATAAATATATTTGTGGAAAATGCTGTAAGATATTGCACTGTCCCCTGAATGTAGAAAAGCCAGATTTATTTAGGCATGTACATGAGGTTGTTGGAAAGTCTCGAGTGTAAGTAGCAACACAGGTTAGAAATCAAGTCCTATGTGTTTTAGTTATAGAGCGGCCTTTGGTTAGATTGCCTTTCTCATTGCAACGGGCCCCTCGTGAATTCGCCATCATAACTTCACTTAATATGAATTCACATCATGTGGTCTTATGAAGATAAATGTTAAGAAAATTCTTACATAGGATGATGTAAGTGGCAAAATGAACACTGTCCTGGGAGTGTGTATCTTATTGGAAAACAGTATTCCTTAATGCGTAGTAACTTAGTGAAACTGTAGGTTACCGGGCAGACTGCCCTTATCTTTTTTGTTTGTTTGTTTTTTGTCTTGGTGAAAAACATACTTGTCCCTCATTCTTCCTTTCCATACACACCATGTATGAGTGAATGTTTCATATTTATTTTTCATCTGTCCATTCATGTTTTTTCCTCTTCAGGTGTAATCTAGCTCCTGTGGTGGAATTTGCTGCAGATGTGGGAACTAAATCAGATTTTATAACCATGAATCCATCAGTTGTGCAAAGAGCATTTGGAGGCTTTCGGAATGAGAGTGACAGAGCAAAATTTGTGCATAGACTGTCCATGCTGAATGACAGTGTCCTTTGGATCCCTGCTTTCATGGTCAAAGGAGGAGAGAAGCACGTGGAATGGGTTAATGCGCTAATCCTTAAGAATAAACTGAAAGTGCGAACTGCCTACCCATCACTGAGACTTATCCATGCTGTACGAGGGTAAGTGACGGGCCGCTCTGTCCTTGGCACAGTACTGTGCACTGCACAGACCAAAGGGAGCTGCCTGAAATCCTCTGATCAATGTGATTCCATGTTCCAGATGGTCAGCTTCCTTTTGATCACAAGTTTTGCTTGTATATTTACTGTTTTAACTCATCTTTCTTGAACAACAGAATTATGGAACTCTGCCCTTGTTTTTGACTGCTTATGAACAAATTACTGGTCTCCATTTTTGGTGTTAAAGAGTTATAAGAACCTATGGTGGAACTGACAAATTTAGAATTAAAAACTGTGACAGAAATGTAAAATGGCTAGTGGGAAATACCACAGAAATGTGTAGTTGGTAAATGTATTTAAGGAACAGTTAAGTCTCATCTGTGTCTAAGAAGCCTAAAGGTATGATATAAGGTTGGCTGAAATAATGTGCCTTAAGTAACAGATGTGATTATGAATGAAATCAACATTTCCTTTTTAAGCATAAACTTATGAGAAAAAAACTATAGTAAAAAAAAATCTTTATTCCTAGAAGAGTCAAATGATTAAAGTCCAAATCTAGTAACACATAGTTGTATTTAAAATAGATAACCTGCACATAAGCAATGATGTGTTTTTATTAAAAGTGTATTCAGTGGAAGATGCTATACATAGAAAAGTAATTAAGATTCCATCAGTACCTTTAAGATATGCACAGATTTTATGGTAGAAAAAATGGCATATACTACTCTTGTGACATCATAAAGGAAGACATTGTTAGGAGTGTATTTTTTGAATTCAGAATGAAAAGCAAAACATGAAATAGCAACAAGATTGAAGCAATGGATTTTTGGTGTATGAGGATCCAGCTGGAATTATATAAAGTTAGCAAGAGTGAATTTATATGAACTGTTATGAAATTTTCCAAACAGTGACTCACTGTGGTGTTTGGGCTGGCCACCTGCTCCTGGGCTCCAGCAGCTCAGTGTTTCAGCCTGGTGAACATCACGTCAAGAGACAGGCGCTACTACTATACCTGGCTCAGATATCCTTAAACATAAAAATTGTGGGTGCTTTAAGTAATTTATCTATACTCTTCTTCATTTCCCATTATTCACTTTTCTTCTACAGTCATTTAAATACAAACTACTTCCCTAAGCCCTAGATGTTACAGGCCAATGAACAACAAAAGCAAACTCCTGCCCACTCTCATAGCAAATGATATGCTTTCGTTTGATTGCTGTGGTTAGGTATTTTTGACTGGATGGCTATTGAGTTTTCCAGAAAGAGCATGCCTTACCACCTTGCGGCTCATGTATTTGCATAGTCCTCCCTTCAAGTTAAGGGATTGAGTTCTAAGACATTGCCAAGGACGTAAAAGTAGCTCCAGTGTCACCTATCACTTCAAATGAGATGGAAATTTGTACACACGGTGTGTCTGAAAGGCAATTTTATTTATGGAACTATTGAAACTAATACATTAATGCATGCAATATTCTATTTCAACATAAAATGCTCTGAAATAGAATAGGAACTGTGAATACTGATAGTGAAGATGTATATGAAATGAAAGCGAAAGGCAAATTCCCCAGAGACCTGTTCTTAAGTATCTACTTGATATCTCTTTTGATTTGTCTCTCTGAAACCCTGGGGTCAATGCAGTCTGGCAAAATAGTTTCATATCCTCTGTTTGATTACTGGAGTTTTTTTAACTATCATGAAAGCTTAGGACACCAGTAAATACATTTTAGGATGGACCTAAACCCAGTGCTAAATATCCCTCCCAAGTACTGCAATTAAGATACTTGGTCCTATTTTGTCACTATATAGTAAAGAAAGTGTAACTACTCACATACTGATTTAGAGATTTTTTTTTTTTTTTTTTTTTTTTTTTTTTTTGGTGGAACCGGGGATTGAACTC
>NW_004524585.1:24227097-24278688 GCF_000260255.1 Octodon degus
TTTCTGTGTGTATATGTATGTGTGTGCATATATACACATATATGTCATATATAGACAAAGACCATATATACATGGAGATTAGAATGTATATATAATTTATACATGTGTCTAGTTTGTTTACTTTTCAAATTTATGATAATTGAACTACACAATCCAAGAATATACTTTTCACAGTTCATATTTATTAAAAGATCTGTGTATTTTACAAAAGTCTCATACTTATAAAAATTCATAGAAAAAGTAAATTCAGTAATAAATATCTATAATTTTATAATACATATATGCATATTTAACAAGAAAAAACATTTATATGAGGGTGGGTTAATTTAATTACAGTTAAATACATGAATTATTTTTTTACTCTAAACAGAAAATTATTTTTAAGAAGGACTACTTCAATAAGCCATCATTGTGATTGAAGTATAAGTGAGGGCTGGGGAGACAGCTCAGTACAATAAGCATTTGCCTGGCAAGCACAAGGTCTTGAGTTAAATTCCCAGTACCACACACACACACACACAAAAAGGAAGTGATCCATTTTAGGAGATTACAGGAATGATGTTCCTGCAGATGTTTAAGAAAATTAAGAACAAACGTTTTTTGGCCATTTAAATATTATACATGTAAGGGGATTTAGAATATAGAATCAGCAAAACTGGAAGACCAAATGAGTCATGATAGTTATGTCAATATCCATATTGTAATGGTCAAGACTGATTCTATTGTGGGCGATATAGCCCAGGGGACTGAGCACTAGCTTAGACAAGTGCTGGGACAGGGGTTCGATCCCCGGCACCATATGCTGTGTCAGCCCCACTCCTGGGTGCACTGAACCAGCCATAGAGAATGGGCCTGGTGGCTCTGTAATCCCAGCACTTGTGAGGCTGAAAACTGGAGGCTCACTACAAGTACGAGATGTAGTGAGACCCTGTACCATATACATAAAAATAAAATAAAATATTTATGTCAAACAATGGAATTCACTTAATATATCCTCCAAAATTTCAAGCATTTTGCTTGATTATTGTGGTTATTTTTGTTATTTAATTACATTATTTCTAACATACTATGATATGTAGTATATATCATAGTGTTCAAAACTGTAAATTCTGCCTAAATGTAGGAGGGAAAAATAATTGTTACAGAAGTCAAATTAAGTGATTTCTCTAGTTAAATTCTCATTGTTTAGCTCATTGAGTTGCAAAATACTTAGTTGGTGAAGCACTTCATGTTCTTAAATGAAAGGAGAGAGGCAGTCAAGGGAACACCAGCCTATAACTCCGTGTCTCAGGAGTCTTGCAGGGTGATGTTCCAGCCCAGAAGCTGAAGAACAACCTAGGGAAGACAACAACACCCTGTCTCAAGACAAAAGAAAATGAGAGAGAGAGAGAGAGAGAGAGAGAGAGAGAGAGAGAGAGAGAGAGAGAGACAGAGACAGAGAGAGAGAGAGATTATTTGTTTATCTAGGAAGTGCAGTTTTCTAACAATAGACTGTGTTTTATATGTCCTCCAGCACTGACTCGTTTTTTAGTTTTGAGACTAAACCAAAATTAACATTGCTCAAATTTCAGTTACTGCCTTTATTTTTCATTTGTGAAAACATGTCTATTTTAGACATGTGTGCCTATGCAAAGCTATATAAAATTAAAGTGTTCCTCTAGAGATTAACTTCATGTGAATGTCAGACTTGGAAAAAAAATTTTGAATCAAAACAGGCTTCAGTCCAGTCATTAGTAAGAATTTAAAGTCAAATACATACATCATGACTAGGCCTCAGGAAATTGAGTTTGACACAGTCATTCACATGGATTGTTTTCGAGTAATGAATCAACTCAAAGTCATACATGCCAAAGAAATTTTTAAAAAATCTTTGAAAATGGAAATGTTCACTGTAAGTCCTTTCTGAAATTGGTTTGTTTTAAATTTAGTCTTATACTAAAAATGTTTCCCTATGTTTCTATTTTGAGCTGTTGTCAACACAGCTGTAATATTTTTCTATAAGGCATGTGTTCTAGTTTAATATTTTAGCCTAACTAAATACTGCATAGTAGGCATTTTAAACTGGAGGACATATTTATGACAGAATATCTCTCCTCTTTGCTGGAGGACTTTGATTTACAGTGCTAGCAATGCACTTTTCTGATAACTGAATTTGGTTCTTCTTGAGACACGATATTTCCCTCCTTGGAAGCTCACATTTTGTATATTGCATAAATGATTTACATCTGAGTTGATATTCATGAATGTATGGCTCAAAATGGAACCGGTGGAACATAGCCTCTAGGCTGGTTTTGACCGATACACTTTCCAATTCTTCATTAGCACTCGTTGAGATGGACTGGATTTGCCAAGTGTCAAAAACTTCCTTGGAAGCACAGTAGAATTCTCATGGTGCCTCCGGGATAAAAGCATGCTGTGGTTTTCCTCTTTGGAGTGTGCATTTTTTTCTGTTCCCCATATATATCATTTCTATTTCTTCCTTT
Organism: Octodon degus; assembly: GCF_000260255.1. NCBI lineage: Eukaryota > Metazoa > Chordata > Mammalia > Rodentia > Octodontidae > Octodon > Octodon degus. The sequence continues at coordinate 24,229,581 of NW_004524585.1, forward strand.
GTCTCAGTTCAAATGTGAATTTCAATTGGGTACAAGTCCACGCTTAGTCCTTTCTCTTGGATTGACCTGGGTCTCTTCCCTGTATTCTTTTCACAAGTGAGGCATGTTTCTATCAAAATGGTCTTTATGTTATGCAGCTATTGTTCACACACTTCTGTGCAGGTGAAGTCATGAAAGGAAAGACTTATTTATATCTCTAAGATATATTATCTGTGTCATGTTGAGCCTAAGATACATGGATAAGGGCTGGGCACAGGGGCACAGAAAATGGCAAAACTGCCAAAACAAGACTAAAATTTAGCTCACAATTAGTATCTACAGAAAGCAATAGTAAGAAAGCAGGAAGAACTGATGAAATCTTTTCCTCATTATTCTGGGTAGCTCTACAAATAGTATTTCTAAGCAGGTATAGTGAAGAAAATAGCCATGCCAGTACAGAAAGACTGAACCACAAATACTGAAGACAAACTAGACATCTTGCCTTCCAACAAATGTTAATAAATGCATCTATCAAAAAGTGTGTAGAATCTACTAAGCATTCTTATTAAAATTTACTGGTATATAGAATTATTATATAATCAAAATCTGACTAAAAAGTAAACCAATCATAATAATGTTAGCACACTGATGATCATTTACAAACTTACCTGGTCAACTGAGACTTTGCCTTAGTTATATAATTTAGTAATGTAATTTTTTGCATATTGTATTTCAGAATGTTTGTCTTTTAATTTTTAAAGTAGTTTAATCTATTTGAAATAATATTAACATGATGCTTTCTGGAAGAAAAATTAAAATTTTAAATACTTTAGCCAGTTAGGAAATAGATTATCATCACTTTTTAAGTAGTTATCAGAAGAAGGATTCATCTTGATTTATTTAAGAATTTCCATGAAAAATCATGAATTTCTGTAATAAGTTACATTCATGGTCTGATTTGGGGTGTTTTTCTTTCTAATTTCATGACTGTTTTAGTGAGTATAATATATAATCAATCTTAGGAATTCCCTGGTTTTGTTGACCTTTCAAGAAAAAAGAGGAACATTAGTCAGTATGCAAAATCCATGCTGAACTTATCTACCTAAAACTGCTGTGTGACTTATGTCCCAGAAACTAAAGGATTACTGTATTTAGAGTTCACAAGTCTATTAAAATAATTAATTGAGAACACAAGGCAGATGGCAAAAACTACTTAACATAATTTTAGACAGTGATCTTGAGTAGATATTGTGTGAATATAAAAGAAACCTTATTGAATTAAGTAGCCTATAAATCTTCATAAAGTTACAATTTCTTGTCTCCTTGAAATATTTTAGTTGGAGGTTAGCCTGACAGCAATGACTTAGATGGGGTATTTCCACGTGATCGATCAGCTTCAGATTGCTGACACTCCCTCCTAATGCAGTTGAGGATATGGTCGGAGCCCAGGCCACAACTGCTGAATTATGTCTGCAGATATTTGTAATGTCAGCTCAGTAGGCCAGTGGTAAAGGAAAGAATAAGAGAAAAACTCTTGGGACTTGGCCACCAGCACTGCTGTGTGGGACACAAGTTAGTGATAGACCCTGCTGTGTGCTTGGAAGACCGTCGTGCCAACACACCATGATTCCTCTTGCCAAGAGATGAAGTGAAGTGGCATCTCTGTTTCTCCTTTTTCTCTCTTCTCTCAAACTTTACCCTAATTTATTTTTAAATAATTAGTGTATTTTAGCAAATAAGTTTGGAGAACTTGGCTATGAAATATTTTGGTGTCTGATAATTCCTTTTAATTCTATGCTTAAATAAAATCAAGAATTGGAAAGCAGGTTGACTAGTAAAGGGATAGATGGTCTATTTCTTAAGCATTCTAATTTGAAACACACACACACACACACACACACACTCCCTAATCTCTGTGTACTGGTGCACACCTGTAATCTCAGCACTGGGGAAGCTAAAACAGGAGAGCTGCCACAAGCTCGAGGCCAGCCTGGAATATATAATAAGTTCAAGGCTTGAACTACCTAGTGAGATCTTGTGCTAAAAACAAAAAATAAAACAACCTTGTGGTAGACTTCTCAAACTGTCATTTACAATATTTTCACATTCCATAGATGGCATAAACTGAGAAGAATGTTCAGAGAGACAAAACTCGCAATTATAGGATCCCCCTAAGGTCAACGGTGTTGGAAAACACACGCTGCCATGCCTTAACAGGCTGCCTTCATCAGTGTGTGCCAAGAAGCCAGGATCACTCTCTGTTCCCCACTTATACGTCAAATGACATTCTTGTTTCTCTCTTGGACTCTTGTTTCAAGATAGGGAGTTTGTGGTTAATGTGGTTTTCTGAAGATGAAACTTAAACATAATAGGTGGCTATTCACTATATGAAAAATGTTCTGTAGAATCATATTACAAAAACATGTGATTTGTCTTTACTTTCTATTAAACTAATCTTAAATATCATAATAGTTTCCTTCAAGTAATCCTACAATGGTATTCTCACTTGAGGGGCACAATTATTTCTAAAATTTTAATGTTTTCCTCAGTTCTTAAGGTAGAATGATGGAGATCACCTCTTAGGTACTCTGGTGTTCTACCACACAGTTGTCACCATTTGTAGTTACAACAGATATTTACTGATATAAAACTTTTGTTAAACAATCCTTCATCCCTAGGAAACTTGCTTCCATTTAACTTGAAAGACTTTTGGTTCCCATGAGAAATCACCACCCATATTTCAAATATGCAAGAAAGATAATGAAGTAATTTACCATACCATGAGGTATACATAACTCGTTGCTAATTGTTGTTTAAAGGAAAATAATATTTGACCCTAAAGTATTGAATCTGGAGCAGGCATGGAGGTGAGTGTGTGAGACTGACATGAGACACAAGGGCTGGGTTGATGTGTTTACCCAAAACCTTGAATCAGAGAACACAACTGAACAGAACCATTGCTAAAGTAATGACATCTCATTCTGAAGACCCATGTGAACACATAATAATACTTCACCATCACAGAAAAGTGATTGGTTTGGTATTGAGCCTAACTATGAGGACTCACAAAGAACCACCTTGCAAGAGACACACCATCCGCGGCTTCCTGACAGTCACAGAAATCAGAAGTGCTGGTGTCTTGTGTGTTTTTCATTTCTCTCCTCAATTTCCAAAATCTATTCATTGGACCATTATTGAAAGTTTTCTTTTCTTACCTGTAAATGTGAATTAGCTCTTATGTATACCTTACTGTCTCTTAAACTTGTTTTGTTATGTCGCATACAGTTGAAGTTTAGGTGGTGACTTTTCCTTGCGACTAAAACTTTTGCAAGCTGAATATCCTTGAATTCCTTCCCAGAATAAACTGGTTTTACTCAGTGCCAAATTTCATTGTCAACCTTCAATTGTTTTCAAGGTGAAACACAGTTTTGTTGCATTTTTTAATTCATTTAAGATGCACTTCTGAAGAAAATATTGCCTGATGAAGCCACTGTAGATGTGATAAAGTCAGGGGACCGATCTGTTTCTCTTTTGGTCAAAAAATAAAGCTAAAGGTTAGAGTGCAGTGAAGCAACTGCAAAACCTTGTATAGAGGCCCCTTAATAAACTTTACACACAATTTCCTTGACCTTTGTAACATTTCAGTGTGACTGGCCATAATTAATTAAACAGTAGTAGGCCAGCGAGAAAGCTCAGCAGGCTAAGAACCTGCTTAGGCAAGCTCAGGGACCGGAGTTCGATCCGTGGTGTCACAGGCTGTGGCTGGCTCTGTGTGCTGCCACAGAGAACAGAGGCAATGGTGCACACCCCTCATCCCAGTGCTGGGCAGGCTGAAAACAGGAGGATCACTAGGAGTCTGAGCTGCGTGGTGAGACCCTGTACCAAATATATTAAAAACAAATAAGCAGTGGAAAGGGAATGTAAATTTAGAAATTCGTTGTATCAGGTACTAAGTTACATTTACACCAGATTAATAAACAAGTCGAAAGAAGCTCATGACAGTAGGTCGTAGCTTAACAAAAGCTAAAATGTGAGGCATTCACTTCACACTTATCCTACATTTTTGATAAGTTGGATCATTAGAAACTAACCCCTTTTCTTTCTACTGCAAATTATTAAAAGTAAAATTATTATTGATAGCAAGTGTTGGCTAAATTTGTATTATTTCCATGAATGATTGTGCTACCCTAAATAAGCTTCCGTAAAATTGCTAGAGAAACTATTTTATAGCCACATATAAAATATTTAAAAGATGACAAACTAATCTCAAACCATCATGTCTACTTTTCAGTAGTCTTCAAGAAAGTACCTGACAATATCTGGTTTTTTTAATGTATTTGGGAGAGGATCTATAGGGTCTCACTATGTAGATTGGACTCATAGTGATTCTCCTGTTTTCAGCATCCCAAGCACTGGGATTACAGACCTGCGCCAGCACGCCCAGTCTCAATCACCATCTCAGTGAGTCCTGCAGACAGGGGTGGGGCCCAGCCGACACAGAGGATCGAACCCAGCCGCTGCACTCTGCCTAAGCAGGCGCTTTAGTCTGCTGAGCTATCAGACCGGCCCCAACAATATCTACTTTAAAAAAATAAATTTGGGAAACAGCATTGGGATGGTTGTAGCTACTTTCCCAGAAACACTTTATTTTTGCTTATTAATAGCATTTAAAACATAGATGACTTTAGTCCTTCTGACAAATGTTTATTCTCTATCTCAATCCATCAGCAGGTCTCCATTAATGAAAGTCCCCATGAGGAAGAATTCAGTCTACCAGCATCTTTTCAGTTTGCTCAGCAGGCAAATATTTGCTCTTTTTCTTTTTGCCTGAAACAGATGCTGACAACAGAATTGTTGCTAATTTCAAAATTAGGAAAGCTGATTATGTTAGGGGAAATAATTAACACAGAATATGTTTGTATAAATATTTTAGCAGTGTACCATTCAAAGCATTCCTATCGAGCTGCATTTGAAGCAGCAAAATTCATGGAATCACATGATTCCACATTTGAAAAGAATGAATGAATGAACACACTTCTGCTGTAGCACATTCTTTTCCTCACTGGACTTTGAAGAGCTGGGAGGGGGCAGAAAGTGCAAAAAATATAACAAATGTGTGTCTCCTCAAGGGACAAAAATCCCAGCTTGATAGCCCAGAGGATTGCATAGACAAGGGACAGTTATACATTTATGTAAACATACAACTATTTAAATGAGTATCATTGAGAAACAATTCAGGGTAACACGAATATGCTCCAAACCCACTGCGTGCGTCTCTCTGCTCTCTGTGTCATGATGTATGGTCGGATTGAAACTCCTTTTTTGGGACTCTCATTTAACTTGGTGTGCACAGGAAATGAGCTCTTAGATTTCTCACTGTGACAGAATGTGATCACGAAAAGGCCTACTGAGAAGGCAGACAAACTGGGAAGATGGAAAAGGGAACTTTGTGGAGAACTGAACAGGCAGGAGCAATTTTTTTTTAAAGGCAAACCAGATAAACTCTCTTCACTTCTATCATTTTTTGGTACTTATATAATAAAACTTTGAAGATTGGCTTTCTTTTTCTTACCCTCAAATAACCTAGGGACCTGAAGCAGATTTAGGTACAGTGGGAAACACATTCTTTGGTAGAAAAGTACCATTTAAATGTTGTGCTGTCATTGCTGTCTCTCGGCTTCCTCTCCAGTGGCCTAAGTGGTAGGAAATGACTTTGTTTCATTCTAGCCTCATGACTCATGATGAAATGAACTGTTTGGGGAAGTTTTGCACATGCTCCCCCCAAATTCTGTAGACCTTGTACTACTTAGAGGTGATTGGGCATTTTCTTTTCTTATCTTTTCTTTTTATGTATTTGATACAGTGTCCCACTATGCATCTGAATCCTAGTGATCTTCCTGTTTTCAGCCTCCCTAGAGCTGGGATTACAGATGTGCACCACCACACCCAGTCTCGGTGGTCTGCTCAGTGCGCCTTGGTACAGGGCCGTTGTGGCATATGGTGCAGGGGATCAAACCCTGGTCCCTGCGCTTGCCTGAGCAAGTGCTTAGTCTGATGAGCTATCTCACTGCCCTGATTGGGGATTTTTTTTATAAAGTCACTAGTTGATATGTTAAAGAAAACACTATGATAGCATGGATATTGTTCTGCCAACATATTGGAGACAAGTTTTTGGATTCTGTCCAGTTTAACATCTTTTTCCGGAAAAAAGACACTAGAATTGATATCTATGTATGCATATGCTCAAATAATAATATTAACTAGTTCAAATTTTAAATAAAACTATAACACCATCCTATATTAATAAGTGGAAAATTTTGGAAAAGTGAGAAAAAAATTATAACTGCTAGAGAACTCTAAAAATATTGAAAAATTTCATTTCTGACATTGGACTAGGAAGACTAAACCTGGTATGATATGATATCATATAAAAGTTCCAGATTAGCAATAAACTTTTTAGAGGATAGACTCATTGAAAATATATAAAAGTATTTATAAAATACTACAAAGTATTTACAAAGTATCCATTTGCATGTGGAAAAGTTTAAACAATTCTAAGATAGTGCAATTCTAATTTAGTAGAACCTACTTTTGAGGATCAGATTTATTCAAGACCATGAACTTATTAGTCATCCAGAGTTGCTAGGAGCGTCTCTCTCCCAATCCCTTCATAGAAAAATATAACTTTATAATGCTATGATAATATTTGCATTATTTTTTCATCCATTTTTGATAAATGATTTTCAATATAATAGTGTTGATTTATAGACCTTTGTACTCTGCAAAGTAATATTCAGTAAGTGAATGTATTCCTAGTTGTATGAGTTATCACAGACCTTGATCTTCCTCTGCCTTGTGTTTCCTGACCAAAGATAAAAAACAGATCATTTTTCACAGATGTAACTAAATAACTAAACAAACTGTCCATCATGCTAAGGATTTTTAGGCCAAACTTCAAACCCAAACTTATTTCAAAACTTTTAAATAATTCTAACTAAAATAGAATTGCAATAGTTATCTTTTTCAATTCTAAAAGAGATAGCACGAGTTTTATAGTTGACTTCTGAAGCATTTCATTAAATTTAAGATCATTTATCTACTCAGGCTTTCAGCTGACATCTGCAGAACCAAATCAAGATCTCTTATGGAAAACTGATTGATGGTGTGCCATATTATTTGTAAAACTCAAGCCATCTAATTTGAAATATGCTATATTAAAATACATTTGAAATCAAATAAGATATAAAATATGTGTCTAACCAGAAGAGAAAAGGTTGCAATAAAAATAAAAGTTTGCCTTTAGAGCATGTTTTCTTAAAATATATAATTTTGTTAAAAAGTTTAATGTAAATAACATTGGGTTAGAAAAAGAATGTCATTGTTATGTGATTTACTGAAATTCCTAGTGGCAATTTTTTATATGTATTTATTCTATTTTATGCACATGAGCATCCTATCTGCGATGGAAAGTGCCAGAGGGCAGGTTCTGAGAGTACAGTATTGGGGCCGGGGAGATGGCTCAGTGGAATAAGCACTTCCCTGGCAAGTGCAAAGGTCTGAGTTCAATCCCCGGTTCTGAAAAAAAAAAAAAAAAAAAAAAAAAAAAAAAGAGTACAGTATTCAGTGCTGATGACTTGCAGTGGAATCTCTGGAATTCTAGCTCAGGGCCAGCATTTTATTATTTCTCCTTTTAATATATATTTAATTTGACACTTTTACTCCAGTATTTCATATATAATAGTTACTAATATTTTGATTTTAAATGATTAAAGTCTAATTTAGATATTACGGTCAAAACCAATTTTTAGTAAGTTATTTGTTGCTAACTTTTTGGTACTTACCTATTTATGCAATGTAATACTAGTCTTTATTAAAGTCTCAAAATACAAATATATTCTGTAGTTTTCCCTTCATTTTCTGGTTATAGAATAGTAGACTAGTGACTAACAATTGAATTCCAAACTATTGATCTTTAACAACATAGACACTTAAAACTAAAGTTTCTTGCTAACAATGATGATTTTTTAATTGAAAGTTTGATTTCTTTTTAAAATCAGAATATATGGCAGCCATGGACATTTATTTCTTTACAGCAATACCTCAGAGCTAAATTACCTGTTTGCTATGATCTGAACGCTGTTACCCAAACTTTCACCACGCCGTGCTCCCTGTATGTCTGCCCCCATGATGCTAACCATATTCACTAATGCTGTTCTCGGGTTTTACTGCCTTCTGTAGCTTTTTATTAGAATCAGACTCCCATATTATTCAGTTCTATAACCACTAGTTTCATTATTTTCTCTGTCAGGAGTAGAGAAAAAACACATATGGTCATCGATTCAGACACTCTTGGAAGAAAACTTTGCAAATGATCCAGTCCAGGTGTCATTTGAAATAAACAAAATAAAGATGATCTCAGACATGTTCAGTGACACATTAAGAATACATTTCCAGAAGTTTGGTCTCAAATAACCATGTTTTGACACCTGCTTAAGAAGCTGAACCTTGAGTTGTATAGATTCCTTTTTAGATAATGTGAGCTAAAGCTTAAAAAAGAATTCTCTGAAAAACACACAAAACTGAATTAGCTGGTTTTCACTTGTAAATACTACCAGCGTATGGAATTGAGATATTAATCATCTTCTTATATTCCAGAATATGACAAAAGCTTTGTGAATTGATAAGGGCCAGATCCAGCACACCAGAATAGACGTGATTCAAACAGATCTGTCTGTGTGTTAGGGAAGGAAAAATGAAGCTATGGACATTTAGCCTTCTAAAACAAAATCTTTTCTATCACACTGGAAACTCTATCAGAAATGTTTCATTTATTAGAATATTTTATTTTTATTATATCTATCATTACAGTTTAGATTGCTTAATGCAACTGCACTGGGAACAGTGATTTCTATAAAAGCAAAATCAATAATTTTATTTAAGTCTTCTGTTTTGGTTTATTACACTAATCAAAGGGAGGAATGCAAGATGGATATTTACATGATAATCCTTAAAGTGGAGTTTTTAGTTGTTATTGACTAAAGAAAAATACTTAAAATTTTCACTCTGTTATTGAGGCTAGCCTGATTAAAGGCTTTTCAAATACCATTTAAATTTAGTAGTGTTTGTCAGACATGGACAAAGCTTAGTACTCTAAAGATTATTGTTCACCTAGAATTTCACCTTTTTCTGCAATGTTAAGGAAAGCTTGCAATCTTAATAGTAATTGTAATGACATGACACAGTGCATATATGCTAATTTCTCTACTATAACTGCTTGAGAGAATTTTGACCAGTTTTATATTTGTCCATTTTATTTAAGAAATGTGATATTTAGGACATGAATTCACACAGGTAAAATATATGTTCACTTACATAAATTAAAAGTTTTGAATTTTTAATAACTTAACTTGAAAACCAAGATGATGTAAGTAAAACATGATCACATTTTATTGGAAAAAGTAAAATCATATTGTCTTTCATTCTGAACTAAAAAAGTTGGAAGGAAGATGACTTACAAAACAAATTTTATGCAAAAGCCATACATTTCAATTCATGATAATACCTGTGATGCAACAAATAGATAAACTGTGATTGAACAACAGGTGCATACTTAAATGTTTTAAATTACAGGAAAGGACACATTGCTGTTATTCCCCCTCGCATACGTCCTTGGCTGGCTGGAGAGACGATTAGCTCATCTTCCTTACTACCTTCTGAACCAGATCTGGAAGCTTTACATGACTGTCCTCAGTGTAATGTTAGGGCTGCCTCAATTCCAAACGTGTCTTTCACAGTCATTTTGACTTTGCAGCAAAGGCCGATGTCATGTGATGGCAGATCCAGTGAAAAAAGTGGATGAGAATGCCACATACGTGCTTTTCATTTATGTGAAACAACACTAACAAAGATACTAACAAAAGACTTTCAGAACTGATTCAAAGATTATATATATATATATATATATAGTATTTGAACCAAGCAAATGAACCAAGCATGGGCATTTTGAGGGGAATTAAGAGGAATGTTTCTTGTGCTGTAATGAATTGTTTTAATTTGAATATTCATGGGTTGTTGTTATATATTTATATATTATAGTTAATATAATGTGAGTCAATCATACATCAAATTCTATTTCTAAATTCAGAGAAATAGTGAAGATTTTATAAAATCATTAAAAACAGATTAAAGTTCATTTCCAAATAAAGATAATTTTAAATTTCTAATTTTTTTATTTGTTAAGGAATACAAAATAGTAAAGCAAAATTAGAAATGATGCAAAATTTCACTACACAAAGTAATAGGAGTTCAATAATGGTTGCTATATTGCATGATGTTATCTTCAAATTAGTTATCCAGGTTACCACGTGGAAACTTGAAAAACTGATTAAAGAAAAAATGTTCTAGGAAATTAAAACAAGGAAAAAAAGGATAAAAATAAACCAATTTTCAACCTTAACTGCTGCATTTAAGCAAGATCGCAAGTTCGATCCCAGGTACCACACTCTGTGTTGGGCTCTGAACCCTGGGTGCGCCCTGTGGCACCTGAAACGTGGCATGATAGCACATGCTTGCAATCCCAGCACTGGGTAGTCTGAGACAGGAGGACCACTGCGAGTCCTAGCGAGACCCTGAACCAAATACATAAATAAATAAACAAACAAATAAATAAATACCAGAAGAAATCACCATTACTATTGTCCAAATTATCCTACATATATACATAAATATATCTTCTCCCCTTCTTTCTTTTATCCTTCTCTTCATCCCAGTTTTTCCTTCCCATTGAACAAATTCTTTTGCTTTCACAGTATCTCTTGAACGTTTCAGATTTTAGCTACTCTTTCAGGATCTCATAGTAGTGAGACAATAGGGTGATTTCCCATGTAGTTTGATTTATTTCACTTACCAATACAGTCTCTAGTTGGATACATTTATCTACACAAGCCTCAAGTTTATCTTTTTTATAGTAGTACTACATTGTATAAAAGTATCACGTCTTTTTTATTCATTCCTCAGTTGATGGGCATTGGGTTGTTTCCAAGATTTATCTATGGCAAATCGCACTGCTAGAAATGTGGATGCACATATACCACTGTGGCATGATGATTTGAGTTCTTCTGGAAAAATACCTAGGAGGAGAATGGCTGGCTCGCATGGGACCTTCAGTCCTATTAGAGGAATCTCCATACTTCTAGCCACAAAGGTTGTACCAGCCTGTACTCCACCAATAGTGGACATAGGTTCATTTTTCCCCACAGCCTCAACAGTGTTTGTTATTGGTTGAATTCTTGAGGATAGCTATTCTTTCTGGTAAAACAATGGCAGATGATATCCTGGCATTGTTTTAATTTGTATCACTTGAATGACCAATGATGTTGAACTTTTTATATGTTTATTTGCCATTGGCATTTCTTCATTTGTGAAGTGTATATTCATCTTAGATGCCTATTTTTGGATTGGTTATTTGAATTTTGGAGGCCTTTTTTTTTTTTTTTTAATTTTGTATGTTCTAGATAGGAGTCCTTCGTCTGTAGGATAGTCTATTATAATTTTTTCCCACTTTGTGGGTTTTCCTTTTACTCTGTTAGTAATTTCTTTTGACATGCAGAAACTTTTAAAAGATAAGATTTTAATTGTTGGTTCCTTGAAGGTTTTCCCTTGCAGTTTGATTTTTGTTCATGAACTCTCTACCTACTCCTATGTCTTTAACATTTCTACCTACTTTCTCCTCCAGAAGGTTTAGGGTTTCAGGTTTAAAATGTAAATCTTTGATCCATTTTGACCGTAGTTTTCTGCAAGGTGATAGACATGGATCTATTTTAAGCCTTTAACACGTGGAAAGCCAGTATTTTCAGCACGATTTATTAAAATGCGATCTTTTTTCCAATGAACATGTTTGGCCCTTTGTCAAAGATGAGGTGGCTGAGTGTGTTTGTAGTTGTGTCTGCATGTTCTGATCTGTTCCACTGATCTTCATGCCTGTTTTCCCCTTATTACCATGATGATTTTGTCACAATATCTTTGCAGTATAATTTCAAGTCAGGGATTGTGATGCTTCCTGCCTTTCCTGTTTTATCCAGGATTGCTTTTACAAGTCTAGAGCTCTTCTCATTTCATTTGACATTTAGGAATGTTTTCTCTAGATATGTGAGGTATCATAATTTTATTTAATTGAGTTTAATTTTCTTTGAATCTCTACAACAATATTTGGAGTATGTACATTTTCACATTGTTGTTTCCTCCTATTCAGAAGCAATGAATATCCTTCCATTTTCTGAAATCCTCTTTGATCTCTTTTTCAGAGTACTATAAGTTTTACTGTATATGTCTATTACTTCCTTTGTGAGATTGATCTCTTAAGTATTTCATTTTTGGAGCTGATATTGTGAAAGGCATGTTTTCCGTAATTTCTCTCTCAGTGCACTTGTATATAGAAATGCTACTGATTTTTGAGTGCTGACTTTGTACCTTGCTATGCTACTGAATTTGGTTATTAAATCTACAAGTCTCTTGGTAGAGTTTTTGGGGTCTTCTATGTTCAGTTTCATATCATCTGCAAATAATGATTTCACTGCTTTTTTCCCAAACATTATTCCTTTTATTTCTTTCTCTTGTCTAATTAGTCTGGCTAATGTAACTATATTGAACAGGTGTGGTGACAGTGGGCATCCTGTATTGCTCATGATTTTAAAGTTAAGACTTTCAATTTTTGTCTATTTAGTATATTAGCTATTTATTTTTTGTGGATGTCTTTTATCAGGTTGAGGTAAAGACCATCTGTTCTGATTTTCTGTAGGTTTTTTTTTTTTTATCATGAATGAATGTTGCACTTTGTCAAAAGCATCCATTGAGATGATCATGGATTTTTGTCTTTGACTCTATTGGTGTGGCATATTACATTTATAGATTTGGGTATATTGGACCATCCCTGAATTCCTGAGATGAATCCCACTTGGTTGTGATGTATAATGTTCTTAACGATTTGATGAACTTTGTTTGCTAGTATTTTATTGAGGATTTTTGTATCTATGTTGATTAGGGAGATAGGTCTGTAGTTTTCTTTTTTGGCTGAGTCTTTCTCTTGTTTTGGTATTTTGCCAATACGAATGATTTTGAAAGGCTTGGCTCTCTTTCAGTTTCATTGAAGAGTTTTAGAAGAGTTTGCTTTAAATCTTTTCTATATTTATTTTAGAATTCATCTGTGAACCCATCAGGACCTGGTAGGTTTCTTTGTTGGTAGGATTTTTTTTATTACATTTTCAATCTCATTGATACTGAATTATTCAGAACTTTTAGATCATCTTGATTCAGGTTTGGTAGTTCATATGTATCTAGGAATCTGTTCATTTCTTCTGTGTTTTCCATACTCTGAGAGTAAACATTTTGGGAATATATTATCAATGATTTTCTGAATTTCTGTAAGATTTGTAATGATTTCACCTTTTTTATTCCTTATTGCATGAAATTGATTTTTTTCTTTCCTTTTTTAATAAGGTTGGCTACAGGTTTATCAATTTTTTATTATTTTGAAGAACAAACTGTTTGATTCATTAATTCTTTGTATTATTTTCTTAATCTCTGGGCTTGACTTTTTCCAGGAACTTGAGGTACAGTTTAAGATAATTTATTTGGGTTCATTCTGTTTTCCCAATGTAAGAATTTACTGCTATAAATTTCCTTCTTGAAAAAGATAATTAAGTTTGATGTAGCAGCTCAGCATTTCTAGAATTAGAAGAAATTTGAGCCAGCCAGATAGCTCAGCGGAATACAGCACCTGTTTAATCAGATTCAGGGTCCAAGTTTCAATCCCTGGTGTGCCATGCCAGCCCTGCACCCGGAGACTGCTGAGACAACAACTGAGACTAGGAACAGTGGCATGCACCTGTAATCCCAGTGCTTCATGGGAGGCTGAAAGCAAGAGGATCAGCATGAATCTGATTGGTGTAGTGAGACCCTGTAGACCCTGTACTAAATACATAAAAATAAAATAAAGAAAATTCATTTCACCTGTGATGTTTAACTATAGCTCTGTTTATTCAGAAATATTTTAGGTTAAGCATTGAATATTTCTTCCTCAGTCCACAGTAAAAATAATGTCACAAAGTGAATTACTACCAAATTTTTATGATGTTACTTAAGATGACACATAGTTCATTTTTACTGTATTCTGTAGATATGTTAGATTATAATCAAAGCAAATGGTATTTCCAAAACTGATTTTGTGGGCTCCTCTTAACAAAATAAAATAGTGATTCTTTCATCTAAAATCTAAGTTTATTTTTATGGTTGACTACAGCTCTACTGTAACCATTGTATAGAAATAGTTTACCCTTCTTGCATGAAGAAAACTTGACCAGTGGTACAGAATTATTAAATATTGTAGACAGAGAAACTACATAATTTGTTTCCTTTTTTCTTTTCTTTTCTTTTTTCCCAAATTTTATTGAGAGACATAAAGCAGTGAGACAGTTTCATATCAAATTGATATGACAGTTTCAATAATTAACACATTGCATACTCTCTTCCTAGTGGTTATTTGCTATACAAGATGCAGACATGATATCCTATTTACAAACACTATTAGAACAAATCCTTCTATTCATTAAGAGAATGTAACTATATATCTATTCTAACCATTTTGAATACACAGATAGAAAATGGACATTCATCTGTATCTCCTTTGTTGTTTAGTTCCATTATTTGAATATTATAGGTGTACTAACTCAGCAAAATATTCTAAAAGAGTCCAGTAGTCCATAATAGTATTGAGTCTTCTGCTTCACTGGCAATGTCAGAAATTGTTGACCTGAGTCCCCTACAGCTCAACATAACACCATGGCTTTACTTCTTATATTTTGTTTTTATACTTTTCTGCTGGATGGTTAAGACCAAGATAAAGCAGTTCTCTCTTTGTTGATGTAGGGAAATCAAAGTTAAGATTTGCAAATGATAGTCAAATAGTTGAAAGAGGCTTTTAGTTCTTTCAGGGCTTATGAATTCCATTTATTCTATTTATTTCCTGTGAATGTATGTATGTGTCCACACATATGTTTGCCTGTGTCTATGTGTGTGTATTTGTGTTTGGAGAATTGAGGCACATATTGAACTCCATCCTCTATTATTTAAAGTTACCCAAAAAATAAAAACAACGTTTTGTTGTTGTTTTGTTTGTTTATATTATTTTGTTAATTATTTAGAGAGTGTTAGGTCTTTTGAGTTGAGAATGGAATGAAAAAAAATGAGAAAAGAAAAAAAAATGAAATTGTTTTCATTTAAAAAAAATTCCCATAACTTTAAAGAAAGTAAGATAGAATAAATATAGCTTCTAAAGTCATTCTCTTTTTACTCTCTCAATCTTTTTTTATTTATTCATTTGTTTTATGACCCAACTCCACATTCACTTCCTGAACCATCCTGACTGAGTTTTATAAGTGAAAAGTAAAACTAATAATCAGAATGATGTCTTATTTCCCTCAAGTATTTTGTGTGTGTGTGTGTGTGTGTGTGTGCACGCTAGCACTAATTAGAAAATTCTGTAGGCTTCCTTTAGCACTCCTGTGAGTGAAGCTAATAGCTGGTAAAAAGCAACATGGGAGTATTTTTACCTAGAAATTGGAAAGTCAGTCTCCAAGTATGCCATTATGGTGTCAACATGAAACGGTAATGAATTTTTGATAGATTTATGCTAAGTACCAACATATTCCGCTAAACCATCATTTAAATAGGATCTGAAAATGATGAAATAAATGACTTTCCTAGATTTTTCCTAATTGTATGTAGTTCAAATCAATTATTTAAGTTAAGATTTTTACATTTCTGTAACTTACTTGTCCCTCTTGGGGCTGTGGAATGATAGACTTGACTTGACAAATTCAAGATACCAACATATCAGTGTGTGATCTAACATTCACTGTACAGTTGCCAAGGTTACATAACTCCAGATTGTGCAGATTAAGGAGTACTGTATATTTAACTGAGAAAGCATGATAAACTTCTTTGATAAATTACTTTGATATATTTCTTTGATTTATTACTTATTTTATATATTAACTTTTATATATTAGTTCCATGTATATTTTATCAATCAGGTGAACCTACCACTCCATGACTAATCTCAGAGTACTGCACAAAGTTTAGAGAATGCACATTACACTCTCAATCACATCTTGCCCTTTAATAATTTTATTTATACATTTGAAATTAATAAATCATCTAAAATTACATGGTCATGTTAATTGTACCACAGAGATTCATTTTACCTTGGTGTGTTGGGACACAATGTAGAGCCAGATTTATTTTAATTCCCAGGTCTGCAGGTTTGCAGACCTGTTACTTTGGACGAGCTCTGCATTCTCCTTACACCTCAGTTTCCTCACTGGTAAAGTTGCATGATACGAGTGCTCACATCACAGAGAGACTGAGAGTCTCATTAGAGTTGTATGTAAGCCACTTAAAACAGCGTCTGGCACATAATAAATGCTAAGCGAGTTTTCACTCTAATTAATGTGTCGTTGAAAAACAGACTCAGTAAATTCTCCTCTGGGCAATTAAGAAAAGCTCATTTCTCTCAGAATGTATTTTTCCTATCTCCAGGAATGACTGCCTTTTTCTGCTCTTTTATTTAAATTAATTGCAATTATTTCCAGTTGTAGAAACTATCTTAAAATAAGTGGAAGCTTTGTTTAGAGAAAAACGAATAGAAGAATGAATGGTCATATCGTTTGCCTTCCCTTGATTTCAGAAAGTAGTCTAGTCCAGGTGTGTGAGCTTGTTTTCCTTTTTCCCTCTACGTATCACGCGCTGTTTGGATTAAAGTCAGCTGCTGTTTGTATTTCCATTTGGGTGAAAATTAATAGTATAGGACTACATCTGATGTGTTTCCAAAAGGACTATGTCCATGCCAAGCTTATAAGTTTTAGTACCTCTGCATCAGTTGTAGATATATTTTTATTGCCTTTTACCAAGTGATTTCTGAAATACTAATTGGTGACTGCTGAATCCATAAAGACTTCTGTTAATTTTAAAATTTCCCTTAAGCTTTTTATAAGAGCAACAAGTACAACTTCTGAAAAAAATTTACTATGAGTAGGAGTTCATAGAAAAGCTTACTTCAACTATCAGAAATAACTGTATTATGGAACTCATTGACAATTTTTTTTTATTTTTGTATTTTTTAGAGAAGGATCTACAGGGTGTTCAGGGTCTCAGTACTAGATTGGACTCATACTTATCTGCCTGTTTACAACCTCTTAAGAGCTGGGGTTTTAGGCATGTACCACCATGCCCAGTCTCAATTGCCATCTCAGTGTGCCCCGGGGCCAGGGCTGGCATGGTAGGCCCGGGGATCAAGCCTCAGGACCCTGCACCTGTTTGCCGGCACTTTACTCTGCTGATCTACTTGGCCAGCCCTCATTGACCAATTTTTATCTTTCCTAGTATTGGACATTTTAAAATTTCAGGTAGCCATATTTATTTTGGCTGAAAAACACTATTTGGGGGTGGGTGTTACTAGGAATTGAACTCAGGACCTCATGCTTGCCAGGCAGATGCTGTGCCACTGAGCTATATCCCTGCCCCAGTATTTTTTTCTGGTCCATTTTCTACTCACAGTTATATAACAATTTGGTTATATTTGAAAAATAGCACTTCTTTCAAAATAAATAGATGGGCTTATGTAGTTCTCAGAACATCTCTCACTCTCATGAATAATGGAACAACTCCATATGATTATCCAAGGCAGAGATATCTCTTTAAACAAACTGTATTAGCTACACAGTTAACTAAATCCATTTTCAAATAGATCAAGTCCTGTGGGAATCCTTATATTTCAGGATAAAGAACGTTTGTACAATGTAAAGATTAAGTTATTTCTATGTCTTAGATGTATGTCATTACACCTGTTAAAAATGAGAACACAAATGGAAGACTTCTCAGACCCCCTTCCTTCTTTTCTTTCCATTCCATCATTATTTTATGGGTTTACAAACTATTTCCAAAGAATGAGTGGTGTGAGTTTGATCTGAAATGTCTCCAAAGACTCAGGTGTTGAAGAGTTCGCCTTCAGTGGAGAAAGGTGAGTGATTCAAGTGGGTGATTGAATGCTAACCTCACTGATAGGCTAAGCCAATGGTTTAACCCTATGGATGAAATGGGCTCTTGGAAGCTACTGGGAAGAGTTTGTTCATACAGAGTGAGCTTGGAGAGGTGTATATTTTCTTTGACGTTTTTCTCCCTTTCTTCTTGCTGCCTGTCTGCCATGAGGTGATCAACCAGTTCTATGTGCTCCCAGCACTGTATTTACTGTGCCTCAGAACCAAAGCAATGAAAAGATTGTTGACTGATGCCCTTAAACTAAGGCAGGATCAATCCTTTCACATGTGAAGTTGGTTTATACTAGATGCACTGTCACAGGGATGAAGAGCTGATTAACAAAATGGATCAATTTGGTGAATTATGACAAAACGTGAGGAAAAAAAATATTAAAGCATTCAGCTATGCAAAACCATCCAACTAAAAGTAAAAGAATGACTAAGAGATTATTACAAAGGAAAATTTATAAAAAGCTAATTCCTAAGCATTCTGTTTCTTCAGTTCCTCACAAACTATTGATTCCTTTACTTATCCCCAAAATATTTCATATTTTCACATTCCTTCATGTTTCTATCTTTGTAATTCTAGTGAAAGCAGACCCCATTGCCAGGCACAGAGGTATTTAACTGTCTATATTCTTAAGTCATCAGGATGCTGAACAAGAGCATCAGCTGAACTCAGGAGTTTGAGGCTTCCTGATACCTCCTCTAAAAAAAAATAAATGGAAAAAGCATCATATATATTTGGATTGCATTTTATAATGGTTGATTTCTTTTTTATTGCTGTTGTATCAGTACTGACTTGGGATGACTTTCTTATATGTTCATTATTCCTTAATTTTTCCATGTACTCATTCAGGAATTTATTGAGTATACGCCATGTACCAGGGACTTTGATAAATCTGGGATACAAAGTTGAATAGATACAGGTAGTGTCTCACTTAGAAAATTGTATCAGCATGAGGAAATTGCAGTAAGGTAGGATAAGGGGCAGTAGCTGATCGGTGAGGGGCCACACTCACACAAGTGAGTTGGAGAACTGCTTCTTAGCAAGGGCTGTGCTAGTGCCGATTCTGCAGCACAGTCACTGGAATTGGAAGGATTTCGAGCAGATTAGCATGCGCCTTGGGCAAGGTGCGCATCTGTGAGGAATGCCATATGAAAGTGAAAACAGGAATATGAGGAAAAGACTTGCTTTAAAAATTGATGCTTTAACCAATGTGAAGAATATGAATGCATATTTCAGACAGAAAAAGATCAGCACATGCCATACCAGATGATGTTTTTAATCACTTTTGTTGTATAATGTCTGGTAACAGTCATTATTAAGGCGTTTTCACAACATGTAAACAACTGCGTAGTCAGAGCTGGCATTACTTCTGCTTTCACATATGATGAGATTGGGAAATCTCTCAGCTAAGTAACTTGCCCAAGTGCATGTAGCCAGTGAAAGCTAAGCCAGGATCTAAGACAAGCAGCTGGGTTTCATCGTGTGAACTCTTTCTTTGAAATCTGTGGGACCTTTATAGTGAAGCATATTAAAGTAAAAGTTAACTTATTATTTTCAGTATGTATTTTATAGCCCAATAAAATCTATTTGAGTCCAACTTTCCATACCTAAATTAGGACAAATCACCAGCAAGCCTGTCTATCATTTATTGTCAGTCAGAAGTCAACAGTAAACACTAGAAATTCATTTCCAAAGATTTATTGTTTTCTTCCATATATAAAGTTCTGTGCTAGAAACTAGAGACAGGAAGATAAGTTCTTTTGTTTTTGGTGGCCGACTCATCCTACTCTTGGGGCTGGGCTCACGTGGCATGTGGTGCCAGGGATAGAACTGCAGTCCCTGCGCGCTTGCTAAGCGTGTCTAAGCAGGCACTTTAGCCTGTTGAGCTAGCTTGCCAGCCCCAAGATAAGTTATTTTTCTTGAATGAATTGACAGATTTTGTCCCATTAGACAATACGTAAACAAATAAGAATATATAAAACTTAAGCAAATGTAGCAGAGTGTGTGCTACATTGCACAACCTGTGTGCAATGAGAAGATAAGCATTTTGCCTTGTTTACTTTGCATTCGTAGGACACTTGCTTGGAGACAGAATGAATAACTAAATTTAGCAGTGTTAGATCAAGAGAAGAAATGCCTTCATCAGGGTAGATCAGGATACTTTGTTAATATGAGGCGTCGAGGCCCTTAGTAGGGGACTGGACTTCCACACTGGAAGGGAATAAGAGCAACAGGAGCTATGAAATTTCTAATGCATTAGAGAGGATGAAGAAAAGCATTGGAGTTGGAAAGTTAGAATCGACTGAAAACTGTGAGAGGGTGGTGAGAGGCTGACTGACAGAAGACCCTTGAGGGGCTTGACTGGCACAGCGTTCTTTTGAAAATGGAAATTTAGTACAGGTTTTTTAATAATGCCACAAGATCAGATTATGCAGTTTAATAAGCAATGTAAATTGATGTCTTATGGGGTAACCAACTTATAAGAATATTTTAGAGGGTAGTTTGTTAAACTTTATGCAACTTAATGCTGATCTAAAAGAGGTCAAAATGAACAAAAAAAAAAGAGAGGGAGCTAACTGTGTGCATATTAAATTTTGAAATGCTGTGGTGTGTTTTAGTGCACTAACCTACATTAACTGAAAGAAGGAGAGTCTGAACAGCCTCCTTCGTTTCAGTGATGGGGATAGGAAATTTTTCTTCTTATTTTTGTAGTTTCTATAGTTCAAAGCATGTTTGAAAATGAAACATCTGTGATACCAAAATATCTTCAATAAGAAAACATCTGTGATACTGAAATATCTTTAATATTTTTTAAGTATTTGGAAGGCTTCCCTCAGGCATATGCCCCAGATACGCAGTTTTATATTTTAGTAATGATTGCAATGACTGTGGTGCCCCAACAGAGTCCCAAAGAAAAATCAGTCCTTGTGGAATTAACTAAGAAAAAAGATAAAACCTAAAGTGTGAGCTGCTCTGAATCAAAGTTCCTCCCTTAAGTATAACACGGTATAACCCATGACTCCAAATAGTACATCTCTGTTACTGCCAGTCAGTATCTGTTTAAACAAATATTTAAAAAGAAATGAACCAATCTTCATTAAGAGTATCTCCATACAACATTTACATGCACTAAAAAAATTTTAAGCCCAAGTTTCCTGTTTAGATATCACAGATAAGCTCTTAGGTATTTTAGAGAGTAAATATTTTAAATAAACCTAAGATTCTAGATTCTGAGAATGCACTCAGATACTTTTTACATAAAGATCATCTTTACGTCCTAATTCTTTTTTTAATAGTTTTATTGAGAAGCAAATAGCAATGAGACAGTTTCAAAACAGATTAGTAGGACAGTTTTAATAATTAATACATTGCATATTGTTGTCTTTCTAGTGGTTATTCATAATGCAAGATGCAGACATGATATCCTGTCACAAACACTATTAGAACAAATCTTTCCATTCATTGAATTAAGAGAAAGTAGCTGTCTATCTATCCTAACTATTTTGAACATACAGACACAAAATGGTCCTTCATTTGCATCCCTTTTTTTAATTTAGTTTTGTCAGAGAAGGGTATTCCATTGTCATTTAAATATTGTAGGTGCATGAATTTAGCAAAATAATCCAATATAGTCCAGTAGTCCATACTAGTAGTGGGTTTTCTGTAACACTGGCAATGTCTGAAGTTGTTGACTTGAGCCTTTTACAGCTTAGCATATTAATATGGCTTTACTTTTTATACTTCATTTTCATACTTTTCTGCTGGATGGTTAAGACCAAGATAAAGCAAGACCTATATAACAAGAAATGTAACTTTTGTGTCTGACAAGGTCAGGCAAATCCCCTCAGGATTTATCCTGAAACCTTATATCGCAGTCTTTCATTACTTGTTTGTCCTTGCCCTGCTCCTCATGAAAAAATAAATAAATAAATAAATCTGTAAAAATGTTGTATGAAGAAATTGTTTACATAAAAGTTTTGTTTTGGAAACCCCGCAAAGATGATCAGGCCTGACTTATTAGAGGGCACTGTAGTTTTGAGTTAGACTCCAGCTCAGTGGAAATGTGGATCTGAAACAGTGGACAATGCAGGGGGCTGAATATGCTAATGTGGGTGGTGATGGGCAGGAGTCATGAGGACGGCTTTGCACGTGCTTGGGAATAAGTACAGCAGCAGTGATGATTCCACTTCGAATTTTTAGTGATCATCATACAAAGTAAGATTCAAAGGTCTTCTTTTAAGATGAGAATTGAGGATCACAAAGAGTAAAAAACCGGTTCAATTATCCAGATAGAAAGTGCATAGAATGGAAAGTGTTTTATTTCCTTATTATATAATGCTAATTTTTATGGTTACATGTATGAACTTTTGTTGATCTGGCTTCTGCAAGGCAGTATATTCTGTCCTTTGTAACCGCCTCTTCCTCTCTCTGAACCCTCAGTTGTGGGGTGGAGGATGTCAGCTCTGGAGTGTGTGTCTGGTCTTAGATTATTCACCACCAGAACACCTGGCAAATAGAAACCCTCCGAAGGAAGTGATTGCTGGAGAACAAAAACAATAAATGAAAAAGGAACTCATTCTATACTTAATTCATGCTGATAAATCAAATACTGTAATGCCATTAATGATCCACTGGCAAGCCAAGTAGTGTAATTATCAATTAATATTTATTAATAGCATTGTCAGTGGCTATTTTATAAAGGTTCCATTTGTATGCACAGATGGACTTACTTTGTAGGTCTAAATTTTATGAGCTCATACATTAGCTACATCACGTTTAAGTGGTTTGTTATTAAAACATTGTGCATATTTTATCTGAGTAAATATCTTAAAAGATAATCAAAGAAAAAATGAAAATTCTTGTAAATTGGGAAGATTTATCAGAGCATTTAGATAAGAATTGGAAGGAGCCGAGGAAAAAGTGGATCAAAGAAGATCCATGCCTAAATGTATAAGAAGCACAAGGATGAGAGGATCAAGCCTAAAGATCATTATTTTGAAGGGGAAGATAGTGTGCTAGAGAAACTGATTGGGTCCCAAAGTTCTGTAAGGGCTCCCAGGTGCTGGTGTCCCCTGTGGTTCCTAGGAATTACTTCAGGTGATCAGAGCACAGCTTTGGGGTGGGAATGAGGAATTATATGTACTTGACTTTCCTGGGTGTGGAATACTCGCCTTCACGGTAAAGTTGCATGACCCAAGGGTGTTATAATTACACTAACGACAGTTCAGTTAAGTCTCAGATTTACCATGACAGTTTAGCAGGAGGCTGAGTCTTTGCAAAAGGTGAACACATTCCTTGTTAATCAAAGAATGGTGTTTTACCTTTTCTTGACTTGAACCAATGGCTATGGGCTAAGAATCTGATTTGTCCCGTGCAAATTACAAAGCCTCCTCTAGAATTCTGAAACCTTATTCTATGTTTAATTCTCAATGGACAAGTACACATTTCACCAGAAGTGACCCTAGATGTTTCTGGATTACTGCAAAGAAGGACATCTAGGACACAAGTCAGGCTTTTGACCTAAGAGGAAGTTTGTTTGCAAAGGTAGGCTTACAGCTCTTAAACTCAACCTGGTTCCATCTCACACAAATGTGAACAAGTCTGTTAGGAGGTTTTCACAGAAGCATTGCTTGTTGAGGCCTCAGAGAAAGTCAAATGGAGATGAGCAACGTGCAGGGCCACACTCACAGGGATGGCAGGAGCACTTATCAGTTGTGAGTTCTCAGCTCATTAGATTCCTGCAAGGTGGCCGCCTTATGGAGGCCCCAGTCAGTAATGTACTGGAAACAGGGAAACTCACACCACACTCCAGTGCACCCTGTGCAGAGAAGTGAGGCTTTCCCAGGATGGTAATTTATATTCCAGTGAAGGAGGGTGGACTCATGTTTTGTAGTTGCAACCACAGATTTACTTAGATTGATGAGGTGTCCCAGAACTGTAAAGTATTCTTCTATTGCAGTATGTACATCTATGTATACATAGATAAGTGGATGTAGACAGAGATTTCAGTTGGAGACTTGAATCGCTGAAGCAGTGTTTATCAGCTGCGCAATGTTGCTAATCCTGTACCTGGCACTCAAGCAGAGCAATTCAGTAAGACACAGGGCGTTTGTGATCTTCAGAGACACTCCGCGCTGTTCTTGTAGAGCTACAGAGATTGCTGTTGTGAATGCCACTACTATTTAAGGGAAGAACTACAGTAATAAAAGTACATCTGGATGTCCTAGTGCTTGCCGTGGCCATACATGCAGCTTGCCTCGGAGTCTAGGGAGGGTTTGATTAAGCACCAGGCCAACCCACTATGAGAAAGCTCTCTGGCATCTCCCAGCTGCCATTCAGAATAGAAAGCCCAGGATGTGATGTGTCAAAACAAGACCCTTCAGCACACTGTGGCAACGCAGCTGTCACTGAGATATGTAAGTCTCCAGAGGGAAATACTCCAACTGTTTCCATGGTAGAATGAATACAAATACCAAGCTCCAGTCCGATTTGAACATTTTTAACCCCTCAACAAGGCATGCCACATTAACTGTGCAGATGAATAGAATTGACCCCTACCTGTTCTTGTCCTAGATTGTTGGCATCTTCTGGAGGCAGGTTTCTCTTAGTTTGTGTGAGAGAGACAGGTACCATTTGGAATCCCTACACATCTAAGACATGCAGCTGCTGTTTCCTTAAATCAAGGTAAAATTGGTTTTGACAGATCCGCCAGGGTATTTCAAAGAGATGATTTTCACAACCTAAGCTTAAAAGAGTGACTGTTTTATTTATTCCACAATATTGAGATTTTTATATTTATTACTGCAAAATTATAAGGCCTAAATTTATAGTAAAACTTGAAAACTTTGAACTTGTAGCATAAATGTCAACAAAATCCAGTGAATAACTTAGTGCCTGGGTAAGCATTTTCTTTGCCAGGCCTGGTGGTTTACATCTGTGATCCCAGCATTTGGGAAGCTGAGGCAGGAAGTTTACCACGAGTTTGAGACCAGCCTGAGCTACATAGCAAGAATATAGAATGGTATGTTCAAGTATGTAGAAATGAAGCAGTTTGAGAGCCAATTCAATATTTTTTTAACTGCAGATTAAAACTTCCTGAAACACGCTGGAGGTGTGGCTTGGTGTTAGTGCACTTGTCTGGCACGTGTGTGAGGCCATGTGTTCCACCCCAGCATGGATAAAAACAAAGGTGAAAACTGTTCTTAAAATGTAGGAAATGTAGTTTCATTTCATACAAAATTGTTAGTTTTTATTCTTGATATAACTCGTTCTAATAAATATTATAAATAATCTCATCATAAACAAGGCATGTATTAGTCCAAATTATATCTGAGATTTTGCAGACCTGCACTTGTAGGATTTCACCCTTATAATAGCAAAAAGAAAAAAGAAACATTAGCTTCAATTAACACTACATCAAGAACCATCATAATGTCGTAACTATTTTTCACCTTAATATAATATTGTTGACTGTATTCTGACTTTAATTTAATTTTAATATATCTATGAGATACATGTGTTTTATACTCATATAGTAATCAATAGATATATAGCATTTAATTATATGAGTAATTATCAATATATTATACATCTCTGTATATGTAAAATAATATATGACAAGCAAATAACCATGGTTATATATTCAATAACCATAATTAAAAGGACACTTCTAATATATCTGTATTTGTTTTATTTTTTATTTTTTGGCGGAACCGGGGATTGAACTCATGTATTTGTTTTATTAATTAGAATGAAATGTCCTATTATTTAGAGGCAACTTGTATCAATTTGTTTCACTAGTTTATCTCAGAGGAAATTCTAAATTCATTAATTCATCAATTTAGTCAAGTATATTCATTCTATGTAAAACTATTCAGTAAGTGAGTTCTTGTACTGTATGTGTTTATAAATTAAGAATTTATATATTCTGAAATATTTGTAAGCCATCACTGAACTATGAAATAACCTTGAAACCTCTACATGTCATTTCTTCGTTGCACTGTGGTAGAGTTGTTTTTTTTTTTTTTTTTCCTGAACACCTATCATATTCCCCAGATGGCTCAGCCATCAGCACTGGCAGATCATGAATAATATTTTAGCTTGAACAGATGTAAGCAATTTGTATTTTTTCCCCTTTTTGAACCAGCTTTGTTTGGATGAATCAACTGGAAATTGAAACTTACGTAGAATTTCTGTTTGCAGAGGACCAATGTTTTCCCACACTGGAATATGCAGGCAGCTCTTAAATATAGACAAGAGGAAACTAGACAGAGTGTGTGAGAAAACAAGCTGGAAGATCACCGTGTAGTGTTCCAATGAGGACCCAAGTTCCTCAGTCTGTAGAAAGGCAGAGAGAAAGTAGTTTTGTATCATTTCAAACCGATCAAATGTTCATCAAGTCGCCTATGCTTTTCTCTGGTGAGAACATTTTTTAAGAAAAGTAGAGTTCTGGAAATACAGGAAGTACTGATGAGCAATTTTCCTGGCAAGGATATGTTTGTTCTATTTTATGTATTCATTAAAATTATAGTTTGACCCAAATACAGTCAACTCAAACAACCCTTGCTGATAATTAAGGGTTAAGGAAGAC
This sequence comes from Octodon degus, assembly GCF_000260255.1. Classification (NCBI taxonomy): domain Eukaryota; kingdom Metazoa; phylum Chordata; class Mammalia; order Rodentia; family Octodontidae; genus Octodon; species Octodon degus. The sequence continues at coordinate 24,256,249 of NW_004524585.1, forward strand.
TGGCAACATGCTACAAGTTGGTTAAATGACCTTTGTTTAAAAATGTGATATCAGATCTGGGCAGATTGGTGCATGTCTGTAGTCCAACTTACTCAGGAAACTGAGTAAGGAGTTTCAACTGAACTCAAGAGTTGGAGACCAGTGTAGTCAACACGGTGATCCCATCTTCAAAAACAAACAAACAAAAAGCTCCAGAAATGATTCCCAAAAATACATCTTGATGCTACAGACAAAAAATATATGCTTATTTATACATTGATATCCTGTTTGTAGACATCATTTCCTCAATAAAAACAAGTTGCTAAGCATAGCACACAACTGAATATCAAAAGGTTATTAACTATCATTAACTTCCTCTTTTGGATTGTATCATTTAATACTTACTATTTACCCAGGTCATTCTCTGAATTCCAAGTATCCTTTGATCACCAACTGTCAGGCCAAATGCAAAAGGGATTTGTTTCACTTGTACAAAATGTAGGACCACTGGAGAACTCCCTCAAATTTTAAATTTTAAATTCCAGCCTTCTCTTGTGTTGAGTTTTATTAATTGTCTTTATTTAAAATACAGATAGATAGATAGATAAATAGATAGATAGATAGATACCAACTGAAATATTTTATAGCTCTCTTATTAAACACCATTAGCAGTGCAAAGTAAGATCTGTTATTACTTTCAACTTAGTCTTACTTTTTCAGTATTGAAGTGGAAGTTATTCACTATTCATTTCTTGAACAAGCATTTCTGAGGTTCTTATCTTGCTTTCAGTACTCTACATATATTTGTGAATTGTGGAAGTTTACACGAGCGCTGGAGTCAGCACACAGAGCAGAGCCGTGGGTGCGCAGGAGCAGAAGGCAGCGGCTGGCCGCCTGTGCTGCGCACGCGCTCCTGGACCACTCACAAGTTGCTCCCCTTCAGAATTTTCCTCCCACGTAGGACTGATCACCAGACAAGAGATTGGAGATGCTTCCCTATGCAAATACTCCTCTTAAACAACGACAAAAGTGTTTCCAATCACATTTTCATTTTAAAGAAAATTATGTTTCAGTTTTAAAATTTATTGCTATGGAGTCTAAGCTAACTATCCATAGCAACTTATATTTTTCCCCTAGAGGCTGAAAAAATGTTTGTGACTCTCATGGTTGAGTTCCTGTTATATCAGTACAGCCAAAGGAAAACAAATCGTATGAAATAAAAGGGTGTCTTAGTGCTTTAGATTTCTATGAATTTTATGGTTTCTGTATTAAGTTGAATTGTATAGTTAACATTCAGGATGAATGATTTTCCGCTGCCTTTTGAAATTGATCGAGTCCATAAAAGTAAAAACGTAGCTATTGATTTTTTTCATTTTTCATTTATAGTGCTTCTGTTTTCAGATGATTTTCAAGTCTTAGTTGTGTAATGTAAGCAAATCACTAAGGTTTTTAAACAAAAGCAAAGAGTTAACCTAAACTGAACTCAGATTTTCAAATTGAGCGTCACAGAAGCATGTGCAGAGGTAATAGGATTGAACTATCTTAATGTAGATGTAGTAAATGATATATTAAATTTCTTATTTAGAGAGATTTATAATGCAATGAATTATCTGTACAGTAGCTTTCAGTTTCTTCAGCACTGCAGATGTTCAAATGTGTTATTCTAATTTATAGAGCAGAAATCTAAAACACAGACATGAGCATGACTGGTCAAGCCTGACAATGTAAAAGAGACAGAGGTCACACTTTGCTAACTGATTTCACTCTAAATTCAAGAGTTTTCCCTTATATCAAAAGTGTCAAATTATTCAGCACCATAAAGTTGATTTCATTCTTCTGAAATATTTTTTCTACTTCTAATGTTAAAAGTTCTAGTACTAAGTAGGTGATACATAAACAATGCATAGTTATAGGTAGTAAATCATTGATAAGTGAATGATTTCTATTTTACATTATTATTCACTGCTCTTAGTGTTTGTAATTCTTGAGTTTTGCAAATATTTTAATAACAGTAAGAGAAAATGTTTGCTCTGCAAATGTAGCTCCTTACCAATATAAGGCATTAAAAATTTAATATTACATTTTTATATGACAGCTTTGGTATATAATTGATATACTATAAAATTTTCCATTTAAATTATGAAATGAATTGTTTTAGTTTATTGGTAGAATAATTTGGAACATATTCTTTACTATATTCATCAATAATTGATAAATTCAAGGGCCAGCCAAATAGCTCAGTGGATTAAAGTGCCTGTAATCAGGCGCAGGGGCCAGGGGTCTGATCCCCAGGCCTCCTATGATGGACCCCGCCCCTGGGGCGCCTGAGACAGCAGTTGAGACTGGGCATGGTGATGTGCACCTGTAATCCCAGCTCTTAGGAGTCTGTAAACAGGCGGATCACTACAAGTCCGATCTAGCAGTGAGACCCTAAACATCCTATATAGACCCTTCCCTACAATACAAAAAAAAAAAGTTGATGAATTAAATTCTTATAGGTCATCAAACTTAGTAACCATTAATTAATTTTCTGCCTATGTACAACATTCTAGTTTACTTCATGTAAATGGAAGTATACAGAGTGTATTCTTTATAGTTGCTCTTTTTATTTGCTAGTTTTTGTTTCCTTTCTGTCATAGTGCAGACCAGTGCCTACTTTGTTTGTCCTATGTTATTCTATCACAGAAATATAACCCATTTTATTTGTGCATTCATCAGCTGATGAAAAGATAGATTGCTTCTGCTTTTAGATATTTATATTACTGTGACTATAGTAATTGACATGCAAATTTTGGCCAGACAAAATATTGGAGTTCTCTTGAATATTGCCTGAGAGAGGTTTAAGAAACACAAAGGCATATTTTCTCAATAACTATTGCAAAAGGGGAAAAGATATTGCAAACATTCCAGATACGCTTTGGAATATAGGAAGGTCCAGTGGAAATTTACAGCCAAGAGGAAGAGTGAAGCATGAAAAATTAAGGGTAGACATCCAGGGTAAGAAGATTCTAATAGCCCAAAAAGAACTCTTCTTCCTGAAGACAGGTAAAAGTCTAGGCATCAGAGCTGTGGAATGAAGAAATTTATTATCAGGCAGCGGCAGGTATCAGTGTGAAGGGAAATCTCATTATATTGACTTAGCACCATTTTTGCTAAAATTAGATTTAGCAGAGGTGGATGTGGGAAACCAATATTGAGGATTAATTGAGCAGAGGGCTTATGAGAGCAACTAAAGTTTGATGGAGGAAAGACATTTTTTTCAATATATACCTAGAAGTACAACTGCTAGCACCATACACTAGCCCTTTGAGAAACTTGTAGAATGTTTTTCAAAGAGGATTGACCATTTTCTTTTTTCTCCCAGAATGTATGAAGTTCCAATTCTACTATCAACATGGATTACTTAATTTTTGATTACAACCATTTTATTTGGGATGAAATCACATTTCATTCTAGTGTTGACTTGTCTTTCACTGATGACTGATAATGCTGAACATCTTTTCTCTACATTTTGATCATTCATATCTGTTTTGTGAAAACATCTATTCAGATCATTAATCATTTTTCAGTTTGTTTAATTAACTTGTGTTTAGTTTTTATTTAATTATTTGACTCAGTTGAGTTGTAAGCCTTATGTATGTATTTTGGAGGATAGTTCTTTAGTAAGTATATGACTTACTATTGTTTTCCCACTCAGTGAGCTTTGGTTCAACCTGCTTTTAATTTTGAAGCGATCCAGTTTATCTATCGTTTTCTTTTCTTGCTTAAGCTTTTGTTGTCATATCTAAGAAGACTTAGCCTAAGGATGCTGTACTTTATTCTTATATTTGTATTTCTTCTTCTTAGAGTTTCAGTTCTTAAATTTAAAAAGATGAGCCACTATAATTTGTGTAATGGCATGATAAAGGGGTTGAAATTAATGTTTTAGTAATACAACTTACCTGGATAATATTAGAAACATCATAACAAAGGAAAATTTCAAACAATTACAGGTTGTTACACAAGTGCCTGACTTGGTAGTACTCTTTTCATCATTGTTTTTCATGTCAAAGAATAGTGTATTTTACATTTTTTTTAGCTGTATTGTTTTTGGAAAATTCCCTACACTCATATTCTTCCATTTGGCAGCAGTTTATTAAACGTGGCTTATGTTAGAAGAGTCTGCCTAACAGTAGGACAAATATATGTATTTTTTTTTCTTTTGGAACCAGGGCTTGAACTCAGGCCCTTGTGCTTGCCAGGGAAGCACTTATTCTACTGAACCATCTCCCTGGCCCCTTGGACAAAAATATTAACATTGACTCTAAAAAAGAAAAAAAACTCCGAATGGAGGAATTAGTGTTGATTCTATTAGAGTGGCCTTTCATGAAACAGAAATGATAGATAAAGGAAAGAAATAGGCATTTACTAAAATTTGAAGAATACTGTGTGTCATTCAGTGGCCCTTCACACTATCAGTAGTAAGAACTGAAAACTACTAATCCAACTTGGGCAGCAGAATTTACAGGCGGAGCATTCCTGGGGAGAGGGGTGTGAATCAGATCCCAAGGCCTCACGCAGGCCTTCCCCCTTATCCTTCATTGAGGTCTCCCTTGGCTGGAAGCCCCATTCATTCCTGGTTTATACGTTCAAAGAAAGCCCTTTACTGAGTTGTAAATTTATGCCAGGGACAGAGGCATGTTAAAGGTGCAGTCACTTCAGCATCTGAAACATTACAGCAGGCGTAAAAATAGTCTAAACTCAAGTAACCTCTTCACATGCTATTCGTTTAATACTTGCTGGGAAAACTTTAAAGAACTATTTAGAATTTGCTTGTGGCTATCTTAGTTCTATTTCTTCACTTGGCTTTGAGAACACTGATGTTTGTCTGATGTTTGGTTGGGATTCTTTTCAGGCCAGAGTTTCTGTTATTGAATGGAATATAGATCATGTTTGTCGCCCCTTGGTCCTTTTGAAATGGATTTTAGCACAACTCTTATCTGGGAGGTTAATGGAACCTGACATTGATATAAATTGGGCATATCCATTTGTAAATAGTCCAAATCAAGCAAAAATGACATAATCAAGCCATTAGAAAAGCTGTTTACAAAGTCAACAAGCTGTGTTCATAGTAAAATAGACTTTTATTGGGAAATCGTCCTTTGTGGGGGCTGGTAGAATTATCATTTCAAAGTGGTAAATTGGACTAAATGTTAATATAAAGATAAGATTTTCATGGCTGAATGTCCTCTTTTATTTTCTTTAGCCTGTGCCGGGATTAAACCCAGGGCCTGACACATGCTAGAGAAGCACCCGGCCACTGAGCTGCATTCCCACCCTGTCCACTGTCATCATCTTCCACTTGTTAATCTATTTACTGAACTTAGGTAGGGGATACCTATGTTCAAATTCTTCACTCTTCCATGAGATTATTTCACTCTAGGACTCTATGGCCTAATAAGACATGGTTATGGTGCTTCTTTTCAATCTTAGGGACACAATATAAGCTATATATTATTTTTAATTTTTAAAACCAATTTGTTCTGATAATTTAGTGAACTACATTTGCCTTTCCCATCATGCTTCAAAAGATCATTTTCCTTTGGCTTCCAGTCTTCCACTTTTTGTACATCATCACTTCCTCCTTCTGGCAGTTTTGGTTGTGTGCTCCAGTTTCTTTTTACAATTTAAGTAGCATGAAAGAGAAAGTCATTAAAACTTGTGATATGATGCCTATTTTAATTTTGTTGGAGTTTTTATTTGCCAGTTTCAATTTTAAGCATTATATTTGAGAATTTCTAAAAGATATCTTTAGAATCCATGTAAGGATAATAGATTAAGAAGAAAATATTCCTCCAAAATCTAGCCAAAACCATAATGATTTGCATCATTTTATGTAAGTTTGGAGAGGTTTATTTTAATTCCCTTCGGGATTCTAACATGCAATTAGACTCTAGATGATTTCCTTTGTTATTTTTAATTTTCCTACTTCTCCTTTTTCTGTTGCATCATTGTTTTTTATTAGCTTTACTTTTGATTTTTCATATTCATAAATAGCGAAAAATCATTTTTTGTGATCTTGTGGGTAAACAAGATTCAGTGACCTGTAGTCACAAGTCTTACAGGAAGCCAGAAACAACGTTGTAAGTTTTTCTATAGAGATAGTTTTAAGAAACCTTCCTACAATGTGACAGAAGAGAAATCCTGTACATCATGTCATCAGATAAAGCGGTAGCAATTAGGGAATGGAAGCAAAATCTAAAAATTAGACTCTGCTATAGTTGGATGAACACCATTGCTCCTCAATCTCAATTCAGAATATTTATGAATATTTATAAACCCAAGTTTCAAAGGTACTCATACCTTACTAAGAAGCTCATTTTATTTGTGATCAAATGGGAACTGAATATGCTTCAGTACGGTGCTGAGGACCACAGAGACAGCAAACAACAGGATAAACCCAGATGTTGCTTTCTTCACTGCTTTCCCACTACTGAACATTAAGACTGCCAAGTTTTGGATGTCTTTCATTTTATTGACATTAAACTTCAGTAAATTACCAGCAAGTGAGTAAGTACACATTAAATTCTTAGGGTGTATCCAGCATTGTATCCAGATACAAAATTGAAGCCTCACTTTCTCTCTTCTATTTTCACTACACAATGTATGAGTTCTCTATAAATGTGTAGTGAATCTTCCTTTATAGAGATGAAACATACCCTGCACTTCATATTCTGCCTTGCTAATGAGGCAGACAACCAATATTCAAAATTTTTTGTTAAGGAAAATTTGCTTATTATTGAATTCCCTTGTTCCAAGCCTATTGTAATATGAGCAAGGAAGAATATTTTCTGCTGCCAGTGGTTTATTGATGCTACCAAGTGTGTTTCTTTCAAACTAAATGTTCTCCAGTGTCAAATTGAAAGAGTAAAAGCAGGGTAAGAAATATTTGTACCACAGAAATGGACAAATGCTGTAAATCATTAGCATAGTCTCTTTTCTGCCACCGTCTGCTGTTAAACACTTGTGCACATTCAAGTATACAGGGGTTGATTGAGCAGAATAGTTATTTTATTTACTGAGTGAGAAATCTACCTTTTATGAAGTACAAGTGATATTATATAAATAGCTTCTAGTTTATATTACAGGATTTTATGAGGATTATTTAAAAGTATTTAGACACTGTATGCAGAGAATTATCATTATATCAGTAACATAAGTTATTTGCTGATTAATATGACAGACACTTGGTGAAAAAAAGATATAATCTCAGCCTTTATTTGCAACCAACCTGACAATGTTTATAGCCACATAAAAAGAAAGGTGTAATATTCAGAGCTTGAAAGGGTAAAGCTGCTCTCCTATAGTAGAGGCCAATGGCATACATATTTACTAATTTTCATATAGGGATTATTTCATAGAATATATTATTCTATAATGATTTTTCTACTCAATTCTATGTACAGTATTAACCCTAAACCTTGCTCCACTTCAGGAGCCTTGGAAAGGGACCTAATCTTCTGGTCTACTATGCCTATACCATTGATAAGACATTGTACTCTAGGAAAGGCAGGCAAAGAGAAGACTTTTTGTTTTATAATTTTCATCTCCTACTTAATACAGAGCTCTGCATACAAAGGGCACATAGAAAAAATATTGATAAATGACCTCTTGAGGTTATAAATTTCTGCTTTCATTTTAATGACACTTCAGCATACTTCGGGAAGCCCTGCTTATAACTGCAGGGAAATTCTTAGCCTTTGATATAATGTCACTGCCTTTGGCATTTGCAATGTGGGTAAATAAATTACATATTAGAACCACAAAATCGTCTTCTGACTTCAACTACTTGGAGAGTTTACCTTAGAAAAAGTGGATCTATTATATTGGTTAGATCTTACTTTCTGGGAAAAAAAAGTCAAAGAAGTTCCCTACAAAACATACATCACTTCTGCCATCAGCCTATAAATGACAATATCATGCAGATGTTTCTTTTTGCAACCAGTGACCTCTAGGTTGAAAACATTTTCAACCTCCTGCTGTCCCGAGTTGAGTGCTCCCAGGAGGCTGAGACTTTCAATTCCTTGTTAGTGGAAACTGAGATGATTGCAGCCAGATAGATGCAGTTTAAATTCTGTTGCCTGTCACATTTTCTAGGAGCTTAAGCTGCTTACTTCCCATTCGCTGCTGCCCTCCCCAAGTTTCCTTGTCCTCCTGTGTCAAATAAGAATCACTCCGAATTTGATGCTCAGAAGCAAAGGAAGAAAGAAGTATAGAGCTGATCACAAGAATTGTGTCTGGTCAGTTATAAATACCCAATAAACTACTATTCTGTTCACAATCTCACAATACTCCATGGCTTTCCCATTAACTTGCCAAGCCACACTAAATACGCCTTTCTGTCTCTTTGGTTCTTCCCACTAGAATTAGAGTCGAAAATCATTCCTTCTTGCTTCTCTGGGATACTATTAAGACTCATATGCAGTGGAATGAATTATTTTCAATGAATACCCTGCTGAAATTCCTATTTTTCTGTAATTTATTATTAATCATGTTTTTTGTGGTAGCACAAGTTATCTCACAATCTTATACAACCTTAAAAGGTTTAATTAAATCTATCAAAATAATTTTAACACAGTATTAAATTTTATGCAATTTAAGAAAACAATTCAATTTACACAGTATATTACAGACCAAGAATATGCAGAAAAGAATATTTTAACATTTGGGAAGAAAACAGTAGATGTATTTAATTGAATCAGTATCTTTGCCTTAAGCTTTTTACTATAGTGTTAAACCACGTATACTTCACATATGAAAGAACTAATATATTGACAAACATACGGACTGAAATATTCCATAGAATATGTTTATTTTTCTGTGCTGTAATGTCTGATGAAATGTCACCATGGATGGTCTCTGTAGGTTCCTGGGAATGGAGATGCAGATATCTTTGGCAAAGATGAATCATAGAAAGTGAATTCTTCAAAAAAAAAAAAAAAAAGAAAGAAAGAAAGAAAGAAAGAAAGAAAGAAAGAAAGAAAGAAAGAAAAGAAAAAAATAACCTGGGGCCAGCTAAATAGCTCAGTGGATTGAAGCGCCTGCTTAGGCAGATGCAGTGGCTTGGGTTTGATCCCTGGCCTGCTGTGCCGGTCCCGCCTCCTGGGTGGGCGCACTGAGCCAGAGATTGAGACTGGGTGTGGCACATGCCTATAATCCCAGCTCTTGGGAGGCTGAACACAGCCGGATCACTACGAGTCTGATCAATATAGTGAGACCCTGTAGACCCTTACTAAAAAATGCAAAAAACCGACGACAACAACAAAATAACCTGTGCTATCGTGTGTGTCCTAAGACTCTCCGCAGCTCACCTCTGCAGACTTCATGGAATCAAGCACAAAACTCAGCCATGAGGAACCAAACACAAGAAAATAAATAAAGAATAATCCTTTGAACTAAGCATATAAAGTTGTACCTTGACTCACTTTTCTTGATAGAATTTTTAAAAAGAAATCTATAAACAGAAAATTTGCTTATCACATAGCATTAAATTACAATATGTGCCACAGTGAGATTCTATTTTTTTAATGTAAATTTCTTTCAGAAATTGTCCGATTTGATCTTTTGGAAGAAAAAGAAGATATTTAAGGGAGAAAATTATGTTATTGCTGAACTTTTAAACTACTTTAAATATAAATAATGAGCAGTATTCCTTGTAAGCTAATATATTTGTTCTAAACACTCATCAATATATGCAGCTGTAAAGCAGCAGTTTTGCTTTTCTTTCTAAAATTTTGAGTGTGTGACACTGTCAGGCGCCTCCACCTGTCAGATGATCATTATCCGATTTTAGGGTTAGATGACATCTAAATGATTACTGGCTTTAAAATAAGGAAGAATTTATTAAATATATTCTTTGATTTGTATTACAATCTGAAAGAAGGCAAAATTGTAGAAAAACGTGTCAGAGAACATAGGTCAGAGGCATAAGTGCCTGCCTGGCAACCATGAGGTCCTGAGTTTGATACCAGTACCAAAGCGGGGGGGAAGTATACAAAAGTGAAGTGAACTCAATAGACTAAGCGCCTGTTTAGGCAAATGCAGGGACTAGGGTTCGATTCCTGGCACCACAGACTGCGACGGCCCCACCCCCAGGCACTCTGAGCCTGCCACTGAGTGGAACAAAGCAACACACGCCTGTAATCCCAGGACTGGGGAGGCTGAAACAGGAAGATCATTATGAGTCTGAGCTGTGTAGTGAGACCCTGTACCAAATACAATAAAAGAAAGAAAAAGAAAAGTGAAGTGGAATCAGAACAGGACTCAAAATGTTTAACACAGTTGCCTGAACAGAGATTTTTAAACCACAGTGAGAATTTCATAGGTAGAGGAAACTACAAACCCCACAGCCGAATGTTTATATTTCTCAGCCAAGGAAACTTGAAACACCGTCATTGAGGTTAAGCAACATGACCACACCATGCAGCCCTAAGAAAGATGGCCCAAGGGACAAGTGAGAGCGGGGGATGGGAGTGAAGCATGCCTTGTTTTAGAATATGTTCAGTGCTCATAACACTTGTGTGTCAAATATTATCTTGTGTTTGTTAATATATTTCTAACTTTCTATATTAATGAAAAAATGTTCTATATTAAATATTTTAAACTTAGGTCCAATCCAAAATTGGGCATCTGAGATAAATGCATAACTCCCAAATGAAGAAATACAAATGGCAAATGAATAAGTGAACAAAGTTCAACACCATTGGTCATTGGAGAGATGCAAATTAAAATAACACTGGGATTGCACCTCATTCCAAAAAAGAATGGCTGTCATCAACCAATGACAAGTGCTGGCAGGGCTTTGGGGGAGAAGAAAACATTCTTCACTGTTGGAAGAGTGCAGGCTGGTGCAACTGTGAAGATTCCTAACAAAACACTAGGATTTGAGGTTCCATTCAACTCAGCTATTCCTCTTCTGGGTATCTTCCCAGAAGAATTAAAAACATTATATTACAGCAATAGATGTGCACCCATGTTTATAGCAGCACAATTTGTAATAGCTAAATATTGGAAGCAAGCCAAACTCCCATCAACTGAGGAATGGGTAAAAAAAGATGTGGCATTTTCATACAGTGGATGTAACTTGAGACCATAAATAAAATCAGTCGGACTCACGTATGTATTCATTGCATTGTCTCCCTGGTGTGGGAAGCTGAAAGAGTAAGATACAAAAAGTACAACAGATACCGTGAAATGAGAAGAAATTCAAAAGGATGAAAGGAAATAGGATGGGGAGAAAGGAAAAATAGGGATGAAAAAGTAAACAAATACATGATAATTTTACTATTTGTTTCTCTTGGTTCATTGAAAAGTTTGTGCTAATATTATTTGGAGAACATATTAAGTCCATATTGGACTCTGAGTAACTAGTTTAAAGATAACAGTACTCAATGCATTAACTATTATTGTTCCCCTACTATGAAGCGACTTTCCCAACGATGAATAGGCATTATGTCAGAGATTTCAACCACAGCATCCAATTGAAAATCAGTCTGCTGTATTACACTGATTTGCCAGGCAGAGACATTCCAAGTTTGTGTTTGTTTAAAGTAGTAACTGAGATTAATTTTGGGGGGGAAAGTAGTTAAATATTGTGGTTAGCAAGAGTAGACCTTCATTGCTGGGAGCAGTGAGGTCTATGGAGGATATTGCATTTATAAAAGGATAGATTTTCAATGTAAACATAAATTTCAGAGAAATTTTGTTTCTTATAAAACAGAGATTATCAAAATATTAAAGCAAACTGAAAGAAGGAGGGAAAGAAGAACAAAGGGGGAGCAAGGAAATACTTTCAGTATTAAAACTTAACTTAGTGGGTGACATATTATGGATACATCTATGAATGACTATAATAAATATTAAGGTCCACCTAAGCTGAAGAAGGCAAGGGATGCATATTTTATCATTAATTAGGTCTACATGGGTAGATGAGAGCAAATGTAATTCTTCCTTGCACATTTCTTTTCCTTCATATATTCTACAGAAAGTCTGCATGGATGTTATAATTCCAAAAATCAGCTTACCTAAAAAGAAATGCGTGCATGGAAGTCAGACAATTTACTAATTGAAAATGTTGCTAAATTTTAATGTATAATATAGCAGTTAAATTTGATGTAAAATGATGAGGTATTGCACTAAATTACAATGTAAATGTTTCACTGTCGGTACACTCCTTTCTTTTGGGGCATGTCAGTTACACAGAATAATGGGTGCATGTGTACAACAGACTCCAATCATTTCCACCCCTCCAGTAATCCCCTTACCTATACCTTTTCTCTAAAGTTTACTTTCTACTTTCCTATTCTCTCCCTCTCTCCCTCCTCTCTCTCTCTCTCTCTCTCTCTCTCTCTCTCTCTCTCTCTCTCTCTCTCTGAGTTTCTGAGTCTGGCTTATTTCATTTAGCATAATGTCTGTATGCTATTTTTATTACAATTTCCTAAAGATAGTTTTTGAAACAGGTTAAAAAACTTGGTGCAGAACATTAAAATTTTTAAATGTTACCATGCGTAATGGAGAGCTTCAGATAATTTTTTTTTAAAATTTTACTCTGTACTGTTTGTATAGTTATCAAAGTGATTTAACTTATTATGCTAACAGAATGAAAGAATATACATGCTAGTCTTTTGTGAATGTGGAATTTTTTCTGGTTAAATATTGTATCTCAATAATTTAGATTGACTTGCAGACTTTCTTGCATGGCATAAGAATTACTGTAGATCTCACTGCCTGTGTTTATGTCTGTTTTTTTTTTAATTTCACAAAATGAAATTTTGAATTGCAGGTGATCTTAAATCTTGTACTGCCTTAAGGTTTTTGACCAACTTATCTGTTACAAGTCAGTGTGATTTATTAAAGTGTATTTTCCACTAATGCTTTTTTAGGAATCAATAGCATAAGTGGAATGTATTTTGTATTGTTTCCACAAAACTGTCTGAAAAGTTGGTAGTTTATTTTCCTTTGAAGTTATTCAATCATTACAAAAGTTTCTTTTTTCTTCTACTAGTATTTCTACAGGTCAGTTAATTAATCTGTCTTAAACTACATTGACTCATTTAGAACAAGACAATACTGCATTTCTAAAGCATCTCTACTCTTTATTTGCAAGCAGGATACTTTGCAATCAGTTTAATTTTCAAGATATGTCACTGATTGCTCCAGTGACTTTCATGTTTGTATTATCTTGTGAGACCTTCTGGATTAAAAAAATTGATTGAACATCTTTGACACTGTTTCGAAGAATGTAAATTAATAATTTTTCTTTTAACTTTTCTTTCCGACTTAGCAGTTTCCAAATCATACTGCCTGCAGAAGTTGCTTTGGTATTTATTCATTCCAATCCAAATACAGTTACATTAACTTCTAGAAAATCTTTCCGTATTTATGAAATGGAAAACATTTACTGAGGATACGATAGTGGAATCCCATACAAATAATAAAGCACTATGCTGTTTCCTGCTGGTGATGTTTTTCTCACTGTAGAAAAATTCAGCCTAACTTTTTACTGCCAACTTATTAATAATCATTAATATTTCTTGATGGTAATAATAATTTTATGACTGAGTTTAAATTCACTTAGCCTACCTTAAAAGTTCATAAAGATACCTATTTAAAATCTACCCAACTTCATCAGGTAACACTTACAACCATTCACAGACAGATCACATAAAACTTCTCGTGATAATCATGTTAGGTGAAAAACTCCTGCTTTTTTAGGACTAGACTTTTAGCCACATCACTATTTTCAAAGCCATCAAATTTCAGCTTAACTATACTCCTTGAATTGAATTTGTCTTTTTTTTTAACAATGTATAGGCTTTGATTTTTACCCTTGCAGCTACCTTAAGATGAGAAAATTTTCAGATGGTTTCCTTTGAAAACTCCTTATACATCTTTACTAGAACAAGCTTTCTCAAGACAATTGTTACAATTTCAAAATGCAGTGGGCATCATTTGCATAATCAGGCCCTGAGTTTCATCACTGAAAATAATAAAAGATGCAAAAGGCTAATGCTGATTGGAATAAGGGAGGAAAAGAAAGATTAAGATAGAAAATGATAATGACTAAATATAGTTTCCCTGTTTTGGATATTTTTGGTGAGGCTGAAAGTTCAAATTTTCTGTGAGCAGTTGAAGTAAAGTAACCTTTTAAGGTTTGGGATGTTTTTATACGTGATGTGAAGATATATTTGATTTCTCTCTGGAAAGGTTTCTAAAAGCTTTAAAGAAAGAAAATAAGAAAAAAACTACTATGCTGAATCTGAAATTAAGCACATTAAACATAGTGGAGGTGCAAACCTAGCAACATCCTTCCCTTACATTGGGATGTCGGTGTATTTCTCCAAGTGGATGATATTGATAATGACATCAGCAACAATGACAAAACTAAAAGCAAATATCTTCTTAAATTTATTGTATCTGTCATTAGATGACATTTAAAGTTGGAGAAAATCTATACTCTTTCCCCTTTTACACTGTTGTTACAGTAGATCACTGTCTTTAAAGAAATGAATACTCCAAGAGCGTTGGAAATCCCCTTCCCTCCAGAGTTGATGATAATTAAAATAATATTTCCCATTATTTGCTCAAATATTTCTTACTGAGATAATTTTGTAAACTTTATACATAGAATACTTGTAGTAGAATGTTATCACTAAATTCTCTTTTTTCTTTCTTTCTTTCTTTCTTTCAGTTACTGGCTAACAAACAAAGTTCCCATCAAAAGACCCAGTACCGGTCTCCTCATGTACACGCTTGCTACAAGATTCTGCGATGAAATCCACCTGTATGGATTCTGGCCCTTCCCGAAGGACTTGAATGGAAAAGCTGTCAAATATCATTACTATGATGACCTTAAATACAGGTACTTTTCCAACGCAAGTCCTCACAGAATGCCATTAGAATTCAAAACATTAAACGTGCTGCATAATAGAGGAGCTCTGAAACTGACTACAGGAAAGTGTATGAAGCAATAAAGCACATTTTAGAACCTGCGGACAAACTGAAAATGCACTTCGTTTCTGAAGATGCTTCCGAAGAATTGAAAATAGGATCCAAATCAAAGCTGGGTGTAAGCATTCGCAAATTAACTGAAAGGTTGATAAAAGCAGTTCATATGAAATCCACTACCAGCTGAAGTAATACCTGCAAAGTGCTCTAAAAAATAAATATTGTGACTGCAAGGGTCCTAGTAAGTGCCACTTCCACTAAGAATACAGTTTGAATGTATAATCTGTAGTGTTTACAAGACCCAACAATGCACTTCTCATTAATTAACGAAGCAAAGATGTTCATCATCGTCGGGCTGCCGCCGCAACGCCAAGCACACCAGAAGAGAAATCGGGGAACACCACTCAGCCCTTGAGAAATTAAACCATCCTTGTCAGCAGAAAACACGATGCAAACATTTGAGCAGCGAAAGTTGGAAGAATAAACAACGCAAGTAAATGCCTTCAGTCAGGACTCCGATCTGATCATGAATTCTGCTTGTTTTTGTTTTTGTTTGTCCCTAGACTCTCTTTCGGTTGGAGTACTAGGTATTTAGAAATCTTTTCTGAGATATAAAAATAGTAAACACAATGAATAAGAAAAATAAATGTCAAGTAATAATTTCTACGGTCTTTTATATTTTTAAAGAAGCTATCACACAAGGATTTTTTAAGTTTTATTTTGCACAACTTTAAAACTGCAGTTTATTTTTCAGTGGTGTTAAAGGTACCAGCTAATCTGAACCCTTCGGTAATA
The DNA here is from genome assembly GCF_000260255.1 of Octodon degus. Classification (NCBI taxonomy): domain Eukaryota; kingdom Metazoa; phylum Chordata; class Mammalia; order Rodentia; family Octodontidae; genus Octodon; species Octodon degus. Next base: position 24,272,008 of record NW_004524585.1, read on the forward strand.
ATGAACCTTTCTGAAACAAAGAAGGTTCACATCATCTAAGATGGTAAAATTAGCAGACAAAAATTGCACTCATGGTACCAAAGATTATACTCATGTTTCTACACAACAAACCATACTCGTTTCATGAAAATAATGCTATTTACCTGAAAATGTTTTCATCCTACCAATGTAAAAGTTGTCTTTAAATGTTTTAAAATTTAACAGAATCTTTTTTTCATTTAAAGGAGAACTTCTATACCTTTTAGATTTGATAATTTTGTGTACACATTTCTTGCTTAGAATAAGTGTTTGATTGATAGCTGACTTCTGGGTCTTAGGTATTCTTCCTGTTGTTCAAACACAAAGATTGGCACGCTGTTTATATCATCACTAAACTTAGTGCAGAAATAACATGATTAATACAGTGTTGTTGATTAATTTCAAGACATTTGACAATGAAACTGTGTGTCAATCAATCCTACCTAAAATCCATTCAATTCCCCAATATATTCTCTACTCAAATTTACCACATTATAAGTGAATGTGTTCTTTAGGAAAAGCGGATTGATTCATAAAGTAATTTGATACAATTTAATGAATAAGAGTATTAGGCAGTTTTCTGGTAACGTACAGGGAGAGAATTCTGACGGCGCTTTTTTCTTTGGAAAGCAGAAGCACTGTGTTCTCACTTCTTCTCTGGCCAGGAACAACTTCTGTGCTTCTTGTTTCTTGGTGAATGCAATCTGGGGAAAGAAGAAATAGCAGGAGAAATAAGTTTGTTTTACTTCTTAGAGAAGGCATTCTGAGAAATAAATAAAGCATATATATATATATATGAATATATAAATAGATAGATATTCATGTTACCATGGGAAAGACTATCCATCATAGTGCAGTGTTCAGTATTTTTAATAATATGTGGTATTATTTTTTAAATGCTGTATGAAAGAACATAGGGATGAAGAAGACAGTATTTGTGCAAATTCATGTTTCTCTAAGAAACAAAAATGAAATCCATGTGGAAGAGCCACAGCTGAAAATGAATAGAACTTTAATGTACTTTTATCATGACAACATCTATCTATTGGATCTTTTAAAAGAAATCCTTACATTATTTGAATGTAAAGTTGAATAATTTAACAACAAATAAAACGCAGGTGGTTTATGGAATCTTTGGACTATGTGCAGATAATGTTGTTCTAATCACCTTTAACTTGAATTCAACAGAAATCGGAAAGTCACAAATAAATTCTTACATACACAGTCCACCTTGACACTCAAAGTATGTCTATAAAAGCAGCAGTCATGTACAATGCCTTGCATTTTTACTGTGTTTTCAACATATGCATTGAAACCATGTTAAGGCCACAATGAACCCATCTCAGCCATTCAGTGTTCTGCGCACTCGAGTCTAGCTCATAGATGCATTGGGTAGTGCCTTTTTAGCTTCGCCGTGTTGCTTTCTTACCCTATGCTTTGTGTTCTCTAAATACTCGCCCAGCTCAGAAAGTGTTCAGCATAAAAAAGGGCTTCAGTATTGACCGAGACTACTTTTGTTCATCTCAGGGAACTTTCGATACTCAAGAGTGAATTCAATTAAAGGTATTTAGTGTTCAAAGAAGACACACTACACACGACCATTTCACTCCCTGTTGTAAACTGTGCCACCTGCTCTCCTGCTCAGCATCCCCTGTGGCCTTCTTGTAAGGATAGATGTACTTCAAGGAGCTCAATGAAGGCTGACATCGAGAATAGTAAACAGATTTGAGTTTTGATCAGCAATGGGCATAAAGAATCAGATTACAAATGCACACTTGGAGTATTTGATTTTTCTTTTGTGAATATCATACAGTTATAACTTTAATATTTTTTAAATTTCTTCTTCATGATTTAACCCTGTCCCTGGCAATGTTTAGGCAGCTGATTGTGAAATATTCCTGCCCACTAGGTCATGTAGTTGTTACTGTGCCATTGATATGAATAGGCTGTGGAAACCTTTTCATCACTGTTCCTCGCTCTATTTAGTAATTAAGTTGTTGCCGCAAAAAAAGAAAATTCAGTACAGGTTTTTCAGGGCAAATCCAATGATTTGGCCCACAAGACTTAAGAGACTACTGTGGAAATTATTTTATTATTTTTATTATTATTTTTCTGTCTGAAAGAAGGTGCTGGGCATTCCAATGTCTTCATATGTTGTAAATCATATGAATTGTGCACCAAGTGTTAGTGGGAATTTCTGCATACATGCTTACAAACGTGCTTTATTTAAATAATGCTAGGGGTAGTGTACATACCAACTAGTTACTAAGCGATTACACGGGAAAAAAGGTGAAGAAAGTAATTTATTTCCAGTTGAGCCAGTTAGTCATAATGCATATAATGTGGTGTTCAGTTAATGAAAGGGTTATTTTCGTGTGGTTTTTATAAGGACTATCTATAATTGTGGAAGGAATGTCAGAACAGTTGTGTACAGTTAGTTGTTATCTCTCCAGGGTGGAAGTTTCTCCATCATACATTATCAATATACCAATGTTTTAAAAGTTGAGTGAAGGTTATTGTTTGTATTTGATGAAAGAAAATCCAAATGAAGCCCACCTAGAAATAGATATTTTATTATATATGTGCTATAGATATATCTATATAGTACAAATAGACATGTGTGATGCATATATACAATGTTATATATGTATATCTGTGTGTATACACACCAAGTCTGTAATATTACACACTAGATTTGTGTTATGTTGATATCTTCAGGGTCTGCACTGTGAACTACCCTGGAGATAAAACCTCTTTAGAATAAAGAAGTTCTTTTGAGACTTCTGTTAGAAATCTGCTTTAAGAAAGATCTACTTTATATCTGAATTTTGTGCTGTTCATACCTGTAGCTATAATAAGGGAAAATATGTCTAAACCTTAAGGGAAAACAGAAATGTAAAAAGAAAAAAAAAAAAGACCCTTCAAGTTGGCTATGTATTTGAATTGCAGTTCTCAGATTGGGGCTCCAGCCTTTGTGTTTTTTGTTTAAGTAGCACCTTTTAATAAGTACTGTTTCTGTGTGTAGGCAAAAGCACAAGTGTTTCCAATGTACATAACAGGAAGAAAAAGAGTTTACAGAGATAGCGTTGCTGCACAGGATGATTGCTACTGAGTATTTCTTATGCCATTTGTGAAATGAAAAAATGAGGTTTATTCTGTCTGGTTCATTCTGTTCAAAACCGTTTCCCTATTGTTTGTGGATAGCAACTGGGTATTATTGTTTATCATTTGTAAAATTGTAAAATAAACTGAACCCTTTTTTCAATCTCATATGTTCATAGAAGTCTTTGATTTCACCTCATAGGTCAACGGAGGGCAATTAGTTTAAGAGAAAGCTTGTAAGAGTGCTTTTTTTCCCTTCTCTGCCGTCCTGGTAATTGACAATAAGGTGAATCTCTTAGTTTAAAGAATGTGCACCACAATATAAACTATCCTGTGATCATCAGAAAATCCTTAACAGTGCACTGGGGGCGGGGGGACGGAGCATTCTGGTCCTGATTTGGAGAATGAAGTATTACAAAAGGATGGTCGTCAGTTGCCATTTTGTACTCCCCCACCTAAGCGGTCATTTCAGCTCTACAGATGAAGAGGCCAATGCATGTTCACACACTATGGATTCTAGGGCTGCCTCTTCACTTGTGGTTTTATTATCAAAGTGGTACTCTTTGTGTTACCATGGAGGAGATAACTCTAAAAGACTGTGCACTTGAATCATTTGCTGTACCTGTGCTACACATTTGTTTTGTGCTGTATTCTTCTGTGAAGAATATTTTAATTCCATGAGGTCACCTGAGGAATTCTGTGACTTTGAAATATTTTCAGTAGACTATACTGAATCACCAATAATTGCTAATGAACCCAGATGTTACTTATGTCTATTTAATTGCTTTTTACTTTGTTTTTTAAATTTTTTATTCATTTTAATGAGAAAATAAGATAAAGTAGCAATGAAACAGTTTCAAAACATGTTAGTAAGAGAATGTTGTTTTATTGAGAAACAAATAGCAGTTATAATAATGAAAACACTGCATCTTGTTATCTTCATAGTAGTTATTCAAAGGACAAGATGCAGACATGATATCTTGTCTAAACAGTATTAATACAAAACTTTCTTCTCATTGAACTAAGAAAGTAGCTGTGTGTATCTTTTTTCTTTTTTTTTGGGAACTGGGGATTGAACTCAGGCCCTTGTGCTTTCCAGACAAGAACTTATTTTACTGACCTATCTCCCTGGCTCAGTGGCTGTATATCTACCCTAAGTATCATATATATATTGCTTGGTCATTGCTTGGCCCATGTGCTCCCTACAAAATGGTCCTTTATTTATTTTATTTTTATCAAAAAAAAACTTTAATGTAATATAATTCACATACCATGAAATGCATGATTTAAAGTGCATAGTTTCATTATGTTTTGGCCTATGTTTTCTGCTGTATATCTGAGCTAATACCTATTATCTAGGCAAGCAGAAAAGTTTCTGCAATGTAGTATGCCTTTATAAGTAACCATCAACTGTGATTATTTTTTTCCATAATTTTATTGAGAAACAAATAGCAATGAGACAGTTTCAAATCAAATTGGTAGGACAGTTTCAATAATTTACACATTGCATACAGTCTTCCTAGTGGTTAATTGCTGTACAAGATGCGGACATGATATCCTATTTACAAACACCATTAGAACAAATCCCTCTATTCATTAAGAGAATGTAACTATATATCTATCCTAACCATTTTGAATACAAAATGGGCATTCATCTGTATCCCCTTTTTTTGTTTAGTTCTGTCATTTGAATATTATAGGTATGTAAACTCAGCAAAATATTCCAAAAGAGTCCAGTAGCCCATAATAGCATTGGGTCCTCTGCTTCACTGGCAATGTCAGAAATTGTTGACCTGAGTCCCCAATACCTCAATTTAACAGCATGGCTTTACTTCTTACGAGTCCCCTATAGCTCAATATAACAGCATGGCTTTACTTCTTATACTTCGTTTTTATACTTTTCTGCTGGATGGTTAAGACCAAGGTAAAGCAGGACCTATGCAGCAAGAGTTGTAGCTTTTGGGCCTGATAAGGTCAGTGAAATCCCCTCAGGATTTATCCTGAGATCCTGTATCTCAGATTGTAGATCCTTTGTCAGTGTCAACCATGTGGATGAGTCACGGCCATTGCTTGGCCAATGTGCTCTCTGTGAAAGCCTGAGAGAGTGTCTTCTCTCCATGTGACTCTCCTTGGGCACACTCTACATCATCAATCACTTTCCTTTTTGGCTCCATAATCTCCTTGATCAAAAATTTGGGACACTACAGAGTAAATCAATACATCTCAATTCTAACCATCAATGTAAATGGTCCTTTATTTATATCCCCCTTTTTGTTCTATTTTGTCAGAGATGGGTGTTCCATTGCTGTTAAAGAAGCTGTAAAAGACGTTTTCATACTTGATGCCAGTCCAAATATTGCAGGTGCTTGAATTCAGCAAAATAACCCAATATAGTCCAATAATCTATAATAGTAGCGAGCTATCAGCACAACTGGCAATTGTCCAAAGTTGTTGACTTGAGACTTTTATAGCTCAGCATATAGCTTTATGTTTTACACTTTTCTGCTAGACAGTTAAGACCAAGTTAAAGCAAGACCTATATAACTAAAAATGTAACTTTTGCTATCTGATAGGGTCAGTCAAATCCCCTCAAGATTTACCATGGAACTATGTACAGCACTTGCCTTTTCTTTCCAAATCCATTGAAAATGGATTGTTCCTGTAAGAACATAAACACATATCATCATGTGGAATTTCACTTTTTCTAATGGTACAGAGGAACATCTGAGATTTTGGCATGAGTTTTGGTGACTTTGATTCAGTTTTCAAAAAGGCAATGTTAAAAGATGACTTATTCCTACTGTCAAATATTGCTTCAAAATATTTAAGAAGTATATTTAAGTGTGATATTTTCTGAAATTATGACTGAGTTTACGAGAATCATTCATTTTAGTAAATTGTAGTTGTTTACGCATGTGTTGCTCAGAAATGGAAATCTCACACAGTTCCAAAGTGCTTTAAGAATTACTGAGGTAGTACACTATACTACAAAATCTAACAGGGCTTTTTTTAAAGAATTAAAATAGTCTAATCAAGAATGACCAAAAATCTTGAAGTTAAGCACTTTTACTATGTAAGTCTCATAACACAATTTTTTAATAACTTTCATAGAATTAAAAACTGGACAACATTTTTCATTTAGTTTATAATATAAATATCTATAGTATATTATGCAGTGTATTATGCAACAATAAATTTCATTTTTATTGCTTTTCCTTACACTATGCATTACAATTTAAAATACAGGTATCAAAATGAAACATTCCTTTGATTAAACAGCTTCTGTTGATAGTTGATTTAATTTTTTAAGAAGTTTTGGTCTAAAGGGCTGGCCAAATAGCTCAGCAGATTAAAGCACCCACAAGCAGGCACAAGGGCCAGAGGTTCGATTCCTAGGCCTGAAGTGCTGGCCTCACCCTTGGAGTGCACTGAGCCGGTGATTGAGACTGGGAATGGTGGCACATGCCTGTAATCCCAGCTCTTGGGAGGCTGTAAACAGGAGAAGCACTATGAGTCCGATCTAGTAGTGAGACCCTGAACATCCTATAGACCCTTCATATA
>NW_004524585.1:24278828-24301743 GCF_000260255.1 Octodon degus
AAAAAAAAAAAAAAAAAAAAAGAGTTTATACTCTTGTTAGAGTAAAACATTGAGTTTTTGATAATAATAACTTAGAAACTTAGGGAGACAAGTCACATTTCATCATTCTTATGTTAATGAAACTTAAATTATCCATATTCTCAGCCCAACGCAGTTTGGAATGCTTTCTATAGAATAAGTGTGATTAATATTTTCAAAAGCCTGGGATATGGACAATACAAATGTGTCAATTATGCAGATAAGCCTAAGGAAGGTTTCTATCATGTGCCCAAGGCCACACTTCTCAAACATGGCCAAACCATGTCTGAGATGAACCCACTCACTTAAGGCCTACCCACCCTCTTAACAATCACGTTTTGATTTTACCTCCTCTTCACTGGTAAAGCTTTCCTAGAAACTTAGGGTAGCAGATTGGCTGTATGATGAGCACAGGTCAGAAGTCTAGGTAAGTTGGTAGAAAACAATAGAATATAGACCTTGGAAAGTCGATAACGATGTGCTCCGTCAATGCTGCCCCCATAGATCTCTCCTGAAAATTCAGAAAATACATTATCTGTGTAAGAGAACTGTGATCTTACTATAAATGGAGACATTTCTATGGTACAAAAAAACATAATCATTAAAATAACTTCTATTAGCTGTGAAATTAACATGTAGAGAACATACTTTCATATATACATTATAATAACACGTTTATTTTTCATTTGCACAAACTGATACTTTACTAAGTGGTTTCCCACAAAGTAAGTATTTTATAATGTTTTCAAATATGAAAAAGTAGGGGCCGGGGAGATGGCTTAGTGGAATAAGTGCTTCCCTGGCAAGCGCAAGGGCCTGAGTTCAATCCCCGGTTCCGAAAAAAAAAAAAAAAAAAAAGTATTGAACTTACATATTTCTTCTTTAAACTATTATTTTTATGGAACTTCTTTTTTTTTTTTACAGAATATATATGCCATAGCTACATTCCTAAGAGCAGGACTTCTACTAACCAATGTCGTTCATGCCTCAAAACAACATTAACATATCTAACCATAAGAATATCTGTGCCTTCTGAGTCAGTTCCTTTTCCATGATGAGATAAAAACTATCTATATAGCAATTCATCTTCCTCTTATGTTAGAACCTTACTTTGTGCATCACAAAATTTATCACATTATAGCCAATTTTTAAGTCAAAGCTCCTATCCAGATATTTGAATTAAATTTGGAAGTCTTCATTCCTTTCCATTAAGTTTAAGCATTTAGAAATGAACTTTGTGTGTGTGTGTGTGTGTGTGTGTGTGTGTGTGTGTGCAGAACCGGGGATTGAACTCAGGCACTTGCACTTGCCAGACAAGCACTTATTCTACTGAGCCATCTCCCTGGCCCCTTAGAAATGAGCTCTGATGCTAATTTTTTTCCTGCTTTCTCCATCTTCTTGGGGATGGTAGGTAACTAGTCCTCACATTACAGGCAGCTGAACAACCTTCTTCAAGTACCACCATCATTGTGCATGAGTCCATGCGAAGCAGATACTCTTGGATATAAGAAAGTTATTGTTTTATTTATTCTTAAAAGATGAAAAGTTCCAATCACTTCGCTTCCTTGATTCCTGGAATTTTAATAATCTATGTGCAATTCTTACATGCTAATATAAATATAGCAATTTAATTATTTTCTTTGTTTGCAGACTGGTAATTCATGACCCAATCTCCAATGTAAACCTTTTACACAAACTTGCTGTGGTCCACGACTGTCTCCAAGATGTGCTCCATCAATACTGTCTCCATAGATCTCTCCTGAAAATTCAGAAAATACATTATCTTTGTAAAGGAACTATGATCTTACTATAAATGGAGCTATTTCTATGGTCCAAAAAACCATAAATAATCATTAAAATAACTTCCATTAGCTATGAAATCAATATAAGAGAACATACTTTCATACATACATTATAATACATTCATTTTTAATTTGCACAAACTGAACTACTTACTTTACTAAGTGCTTTCCCACAAAGTAAATATATTTATAATGTTTTCAAATGTGAAAGATTATTTAAACTTACTTATATTTTCTTCCTACTATTATTTTTATGGAAATTCTTTTTTTAATAAAATATATGTGTCGCAGCTACATTTCTAAGAGCAGTCCTTCTACTAAACAATGCTGTTCAAGCCAAGTAAAGCACACAAGTCAGGTATGCTTAAGGCATTTAGTAGCACAGAAAGGAAAACTTGCTCCGAGGTGCTGTTTTGCATTCTCTGGAAGGACTTGGCTCATGGCAGCTTGGCAGTGTGCATACACACTGCTATGACAAGTCCAGTCCAGCCTCCTAAGCCCAGACTTCCCAACACGCTACACAGATGGGCTTACTAGGAGCACATCTGCCCAGGATACCACAATGTAAACACCCTCAGCTGGCAGCAGATGTTTTTCAGGAAAGATCACTACCACTGGAGTTGTTCTGCTTTGGATTCTGTGTTAGTTAATCTCTGTGGGTGGGCATCAGTCCATCCTGTTCAAATAAATCATTTGTCTCTTAGATACAGAATAGTAGCAGGACGAGTGCAAGCTCAACTGTTGGATGTTTACTGTAAACATGTATTTATAGACATTGTTCAAGTATCTCTTAAAAGATGAAGAATTTCTTTTAAAAATGGGGGATTTTCTTTTACTTTAAAATCTTATTTTCTGAGCTCTTCTAAGATAATATGTAAGGTTTAGTGGGTGAAAGCTATTCTTTCTGGTTTTCTATAGTTATTGGTGTAATTCAAGTTAATGTCCTTGGGTAATTTTCTAATAACTCTTTCTATCCACAGTTTTTGGTCCTGTTTTTTACTTTTTAATCAAACAATACTAAGTATTTCTTTATGCATTTCTCATATATAATTTTTAGGCCTAAACAGCCTGCTTTTCTTAAGTGAATTTATAAACTAAACTCATGCATATATGTCTGCAAAGCTTGACGTCATACAATATTTTAAAATATCATATTTTAGCCAGGGGCGGTGGTGCACACCTGCAATCCTAGCACTTGGGAGGCTGAGAGAGGAAGATTTTTGTGAGTTTCAGGGGAGCCTGGGCTATCTAGTGAGTTTAGGATTCACTACAGTGAAATCATCTCAAAAGTTTTTTCATATAAAATGGTTCAACCTACTGAACATTTCAATAGCAATGCTAGCTACTCTCCGATGCATTAGGAATTCCTTTCCATGTGTCTGTCAGAACTTAGAGTAGACATAAAGTAAAAAAAAAAAAAAATGATGACAAGCCTCTTGTCATGTGCCCAGAAAATTAAGGGAAGACAGGAGACTTGTGGATGGCAGCATCAATCTTGGCCCAGAGGAATTGAGAGCCAAGAAGGTAGTTTCTGACCAGCTTCTGCCGAAGTGTTAAAAGCATATGTTAACTGTTATCATGTGTACCCACCAGGAGCCAATGCAACTTAAACAGTGCTGCTTTATTTTAGATGCTGGGATTATGAACAACATGGAAATTCTGATCATCTATGAATACTGCAGTGACCGAGCCTGAACTAGGTAAATTTCAGGAAAGATTTGAGTTTGCAGACCTCTCACAACTCCTTCCATGTAGATCATCCTGGCACAGCTCTGGCATTTTGGACTATCACAAGCAGAGGCCATGAGTCAAGGAGGGGTGGCCCTGGAGCTAAACAATAAAGTCAAAACAGGAAATAACCAAGCAGTAGGACACTACATTATTAACACAGAAGAATCGAATATCAGAAGTAAGATATTTTAAAAATTGTCCTAAACAGTAGAGCTTGAAAAAGCTTCTGCTTTTTCAGAAAATTGAAATACTTCACAATCTATGCTTATACAAATTACATCCACATCCTGACCCTGCTTTCCCAGATTCATTGTTGAATTATAAGTTTAAATAAAACCAAAGACCAGCCTAAAGCAAGCATATACCACCAAAATTGAGTGAGTACTATAGGCCAAAATTAAGCTCTTTACACTGACTACATCCCTAACTCCTTGCATTTTTTTTTTATTTGACATAGGGTTTCCCTATGTTGCTAAGTTGCCTTGATAGGCTTGAACCTGTGATCCTTCTGCCCCAGCCTCCAAGATCGCAGACACTAAGCTGTGCAGTATCTGACTACACCTGAAATTCACTGTTACACAATACTTTTCTGTTCCACATATGATTGTCTTTATTGTCTTTGAATTTCCAGCTTGAAGAAGTACACTATAAAAAATTATTATACTTAATTGCAATTGATGAATACATTACATGATTTATTTTAGTCAGTGCAATAGTTATTTCCAAAGTTTGATGATTTTCAAGATTTACCTTAAGATCTCTCCATAATCTACAAATCTACAAATATACCTGCCCAAATATTCAAAATAATATGAATCTGGTATTTCTCAGTCAGTGACCACTCTGCCTGTCCTCTGTAATCTCACCTTCTCTGTTCTTTTTAAGAGTGCTTCTGGAAAATTATTCTTCAATAGTTTTCTTCTGTCTCCACACCCATAAAGACCTTATCAGTTCCAATCCTTTATAAACTGTGGTAGGTATATAGACACCTTAAAGAACATAGTAAAATCAAGGAATCGATCCCTAGAAAAATGTGAATACTTATTCTTTACCCCACATCCCCTTAAGATATAGTTTAATGGATTAATTTATTTAGCAACTGTCCCCCAGAAGCAAAATCTGGGGATCTGGGAAGTGAATTAGAGAAGAATAGAAAGCCTTTGTAAAGATATATTTTCAAATTGCCTGTCTTTGTGAATAATTGGTATTTGGTCTTACAGGGTCCATTTGAGGGGCTTTTGGATAAAGATATCATTAGGAAATTTGCTGGGCCTTGTGTACAGTACACATGTGGAACCCAGGGACACAAGAGGTTGAGGTAGGAAGAACACAAGCTTGAGCCCAACCTGGGTAACCTAGGAAGATGTTGTTGAAAGGAAACATTTTAAAAGTCTGGTGAAGTAGTTCTGTGGTATAGCACCATAGAATATCATAACCAGTCTTCTCTACTCAGAATTCTAGGATGAAAGAAGAAATTAGGCATCAAAACCCATTCTCCATAAAAAGTGTCTCCGTGAGTCATTAAATCTCTCAACTTCAGAGTTGCACAAGTAAATTCCAAGCTAGTTCTCACAAGTGCTACATACTGTGTTTCAAAAAAGTATTCAAGCACAGTAAGAGAGGCATTAAATGCTTAGCTTGAATCCTACACATACTGTCTGCTGAGTCACTGATTGGCCTCTTAGGTGATAATATCCAGGTCTTTGACATTACCTCTCTAATGCATTACTTGCATAGACTTGCACACTCCATTAATTAGCCATAACCAATTTCCCGGTTTATTAGAATCCTGCTAAATTTACAAAAGACATAAGGTGGTTGATTTAGCAACTCTAGTCCCTCTACCTGCAAATAAGTTGACTTCTATTTGTTACCCTCTTCCATCATTCATCCTGGAACATGTTCACTTCAGTAAGTACAATTTTCTTAACTCAAAAATTCACTCCAATGAAGCTGAGCATTTAGCTATTTTATGGCTTTTTGATTGCCATTACTCTCCACTCAAATATTTAAGTTAAAGCTTCAGGAGAAACGCAGTGGCTCTTCTGTGTTCAGACACAGTCTTCCCTCCCAGCACTGTACACCAGGAACTCCAACTCTTATGATAAGGAATAATTATCTCTGCCAGCAGGATAACACCTTTACTTTCTTTTTTATGCATTTAGTACAGGGTCTACAGGATCTTACTATACAGTTTGAACTCATAGTGATTCTTCTCTTTTCAGTCTCCCAAGTGACGGGATTACAAGCGCACGCCACCACTCCTAGTCTCAATGGCCATCTCAGTGCGCCCCAGGGGCAGGGCTGGCAGGACATGCCCAGGATGGAACCCCAGTGCCTTGACTGCCTAAACCGGCACTCCACTGAGCTATCTGGCTGGCCCTACCTTTCCTTTCCTATTGGCTCTTCCTTGTCTCTGAGACTAGTATTCTAGATACTAAGGACACACAGCACCATGTATTTTCCAATAGGACATGATTTCTCGATGGTGAGCTGTCATTTTGCTGAGGAGGTGAGAGGTCATTGCATTGTATTAGCGTAGTAATTTGCTGTGATGAAATACATGGTGACATCAGTGGCTCCTGTGGCAAGGATGCTGCACCCATTGCTCCCCGTTATTTGCTGAGGAACTGTTCATTGTCTGAGAATCTATTTCATAATGATTTTGTAAGTGCATGTATGGAAGAAATACCATGTCTAGGAAAATAAGTTCATATGCAGAATCAAAGAACTTTTGGCAAAGTTAAATTACCGACCCCTCCAGAGCTGAAAGTACCCAACAGACTTTCACCTTGCTTCATCTCAATATGCCTGCGACTTACTCAACTTCAGGTGGTACCAAATAGGACGACTATATTTTGCTACTGCCATGGCAATTTTCTTATTCTGAAGTGGCAGTGGCTATTCAGCCTCTTATTTGGAAGTGAGGGCTGGGGAGATGGCTCAGTAGGATAAGCGCTTGACTGACAAACGCAAGGATCTGAGTTCAATCCCCGGTTCTGCAAAAAAACAAAACAAAAAAACCTGGTTTATTTGGAAGTGAGAGGGAGCCTGCTATCTTGTGTCCAAGCATAACCCTATCCCTGCCATTCTAGACAAACAATTGAGAGGCCCATTGCACAAACATAGGGCTAGAAGGATAAAACGTAAGTGACAACCTTTGGTCATCTTACCTTTGTGGTAAGGAAGTCGCTGAGATAGTAACATGAAGCATACAATAATCCACAAAGTGTTTTTTTTTCTTATGTACCTTCATAAAATACTCTGAACTTTCTTTTCATCTATGTCTGCTTTAGTCCCTATTCAACTATTAATAATCATTTTCCATTTTGATATGAAGTGAATGACCAACAGTATGACTATTAATGCTGTGAGCTATAAAGATTTACCCCTCCCATATACAATAGAATTATGCTGGGGTGGGGCTAAAGTACAGCAAAAATACATTTTCACTCACATTATCTATTGAGCTGACCCACTGGAGAAAATGACCTGCTTTTGTTTTATTTCATTTTAATTACTTGCTTGATCCTAGTTTACTCTGGTAGTCACAGATGCTAACTGAGGGTTAACAGTGGTTCATTTAAAGTAGTTCAGTAGGTTTCTGGGCCACCATTTGTGTAAGTTTTCACTTCTCTTTATCACTTGATCAGCTTGTACCTTGCTGTGGTCTGTCTGACTGGGTCAGCCTAAAAGTCACATGCTAAAATCCATCTGCAAATGGCTAACGAATCAAAAACTCAATGCACTTGGGGTGGAGTGAACAAGTATGACAATAATAAGAGCTTAAATTAGAGAGAGATAAAATGGGTGATGCAGTGAGGAGCAATCTGTAATGAACTGAGTGGCCATGAGCCTAATTTCCTTTCACAGGAAGACCTAGTTAAGGTTTTTGTTAAGCAAATGAATATTCTAATTAAGAAAACCAACTTGCCTGAAATGTTGGAGAATGCATATTATTGAGCAAAGGGGGAGTCAGTGAGCTTCTTCAGGAAAAATTTCAATACTGCAGTTTGGATGTGATGCAGCTTTGCACTTTCACAAGTCCAGTAACTACGGGGACATGTGGTCGATTTCACAGGCATGCTCTTAGAAAGTATGAGCCAAGCGTATTGGTTGGTGTCTTAGCTACTTTTCTTTCACTACTGAGATAAAATACTCAATGCTCAAAATTAAGTGCGAAATTTAGGTAACAGGAAGCACTGATCAATCAGCACTGTGGGCTTATTTCGGTCACAGTTGGTGGGGGTGTCAATCCACAATCAGTTGGCATCAAGGTGGAAGGGATGGCATCTAGCATAATACCCTATTCACTTTTGGAAATAGGAGAGACTGAGGCAGAATTCAATTTTATTTGGCCCCTTCCTGAAGTATTTACAAAGTATCCTTGCCTGAGTTACCCCATTTTTCACTTCCCCTGCACTGTCAAAACTTCACAAACATATAGGAGATAAGGAGGAGAAAGGACCCATTTAGGGCAGTAAGAGAGAGACTGTTTGCCCATTCTTACCCATAAATAACTCTGCCACAGACCTCACACCTATAGGATATAGGGGTATCACATTCCTGCCGTGACCTTGAACCTATAGGATATAGGGGACACCACATTCCTGCCAGGTTGCCATAACAACAAAGAAACTATAAAAGCAAGTAGGAAGCAAAGATCTGGGCCTTCTGTGTTTTCCCAAATGGGAAGGGGAAGCACAGTTGGCTGCTGGCTAATTAATGAAAGCTCTGTAATTTCTGTAATTTAGTCTCCTGTGGGCAATATATCCAATCCCAGCCATTACAAAGGAAGAGTGGCATGGCTGAGGGGCAATTGTTCATGGTGGTTGAGGACAACAAAAGGAACAAGAGCAAAGGGGGGAGATGCAAGCCTCCTTTCCTCCCTTATACTGGATGCAGGCTACCCACCCTGGTTGTGTGGGTGTAACACTCACACCATCTCTGTGCCCTCCTCTTACACAGAAAGGACGTTTGCAAAGTGAGAATCCTGGCTCCCTATTGAGTCACTTGGTTAAACTTTTAAACTTCTCAAGGTGACACAAAGAGCAACCATTTCAACATCCTAGGGCATCAACAGCCACCCTAGAGCACGTCCTCTACACCCTAGGATGTAGAACTGCTAAGGCACCTGGGTAAGCAACACTTCTCAAGTTGACAGAATGTATCAACCATTACAGCTGGCAAGTTCAAAGTAAACATGAAGGAAGAAATGTGTCAAGAGCAATGCTTCTGATTCAGTCTGGGGCATATGGAAGAGTGAAGATAACATGGTAACAGCTGGAAATCCAAGTCTGAAATTTAGGTGATTTCACTGAACAATTAGCATTGCAGGAGACAAAAGGTATGTTATCACAGCTGCGTTAGGCATACTTCAGCGGTCAGGCCTCTACATCAGTAGAACACAGCTGCCTCAATCAAGATCAGTCCAACATCAGGGCTTCACACATTTGGTTACTAGCTGAGGCATGGTTGTGAAGGTTTAGCCACATGGAGTCAATTTGACACACTCACATAGACTCAATTTCTAGAGCTCCTATCCTGTCCTATTGACTAGCAAGCCATCTCCAAAGGAAACTTAAATTAAAACAACTGGAGTTTGACTTTGACATCTTCCAAAATGTTCTTTCCCACTTTAAATTCACATTGATTAGTTCCTAACAAATATCCAATTTACAAAATTCCCACAGTCTCCTCTTCAAAAGAACTCAACTTGGAAAAGATACTGCTGTAGATGGTAGAGAATCAAGCAATAAGATGGAATCATGTTAGAAATTAATTCATTATGCCACACCAACCCCACCCCCAGGCGTACTGAGTGGGTGATGGAGTCAGGGTGTGGTGGTGATGTCTGGAATCATAGCACTAGAGATGCAAAAATCAGAAGGAGCATTATAAGTCCAAGCTTCACAGTGAGACCCTATACCAGAACAAAAAAGAAAAAGAAAAAAAGAAATGAATTCATTTTATCAATTGCATTTATCAATTGTAGTAGGTTGAGCAGATATCTGCAGGCATAAATTAATGTTTAGTTATTGCAAATCTCACTGCTGAATTCATATGGCATACTGGTGTCAAAAAATAGAATATAAGAAATAACAAGGTAAGTTTCATGGCGGCAATGTTAGTGCTAAGCACCATACTGGATCCCCGAGAAAGAGATAATAGGAAAGCACTACCAGTTAACAAACCATCAGAAAGAGGTAAAAATGATAAAAGATTCTCAATAAGCCCAAATCTACATATTATTCTTCTGCACTGAGAAGGGAGAGAAAGCTGAGAATCAAGTCCCAACTTTAATCATCATAATAGCAGAGTATCCCAGATCTGAAAAGTTAGAACTGTCAATTAAAAGAATGTATTTTGCCAAATCAAGGACTTAGATGGAAAAGCATGAGGGTTAGAAACATAGGTTGATAGTCTCAAAATAACTGAATGTATTTTTCTAAACTACCTTTATTGTGGTATATAGCAACATATCTCAAAATATTCTTCTTTTGGCAAATTGCATGTGTGCGTGTGTGCGGGTATATTCATTGTCCAAAACCAACTCCTTTTTTTTTTTTTTTTTTTTAATGTTACTGGGGATTGAACTCAGGGCCTGGCACTTGCCAGGCAAACTCTTATTCTACTATACTATCTCCCCGGCCCCTAACCAACTCATTTCTCTGAGGATGGAACTCAACTTTACAAAGTGAAAGCCTGGTATGATTGTTTCATTCATCTACTGTGCAAACTCTAATTTGCATACCCTCATAAAGTCTAACTCTCAGACACTCAGAGATGTAATAATTGAAATAATTTATTGATGAGAAGACTTTTGTGGCTGTTAATGGGACTACATATTGAAAACAGTGCCTATTTAACAGTTGCTGTATGTCAAAATGGTACAGAAATAATAAACTGGGGAAAGGTGGGACTAGAGGGAATCAGAAGGAAACAAGGATTAAGATGTGACAAGCAAGACTGATTTCTTCACTTCTTTGAAAAGTGATGTTAATATTTACTTGAGATTGTGTTAAACCTCTATTCTATGCCGCTTTTGGAAGTATGGCCATTTTAACTGCGTTGGACCTACCTATCGAAGGACAGGGGACATCTTTCCATTTCTTGATGTCCTTTTAGCTCTCCCTTTTTGGGATACTACAGTTTCATCATAGAGGCATTTCACTTTCTTAGGTTAACTTCTAAGAATTTAAGTTTTTTTGTGCTTTTAGGAGTAGCATTTTTCCTAATTTATTTCTCCATAAATTCATTTTTGGTATACAGAAAGCTACTGATTTTTGTCTATTGATTTTGTGTTCTCCCATACTGCTGAATTGAGTTATTAATTCTAGGAGTCCATTGGTGGATTTTCTCAATTTTTCTATGCCTTGCCACACTGAACTATTAACTAATATGTGCTTTACTTTGTAAGGTGAAAAGTTCAGTAAGACTGTAATCATTGTCCATCATACTACTGGATTTTTCTATGAGTGTGGTATCTGTGAGCTATTTTGATTTTGATGTACATCATACCATGGGATGATTTTTACTACTGTTTGATATTCTCTGCAAGAATATAATTCTTAAAACCTTTAACCAGGCATGGTGGTGAAGGCCTGCAATCCGAGTACTCAGGCAGCTGATTTAGGAGTTTCATGAATTCAGGTCTATCCTGGACTACAAGAAAGACCTTATCTTAGATACTTTGCTGAAACATTCAAATAAAAGTATTCTCCGAGAAAATCCTGTCTCCAGCTTTCTAGATGCAAAGCCAATTTCTCAGCATGTATCAAGATGTACTCCATGTGCACACCTGTACATCTCAAATCAAAAATTCCTGTTAATTACAGGGTTGTCCTCTAGGTAAACATTTTCTTTCCTCACAAACATTTAAATCTATTTGCTCCACAAGGAAACAGATTATGTCAAGGAGAAAATGCAGGCAGGGTGACAAGGACCCTGACTATTAAATGATAGCTATTATAGATCTGAATGTAGTATTTTTGTTACTCTTTGCTCATCAGCCCTTCAAAAATTTTCTATTTGTTTCTTTCATAGAGTTTCTCGGTCCTTCAACTCTGTTAGATGTAAAGAGAGAAGATTACTTTTCTGTACCCACCACTAGGTTCATGGCTAGACACTTATAATAAGAGGAAGATGTATCAGTCAAATTTCCATTTCTGGGACAAGCTACCTTTAATAGTTGATACATGGTACCAAATTGAGGAATTTAGAAGTTCAACTAAGTGACACAGCAGGATCCTTATTTTATGAACATTCTGAGCCTGAGTAAGAGGAGAGCACAAGATGGTGTGAGTACTAAACACACCCCCCACCGTGAGGGGAAGTAACTGGCAAAAGCATGAGGAAGGAAAATAGATGTGCTCCTCTCCTTTAACTCTTGTCATTTTTGCAGTCTACTACCATCATAAACAGTTGCTCTTCACCATATCACCATGACTTGGAGCCAGCTGATTACAGACTGAAACCTCCATGAACTGTGCACCAAATAAACACTTCTTTTAACTGTAGGTGTTGTGTGTCCTGCCTCATCAATGGGAGAAAAGTAACTGAGACATTACTCAACATGCTCAACTGAAAGGAATATGGCTTGTAGTTTCAAAAGTCTCAGTTCATGCAGGACTGGTGGACTCCAAGACAGAAACTTCATAGTGGAGGAGTTACTGCAAAAAGGTTCTCATCTCTAGGCAGCCAGGAAGCAGAGAGAAAGGGAAGGGCCAGGGCCAACAGTACAACATTCCAGGTCATACCCTCAGGGACTCACATTAGGAAGAGTCCTCATCACCTAAGTGTCCATGCATTACTGAAGTCATCAATAGGTGAATCCACTGATGTGCATAGCTCCCCAGTGATCCAATCACCTCCTAAACCTATGAGACTTTGGTTCACACTTCAGATTTAAAGCATGAAATTCTGCCCATTCCCTTCAAAAGCTCATTTCCAGCTCATGTGCAATTCATTTAGTTCTTCTCTAAGAGGTCCCCAAATATTTTTTTTCCATAATTTTATTGAGAAACAAATAGCAATGAGACAGTTTCAAACCAAATTGATAAGACAGTTTCAATAATTAACACATTGCATACATTCTTCCTAGTGGTTAATTGCTGTACAAGATGCGGACTTGATATCCTATTTACAAACACCATTAGAATAAATCCCTCTATTCATTAACAGAATGTAGCTACATATCTATCCTAATCACTTTGAATACACAGATACAAAATGGGTATTCATCTGTATCCCCTTTTTTTGTTAAGTTCCATCATTTAAATATTATAGGTGTGTAAACAGCAAAATATTCTAAAAGAGTTCAGTAGTCCATAATAGGATTGGGTCTTCTGCTAAATCTTAACAGTTCTGGCATTCTTGAACTGTTCCAATTCTCCTGTAAGAGTCAAGGCAAACTACCAGTAAGTAATCCCCATACAAAGAGGAAAGAACTGAAAGAGAAATTAGGGAAACCACACATTTCACAATACTATCCAAAAAAATGAAATGCATAGGAATCAATCTCACAAAGGATGTAAAAAATATACAGTGAAAATTATATTATATTATATAATACTCTGAGAAAAGTGACTGAAGAGGATTTGAGAAAATGTAAAGATATTCCATGCTCCTGGAAAGGAAGAACCATCGTTGTGAAAATGACCCTATTTCTAAAACTCTTATACAGATTAAATGCAATCCCAATTAAAATACTATTAGTATACCTCATAGAGCTAGAGAAAAATTTCCTTAAATTCATTTGGAACCAGAGAAGACCCAGATTATCAAAAGCAATCTTTAGAAACAAAGGAAAGGCAGGAGTTATAACAATCCCTGACTTGAAATCCAGGAAAATTTCCTGAAAGCTACTATGATTAAAATCAGCATGATACCAGCATAGAGACAGATCTCAGGATCTTTGCAGACTCAACTACAAACAAACTCAGCCACCTTATCTTTGATAAAGGGGTTAAATATCCTCACTGGAAGAAATATAGCCTCTTTAATAGATGGTGCTAGAAAACTGGTTTTCTACATGCTGAAGGCTAAAACTAGACCCCTGTCTATGACCATGCAAAAATTTATATTCAATATGCATCAAAGATTTAAATATTATAACAGAATTACTAAATTTTCTGGAGGAAAATATAAGTAGAAATCTTAAAGACATAGAGGTAGAAAGAGTTCATGAACAAAAACCAAACTATATAGGAAATATTTCAGTAAATCAACAAATGTGATCTCATCTTTTTGAAAAGTTTCTGAACTTCAAAAAAAAAATCTCCAATAGGGTAAAAAGAAAATCCATAAGGTGTAGAAAAAAATGATAACTGACTGTCTCTCGGACAAAGGCCTACACATAAATAATTAAAAAACATCAGCCTCCCCCCCAAATTCAAAGAGCCAGTCAAAAATGGGTATCTGAGATGAATACACACTTCTCATGGGAAGAAGTACAAATGGCAAGTAAACATATGAAAAAAATCTTCTACATCATTGGCCATTCTAGAAAATGCATATTAAAACAACTCTAAGATTCCCTCTTACCCCAGAAAGAATAGCTGACATCAAGAAGTCAGTCAATAACAAATATTGAAGATACTGTGGAGAAAAAGGAACATTTCTTCACTGTTGGTGGGAGTGCAGACTGCTACAACCACTAAGGAAATCAGTGTAGAGATTCCTTAAGAACTAGGTATGGAAATCCCATTCAAGCCAGCTATTTCCCTCCTGGACATTTTTCCAAAAGAACTCAAAACCTCATATCACAGTGATATATGTGCACCCATATTTATAGCAGCACAATTTATCATAGCTAAATCCTGGAAACAACCCTGATGTCCATCAACTGAAGAACAGATAAAGAAGATGTGGCATTTTTACACAATAGAGTATTATTCTGTTATAAAACAGGATAAATTTGGATCTTTTGTCGGTAAAAGAATTCAACTAGAGAACATACTCTGAAATGAAATACATCAGACCTTCATGTGAAACCATTGTATTGTTTCCTTAGTGTGAGAACCTGAAAGAGAAAATAGAATCTAAAGGATCCAATAGACACTGGGAAAAGGGAGTGAATGTATTCAAAAGGAAAGAGTTGCTGAGTTGAGGAGAAGGACAGGAGAGGGAGCGGGAGAAAGAGATATGTTTATGTAGGTAAGCAGGATGGTTTGGACAACAGTACTGTGGATTTTGCAGGCCTATGGAAAGGAGCAGACAATGCTTAATTTGTTTTGTTTCCTTTTCTCAGTTGTTTGTACATTTCTCCTCTTCATTTCTTTTATATTTATTTCTTTTTTCTTCTTACAATTTTACATATGTATATCTGGTAATATAAATAACTAATTGGAAGACTACTATTTATCACAATGAATACTGTGAAATTCATATTACTTAGTAAAGTGAAATTCTATATCACTTATATTTTTTCTGTTTTATTACTATTTTATACTCTCTTTAAAAAATGAAAAAAGAAAAAAAAAAACTTCCAAAATAAAAGGCACAGGGTAATAATTCTATTCTAAAATAGAGGAACAAGGAAATAGAACAGATTCGGACAAAGCCCCAGGCCTACAGCTTTGCTGGTTTCAGCCTACATGACCTATGTCTTAGGCTGAGTCTAATTACTGCCTGTAGCTTTTATCAGCAGACTGTCCACATTCCTGGCATCTTGAATTCCCTCAGGTCTCTACTAGAACTTTGGTTTCATTCTCATAGTTTCATGCACTTCCCCCGCAAGAAGTAAACAGCCTGGCCTCCTAGAGCTTCTTCTAAAATTTTGGTGGAAACTTCAGTGACCTTAGACTATGATCTAGTTCTTAGATCATGAATGACTAGAAAACCAGCACCATGTCGATGATGCCAAGTCCTGTCACCACTGGACGCAGTAGCCAGGTCAACTAAACCTTGGCTGCAGCGAGGACTGAGAGTCCAAATGGCTGAAATTCTCATATGCTTTCTTAGATAACTGAATGAACTGAGGTCTCTGACACTCTTTAGAAAGCATTTATCTCAAAGTTGTTTATTCTTTTACATCCTAGATCCTAAGAATGTTGAGTCTGGTCAATTTCTGAGATATTTTCAAGTCACCTTTCCTATTATCTTAGTGCTAAGTACATAGTTGCTTTATAATGTAAATATTTTTTCAGCAACCATAATCTCTTTTGTCCCAACTTTCAGGTGGTTCTATTCTGCCAAATTGTAAACATTTTATCTTTTGGCTCTTCCTTATGGTCCAAAATTTCACCATAGATTTATCTAAAAGCAGTCATAGATACTCTTTTCACAGCTTGGACATTAAGCTACCTTGAAATTTCCTCCACCAATTCAATTATTATATCACCCTTAATCTCAGTCCCTTGGAAATTCTCAAGACATGAGCAAGATGAAAACAGATTTTCCATTAGAGTGTAACAAGTGTGACCAATAGATAATGTAATACTTATTCCCAAATGAAACTCCTGAGGTTGGCCTTCAATTTTCACATTTCTATGAATGCTGTGGTGGTTTGATCTCTGACCAGAATTACTCATCAAACTCTTTTTGCGACATTTAGGACTTTTAATCTGCATTTCTATAGTTTTCCAAATTCTTCCCACTTGTGTATTCCAGTGTCTTCTAAACTTTATGGTCAGCAACCACCCCACTTCCTGGTATCAGTTTCTTATGTTCATCATTTTCCTCTCACAGAGAAAAATTGTGCAACACCACCAACCTATAGGAGATGCAGTTGATTTTGGTTCATTGTTTCAGAGGTCTCATCCCATTCATGGTGGGCTGGATCCAAGACAGAGACAAGAATGTGGAAGGGCATGTGGAAAGCTGTTCACCCCATAACAACCAGGAATTAGGTTGAAATGGGAGGAGTCATAGAAAATAACAACTTTTCTAGATTATTTCTCTGCTGACCCACCTCTAACCAAGCCCTATCTTCTAACAGCACCTGAACTATTATTAAGTTATTCATTAAATGAGACCACTGGTGAATTTTGTTCCCCATGATCTCAACACCTTGAAAATCCATGAAACTTTTGAGGGACATTTTAAATACAAACCATAACAACAGATTAGCAAGAGAAGATCGCACAAATTTAGTTAACTTCGTAATACATGGGAGCAAAAATCTAGGGAAACCTGTGTATTGACTAAATGCTGCTAATCATGAGAAAGTACAATTAGAAGGGGGTATGATCTAGTAGAGTAAACTATTGAAACTTAAAAAAAAAACGTAGTTATTAACATTCTTCACCATGACACTGTGTTTTCACACGTAAGGATACTTACTCCCTTCTTCTGCGTACAGGGAAGACATGTCTTAAATGAAGAGCTTCTCACTTGCTTCTGCAGAGAAAGGTGAAAATCAAAGTGATCTCAGGGTTACACAGCCTGTTTCAAGAAAGAAATTCAGGGGAAAATTGAGTGACCACTTCGCTATTTTTTGTTTGTTTTTGGTATTTGTTGTCATTGTTATTGTTTTTTAATGTATTTGATACAGGGTCTCATGATGCAGCTTGGGCTCATAGTGATCCTTCTGCTTTCAGCCTCCCTCGTGTTGGTGTTACAGACTTGCACAACCACACCCAGCCTCGGTTGCCAGCTCAGTATGCCCGAGGATGGGGCCAGTACAACCTGTGGTGCCCAGGATTGAGCCCTGGTCCCTACGCTTGCCTAAGCAGGTGTTTACAAAAGGCAAAGCTTATAATTAAAGAAAAAAATTCAGTTCATCAAGAGGACATAATATGTGCTCAGCCTTGAAGTGCCTATCATATAAAGCAAAATTAGTACACATAAAAAAAATAAAAACAATGCAACATAGCAGGCAGTTCACTCACTTTCAACAATGTACATGCAAAACAGGCAGAAAATTGATGAGAAAATACTGGACTTCAGCTGCATTTTTTTAAAAAGTGGACAAATGGGGCCAGTTAGATAGCTCAGTGGATTAAACCCCTGCTTAGGGAAGCCGGGGGGGGGCGGGTTTGATCCCCAGTACCTCATGCTACACCAGTCCTGTTCTCAGGCACACTGAGCTAGCTCCAGGCACACGCCTGTAATCCCAGCACTGGGGAGACAGAAAACAGCAGGATCACCACAAGTTCAAGCTGACTAGTGAGACACTGTAGCATAAAAATTTTTTAAAAGTGGACCAAATGTACATAGATGGGGAATGCTTTGGCTTCCCAGGTGTGAACCGCACGTTTTCCAGGATGCACCACCTGGCAAGCCAAAAACCCATTTCAGCACATTTAGGAAGATTTAATTCATGCTTCATATTGCTTCTGATCACAAGAGTATTGAACGACAGATTAGTGAAAGAATAACTTTGGTTTTTGTACTGAGAATTGAACTCAGGACACATACTTGCGAGTTAGGTGCTTATGGTACTGAGCTACATACCTGGCCCCAAGGTTAAATATTTTTTTTTACTTTTTAAAGAATATAAAATAGTAATAAAAAGCATGATTAGAAATGACACAAAATTTCACTAAACAAAGTAGCAGGAATCCAACAGTGGTTGCTGTACTATATGATGTTATTTTCAAATTAGATATTTAGGTTATCAGATAAAAAATGTGAAAAATTGGTTTAAAGAAACAAACCAACAACAAAAAGTTGTAAGAAATTAAAAATAAAAAATAAGAATTATAAGAAAAAAGTTCAGCATCAACAATTCCTTTCAAAATATCATCAGAAATCAACAATTATCATGATTATGATACACATATAAATTAATATATACTTTTCCTTTCTTTATTTTGTTGTTTTCCTCATCCTAGTTCTTCATTCCCCTTGAGCAAATATTTACCTTCACAGTATCTATTGTACCTTTCAAATTTTATTTACTCTTTTTGGTTCTCACATTAGTGAGACAATATGATGTTTGCACATGTCTGATTTATTTTACTTATAGAGTCTCTAGTTGTGTTCATTTATCCACAAATCCTCTAATTTATCTTTCATTATAGCTGAAAAATACTCCAACGTGTAAA
This sequence comes from Octodon degus, assembly GCF_000260255.1. Lineage (NCBI taxonomy): Eukaryota > Metazoa > Chordata > Mammalia > Rodentia > Octodontidae > Octodon > Octodon degus. The sequence goes on from NW_004524585.1 coordinate 24,297,370, forward strand.
AATACCATATCTTTTTTATCCATTCTTCAGTTGATGGATATTTGGATTGTTTCCAAGATTTAGCTATGACACACTGTGCTACTATAAACACAGGTGCACTATATCACAGTGGTATGGTGATTTCCATTTTTTTATGAAAATACCTTGGTGAGGAGTAGATGGCTTGAATGGGTCCTTCAATTCTAGCTTTTTGAGGAATCTCCATACTGACTTGCATAATGGTTGCACCAGCCTGTGTTTCCACCAATAGTGGATATGGGTTCCTTTTCCCTGACAGGCTCTTCAGCATTTGCTGTTGGTTAACTTCTTCATGATATTCATTTTTTTTGGCATAAGGTGGTATCTCAGCATTGTTCTAATTTGTGTCTCTTGAATGATCAAGGACGTTGAACATTTTTGCATATATTTATTTGCCATGGATGTCTCATTTGTGAAGTGTATATTCATCTCAGATTCCTATTTTTGGATTGGGTTGTTGAATTTTAGAGGCCTGATTTTTAAAAAATCTTTATATGTTTTAGACAGGAGTGCTTTGTCTGAAGGACAGTACACTATATTTTTTCCCAATTCATGGGTTGTTTTACTCTGTTATTGGTTTATTTTGATGTGTAGAAATTTTTCAAAAGGATAAGATCCCAAGTGTTGATACTTTGAAGTTTTTCCCATGCAGTTTGAATTTTTGTTCATGAACTCTCTACCTACCACTAGGTCCTTAACATTTGTACTTACTTTCTCCTCTGGAGGAGTTAGTATTTCAGCTTTAATATTTAAATCTGCAGTCCATTTTGACTGTAGTTTTGTGCATGGTGATAGGCATGAGTCTAGTTTTAGTCTTCAGCATATGGAAAAACAGTTTTTCCAGCACTATTTAGTGAAGGAGCTGTCTTTCTTCCAGTGAACGTGTTTGGCCCCTTTGTCAAAGATAAGGTGGTTGAGTAAGTTTGCAGTTGTGTCTGCATCTTCTAATCTGTTCCTTTGATCCTCAGGTCTGGATTTTGCCAGCACCATGCTGATTTTATCACAGTAGCTTTGTAGTATAACAGCGATTGTGATGCATCCTGCCTTTCATTTGTTAATCAGGATTGTTTTGGCTATTCCTAGTTTCTTCTGGTTCCAGCTTAAATTTTGAATATTTTTTCTAGACTTGTGAGGTATACTAATGATATTTTATCTAGGATAAATATTTTATTTTTTCTAAGGATAAATATTTTAGAAAATAGAAATATGTGAAAAGAATAATGTACTATTGAGCAAATAGGTAAAAAATCAAATTGAAAATTCAAAATATTTAGGGTAATAATAGAAACACAACTTAACAAAATTAATGGGATGCAACCAAAGATAGAAATCCATAATGACAAATGTCTACATTTAAAAATATCTAAGATGGAAATCCATACTGATAAATGCCTGCATTTGAAAAAACAATTTCACGGATTCATAACATTATGTTTAAGAAATTGGAAAAAGAATATCATGAGCTCAGTGTTAACCAAAAAACAAAAAAGTAAGACTATCAGAATAGAAATTAATCAAATATCAATGTGAAAAATAATTAAAACTGACTAATGAAAGGGAGGAAAAGAAACAACAAAAGAAAGAGCATAACTAGTATTGGACACATTACAATAGGTCACTCAGAAGTAGAAGAGGGGAGGAAAAGTGAAAGGGTGACAGACATTGAGAGAACAAGAAGGAAGGAGAAAAGATGGCCTCCATGGATTACGGTATCTACAGCCAAGCTGCAGCCCAGCAGAGCTACAGTGCTTATCCCACCCAGCCACCTCAAGGATATGAACAGATCCCCAGGCATATGGGCAACAAAGCTATGGAACCTATGGACCACCTACTGATGTTAGCTATACCCAGGCTCAGACCATTGCCACCTATGGGCAGCCTGCATATGCAACATCCTCTGGACAGCCTCCCACTGGTTATACTACTCCAGCTGCCCCCCAGGCATACAGCCAGCCTGTCCAGGGGTACAGCACTGGTGCTTGTGGTACCACCACTGCTACAGTCGCCACCACTCAGACTTCTTATGCAGCTCAGTCTGCATACGGCACTCGGCCTGCTTACCCAGCCTGTGGGCAGCAGCCAGCTGCAACTGTACCTGCGAGACCACAGGATGGTAACAAACCTACTGAGACTAACCAACCTCAGCCTGGAACAGGGGATTATGACCAGCCCTGCCTAGGCTATGAATAGCAGCTATGGACAGTGGAGTAGTTATGGTCAACAAAGTAGTTTAGGGCAGCAGCTTCCCACTAGTTATCCCCCCCCCCCATTAGATCCTACAGCCAGGCTTTGAGTTAATGTAGTCAACAGAGCAGCAGATACGGGCAACAGAGTTCATTCCGACAGGACCACCCTAGTAGCATGGGTTTTTATGGGCAGGAGTCTGGAGGATTTTCCACACCAGGAGAAAACCAGAGCATGAGTGGCCCTGATAACCAGGGCAGGAGAAGAGGGGATTTGATTGTGGAGGCATAAGCAGAGGTGAGCAGGAAGGAGGACGTGGTGGAATGGGCAATGAAGAGAGAGATGGCTTCAATAAGCCAGGTGGACCCATGTATGAAGAAGATCTTGATCTAGGCCCTCCCATAGATCCTGATGAAGACTCTAACAACAGTGCAATTTACATACAAGGATTAAATGACAATGTTACACTTGAGGATCTGGCAGCCTTCTTTAAGCAATGTGGGGTTGTTAAGATTAACAAGAGAACTGGGCAACCCATGATTCATACCTGCCTAGACAAGGAAACAGGAAAGCCCAAACGTGATGCCACTGTGTCCTATGAAGATCTATCAACTGCCAATGCTGCTGTAGAGTGGTTTAATGGGAAAGATTTCAAGGAAGCAAACTTCAAATCTCTCTTGCTCGGAAGAAGCCTCCAATGAACAGCATGTGAGGTGGCATGCTGCCTTGTGAGGACAGAGGGATACCACCGCTGCTGCATAGATGTCCAGGTGGTCCAGGAGTTCCTGGGGAACCCATGGGAGGTTGTGGAGGAAACAGAAGAGGCATCCCTCCAAAAGGCCACTGGGGTTCCCATAGAAACCCCTCTGGAGGAGGAAACATCCAACATCAAGCTGGAGATTGGCAGTGTCCCAATCCGGGTTGTAGAAACCAGAACTTTGCCTGGAGAACAGAATGCAACCAGGGTAAGACCCAAAACCTGAAGGCTTTCTCCTGCCACCCTTCCCACCCCAGGTGGTGATCATGGAAGAGGTTGCCCTGGTGGCATGTGGGGAGGAAGAAGTGGCCTCATGGACAGCAGTGGTCCTGGTGGAATGTTCAGAGGTCACTGTGGTGGAGACAGAGGTGGTCTCCGTAGTGACTCCAGCATGGACCAAGGTGGCTTTTGTGGTGGAAGACGAGGTGGTCCAGGAGATCCTGGTGGACCTTTAATGGAACAAATGGGAGGAAGAAGACGTGGTTGTGGAAGACCAGGAAAAATGGATAAATGTGAGTGCCATCAGGAGCACAGAGACTGACCCTACTATACGCAGAGACCCTGCAGAGCTGCTCTGACTACCAGATTTATCTTTTAAACCAGAAAAAGTTTTAAATTTATAATTCCATATTTATAATGTTGGCCACATTATAATTATTCTTTGTCTGTACTTTAGTATTTTTCACCATTTGTGAAGAAACACTAAAACAAGTTAAACGGTAGTGTGCTGAGGTTTTGTTTGTTTGTTTGTTTCCTTCTTTTAAAGATGGTTATTTAAATGGGAACCCTTCTGAGCATGCTCAGTTATCATTGTGGAGAACCAAGAGGGCCTCTAACTGTAACAACATTCATGGTTGTGATATGCTTTTTTTAAAATAGAATTTCAAATGTTTATAGTCAAAAAAAAGAGTGAAAGAGGCCCACAAGGACCATCACAAATAATTGTATGCTAACAACTTGATAACCTGGAGAAAATACATAAGTTGAGAAATACAATCAATTTTCAAAATTGAATCAGCAAGAAAAAAATAATCAGAACAATTTTTATGTATTTAGTGCAGGGTCTACAGGGTCTCACTATACAGATTGGACTCATAGAGATCCTCCTGTTTTCAGCCTCCCAAGCATTGGGATTTCCCAGGGATTGAACCTTGGTCCCCTGGGTTTGCCTAAACAGGCACTTCAGTCCACTGAGCTATCTGGCCAGCCCAACAAAACAATTTTTAAAAAAGATTCAAATAAATACAAATTGAAAGATATAATACAAGGAAAAGGAAAGCAGGATCTTAAGGACTAACTAATCGAGAGGGAAAGGAGATGAGCTAGGAAACATGACAATGTCAAGCCATGCAGTTATATGTAAAAGATGAGCAAAGCAATGATCCGGAGAATATTCAGAAGATTCTTTAATCTAG
>NW_004524585.1:24302988-24320204 GCF_000260255.1 Octodon degus
GTATTATTCGTTGAAACTGTACTTCCGATTTGATTTGAAACTGTCTCATTGCTATCTGTTTATCAATAAAACTTTGAAAAAAAAAGATTCAAATAGTAACTAAAAAATCTCTGGGCAATGAAAATTTCAGTAATAGCTTTATAGTCAAGCTCTAACTAAATTTCAAGGAAAACTTTATACTGATATTTCTTTCTTCAGTTAACAAATAAAAGAAAACAGCTGAAGTCACACTTGTTACAACATTTATTAGGCCACAATTACTTTAATACTAAACTGAAAATGATAGCACAGTAGGGAGGAGGATTGCATAAATCAATATCGTTGATAATCACTGATATGAAAATTCTGAATAAAATTAAACATCAAATGAAAAAAAATATTTATCTTGAGGAAGTGAGAATTCCATTTTGCATATCAGGCTATGTCTTAGTCACTTTTGTCTCCTTGCTGAGACAAAACACCTGGCATCCAAAGATGAGAAAGAAAGGTGTATGTACCTCATAGCTTGTAGAGGGTTCAGTCCAGAATCAGCTGGCTCCACGGCAGGGTGGCACATGGCAGAGAGGCAGCATTTTATGGAGGCAGAAAACAGCAAAAACAATGAGAAGAGAGGAAAGCAAGCATCTACGTGTCCCTGATATTGTATGTAGGCTGCCCACCCTTGGGTGGGTGCGATATTCATGCCTTTAATCCAAGCATTAGACTGTGGATCGGTCACAAACTCTAGATTCAGCCACCTCCAAAAACCCTGCCCCTCATGACCACATGAGGCTTTGGGTGGACACCTACACACAACGTATAACAGGCCAGTATAATATATTCAAATCAATCAGTGTGATATATGACACTAACAGACTTAGAAACACAAGCCACATGATTGTGCCATTACACACACACACACACACATGTACTCAAGAATGTATGTTCTAGACTGTTAGTTAGGATAGATGTATAGCTACTTTCTCTTAATTCAATAAGAAGAAAGATCTGTACTAATAGTGTCTGGACAGGATATCATGTCTGCATCTTGTGCTATGAATGACTACTACAAAGACAACAATATGCAATGTATTAATTGTTGTAGCTTTCCTACCAACCTGTTTTAAAGCTATCACATTACAATTTTTTCTCAATAAAATTAATTTAAAAAAAGAAAATAACTCTACCTAGGATAGCCTTTAAAAAATATTTAAGTAAAAATTAATCCTAGTTTAGTGTATAAGAGAAGAGCTATACACCAAAACCTATGAAAATTAGCAATGAAAAAAATTAGAGAGGACCTGATACATGGAAACATAGGACAAGCTCATGGATTAGAAAAATTATGTCAAAATATCCCTACCAACTAAAGGGATACATAAATTCAATGCAGTGCCTTAAATGGTTCTGTGGATCACTACACAGAGCAGGACATGGGGAGAGGGTGGACTGTACCACAGGGGCAAGCATGGGGGGGGTACCTGTGCAGGCACCACCTGGGGCAGCTGTTATACTAAGCAGCAGCACCCAACTGCATTGAGAGCTTCTTTTAGGAGTATGGATAAAAAGTCTCTGCCCAAATCAAGTTTTTAGGCTCACTTTGCCCTTTGCACATAGAATCCATTGGTGGTAAGGCAATTTTATCAGAATACACATAAAATGTAAATATTCTGACGAGCAAAATTTTATTTACCAGATGTTACCCTGTGATGCGCCACCAGGTTACTGTGCCAAGAAATTCGATGCATGTTAGCTCTGTCCTCTGCACGAGATGATGGAGTATCCACGCTTTACCTGTGTCTGGTCTTACAAAGGAATTAATGCCATGAAGTCTCTGGACAAACATTAACCTGTTTTTATTTCTAGTTAAGGTTAAGAAAGTACTTGATCACCCTGAGTAAACTTGGGCAACAATTACAATCCTTTTGATGCTAAATTTTATTACTATATTTCCTTAGTGTAATATTATTTTAGGTATTACAGAAATGCTGCCTAATGGTGAGCTCTCCTTGATGTCATTCGCACGTGGTACTGCTCCCCTCCATTTCCTTTCTTGCACCAGTATCCACTCACCTCTCTGCTATGAATTTTGAAATTCACGCAAGGAAGAACTAAAAAAGGAGAGAACCAGAAAATTAATTCTCCAGGTCTGGGTGTGGTGGTGCATGCCTGCAATTCCAGCACTGGGGCGGCTGAACACAGGAGAATCATTACAAGTCTGAGCTGCACAGTGAGACCCTGTACCAGATATATTAAAAAATATATATATTTCTCTGCTGTTTCTCTGGTGTAAGAAATTGAAGTGTCCAAAATATATAATAGATATTGTGAAATGGGAAAGAAGTGATCAAATGGGAAGAGGACCTGGGGAGGGGAAGGGGGAAATGAATGAAGGGAAAAGAAAAAAAAAATAAGAAAAAGATAAAATGGAAACAAGGATTTGTAAGTTAGGAGAGGAGAAGGCATTGAAAGAAGGGAAGGGAACGGAAGAGAAAAAGATTACCACATACATGATGAATGCTACCCATCTATCACCTATCAATATAATGTAACAATAAACTTAATTATTTAAAATATATACCTTCATTTACTTGTGTAAGAAGTTAAGAGAAGTAGCGTTTGGTTAAACTGCTGCCATCATATATAGATGTTTGAGAGATCATTTCAGGCACCGCTAGGCTGAAACAGCAACAGAAAGAGGAGTTTTGTTGCCCGGTGCTGAGGTTTCCTGCTCCGGGGCTGCATTCCCTTGCGCAGGTCGCAGGCGGTGGGACCCACTGGGAAGTCTGTGATAGGAAGTGGCCAGTCTCCAGCACTCAGTTAACACAACCACCGGAGCACCGCGGAAGCGCTGCCGAGGTCTCCTGAGCACTGAGGCCAGCTTCCTAACAATGTCCTGAGAACTCACTACTTTCTGTGTCGCAGAGTGCCCCTGAACTTCTCTGCCCTTTGCTTGCTGGAAGAGCAGACATGCACAGGTTCTGACAATGGAGCCTTAAAGGAGGCATGCTGGCTTCATTATCTCTTTTAAGTGTGATTCCTCAGAGCTTGTGTCCAAAATAGTCATGGTAGCTCCATCTAGGATGGAACTGCAAGGTCAGCCTGGCACTAGAGACGGGCTAAAAGGTAAGAATATCTAACTGCGAATCTCCTGGTGACTTCCCTTAAAAGATGAACCTACTTCAGTCTGTTTGAACCTGGGTTTTTATAACACAGTAACAAAAAGCGCAGTGTGAAAAAAAAAAAAAAAAAAAAAAAGAAAAAACCCTTTATTTTACCTACCATATGTTTTACCTACCACTTTTTCCTGACTGCTCTTTCTAATCTATAAATACATTTAGCAAGTGGAAAGGCAACTGGAAAGTATGTAGCGCATGGTAGCTTCCCATCCAGGTGAACTATTGTTCAGTGGGGTTAGAAAATGCAAAATCTGTCTCTCCCAAAGTGAGCATCATTGTTTGCGTGTGAGAATACAGCCAACATATTCCCCGTCCAAGTCTCCTCATGTGGAGGGACAACACAGTCACAGACTGCACTGTGTGAAAACACAATGGTCAGCAGAATGTCGCCTGCCATTTCAAAGTTAGGCTTTTGTGTCTTTGAGAGTTTGAGAGTTCTCAGGGAAGAAAACCTCCCTGCAGTCGCTGAGGAGGCTCAGAGCATTGTGCATAGCTAGGTGTGAGGGGCCCGGCTGGACAGACTTGTCTTTGAAAAGAGGTCTCCTTCTGCACCGCGAAGTCAGAAAGGAGACCTGCTAGGGGAAGGGTGCTCTGACCATAGTAGGACAACAAATATATGTCTCCTGGCGTCACTTAGCAACCCTGACAAAGTGTAAAGTTAATTCTTTTCTAAAATTTTTAAAAGACAGCATAAAGGTAACATGAGTTTTGAATTAAAAACTTTTGCCGCCAAGCACTGGATTCTAACCAAAGAGTTAACGTTGAGATGGTGTCCGTAGCATCCAGAGATGAAGGGCTTCGTATGCAATGATTAGCACTTTGTTTTAGGTCTAAGGGACCTGCCTTGTCATTTCTGTTCCCCATAATTTAATTTCCCTTGATATTCCATTAATAGACCTTATTTTGTAGTTCTAAAGCAAAAAAAATAATCTTAAGCCCCCTTTATTCAGTAAGTCTTACTAATGTTCCATTAATAACTTATGTCCTAACATTATTTTAATAGGGCTTACTACTTTTATTGGAGCTGCATTGAGTGGGACAGTCCATGTGTGACCATACTTATAGGGATCTGCTTCCAGAATCCACAGAGGCCACGGGGAAAGAGCGACAGGGCCCTTCTTACAAAGACATGGACAGGAGACAGGCCTCTGCCTGCTAAGCCCTGCCTGTCAAGAGCAGAACATATCAAATCGGAAGGTACTCACAAATATGAACTATTTTAAAATAAATAGTCTTACCTTGGCATCAAAAGGGCATTTTTAAGTGAGAAGCTTTCATTCATCTTTTATCAAATTTGAATTTTCGACTCAATGAACATGAAGCCCATGCAGAATTCTCTGGGCAAACCACTGTGTCTAGGCAACTTGGTGTCCCTTGCCACTCCTCATACTCCATGTTCTCCATAGAACATCAATATAATTTCTATGCCTTTGGTGGTGGTCTTTTTATAACAAAATCTTTTTTGAAAATAATTTTATTGAGAAACAAATATCAACGAGACAGTTTCACTACTGAACACTGGCACATTTTCAATAAGTAATACATTGCATATTGTTGTCTTAGTGGTTATTCATTGTACAAGATGCAGACATGATATCCTATCTTAAACACTATTATAACAAATACCTCTATTCGTTGAATTAAGAGAGTTAAGCTGTATATCTATCCTATTTTGAGTATTCAGATACAAAAGAGTCGTTCATTTCTTTTTTTTTTTTTTTTTTTTTTCTGAGTTGTTCATTTCTATCCCACTTTTTCGGTTAGTTTTGTCAGAGAAGGGCATTCCATTGTCATTTAAATATTGTAGGTGCTTGAGTTCAGCAGAATCTCCCAATAGAGTCCAGTAGTCCAGTAATAGTAGTGGGTTTTCTGTAAGACTGGCAATGTCCAAAGTTGTTGACTTGAGCTTTTTACAGCTTTGCATATTAATGTGGCTTTAATTTTTATACTTCGTTTTCATACTTTTCTGCTGGATGGTTAAGATCAAGATAAAACAAGACCTATATAATAAGAAATGTAACTTTTGTATCTGAAAAGATCAGTAAAATCCCTTCAGGATTTAACCTGAAAACCTATACCACAGTTTGTAGATATTTTGTGAGTGTTAGCCAGGTGAATGAGTCATGGCCATTGCTTAACCAGTTTGCTCTCTGTGAAAGACTGAGAGAATGTTTTCTCTCCATGTAACTCCCTTAGGCACATTCCACATGATCAATCACCTTCCTCTGTGGCCCCATAATCTCCTCGATCAGAAAATTTGGGATACAACTGAGTTACATAATGTTACAGTATAGGTTCTCCTATGTCCTGAGTCCTCACTGACCTTGAAAGGCTAGAGGCAAAATGTTGGTTATCCTTGCAGCCCTTCTTTTGCTCTGATTTTTGGTCAGAAAACTTAGGTTGTTAACCCTCCAGAAGAGAAGCTTGTTATTACCCTACAACATATGTAGTTGAGTTTAACCTATCTGTCTGAATATCAAACATCTTAGGCATAACATGGAACAAATATTTTCCATCAAGTATTGATATGTTAAACTTTAAGTCCCTGCAGAATATGAAGACAAAAATTGAAAAGATAAATAAATTGAAAAAAATATGAATAAACAAGTACATAATTTTACACAGAAATTAAGAAATCTAACCATATACAGCATTGTAGCAGGACTATCCTGTGACATTTTTTTTTCCTGTTCCTTGTTTTCATTTATCGCCCTTTTTTTAAAAACCAACATTTACTTGAGGTACAGTATGGCAGTAATTGGTATGTCATGACAAGCAGTACATATTTAGAAGACCAAATGGCAGGCATTCCAAGCATGACCTTAGTATTACACATTGCTCTCTTCAGTGCAGCTGCTTAGTTCACAGTTATCAGCATATATAGTTAGTCAGTGTGAGAATCCTACCAATCAACTGCTAGTTTCAAAATCATGATGCAGATTCTCGGGATCCTTGCCTTACCCATCTTGTATGTATAAATGTATGGCTTTGCCCCTGTCATGTTTCCCAGTTTTTCCCCATGCCCTCCCCTCATTGTCCAATCCTCAAGTTCTTTTAAATCTTTTAAAATTATATTTATTTATTTGGTACAGCATCTCTCAATGCAGCTTGGCCTCATAGTGATCCTCCTGTCCCAGCTTCCCGAGCACTGGGATTACAGGTGTGCAACAGCACACCTGAGGTTCTGGGCCAAGTGGGGCATGCAGTGCTGGGGACTGAGCCTGTGTCTTTGCACCTGCCAGGCAGATGCTTAGACCATTGAGCTATCTCCCAGCCCAACAAAATCTTTAAGAGCATATCTTTCAGCATGAGTCTCTCTCCTGATTTCAACATTCACATATTGGGCAAATGTAATATTCTGAAAGCAAACACTGTCCCCCACCTTGACACTCTTGCTTCTTTTCATGTGAACTCATGATCCCATCATTTATTACCTAAATAACCCCGTGAGATGCTTTGTGCAGGGGCTCTCAAAATTCTACAGTTTCCTGCTCTGTATTCGCAGAGAGATTTAAAGATAAGAATGAGTATGCATATCTTTGCTTTTAATGCCTTCACTCTTCTGACAATTCAAGGTTCTCTGAACTGCTTTGCAAAATCTTGCTTTATGTGGTCCCAAGTACTTTTCTCATCTCAGTTTGCTCCGTTCCTCATGAATCTGTCCAAAATTTTCTAAAATTTAGCGCCTAGACAGAGCCAACCCACACCCACATGTTCTTCACTTTCTTTCTGTGCTCCTGCCTCATTCTTTTCCTTTGACAAACTCTTCTTCAGTATTCAAGACTCACTCTGTCACTGTCCTTGTAATATAACCCATCCCATAGAACTCTAGGCTAGTGTTGAGTGAGCCAGCAGACAGGCAGTGGACACAAAGCCTTTTGTATGTAAATCATATTCAAATCACACTCTCAAATCATCCATATGCTTTTTTCCAGATAATAACAAAGACTTTTTTTAATTACTGAAAGTTGGCTCTGTCCTATATGTAATACTAAATATTTTAAACACAGTACTTCAATCCTTACAGCATGTGCTATGGTTTGGGGTTTTTGCAAGTAGAACAAAACAATGCAGGACACATTTTATGAGATCATTTCATAATCACTCCAAGAATCACATACAGAGTGCAGGAAATCTGTCCATAACTAAAGACCAAAGAATCCAGCTGAAGGCCTTGATCCTAATATGCTGCATGAGTCCAGCCTAGAGTCCATAACAATGCCTCTCACAAGTCCAAATGCAGGCCTAGAGTCCACGACAAAGTCTCGTGCCAACTCCACAGGTCTGCACTGGGAATCAGTCCAAAGATCAGTGGTGGAAGGTAGAAGGTCTGTGCCAGCAGGATGAGGGATCCATGCTGGCAGGATGAAGGGTCTGAGCTGAAGCCTGGAAATAACACTCAAAGAAAGAACCCGGGCTCCGCTGAAAGTACTGCAGCCCTCCTCGGCAGCAGTGAGATCCTGAGCTCCTCCAACGAGGAAAGCTGAGTTCCTATCAGGAAAGCTACCATGAAAAGTCTCTAGAAGGCTGAGCAGTGCACCATCTTCCTCTCTGGAGCCAGGAAGCGATGTTCAAGATGAGGACCCGATCTACATCAGAATGATCCATAGCCATTCTCAGGGACAATGAGGTCCCAATCTCCTTCTCTGACAAGAACAGCCAAATTCACCAGGAAATCCAGCATGACGAGGGCCTTTAGAAGAATAGTCCAGGAGAATGAGCAGCTTCTAACAGCCCCAACAGGGTCTCCAGTTTCCCTAACAGCCTCTCAACAGCTTCTCCAGTTCTTCCTCTTCTGCTGCTGGCCACAGCCCACAGGTGGGCCTCCCACACCACGCTCCATCTGATTCTGTTCAGCTGGGTGTAACAAGTTGCCCACTCATTAGCAATCTGTTACAGCAAGTGTCAGCATTAGCTTATTTTACTGAGGCTGAATTATGGAAAACTGAAGCAAGAACTCAGCAAATATATAAGTCAGCTGTATTCACTCACAGTCCTGATGATGCAACAGTCCAAAGAGAAGGAAGAGCTGCAGCGATGCCTGCAGAAGTCAAGATTCCCTCAAAGATAAGGAGTGTTATGGGAAGTCAAGGGTTTGTGGAAAGGTGGAGGTGACAGTGGCCATGTGCGCCTGCAGAGCCTTGGCCCCAGAGGACTGCTGTGATGGCTCACTCTGAAGGCTCCTAGCCTCCCATTCCTGTCTTTAGGTTCTGGCAACGACACGGGCTGTCTGAGGGCAGATTTCTTTTCCACAGCAATTCAGCAATTTTCTACAAGACCAGAGTGCTCACTTCTGAGAGACACTGCTTAGATGGCAGAAAGCAGATTCCCAGGGGACAGCACACCTTCTGCTCTCTCCCACCGCCATCCCTATGCTCAGTTTCTCTCAAATGTGACCTTGAGAACAGAGTAAAGTGTGACAGTTGTATGAGGCGATGAACACACAGAACTACAAGGAAGCCTTCAGACAATGCCAGGGAAACACACTTCTCAAACACACTGACCGAGTTCGTTGCATGTTGGGTACCATCCAATCAGTTCCTCCTTAGACAGGTGCTCAGTAATGACAGACTGACAGTGAAGGGTTTTTTTGTTTCTTTCTTTCTTTTTTTCTATAGTGGAAATTGGGAAGTGAGGGAGTATTCTGAATTGCCCTGGAAGATGTAAAATTCCAAATATAGCAAGCTCTCTAGACTCATTTATAGCCCACAAGGGACTGACCTGTGCCTTCTCTCCCAGGTATGCAAGGGCAATGGGTTCAGGAGGAGGTGATTACATCATTCCGAATACCCAGCAGGTCACCTTCTCTTTTCATGGCCTTTTTAGATTTCACAAGAGTGACATTGCTGAGCATTCTGAGTCACTGAACACACCATGTATTACAAGAAATTCTCTTAATTTCTCTTAATATATTGGTATGTATTAGTGACTTCTGAACTCACACAGTGACTCTCTTCACTGCATCTTGTTAAACATGCCATCTTGAACTTTGTACAATATACTCAATAATTTCCAAAAACGTACTGTCCCCTGAGTATTTATAAGAATATTTCCTTGAATGAATTTATATATATATTCCACAAATTAATAAATATATAATTAATAACTAAAATTATCTTTTAGAGAAGCCAAAAACTGAACTCATAAGGGTCTCTACCTGACAAATATTATTACTAATGTTGAAATTAAAATGGATTGAATTGCTATAATTTACTAATAATTATTAAGATTTACCTCAGTGATACGTTTTATGCTACAGGACGTGACTTATTAAATCTGACAAGTAAGCACCATGTTACTAGGTCCTAGAGAAAAAGCACTGGAGTGAGGGTTTCCTCTCTCCAAAAGCCTGTGCTTCAGGGTGGAATGCAGAAGAATGGAAATACAAGATTAATACAGTAGTAGCAGCACCAAAGTCAAGAGACAAGGCTACACAGTGCAGCAATTAGTAAAGCAGGCCAGAATGGCTTCTGAGTCACTTAAACCTGATTTCAAAGCCTTGATCTATTACCAATTAGATAGGAGACTTCAAGCATAATGTTTCTTTTTGTGAGCTTTAGATTGCTCATCTGAAAAACATAAATAATTGAAACAAATATAAAACGAATCAAAACTCACATAAATTGAAGGTTAGGGAGAATCATGAAGAAGTTGTAATGGAAAAAGGTGAGAGCTGAGGTTTTAGGAATCTACAGAATTTCAGATCAGTAAAGATAAAGGAAATGAGGACTCCTCTAGCTGAAGTAAAGAAACCAGAGTGGAAACAGGAAACTAGTGATTTAGATAAAGTAAGAAAGAGCTTGGTAATATAAATGAAATTTCAGCTTTGATGACATCAACAGCAATGGTTGGACTGCATTTGCTATGCAGAGGCAAGGTTAGCCCTCTTGTCTCTGATTAGTAAACCATGTGCAGAATGATACAATGCATTGAGGAAAAGGAATATTAAACAAAAGACCCAAAATGGGATAGTTATGGATGGAGAGCTCGCTATATAAGTTGAATTGCTGTAAAATTTTAATACTAACATGAGACTATTGAGGAGTTAGATAAATACATTGAATATGTTGATCAGTGATAATAATTTAGAGGCATTTGTTATTAATAACAAAGCAAGCACACCAAGAAAGAGATATTCTCAAAACTACTAGAAGCCAGAAATAGTATATAGGATGCATACAGAGAACTTATGAATACAGACCTAAAATTATAACTAGAAATCATGAGAGAACTGGTGCTATTAATTTCAGAAAGTTAAGAAATCTTCAGCTTAGTAGTGAATTTGAAGCTTTAAGAGTATGTGAAATACGTGCAAGAGAAAGCATAGAAAGACTGCAGATTTGGCCAAAGGCAGTATTTGTGGGGCAGAAGCGGGAAGAGAAGCTAGAACAGGAAATGAAGAAATCATGAGTCAGTAGGACGAAGACGAAGCACGACCTCGAGAGAGAGCAACGTGTGGTAAGAGGTCAAGTCAATATTTTTACAAGAACTTGAGTGAAACCAAAGACCTGGGTTTAGAAAGACCATAAGAAATGGGACATTTTGTTAAGCCTGGAGACCATGATGAAGGATAGGGTCAGTTTGCCAGTGAATTGTAAAGTCAGCAGAGATTTCTAAAATATTTAAGGATTGTTTGTTGCAAATTTCAGTCATCATTATTTCTTCATCTCCTGAATGAATATGAGAATATTAAGAACAAAATGTTTTCTATGTCTACATCATTAGAGTATATACATAAAATATGTTGCGAGAATATATATGAGTTGTAGGTGTTAATAGTTCTCTGAATTATACTATGATCGGCATCCCCATACCCAGCTGGGTATTCCTAGGTCAACAGGAGGTTAAGCAGCTTGGTGTGTTTGTTTTGGCATATCAGTGACAAAAATGTACACATATGAATAGGATATGGAATCTCTTGTAAATTATTTGAAATAAAATTTTCATTTCTCTCCATTTCTCCACAGATTATTTTTAATAGATCACAGCAAAGGAAAATAATGATTTATTATGTCAAATCATCATTAAGGCCTCTATATAAGCTGCCACAGATTAGGTGGCTTGACACCAAACCTTATTTCTTACCATTCTGGAAACCAAGATCAAAGCAGCAGCAGATTCAGTGGAGACTCCATTGCCAATTTACAGAAAATTAACTTCTTCCTTTAGCCTCCCTTGAGAAGCTCTCACTTTCCACCAGAAAACTTTCAGATCTCTTCTTTAAGGGCACTGATCCCATGGATTCGAGCTACATCCTCATGACTGCATCGCTCCAAATAACTCATGTCCTAACACCTGTGTGTCACAGGTTAGGGTTTCAGCATATGAACTTTTAGTGACACAAACATTTATTCCTTACAAAGCACAGGCAAGGGGATTGATTCCAAATTCATTGAAAGCATTCTTCAGCCTTTTTAATTAACCATGACATTAGAAATGCACAAATAAAATCAAGTTCTTTTTGTATTCTGGTATTATATGACTCAACAATACATACTTCTTCCTTAAGCATTTCCTATATGAGCCACAATTTACAGAATATCTATTGTGCAATATATTCATATAATAGATGCAATTATAGCAAATAAAAATAATGATTTGTTAAATAAAATTATGTATCAATGTGCAATAGCAGAATACCATACCATAGACTGGGGGTAGTAGATACATGTGTGTTTTTGTGAGGTTGATTAAATGTATATGTGCATTTAAGATTATATGCAGAAAAGTGAAATCATATTTGAAGATATAGAGTTGTAGGTACAGTTGTGGTAGGAAAAGTTTCTATTTCTTCACAATGCCATTGTATATTCAGGAAACAAAAAAAAGAGAAAAGGGACAATGTATGAATGCAACTAAAATGCAAAATAAGACCAAGTTGTGTGACATATTTTTCCTTTGCATAACATGAAAGAAATCATGTCATATTATTTGGCCTAATTTCTTCATCTGAGTGCCTATGATCAGAATATATTATTGTCTAACTGGGAAAAAAAAGTCAAAGTAATGGGCCTCATCCCACTCTGGGAAGTTCTGCAATTTTTACAAGAACAAAGGTAAGTTTAAAAATAATGCACTTTAATTTTTTTTAGTGTATTTAGTACAGGGTCTACAGGGTCTCACCACACAGATCAAACTCAGTGTGATCCTCCTGTTTTCAGCCTCCCAAGTGCTGGGATCACAGGTATGCACCACCATGCTCAGTCTCAGTCATTATCTCAGCATGCCTGGGGAGCGGGGCCAGCATGGCACACCAAGATTGAATCCTGGTAGCTGCCTCTGCCTAAGCAGGCGCTTTAATCCACTGAGATATCTGACTGGCTCTTTGCCCTTTGATTTCAGAGAATGCTTCAAGCATTCAGCATGGTTATTGTCAGATGTGCTTTTTAGCAAATATCCAGTTTTGAATTTTCTTCACCTTTTGGCCTCTCCTACAGTGTCACTTGGGGCTAAAGGGAACATGGGCAGATGATCGTGCTGAGGAGGAATTGGGAAGTGAGAGCCTGTTCATTAACAGGAGATGTCATTACTATCTATGGCAGAGCACTGATGACCTTCAAAATCAAGCAATGAAATATAATCTTACATTTCTTACAAAAATAAGCAAGTTTAATGCGGTGTTCTCTTGGTTCATCTTCATCTTTACTCACTTCATTTCTCTGAAACAATGACTTTTTGTGATTTTCATCTGTGATATTTTTGGTTCCATACTCTTTTCCTTGGGAAGCAACCATTTTTTTGCCTTTGCTCTCCTATCACACACACATCTTTCAGAATTCAATTGGTTGAACCTTATATAGCATTGTCCAGAAACCTCCTTCATTGTGTCTGGTGTCTAAGAAATAAGGTAATAGAAAATAATATGAAAAATACTTTTCAGATGCTCTACCTTTTTGTGTTAAAACCTTTGACTTAATGATTTCTAACATTTCTTACAAAGATAACTTTTCCATGATGATAAAAAAAAATTGCTTAGTTTCAGTAGCAGGATTCACAGCTACTATTGTAGAACTTGAGGAGTGTCTGTCCACTTGGACAGCGCCCTCTAGCCCGAGCATATCCCCATCTTCAGCCTCCCTGCCCTCTCCCATGTTCTCAGATAAGCAAGGTGACACTGCTTGATTAGAAAGCTATAAGACCCAAAGTGAAGGGTCTAATATATTTCATGAAGATCTTGCCAAGAGAATTTCTATATAGGAGTCACTATAGTTCAGTGCTGAGCTCAGAGTTTTACAATAGTTTACAATTTTCTCTCCAACTCCATGTACCGCGTGCACTTTAAAATGTCCATAATGTGAAGTGCAATAAAGCAAACACAAGCTTCAATATCACATGATTTCGCTTACGAGAAATCTGAAAACTGAATAAACTTGCAGAGCACAGTGAAAATAATAGGAGGCAAAAAAGAAACATGAAGACATTATAGTTCACCAAGATAGCAACACGTTTATACATCATCAATGGTGGACCAAAGGATGAATAAGCGGGTTCTAGACATTTCTAGACCTCTATAGAACGGATGGATTCATAAATGACAGGAAACTGAGGGTGTGAGCACTGCACATGGCTTCAGGTTTGACTGTCATAAGCAGGCACACCCCCTGGAGTGTGGCTCAGAAACGCTCTTGTCAGCACACCCCGGAGTGACGCGGCGGGCGAAATGGCGTCAGTGGTCACCCAGTTTCACGGTAGTTCCTTGGTTAAAACTGACTTGTCAGGTCACTTCTGGAGAGTCATTTAATTCCATCCTGATCAAATTTCACAGGTCTGTGATTCAAATTATTCCATGTTGTCGGCTGCAAGTCTGCATCAGGCATGAACTTGTTCTGCTTGGAATCTTTAGTTAGTATTCCAGAAAGACCTCTGTGATTAGCCCAATCAAAACCTTTCAGTAGCAGCCGCCATCACATTCAGACTAAATCTCTGCAGCTGACTTTTCTAACAAAACATTATCCTCTCTTTAATCAAGGGCTAAAACACATGATTTTGTGGCTCGCTTTCAGTAAATAATCGAACTGTGAGGAAACTGCAGAATGTGAGGAGCTGAGAAGAGCCAGGCCCTCCCAGGGGCCAGGGAACGTGGCACCTTGTGGAGGCCACACTCTCCCCACATCCCTCAGTCCTCTCATGCCCGGTAAGCACTGAGCGTGACAGAATTGGGGTCTTTAGGACTCCTGCTGGGGAAGCAGCTGTACCCAGGCAAGTCAAATTTGTGCAGGAAGAACTCAGTAGGAGCACCCTGAAGAAGACTCTTCCTAACCAAACGAGGGCACGCCTGCATCACTCAGTAGCCCACGTCTGCTACAGGCTAACACAACCTATTTCCTAACTTCCATCCACCGTGGAAAGTAACTGAGTGCACTTCCAGCATTGCTGGGGGAGATTGCAAACAACCATCTAGCTTGTTGTCTTGAAATTCTTCTTCTTTTTCTTTTTTTAAACTCGACTGGCATTTCTTCCACCTTAACATGTGTATAAGAAGAAAACTCTACTTGTTTCTTGCATGGTTAGCTGCTTGCTAGTCCACTAAGCTTTAGATGGCAAGCAAGCACCTCCAGTTTAAAGCTGAGTACCTTGGCTGGCACCGAGCTGTCCTCATGACCTGTAGGAGACGCGTTACTCAGCCTCACCACGCATGTTAGTTCCTCCATGACTCTGAGTTTTCTTCCTTCTCCGATGAATCAAAATGGGAATTTAAAAAAAAAAAATGAATGCTTGCTCAAAAAAGTCTTAGGAATCTTCCCTTCCCTAGTCAGGATTAATTCCTCCAATTGCTCTACTCATTTGTCACATTTTATCTGTGTTATAGTACTTAATGCGCTACATCTTACTTGGTGGTTAATTGCTTTAAATTCCTTTCTCTCACAGTACACTGTGATCCCTCCGAGGCCAGCTGTCAGGTTTTAGGAGTTCCCTACCCCACGTCTTATCTAGCACTGCCGTGTACACTGAGAACACGTAGTGCGGGCTTGGCTCTCCATCTCGAACTGAATTAATTAGCATTATGCTAAAAGCACTTTAGCATATAAGTTAAAAAAATAAATACATATGTCCTGTGAATCTAGCAGTTATCACATTTCCATAAGAGGGCTATGTTGGCCTTTAACATAGCTAATTCATCTTCACTTTATTCTTCAAAATTTATTTTTGTATTCTGCCTTTATTCTTGTATTGCTGTTATAAGCAGGTTTAATAAATACATTCATTCTTTTTTTAAATTTTATGCTATTTATCTGTCAAACCAGAAGCAATTAAAAAAAAAGTCCTGAGAGAAAGGGTAGTTCATCTAACAAAATTGTTTTTGTTCTTTGGGATTTAGGTAAATTCTGCGTGAGAAGTACACTATAATCCATTTGAATTTAGCCCATCTTTTTATTAGAGCTAATGGATTTTTCTTCCTATTTAATAATTATTGTAGAGACTATTTCTGAATGATTGTAGGCTTAAAAAATCTCTAAAAATGACAGCTCTTAAAATCTTGCTTTTACCCCTTTTTTGTAACCTGAAAGTCAAAATTGCTTCTATTGTGTTCCTAGGGTTGCACTGTGCATTAAGAAAACATTTTTGCCAGAATAAATAATAAATGACTTTGCTAGCTCTATCCCTTTGGCCTCTAATGCCCCACTCAGAAGAGCCCTAATCAGCTCTTCCTTCCTTAGGCATATGGATAATACAACCTATGAGTGAAAGTTACAGTTATAGTATTCAATATTTTAAGTTTTTCCAGTATTGTAGAAAAATCACCTCACTTCTCTATGAAAATATTTTATTAATGATGCTTCTTTAAACCAAAATACAGCCTATACTACAGAAAAATATCATATTTTTCTTATTATTTTCCTCTTTGCATTAGGAGGGGTATTTTTCCTGATAATTTGTAATTTTTTCTATTGTTTTTCCAAAGACTACCATGCTGTTTCAATAAAACTGAAATGTAACAGTTATTGCCTATGAATTACTTCGTATCTCATTTAGTGAATCAAATATTCAAACATACACTGATTATTTGTTATAAAATTTGGAAACATATTTTAGTGTAAATTGTAAGTAATCATAGAAGAATCATATGATGTCATTCATGGAAGTAGATGAAAAGAATTTTCATATTTAATAATCTCTTATCAGATAGGGCATTCTTCTTCTCCATTTTTTTAATTTTTTAATTTTTTTTTTTGTGGAACTGAGATAGAACTCAGGCCCTTGCACTTGCCAGGCCAATGCCTATTCTACTGAGCCATCTCCCTGGCCTCAAGGGCATTATTTTCTATGGATACATGTTATTACCTAGAGACTACTGAGAAATTAGACAAGCAACCACTTATACCCTTAGTCCTACAGATATCCAATTTTTTATACTAGAATAGGATACTTTTCATTGCAAGTACCTGTAGTTCGGAGGTGGAAGAAATTCATCTTTTATATGTTTATGCAATACTAACCTAAAAAACAACAAAAATAAGAGTCAGATTAATTTATCCTAGTCTGTTAAATACTGCTAGCATATCTGTCTTGCTTCTATACTTACTTTTTCTAAACAACTTTATTAATAATTTCTCCACACCACTAATCAATCCTTCTTGTGATTTTCATAGCATGAAAGAGCACAGTCTTTGCATCCCACTGCCTTGCATTACTTTTCGCCTTACCACCTAATAACCGAAACATTGCACATTTTTACTTGTTCATTACTCATTTTCTAACACAATGTAAGTTACATGAAAACAAGACATTTATCAGAGCTATCGTGTAATGCTCACTCCTGGGACTAGTACTTGGTAGGGTTTAGGTTCTCGTTAAATGTGTGTGGAATTTTGGATTGAATGTATGCTGTGTATTGCTTTTCACTTCAGAAATAAATAAGCAGTATAAACTAATTTGATAATTTTAGTAAATTGCAAACTTCAAAGTGAAAATGGTCAGTAATAGAAAGAATCACTATTAACAAAATATATTTTAATGTTAAAGACAATAGTAAAATTACATAATACTGATACATACCTAATTAATTAAGCAACATTATTTGATCTCTTTAAAGTCATTTTCTATGCTGCATTACAG
>NW_004524585.1:24320304-24325342 GCF_000260255.1 Octodon degus
ATTTCTTCTTGTGAAAAATATGTTCTCAAGAATACCATTTTATTTTTGCATTTTTTAGAGAAGGGTCTACAGGATGTTCAGGGTCTCACTACTAGATCAGACTCATAGTGATCTGCCTGTTTACAGCCTCCCAAAAGCTGGGATTACAGGACATGGCATCACGCCCAGTCTCAATTTCCTTTTCAGTGCGCCCCAGGGTCGGGGCCAGCACAGCAGGCCCAGGGATCCCCTATCCCCTGCACCTGCTTGTAGGTGCTTTAATCCACTGAGCTATTTGGTCGGCCCCAGGAATACCATATTATGAAGAATTAAGATGAGAAAAATAACCTCAGCCTTGTGATTAATATAAAATTAATATAAAAGCCAAACCAAACCAAGAGAATGATAAAACCAACATTTGGGTGGTTCCTGCCGACATCACCAAGGGCACTGGTGTGGTCCTTGCCCGCCCCCTCTGGCATTGCTCAGCTGCTGTTCCCAGTCACCATGAACTGAGTGGTTTTGTTGCATTATGACTTTCCACTAAGATATGTTTGCCTTGGAACCAAGTGACTTTGGACTAAATGCTCTGAAACTATGGGCCAAATTAAATCCATCCTTTAACACATGAGTTTGGGTATTGTGTCCTAAAGACAGAAAAGCTGGCTATATAGCTCATTGACCCATATCTTCTGATTCCATTTACCATGAGAGAATGGAAGAAGGTCATAACTGTGCAAGTTAGAATGAATGAGATCAGGGCTGCTGTGAGTCTTGTTTACCCTGACTCAGTTTCACTTGAGACTTAAATCCTTTATTTAAATTAGTGAATCTACCCAAGGATAGATATTATTATTCTGGCTATTATTATACAAAATAGACTTCTGCATGATTAACTCTTAAGTTATTGAAAGGTCTGAAAGGTAGGAGTCTGTTAATTAACAAAGTCATTGTTAAAATATAATGATACCTCAGTTTACAAATTTATTTTATGATTTTGGGGAAAAGGGCTGTGCTTGTCCTTGTGTGGGGAATGTCACCTTAGGCGTCTTTGTCACACAGTGCAGAGTTTGGAAATGGAAGCAAAAATTTGCTGAATATCTTTGATTGAGAACCAAATTGTTCTCGAGCAGAAACATTCATGAACTGAAGAATTGCTGTACAGTGAGCAAAAGTTGAAGGTGCCACATGCTCAGCAAGCAACTGTGTTTCCAAGTAGTTAAATTCTGTATGTTTCTATATTTGGCCCAGATGGCTATGACTGCCAATAAAGGAACACTGATACCTGCACAGACAAAGACTTTCATTTTTCCTACTTATACACCTTGAGTTCTTAGGAAAGCTAATAATACCTATGCACTCTTTTCTTCTGCACAATTGAAAAAAAAGCTGTTTGGTCATCCATTCATAGAGGGAGTTAACACAGCACCATCTTTGCCCTAGTTCTCCATCTCTAATAAGCACCACCAATTTAAGGAGATTTAATTTTAATTTAAAAAATTACACAAAAGGAAGTATGTGCTTTCTTTGTAGTATGAGAATGACCCAAAGAACAATTGATAGGCAGTCATCTAAATTCTAATTGTAAGAAGTATAAGGGAAGTGTACAGGACCTTTGGGCCAGCTTTTAAATGGCAATGGGCCAGTGATTTAAGGGTGGCAAGCAAGAGAATGCAGTGCAGAATCAGTCAGGCCAAGACAAGCTGAGCTAAGCTTAAGTTTGCAGAAATCCACCTGGCATAGATAGCCTGACATAGAAGATTGTTAGTAGGAGGTGAGAGGTATAATGGATTTGAAAAATAAAGTAGAGGTGGATTCAACAGGGATTTGAAATTGATTGAACAGAGTAAAGAGAGATAGAAAGTTAAGGAATCAAAGAGAATACATTAGTAGCTAACTAGAGAGCTAACAAGTTTGTCAAAGGTCAAGTAGACTAAAAATTGGTTTGGAGCAATAAAAAATAACTTTTAAGTTCTAAATAGTTGAAGATTAGGTTTACAACAGTTACTCAGGTGGGAGGAGTTTGTAAAAAAAAAAGATATATGGACTCAGAGCTCAGAAAAATAATCTGTGAAAGACATAGATTGGAAAATCAATATTTTTGATGCAATATGAACACATGACAAAAGAACACTCTAAAAGAGATCTTAGGAGAGAAAAGATCATCTCCAATATTTTGCCTAAGAGTCTTTGTATACAAATATAAAAACAGAGGGAATTACTAGAATGCATTGCAAAATGGAGGACGGGCAAAAAAAATATCAAGAGAGTGGAATGTTTTAAAAGCAGAGAAGGGTTGATATTATGAGCTACTGGCAGGTGAGGTAAACAGGGACCTAAAAAATGCACTACTTCAGTAACCATGGCGATAATACTTCCAGTGTAGACCCAAGTAGTAGAGAAAAGCAGACGCAGGGGTGCACAGGGAACAAGATAAAATGGAAGCAGCGAAGGCTCCAACACTTACGTGAAATTTAAGTACAAGCAGAAAGAAAGACAAAAAAAATACCACTGGAGGAAGAAGAATCGGTACCTAGTTTGAGTTTTGTGTTAACAAGGTTAAGTCGACTTTAAGTAATGAAGGAGATAGAGATGGTGAAATTGAAGAACAGAGATGGTGTGTAAGATTCTTACAATAGTATTCTGGGCCCAAAGTTCAGGCCTGAGCACTGCGGCATTCTTTCTTTCCATGTGAGAGATCTATAAAGCATGATGCTATTTTACTGACGATTCTGTGGATTTCATGGTAAACCTACTTGAATTTTTGTATCCTAATAATTCCTGAAACCAATTTGATCAAAAAACAAGTATTTTTTATTCAATGCCTGTTAATTAACTTTCAAAACAGATTTAGGAATTTTGTGGTATGATAAGTCTTTTAGGAAAAAAAAAGTAATAAGATTCTGTGATCCAAAAGTGGGATTAATTTAACAGTAGGATAAGTTTTCCCAATGTGACAGAAGGAAGGACTACACATATGGCTAAGATTATAATTTTGACTAGAACAAATTGATAGCCTCTATGATTTTCTCAGTGTTTATACATGCATCACAGAAGTACACTATAAAACAATAAATAAACAATGGAGTACTACTCTAGATACATGCTGGTTCATTTGTAGGGAAATGGTGCACCAGGAGACCATAATGCTAAGTGAAATAAGCCAGACGCACAGTAACTAAGCAACTGCACTGAAGATAGTGATCTGTAGTACTAGTCTCATGCATAGAATACCTGTCATTCTGGCCTTCTAAATACAGACTGCTTCTCGTGTCATATCAGTTACTGCCATATGGTCTCTCAAATAAATGTTTGTTTAAAAAATTGGTAATAACGCCAGTTGCTGCCGTACCGTCTCTAGGGTAGATGATTGTTTAAAAAGGAAGGGGGCGGTGAAAGAAGGCAGGAGACAGAACTATTGCAGGACTGTCCTGCAACAATGTTGTATATGGTTAGTTCTCTGGACTTATGTGTAAACATATGTAATTCTTTACTTCTACTTTTTAAATATATTTTAATTTGTTAATGTTTTTGTCATATTCTATAGGGACTTAAACTTTAACATAACAATACGTTATGAAAAATACCTGTTCCATGTTATGCCTAAGATGTTTAATATTCAGACAGATAGTGAGGTTAAGCTCAACAGCCTAGGTTATATGGTAATAACAATAAGCTTCTTTTCTGGAGGGTTAACAACCTAAGTTTGCAGAGCAAAATTTAGAGAACAAGGAGGGCTGCAAGGAAAGCCAACATTTTGGCCCTAGCCTTCCAAGGTCAATTAAGACTCAGGACATACGAGAACTTGTACTGTAACACCATGTAACTCAGTTGTGGCCCAAATTTTCTGATCAAGGAGATTATGGGCCAAAGAAGAAAGTGATCAATGATGTAGAGTGTGCCTAAGGAGAGTCACATGGAGAGAAAACATTCTCTCAGGCTTTCATAGAGAGCAAACTGGTCAAGCAATGGCCGTGACTCATCCACATGGCTGACACTGAGAGGATCCACAAAATGTGCTACAGGGTTTCAGGGTAAATCCTGAGGGAATTTGACTGATCTTGTCAGATACAAAAGTTATATTTCTTTTATATAGGCCTTGCTTTAGCTTGGTCTTAACCATCCAGCAGAAAAGTATAAAGATGAAGTATAAAAAGTAAAGCCATATTAATATGCAGAGCTGTAAATTGCTCAAGTCAACAACTTCAGACATTGCCAGTCTTACAGAAAACCCACTACTATTATGGACTACTGGACTATATTGGATTATTTTGCTGAATTCAGGCACCTACAACATTTAAATGGCAAGGGAATACCTATCTCTGACACAACTAAACAAAAAAAAGGGGATACAAATGAAAGACCATTTTGTATCTCTATATACAAAAGAGTTAAGGTAGATATACAGCTACTTTCTCTTAATGCAATGAGAGGAAAGATTTGTACCAATAGTGTTTGGACAGGATATCATATCTGCTTTTTTTACTATGAATAACTACTACATAGACAACAATATGCAATATATAAATTATTGAAACTGTCCTACTCAAAAGATTTGAAACTGTCTCATTGCTATTTCTTTCTCAATAAACTTAATGAAAAGAAAAAAAGAAATAAATTAAAATGTAGATTTATTTATGTGACACATACGAAAAAAACCAGATTCACAGGCTTAAACAACACATAGATCCTTTATATGGGAAAGTCAAATCTAAATGAAGAGTGAACCAAAAACTAGATGATAATACAAAGATAAACATTTGCAAACTGGAAGGAGACCAAGAGATCAAGTGAGATGCGAGAGGGGAGAGACGGAGATACGATGCGATATGAACATGGACCAGCTGCTCATGAGGAGCACAATAATTAGAAACTGTAAACACGTGCTCAAACAACATTTTGAAACAGCAACAGAAAGGAAAGCAAGTATCCAAAATGGGTCTGAGAGTGAAATTCTTTTTTTTTTTTTTCAACAAATAATACACTGCATATATTCTTCTTAGTGGTTAATTGCTGTACAAGATGCAGACTTGTGATCCTACTTACAAACACCATTAGA
>NW_004524585.1:24337182-24338041 GCF_000260255.1 Octodon degus
AGAGAAACAATAAAAAATCAAAACCATGAATTAGTAAGGAAGTAGGTTGTACAGTATTAAGAATGCAATGCTGGGCTGATGAGATGGCTCAGTGGTCTAAAGCACCTCCTTGAAACAAGCTTAGCAAAGCACAGGGTCCATGTTTCAATCCCCAGCACCACATGCCAGCCAGCCCCGCCCCCTGGTGGGCTGGGCTGGCCACACACACACACACACACACACACACACAAATAAATAAAAAAAATTAAAAAAAAAAGAATGCAATGCTAAAAAAATTAAAATAAAAACGCAGAAATTATTTTTGTCAGGGAGATAGCTCTGTAGAATAAGCACCTGCCTGGCAAGCACAGAGTCCTCAGTTCAATCCCTGGTACTGGAAAAAAAATGCAATGCTCAACTCTACAATATTACAGATGAAGTGGAGGTGAGACAATCCAGGCTGTGGCCCAGCAAATGTGCAATTGGAATGAAAAGAAGATGCGTGTCATTGCAGGTGAGGCTAGGCTCACTCTCAGATCGTGAGCATGGTTATGAGTAACCTACAATCATATGAGAAATAGAGGCAGCTAGGTAAGTAGTCAGCCAGAGTCTAGGCTTCAAGGAGGTAGTGGGGGCTGGCTGGAAAGACAAGATGAAGAATGTGTTCTAGGAGGGATGTGAAGAGCAAGTTAGGTATGAGCTGAAAGTTTGTTCTATATGGAAATAGTATTTTTAATGTTAAAAAATGCATGCTTATTAAAAACTCAAATGATCTGACCCAGAGTGCAGGCCCGGCGAGTGAGTGAGACAACCTGGGCTGTGGGATCCTGAACAGACCCAGAGTGCAGGCCCAGCACGGAACCCTTCAGCAGAACTCCCT
>NW_004524585.1:24339651-24353741 GCF_000260255.1 Octodon degus
TATCTTTGACTTACAATTTATTTAAAAGACATTGTATGATATCTTCTCCTAGTATTAGAAACTTTAAAAAGTATATTTCCATTTTCTGTTTACTTAAAAAAACCAACAAACAGAGGTTTGTAAAAAATAAAAATAAAAACTCAAATGATGACGATTACAGAGAAACAAAGTAAAACAGTATAATTGTGTGAAATTTTCCATCATTCATATGCTTGCTTCATGTTTGACGGCATGTATACAATCAAAGATGTTAAGTTGCCTTCTCTTCTCTTCTCTTCTCTTCTCTTCTCTTCTCTTCTCTTCTCTTCTCTTCTCTTCTCTTCTCTTTTCCTCTCTTCTTCTCTCCTTCTCTTCCCCTCCCCTCCCCTAACCTCTTCTCCTTTCTTTTCTTTTCCAGAAGAATGGAAAGCATGGGAAAAGAGGAACATGTGAGACCCACTTCCCAACACTAGAAGAGTGAAGTGAGGGAAAATACATGTTCTCTGCCTGAAAGGGGAAACTTTGGCTAAAGAGGAGAAAACTGTCCATTGGAAAAAACAAAGCAAACAACAACAAAACAAACTCAACAACAACCAAGCAAAGGCCTTTGGTTAGACAGTGATTATGCCTATATGGACACTTATTAATCTTTGCCTATAGATCCCAAAAGCCACACTCAGGGAAGTTTCTAAAGGATGTGTCATAGTACTGGAAAGGCAAACACTGTTGCTGGATGAACAAGCACAAAGGAAGGTGAAAGCAGGACCTCTTCTAGGCTGGCAACCAAACACGTTGGCCCGGGGCACCAAGTGCTATGCAAGGCCAGGAGCCTCTTCATCCATGGGTAGATGCAGAGGCCTGGGAAGGTGCAGCACTCGTTTGCTATCTCATCACTCAAAACTAGTCTTCCAGCAGGTGTCATGTGCCAGGAGAAACCGATAAACAAGAGCAACATAGTTTTTACTCCAGAATAGATAAAATGTCAAAGTAGTGTGTGTTAAAATGCCTATGGCTGCACTGACAAAGGTTCTACAATCTGAGGTACAGGATCTCAGGATAAATCCTGAGGGCATTTCACTGACCTTCTCAAACCAAAAAGCTACAACTCTTGTTGCATAGGTTCTGCTTTACCTTGGTCTTAACCATCCAGTAGAAAAGTATGAAGATGAAATATAGGAAGTAAAGCCATGTTGTTATGTTGAGCTGTGGGGGACTCACGTCAATAATTTCTGACATTGCCAATTAAACAGAAGACTCAATGCTATTATGGGCTTCTGTACTCTTTTAGAATATTTTGCTGAGTTTATACACCTATAATATTCAACAACGGAACTTAAAAAAAATTGGGGTATAACTATGAATGTCCATTTTGTATCTGTGTATTCAAAGTGGTTGGGATGGATATATAGTTGCATTCTCTTAATGAATAGAATGAATTTTTCTAATGGTGTTTGTAAGTAGGATCACAAGTCTGCATCTTGTACAGCAATTAACCACTAAGAAGAATATATGCAGTGTATTATTTGTTGAAACTGTACTTTCGATTTGATTTGAAACTGTCTCATTGCTATATGTTTATCAATAAAACTTTGAAAAAAAAATAAATAAAATGCCTATTAAAGGCCTAAACATAGATAAGGCACAGGGCAATTTATGCCCCAGTGGAAGAACATAGGAAACTTTCCAGTGAAGCACCCATGACCAAGGAAAACAGCAATACTCAAAATCATATTTTTCAGATAAGATAATTGAAAATTTCAGCATCCCAAACTGATGAGTAATCACCTATGCCCTTCGGTGACACAAACATTAGCATTTTTAATAATATTTATCATGCTGTAACTGTGCAGAAATTGTATAACCACCCAAAGGTGCCCATTTTTAAAAATATATTAGGACCAGAAAGACACAAAGGCATACATATTACGTACTTAGATCTTCCTTTTATGGTTATTAAGTGACATTTAATATGCAAGATTTATTTACTATATCTCCATTGTGGGGCTAGGCTGTACCAGAAGTTGTGTAGACTCACGCACCTTCCCACCATTAAGAGTAGAAAGCTAAGCATAAAAAGAAAAATGAATATATTTAGAGTTTGAGGAAATCAGGAAAGCAGCGAGTCTTTTAACCTGGAACTCACAGAAGCTCTCCAATTTGCAGAAGCAGAACAAAAGCCAACCAATTTGCATCTGTAGATTTTGCCGGGCTTTAGTACGCCCAAAGCCCAAGAAGTGTTGAATTTCTTTGGTGCCAGGATTGAGGAGGAGCAGTTTCTTTCTGTTCTTGATGAAAGATGGAGAAATATCTTACCTTAAACAAAAATCACAAAATAAAACAAAAGAATTCTTACAAGTCCATTTCAAACTTTCAAGTTCAACATGACATCATATAACTTCATATGTTGGCAAAAACTCACTAACATTTTGAATTACAATTCATTTTACAAAGACACAAAGCCCGACTTCACAGAACAACAGCAGTATATGATTGGCAACCTCAGGAGCAGTGTCACCTTATGTGCGCACGCAGAAGTTGCCACTATACCTCGATGTATGTGTCATTTAGCAGAAATCTCTACACTTGTCCCCACCACATTACTCATTGTCAGGTACCCTTTCATTTCTGGATGTTTTCTGCTTTCCAGAAATAAAAAAAAATAATAATATTCTTTCAAAAGTATTCAAAGAATTTTTACAGTTTACTTAGCAATTTATTCTGAGTATATTTTGAAGTCTTTTGGGGTTGAAGACAGATCTTATTGTGTTGCCAACATGATTCACAACATAAGCTGAATCTATAGGTAACATTCTCTTCCAGGAGCTGATGGACAGCAGTTGAAAGATGTTACTCTTAAGCTAAAGAATTGTGACGTGCTCCCCAGTGAGGAGAGAAGCTTTTCAGTGTAACCTGGGGTGTTTCTATAACACAAAGTTGGGCTGCAAGCTTCAGCAACATTCCTCTAAGAACTGGCACCACAGGAGACAGAAGATGTGCAGATCGAGAGCACCAGGTACGTTTTAGCATCACGGAGGGCAATTGTATGCCTCTGTGGGTACCAACAGCTGCGGCATCCAGTTGCTGCGGTTTCCAGGAGAGGCTAGCTGTTCTTCTACCTTAGATTGCATACATCGGAAACCTATTGTCCCACATGTGTCAAATGAAGATAAAATGGTAAAGAAACTTTAAGAAATTAATCTCTGATGGCTCTTAGCTTGTTAACTTATTTTAAAAATTTGATCAAAAATAGAGAAGAAATTTCTGCTTGCCTAGGACTCATGTGAATTAACCTGGCGCAAGCGGCTGCTTTTCAGCTATAGGCAGTGTCCACGCTAGGAGAATCCACAGTCTGAAACCTTCTCTGGATGCATCCAAAAAAGGAATATTTTCACACAGAAAACAAAAGTGTGTTTGGGATATTACAATTCACGTAGAGGATTAAATGCTGGGAAGAACTAGTCAAGAGGAAAAAAGGGAGTTCTACTTAAAACACCCTCTTCATCCTTTCTCTATGAGCACTTAATTATTTGAATAATTGCTATGTACTTTCTTTTTAAAATCAATATTCTGTCATTCATGCAGTTAGGATACCATTAACTCTCCTGAATATTTTCCGAGTAATTGAGCAGAAAATTATGGCATAAAGTGGTTTACATACAGGATTATGCAAATGAATAATTTAAACCCTTAAGCTTTCCTATGTGTGAGAATTCCTAGATAGAGAAAAATCCTTTTCCAAGAAATTCTGTGGATGCACTGCTCCCGTCCAGCGTTCCACAGAGAAGTAAACACCTAAAATCCACTTAACACTTCAAATTAATTAAAATTTTAAAAGCTGGCTAATTTCTGGCGCCCGCGCTCATTGTTTACAGAGCACCCACCCTGCTCCGCTGGAATGATTTTATTTGTATTCTGAGTCTTTGTGGGTCATTAACCCCATTTTTTATGTCGCACAGCACTTCCAGACTCACCCGCGCCCACCGTCCGCGCGGCCAGAGTGAAGGGAACGAGGGCACTGGGCCAAGCCTTAGAAAAATGACTTCGTCTTCTATGTATCCAATTCTTCTAAGGCAGAGAGTCTTCCAGAGAGCGATCAACAAAGACACAGCCGCTGCCTGCCCCTACTGAGCCTCCGCCGCCGTTGGGTGAATCAAGCAAATTTCCTCGCATCCTAATGGTATATTTTTTGTAAGATCTATCAGCTTTGAAAGTATTTTTAAGAAAGATCATCTGGTTGGATGATCACAGGACATTGAAATCATAAAAATAGGAAGCGACCTAATATTAAGAAAATATTGACTGTGTAAAAAAAAATTGTCATTTCAAATGTTATTCCATAAGGTCATATTAGTTATATCCCAGATACTTTCTACTTGAGGCAATAAGGTTATTTTATCTTCTAGACATCACTGGAAGAAAGCTAGTAAAATACTCAAATACAACTGGACATGGTGGGGCATACCTATAATCCCAGCACTCTGGATTGCTAAAGAGAGAGGGTCTTAAATTTGAACCCAGCCTGGGCAATTTAGCAGCTTGGAAAAATCTAGTCTAGCAATTTAAAATAATTTTTTGAAACCTATTGGGCTGTAATGTAGTGCTAAGAACCTCCATTCTCTTCAGGACTGAAATAAAAACATATACATTGAAGAAAAATGTGATGAGATAAAAATTCTTTTTTTATATAAATAAGTAGAAGCCATTTTTAAATATGTTGTCTATACATCACACTGCATAAACCTATATTAAATAAGCATTAGGCAGTAGACAGAATATTAAGTGTTTATATGGTTTGTATCAAGTCCCTCTACTTGCCAGGGAGTCAGGTTTCGTTGGTCATAAGGAAAACAACTCATTCAGCTAATAAGTAGCACAGACGGAAACCAAGCCCACAAAATTCTGGTATCAAACTGTTGTCAAGCCATATATCATAACCTTGTTCAGTATCTAAAAGGTAAAACAATTCTGATGGGACAAATCTAACCAGAAGCAGCTAATAAAATATGTTGCAACATGGAAAGGACAAGAGAAAGCAAAAGGAAAATTATTGTTAAGCTCAAACTCAAGCTCAGTTTGATACTTTCTGCAGGTAGCACAGCTGGAAATGATTGTCTTTCTTTTTATTTTTTAACATAAAAAATAGTGTTGGAAAATGATTAATTCCCCACCTGAAAGATCTAATTACATAACACCTAACAGAAGAACATATATGAAGGATAGACTATTTTAACATATTTTGCATTGCATTGTATATAATAGAATAATAGGTACAACATGTATTATAGAGCATATGTTAAGGACAAAATTTTGTTGTAGTTTTTGGAAACAAACGAATGCCAAAAAGACAAATCAGATAAGTATATACTCAGGGCCATTTTCAACTGCATAGCTGGATGTTGTTTCCAAAGTAATGCAATTGCATCTGATCCCTGAGAGTGATTGCTCAGAGAAACTCACCTTTCGAATGAAAGAATGTGCATGTTGTTTATGCTGATTTAAAAGTTATATCCATGAAAAGGAATCCCGTGGTGTCTGATCTAATTTTCACAGGGACAGTATCTACAAAATCCACAAAATCCATTCTCATTGCAGCTCAAGCTGCTGCTTGGGGAAGAAAAACTGCTTTGATATCTTATTGTGTCAAAGAAAAAGATTTCACTGTGTGAAATATTGATTAAAACCTTAACATAAAATTGGTACTTTCTGAAAGCAACTTGTAAAGGTGACAAAGAGAATTACAAAGAAAATCAAAAGATTGCTTTCTAAAGGTCGCTTTCAAAAGCTTAATCTTTAAAGAAAGTCTTGTGGAAAAAAATGTACATTGCATTTTAAGACGTATATCAATATATTTGTGGTTAATGATAACTAAACAGTTTTCTCATGTTGTTGTCATTACTTAATATTTTTAGGTTAAAAAGTACAATCAATTTTTCTGATTAATGAAATGAATGCATTTGAGTTCTAACTTTGAGACTGTTTTCCCTTATAGTGTAACCAAATCAGGAAAATCAATAGTGAAATAGTCAAAGAAAACCTATGATTCTATCTAGAATTGTGAATTCTGTAACCAATTTATAAAATACTACACTACTAGTAATATATTACTATAATGAAATTACATCAGTTTTTGGAGGAATCCTCTTCATTTAAGAAATGTGAAAAACTATAAAAACCATTAAGAAATGTTAAAAAATATTAGAGCAGTAAGAGCTGTGTGATGATTTTATTATGGGAAGTATTTTGGGAAGAGTTTGAAAAATGCAAAAATTATCCTGGAAAGATTTTATTGCTTTTGAGAAAGTGGGATGAGCTGGGAAGATGATTACAACTGGACTGAAACAGGAGGATTAATGTCTCAGCTAACCTATTCTGAGCTCTTCAGAGAAATATCAGAGCCAGAGCCGAGGTCTGTGTCTTGCCAGGCTGTCTCCTGTGCCTTTTCCAAATGACTTTTTTCTCAGTCGTCCTGTTTGTCATGCACCCATTCTGATGACTGCCTTAAAAATTGAAGGTACACAGTTGAAGATGTGTTATGTCCATGTGCCAACTCCCCATGAAGAAAGTAATCACTGCGTACTGGGAACATGGACTAATAAACATACAAATTAAACAAGGATGGGCACACACGTGAGCTCTGGAATTAAGAGGAACCTATTGCAATACTGCAATGCCTGAAGCCTGTCCGAAGGCGTACAAGGATTTCAAGGTATGTGTGGAGAAACGGAGCACATGAGTTCACACTTGGAGAGTAGAAACAGCCAAGAAATCTCAGCTATCACCACGTCGACCATTGTTGTGATCAGTAAAATAAAAAAAAAGAAGCAAAACTCTCTGAGTGCTGATTCTTTGTTTTCATTTTAGGAAAGGGTCTACAGGGTGCTCAGGGTCTCACTACTAGATCGGACTCATAGTGATCCACCTGTTTATAGCCTCCCAAGAGCTGGGATTACGGGCACGCACCACCATGCCCAGTCTTAATTGCTGTCTCAGTGTGCCCCAGGAGTGGGGCCGGTGCAGCAGGTCCGGAGATTGAACCCCCAGCCCCCGTCTGAGTGCTGACTCTAACTCTATGAACATCACATGTATCTAGGGAGAGATGTGCTTCTCAGGCATTCTAAATGCTGCCTGGAGCAAGTGCTGAGGGCAGCAGAGATGGGCATTTGAAAGATCTTGGATTCAAATCTTGAACCTATTCTAGCTATGTGATCTTAGCAAAATACTTCAACTCTGAATTTATTTCTGGAGCTGAAAATAAGAGAATAATTGAAGTCCTTTATTGAGCCATAGGACTGACTGAAGAAGCATGGCTGATGTGATTGAATTGTGCCTGGAGTTGGTACACGCTCTACACATTCACAAGCAAATAAAAACGGATCTGGTGTACAGTGTCCTGGAACCCCATATGGTTTTCTGATCTTCTCTGGATAAGTTTGCAGCACTATCAATTTCTACAAGGTCCCGTAGTCCTCTATCAGTTTTCTCCTGCTCGGCGGGCATTGCCCTTATTCATTTGACCAGAACAGGAGACCAAAAGTAGTGTCATAGCGCTTGAAAAATGGGATAAAATTGTGATAACATTTAGAGCATCCATAAATGCATAGCCATTTTCTTCTGGGCTCATCCCCATCCGTGTAGCAATGAGTTTGTCTAAAACTAAGACAAACTGTGAAGATTTTCATTTTTGGCTGTTCAAGATCTTCGTGTAAGTATCGCAAGCAATATTTTATAGAGTAATCACATTCTGCAGAGAAGGTAGAAGACATCTCACTGTGCACTTTTTTGACTGGTGTTTCAACTTTGCCCTTCCAATAATTTTATATTGTATAGCTAAGAAGCCCAATTATGTTTCTAATGCAGAGATTTGTGACTAACATTCATTCCTTTGGGATGTGGTCAGAAACATCAGACCTGCACAACGTATAATAAGAAGTACAGCATCTTTTCTACCTGTGACCTTTGTCATAGCTGGTATCGATAAGCAACTTAAACACAGGCACCGCAGGAAAGCAGGTTAAAGATAAAGAGGCTCATCTCAAAAGAAAGGTCTCTAAGTGATAGTTAATGGAATTGCCTACTTTATATTAAAAATAATGGCTCCTTTAGCCTCTCACCACAGTCAATATATGTCTATTTCCTCACATTCTGATTCTAGGTACAGTATAGTTTTGTTTACTTGTTCTTTTAAAATCATTTTATTATTTTCTGATGCATTAGAAAGTACGTTTTTGGTTAAGATGATTAACACTGGGGAGCAAGTGTGGAAGTATAATACAGTTGGTGTTTCAATCCTTCACGTTCCTTAAGTATTTCTTACAATGTCATGTCTAAGCAACTAATGCTACCTATGAATTCACTTCTAGCTTATATCCTTATTCTTTCAACCTGCATTTATCCATCAAGTGTGTAGAATATATTTCTTGCTCCCAGTTCCTTCATTTGCACCTTGTGACAATTTGCCACCTTTATCAGCCTGATCTTGCTTCTGCCCGGTTGTTACCAACATAAATACCTACAGCAACAAGAGAAATAAAATTATTGCCCAAGCAGGTAAAAGATGAGCATTGCTATATATCAAAATATATTTTAGAGACCTATATAATGAACATAGAATTAATATTATTCTGAAAATTTTAGCCTATTATTTTAAAAACTTGATCTCTGCTTTCCTGAGAGCAGTTGAACTGCTTGGCTTTAGATTAAAGACAAAAATCACATGCCTGGGTATTTGAGTAATGGAAACATTTCCTCAAGACTCTAGGCATGGAATAGTAGCCTGCATCAGATCAGAGCCAGTCCTTGGTTAGGTTGGAGGTGTTTGTGACATAACTCTGACCTCATTAGAGTTTTGGAATTTGACTTAGGCAACATGGGCTCCGTGAACACTGAAAGCTGCAAATCTGCACGAGTTTTGGTTCCTCTTGTGCCAGTGCTTCAGCGTCCCTCAGTCACGTCTTTCAGGACTCATTTTGGCATCCATAGCCAGACTGCCTACAGCCTGCACTGTAGCATCACTTGGGTCTAGTAGCTATCGTGGAGTGTGGCATTGAGCTCCCCGACGGCCCTCTACATCCCTCTTGCTTCACGGAATTATCTTGTCTATTCTAATCTTAAATTGAAGGGTTTTCCTTTTTCTTTCCAGAAAAAGCAAGTATGCTAAATCCTATTGACACATATTATGGTCACGTGTATTACGGCATACACATTAAAATCGATGCACAGGAGGAACAGTGCATGGCAACATACTTGAGAGCTACATAAAATACCTATTTTATTCAATTCCAATTTTAATTAAAATCTTCCATCTCTCACCGTGTCTTTATGGAGAGAACAATTTGAGATTTTCCAGCAGGCTTTTAAATTACTGTAGCA
Source organism: Octodon degus (assembly GCF_000260255.1). Classification (NCBI taxonomy): domain Eukaryota; kingdom Metazoa; phylum Chordata; class Mammalia; order Rodentia; family Octodontidae; genus Octodon; species Octodon degus. The sequence goes on from NW_004524585.1 coordinate 24,349,000, forward strand.
TCCCCAAACTTAACACCTGCCCAGTAAAAAAAAAAAAAAAAAGAAAAGTGCTTAAAAATATGTACTGGTACAAAAGAATTTGTCCTGCTAGCCAAGAGTGTGGCTGTGCATGCCCCCACATCAGCGCTTCAGCATGATCTCCTCTAGATGAGTACTTTTGTGAACATTCAGGACATTACGTTACAAAACAGATTGAGTTTAAAATGTCTGGCAAATTAAGTGACTCATCAGAATTATAACCATTTTTAGAACAAGACCTAGAACAGTGATGGTGAACATGTTGGAGATGAGTACCAAAAGGGCAACCCAAAACCCACCTATTTATCACCAAGAGCTAATGCTGTGATTAAACCTGAATACTGAGGCTTTAGTTCAGGGGGGAAAAGGCATGCAATAACATCTTTTGTCTTGAAAGAAAAGAAAATAACATACATACCATAGTTTGACCACCACCGCTCTATGAGAAAAGATGTAGAAGTGGTACTTATTAATTTTTTCAATCATTGTCTGTGGATGGGAGGAAAGAAGGGAAAAAGGGAGGGAGGGAGGGAGGGAGGGAGGGAGGGAGCGAGGGAGGAGCACAGGTCACGGTAGAGGGGAAGAGCGATCCATTTCCTTGGCCAATGTAGTAATGCAACCTTGGCTGAGATTGAGGTGATTTCATATGTGCAAATCCTGGTATTGGGGGAGCTTGTGCTTGACTCCACTGGCCTCATATGGTGCAGAGGTTCTGGGAGTTCAAAGAAAAGGACAAATTACTTCCAAGTGCAGTTAAGGCTCTGTTTATTTACCCAACATGACTACTTCTCCCACCCCTACAAAATCATGAACCTCTGCTCTAGGAATGACACAAAATTTCTAGCAGTGCAAACCAAAACTACATAGTTCTCCATAGCCTGGCAATTATCCTGCACTGTTTCAAAACCAGATATACCAAAGGTCTAACATGATGAAAACAACAGGCTTGATTTGTATCCTTTATCCACAAATTTATCCAGAAGTATTTTTACACAGCTATCTTTCTTGCTCCCTGTCTTTGTCAGAGACTTTGCTTTATTTTTAGGTCTATGCATAAGCCGTCTTAGTAGCCGGAACGATGTGGCTTTACCCACAGCACTTCCATCTTCCCCATCTTCTATCCTGTGTGTTAACATCCACCTGTCTGGCATCTTCTGCAATTGCTGTCATCCTCTTAAAACTGACTTTCCCATTGATTCGTGTTTAGCAAGAAGCTATTGAATTTATAAAAAAAAAATTAAAGACACAAGAGTGATTTAATAAATTAATGTAAAAGTATTGGTACGCTGAGAGAGGAGGATCACTACTAGTCCTAGCTGTGCAGTGAGACCCTGTATCAAATACATACATAAATAAATGAATGATTAAAATAATTAAAGCCATGTGCTATAATCTGCATGGATAATTGGAAGAGATTTTTTAAAGGTATCTCATTTAGTATTTAATATTACGGCAGACTCAATCCTTGATACAACTATATAAACATGAATCCAATATTTTGGATTATTCTCCACAAATCCATTTACTCCTCCGACACTAGTAATTCAAAGATCACTAACTTGCTCCTTGTAGCCCAAGGAGCACAACATTCCAGTGGGAGGTTCATGCATAGAATTCACTTCTTGCAAGAGAACCCTTCCCTCAGGACCCCAGTGAAGCTTCGTATCTCTGAAACTTTCATTGCTCTAAATGCAAGGCAATATGATCTCTTCTCTGGACAATTCCATCCCATGCTCATCTCTCATTGCAGTCCACAGAAACCATGTCATAATTACAGGATATAAGTCTTTCTCTCCAAGTGCAGTCTGGCTATTCTTAAAAGTATTCCGCTGTTTTTCAACTATGTGTTTTAGTGCATAACACACAGTTTACTTTGTAACAAGCAGCCCAACATGTCTTGAATGAATGAATGCTGTGACCACATTCGCTGTTTTTGAAGAGAGAACAGAAATGTAAATATTCATTTGAGCACAGTGGAAGGCATCGTGAAGCAGGTGACCTTCAGCTTGGAGTTACAGTGCTGAGACAAATTATGCTAGTACACAATCACACAAGGCTCAACAGATTTCTAAGATGATTCTCAATGCATTCTGCTACATTGTTTAAAGCATCCAAATACAACCTAAAGACAGCTTGTCAAAGTAGGCTAGAAATTACCCAGGGAAATATGCCAAAACTCAACTTGGTGAATGGATTTATTTTCCAAGCAGGCTAAGCAAGAATTTATGAAGGAAAAAGGTAAGAAAGCTTGTTGCAGCAAACTTGTTCAATGAGCACCTTTTTCCATGGTGTCTCTGGGTCTTTCCTCTGGATTTCAGCACACAGCTGGAATTTGCATGAGGAGTTGTTGTGTTTAATCCTTTAATAGTGCAAGGAAGCTGAGCTGACAGCCCTGCAGCGGCATGTCCCATGGTTAACAGGGCTTGTCACGCCTTGGGTTCTCCTAGCATGGGGCTTGTCACTAGCCTTTATGCTACTACTCGTTCCTTGGAGGAAGCACATTAACCTCCTAGTTCGTCCTCAGATATATTCCCACGCAGAGAGCTGAGTGATGTGTGAGGCAATCTTACCTAAAAATAGTGGATATGTGGCAGGGCGTGATTATGGCAAATATGACTTAGAATGGCCCAAAAAAGCTAAATCTCCTGTGAAATAACCTGTGGTGGATGATTTATTGTAATTTTAATGACAGATTTATGATGTGTGACCACAGAAATGATGGATCTCAGTGTGTATACATTGACAAGGAACCAGCCCAAAGCCAGCTCATGGAAAGAAGATTTTTAATATAATACATTAATTGCATTTAAAATAGTGTTATATTTTCTCTGCTTAAAAGTATTCAGTCTTCCAAGTGCTGACAGCTGGTAGACAGGTGCATTTTTACCTGTTTTCCGAGCTCTGCTACCCTTTAGAGAACACCACATAAGTCATAAAAAGAGAATATGTTAATTGTGCTTTTGTGCCTACATGGAAAGTGACTATGATTTTATTATCTCTATATTTACCAGACTATATATGAATTATTTCTTTTCCAGTTATCTGTGCAATAATTTGATTATTTTTTCACGGTGTCTGGAAATGTGGAGGATGGCTGTGTGTTCAAAAGCTCAACACTAGCTCAGTACTGTGCCTCCAAATTACTCTCTTGCTGCACAATAAGTGCCTGCTTAGTCAAGCACAAAGACTGCCGTTTGATCTCCAGCACCAGATGCCACACCAGAACCGCCACCAGGCACAATGAGCTGGCCACAGAGACAGGCCTGGTGATGCACACCTGTAATCCCACCACTGGAGAGGTTGAAAACAGGAAAATCACTATGAGCTCAAGCTGTGTAGTGATTTAATGTACCCAATACATTAAAAAAAAATTCATGGCACATGAAGATGTTAATAAAGTGTGAATAGTAAACTTAGAATAAAAAAGACTATCAAATACAGTATCTACAGAATTTTGGGGTATAAAATTAAATTAAAACTTTTTCTTTATCTGAAGCAGAGGGACCAGCAACTGGTGCAAGTTTGGAACAGGGAAGAGTCCACGACATTCTAAAGTACAAAGATCATGGAAGGAATAACATGAACAACAGTAGAACAGGTTACCTGGATTATCTTGAGTAGAGCTATTTCAAAAGAAGTTGGGGATAACTCTCAAAGCTTGTAAAAATTTTAACAAACAGTTGGAAAAGGGTGAAATGGCTGTTCAGCCCTCTTTTATCTACAAAATCGGCCAACCAGATAATTAAATAGATTACAAATCAATACCAACAAATATAAATGATACAAAAGAAGAAGAGAGAGTAGTTCAGTAGACTAGATGAGAGGACAAAGACATGAATCTGCACATCCCTAATTTGCAATAATGAGACACTGAAGGTCATTGAATAAAAGTTATATGTAAACATTTTCAATGTACAGTCTTAGAAAAATAAGACTGGCCCATGGAGAAAAATAAGATTGGGTCACTCTATAGTAATGTATAGAAAAGATTCCTGAAGAATGAAATGCTGAACCTGGAAGGATGGTTCAGTGGTGCAGCACCTGCCTGGAATACTCAAGGTGTTGAGTTCAATTCCCAGTACAAACAAACAAATGAACAAAAAGAATGAGATGAAGTTCTGAATGTTAAAAACTATGGGAGCAGCTGACTCTGGAAATTGGTCATGTGTGTGAGGGCAGGACAGAGCCAGGGCACTTAAAGTAGTCAAGTTACCAGGAAAGCATCCTTCCTGGACAGTTTCAGTCCTTAGTCACTAGGCAGCCTCATGTCTGATTATACTAACTTTGCAATGGTATAAATAAACACCCCTATTGTTGTTGTTCAGGTCTTCCTTGCACATCAGGCAAAGAAGACTCCACCTAATCCAGCTCCTGTCTGTTGTCTACCTTTTCCTCATTCCTGCCACTATTCCTCTTTCAACACACTGAAAGACCAATGAGACCTTGCAAAAAATAATATAAGAGGTCGGCAAGATAGCTCAGTGGACTGATGTGCCTGCTAAGGCAAGCTTAGGCAAGCATGCAGGGACCGCAGTTCTATCCCCCAACCATATTCCATGACAGTCCCACCCCCAGAGCAGGCTGAACCAGCCACAAAAAAATCAATTATGATAAGAAGAAGAAGAAGAAGAAGAAGAAGAAGAAGAAGAAGAAGAAGAAGAAGAAGAAGAAGAAGAAAGAAGAAGAGGAAAGAAGAAGAAGAAGGAGGAGGAGGAGGAGGAGGA
>NW_004524585.1:24353841-24373145 GCF_000260255.1 Octodon degus
GAGAAGGAGGAGGAGGAGGAGAAGGAGGAGAAGGAGGAGAAGGAGAAGAAGGAGAAGAAGGAGAAGAAGGAGAAGAAGAAGAAAGAAGAAGAGGAAAGAAGAAGAAGAAGGAGGAGGAGGAGGAGGAGGAGGAGGAAGAGGAGAAGGATGAGGAGGAGGAGAAGGAGGAGAAGGAGGAGAAGGAGAAGAAGGAGAAGAAGGAGAAGAAGGAGAAAACATGTGAAAGCATTTTTATCACAATAAACAGTCACTTAAAATTTCAAATAAAACTCCACAAATCAAAATACAAATATAAATATATTATTTTAAATTTATACCTGTAATAAAAAGTATTTTAAATCTATTCACATAAAGGAATGATAAATTTCTTTTTCTACTTTTATTTTTTTGCATAATTTTATTGAGAAATGAATAGCAATGAGACAGTTTCAAATCAAATTGGCAAGACAGTTCCAAAAATTTACACATTGCATACTTTCTTCCTAGTGGTTATTTGTTGTACAAGATACAGACATGATATCCTATTTACAAACACTATTAGAACAAATCCTTCTATTCCTTGAATTAAGAGAATGCAGCTATATATCTATCCAAACCATTTTGAATACAGATACAAAATGGTCATTCATCTGTATCCCCTTTTTTTGTTTAGTTCTGTCATTTAAATATTATAGGTGTGTGAACTCATCAAAATATTCCAAAATAGCCCAGTAGTCCATAATAGTATTGGGTCTTTCGCTTCACTGGCAATGTCAGAAGTTGTTGACCTGAGTGCCCTATAGCTCAACATAACAACATGGCTTTACTTCTTATACTTCGTTTTTATACTTTTCTGCTAAATGGTTAAGACCAAAATAAAGCAAGACCTATGTAACAAGAATTATAGCTTTTGGATCTGATAAGGTCAGTCAAATCCCCTCATAATTTATCCTGAGATCCTGTACATCAGATTGTAGAACCTTTGTCAGTGTCAGCCATGAGGATGGGTCACGGCCATTGCTTGGCCAATTTGCTCTCTATGAAAGCCTGAGAGAATGTTTTCTCTCCATATGACTCTCCTTAAGCACACTCTACATCATCAATCACTTCAGGAATGATAAATTTCTGAGGAGATAAACATATTTAAAACTATTTAAATATAATGCAATGTATACATATATTGAAACTTCACTGGATACTCCACTAACTTGTGTAATATTTATTCTTTGTGTATCAGTCAATAATTAAATAATCACTTTAATAAGTGAAAGTATCTTTATTCTGGAAAAAGAATTGCTCTACAGTGGCAGAGTAACTGAAGACAAAACTCCTTAAAATCATCAATAAGCCCCAATATATAAAAAGTTTTATAATGGGAGAACTTTTAAAAACTAAGCAGCATGTAAAGACAACCTTGAAACCATTAGCAAACAAAGACTTACAAGCATAAAGGAATTAAAATATAATTGTGTAGCCATTACATGACAAAAAACAAACAGCTGGGTAATAAGCACTGAGATAGATACAAGATAGATGAATTTTCATGAATACTGGTGAGAGTGTGTATTGAAATATTGTTTCTGGAGAGCTGCTATCATTCCTAATGTAATAAAATTATGTTTGTTTAATGGCCCAGGAATTCTGGGTATAGGGTTCTAAAATTTTTTAACAAGCCATTTGAGAGATGTTTGTAGATAGCATTGCAGAGCTACTGATCATCTTAAAGAGCTGAGTCAACCAGAGAATGTAAAGCTCCAGTGGTCTAAAAGGTATTATGAGGTATTATGCCAAATGCAGAAGCAAGAGATTAAGAGTGCACAAATAAACATGGATGTCTTTAGAACATAGAGGTAAATATGAATGGATGGATGGATGGATGGATGGATGGATGGATGGATGGATGGATGGATGGATCCGTGGATGGATCATTGAATGGATGCATGGATGGATAGATTGTTGACTATCAGACATTTGAATTCATTAAATAAATAAATAAATAACATAAATTTGTGATAGGCACATGCAAAATGCTCATTAAAATATTAATACAATGACTTTGACAAACAAGAATAAGTGTGGAATCGAAGAGAAACAACTAAAAGTTAAAAAAGGGACTTCCCATAGGTCATTAAAATAAATTCACCTTTTACATGTAAAATCCAGAAAGTGAAATTATGAAATAAATCAATAAATTCACACATTACATTTAGGAACCCTGGAAACAGATACTATACCATTTTATGTAGAGCTACACTTTTAGCTCATATTTGTTGATAGATTTGTGTTATTATGTTTGTTTCTTTTTTTAAGAATCTTTTTGTATATATTTTGTAGTCTGAGTAATAACTATTTTTATTCTTTTATTATCTGATTATGAAATTTTATTTTACTTTTTCACAAACAAGAAAGCTTTACTTAGATCTTTAGAAATATTTAGGAGTTCTTTTTTCTTTTCTTTTTTGTAATGCATTTAGTACATGCTCTACAGGGTCTCACTACACAGATCAGACTCAGTGTGATCCTCCTGTTTTCAACCTCCCAAGCACTGGGGTTACAGGACACCACCACACCCAATCTCAGAAAGGTATAGGAATTAACATTTATATTGATGGACATCTCAAGCTTTTGCCTGTAAATGTAGGCTGTATATGAAACTCATTTGAGCTTAATAAAGATGTGATCTGAATGTACAGTGGGTGTTTCAATACTTATTGTAGTAAAATCTCATTGCCATTAACACCCTCCAAATCATTTCCCACACTTTAAATGCACTTGTGTTACTGTTTGTGCCAGTTTCTCAAGCACCTCTGAAAGTTCTTTCCTGATTGCTTCTGTACCATGTGATGAGACAAAAGTGACCACTTCGGCTCAGAGCTACACATTCAGCTGGTGAGGCAGGTTCCTAACAATACCATAGCTCATCCATCTTAGTCTCCAAATCCCTAGCACTGCATGAATTCTGGCTGTTCTCGAAAGTCAAAATGACCTTGGAAAATAAATATTTTGTCTCCATTCTGGACATGGATTCAGCTCATGATGCAAAAGAATTTCACAGCTGTTTCAGAAAGTGGCAAGGACATAATGGCGTAAGAGTGTTTGAAGGGAGAGAGAGATTTTTGAGGGGGTCAGTAGTGATAAGACTTTTACCGAAGTACATATTTTAAAGTTAAACCTTCACTGTGTCTTATGATTGCACCTCACATGTGTATACATTTATGAAAGAACAGCATAAGCAATTACAGTGGTGCCGTGATTCACAAATCAAATGCTTCTATTCGTGAACAATTTGGTTCACAAACAGAAGTGTTGAGCAACGTTTTGTTATTGTTTGTGAGCTCAGCATCTGGGGTCAAACATGACTGCTGTCAGCTTTCCTCTGGGAACACAAATGTGGTCAACTCTTCCAGAATCAAGGAATGAATTAAGTTTGTGAACTGAAGTACCACCGTATCTCTGAATTTTTCACTTTGAAACAGTTCAACTTTGTAGGAAAATATTTCAATCATTTTAAAGGTATTTTAGGGGCAGAAGAGTCTAATTTGAAGATAATGTGAGACTGCTATAGCAACTTATTAAACACAGGACAAATGAACTAGCAAAGCTTTAAAATGGTCATTAAGAGAGCTGCTGTGTGTCCAATGCATTTACATGCTCCGAGTCTTCTAGCAATAAGTCATGATCCTAAAACTTTGGCCTGTGTATTAAAGTGATTCTTTATGACTGAAATTTCCCCCTCCATCTGTAGTCAGTCTTCTTTGTCACAGAATTTGAGGTGCCAGTGTAGTTTAAGTGACACACTCAGAGTACCAGGCGCCCGTGGAGCCTGTTGCAACTCCACCTTCCTCTTAAAGTACACAGCATCTGTCTGTACCACAGAAGTGTGGAGGGGTGCCAGAGGTGCCTTCCAGATCAAAATGAAACAAGAGACACAAAACTTGCATACTAGTTTTACCTACATAGAGACTGATTCTGTTTAAGGTGTTTTTGCATTTATATAAAATTCATGTCAGCAAATTGCTGTCTTAAAAATACCTGTGAGAACAGTACAGTGGCACTATTTAGATTTTCCACAAAAGGAAACTGGATCAGGACAGATGTTTGTATAAGTACGCTAAGGCCCACATATTGTGTGACTTGTAAACCTTGTCTCAAGTTAGAATCATCTGTTTTTAACATGATTCCAAACCTCTATCAGATCATAAACAGCTTTCTCAAGTAATTTCCAGTTTGAATTAGAAGTTGTATTTCCCTAACGTCTGCCATTAGGGAAATGCATCAGTGATACTAGAAAGGAATAGAGTCAGTGGGAAAGAAGCCTGATGGAATCAGCATTTTAGTATAATGTGTGGTCGGAGGAAATAGCTTCACAGTCAATTGATGTTGATTTGTTTGTTTTATGGGCATGTTCAGTCGTCTGCGTAGATAGATAAAGAGTGTAGTTTAAAATAAAATAATAAAATGGTACAATCATGGTAAATCATTTAATCTCTGATTTTATTTTTGTTTTTCTGTTGGACAACAGTGTAGAAGAAGTATAATTATGTCACTAAATAATGAATAAAAATGTAAACCTATGAATGTGTACAACATGTTCCATATGATAGTTTTGTTGAAAAGAGCAAGGTGTCATTTTTCATGAGTTAGTGAGATACTGATTTGGCAATTCTAGGTCTCTGATGGAGAGAGAAGAGACAATTCCTTGTACTAGGAGAGAATCACAGAAATTCCTGTTCACAGAACCTCTTATATGATTTATGTAACTCATTATTAATATGGCTATTATCAGATGATAATATAATGAAGCTATGAATCAACAGCAAAATAAACCTCAGAAATTACAGAAACACATAGAGATTAAGTAGTATACTCTTGACTGTCAATAGGTCACAGAAGAAATTAAGGAAGAAAATACGTATTTCCTAGAATCAATTTATAAGTCAGTCCAGTGTAACATAAGACAACATGCGTTACAGATGAAAGCACTACTAAGAAGGAAGATCATGTCTGCAGCGCCCACTTTGCAAAAACAGTGCAAGCTCAAACAACCTTATAATGTACCTCAAGTTCATAGAAGAGCTAGACTACCAGAAATCCTAAACTAGTACAACGAAACACATTATGAAGATAAAACAGAAAATAATGAAGCTTACAAGTTTAAGGGCAAAAATATCATGACTGCTGTTAACAGAACAGTCAGGTATGGCATGGACGGGTAGACACTGGTGGATGAAATAAATGTCTGGATGAGCTAGCTAGCAGTGCTTCTCAGTCCAGTCTACCACAAGTTGGCCAATTTTTTTTTTTTTTTTTTGCTAGATCAGAAATCTGTGAACTGTGCTTTATTTATTATACATCTCACAAGTGAATACTCTTTTCCATTTGAATAGTTAGGAAACCAAAAATCCCCATTTTATGACAATAGGAAATTATATGAAGTGCACATTCACTGTACTTAAATATACTGACACAGCAGTATCCACCACAAAGTCTGGGCTGAGTTGTTAGGACAGACAGTATATGATCAGCAAACCTTAAAACACCCCTTATCATTTTCTTTAAAAACAAAGTCTGATGATCGCTAGACTAAGTAATTTCACAAGGTCTGTAGTGTTTCAGCGCAAGATCATTCTGTCAGGTTGATTCGCCACATAGCAGATTAAGAACATTTCTGCCCAACTCCATGTTTAATGGCATCAACTACTTGTGATTTGATAGTATAACACAGTGTGGTGGAAAACACACAATGTTTAAGGTTCACAAAAAAGTAAATTCTCAACTCACATTTTTATTTCTTCAATTGCTTCCACTCTAAAGTTGGGGTTGGTAGAGGCACCAAGGAAGAGAGTTGGGTTTCCATGCTAGTTTCTCTGTCTCCTAGACTAAAGCAGGCTTTGTGGCCAGGGGCAGGATTTCTTTTTCATCTAATAGTTGAGAGAGAATTTGTTTCTATTTTTTGTGTGCTAATCCATTCAATTTCTGAATTTCCTTTACTTTTTGTTCTAAAAAAGAACAATGATGGTATATGTCATACAATATCCTTGTCAAAGCTAAATAAAATAGTAATGTGAAAGCTCTACATTTTATACAGATGAAGTACTGCTCTTTCCCCTTCTGGCCCAGCCCATTTGTATGCCACCTCTTCACCTATCATGATCTTAGCTCTTATATGTGTTGTTATTAAGACCTTAAATATTTTTGTGAGAATTAATATTTCATATTCCTTTATATTTACAAATAAGGTCTTGCATTATAAATTAGCCATTATTTCCTATGTTTCCTTTTTCTAAACTTTATGAATTTCTCTGTTACTTGATCTCTTTATAGCTGATTCACATTTGCTGATGGTTAAAAGAGAAGAGAATTTTAATGCAGTTAGCTAATGTATGCTTTTAGGGCTCTTGATTTCATCTATGAAGGACAGGAGATCTTTGTGAATTAGTTGATTTCATAGAACACATTAAACCTTAGAGAAAAATGAGAAAAATAACTGCAAACTGGCCAGGATCAAAGACTTAGTAAAGTAGTTTTCTTCTCATTTCTAATCAGTAACTTTATTTACATTTTGGGAGATGATACAGCAGGTAGAAGTAGCCCCACTTCAGTCCATAAACATGTATTTGTGAATGTTGTTCTATGAAAGAGGAACTACAGTGAACCAAAAGTAGAGTGAAAAAATCATTCTGTTAGGGCCAGCCAAATAGCAGATTAAAGCAGCTGCAAGCAGGCAAAGGGGCCAGGGGTTTGATCCCCAGGTCTGCTGTGCCAGCTCTGCCTCTGGGGTGCACTGAGATGGAGAATGAGACTGGGGGTGGTGGCCCACACCTGTAATCCCAGCTCTTGGGAGGCTGTAAAAAGTAGGATCACAATGAGTCCAATCTAGTAGTGATACCCAGAACATCCTGTAGACCCTTCCCTAAACTATAGGAAAAAAATCATCCTGTTTACAAGAAGAATAAGGCAGAACTTCATCCTATTACCAAAATAATGCAGAACTTCCAAAAGAACTTTTTCAGGTAGGCTTGCAAAAATCACATCAATTCTTGGAATAAATGGCTCTGGAAATTTTTCATGAAAATTAAAAGCAACTTGGAACAGAAGAGTGAACATGAATTTCTCCCTTTTTTCTTATTTAGCAAATTAATATGCATATCACCAATTAAAATCCTAAATCATGAATTTTGTTGAGAACTTTACTATTCTATTTTTAAGTATAAAGAAACATATTACCATCTAAAAATCTCAATTTTTGCTGAATTTTGAAAAGTAGAATAACCACAAATTACTAAAATCAGTATAATACTAAATAAGATACCTATAAATTAAGAACTAGGCATATTTTACAACATGCTATTTGTTTCACAAACTGATTTTCACTTGACAACTCAAGTAAAAGCATTCTTCATGGACACATCGATGTTTTATTGTCAACCCACCAAGAAGTGGTTTTAAGAAAATAGTTCTGTCATAGTTAGGGCTGTCTTCATTGAAGGCATGAGAGAGTTCTGGGCTATATCTGATATCCTAGTTCAATTAATAGTAGCATTTGTTTATTTTCAATTTTCTTTCCTGAATTGAAAGGTAAATTATATTATTATCCTAATCACTACATAAATAGAATTCAGTGACTATATTTCAGTTGTGGTCATACAGTGTCTCACAAAAAAGGAGAGAAAATTTACAATTGTTCACAACTATTAAGAACTACATTATATTAAAATTTTATCTTCAATACTTTTTACAAAGATTGGTTCTTCAGCTATATTCAAATGTGTACCAATTTTTTTATGTTTCTTGGGTGAAGTGTCTTAATCAACTTTAGATTAACTCTAAAACTAGGAAACAAAATAGTGAATTTAGAGCCAAATTTGCTTGACCATAATAAAATTCAAAATTATCTTTTACTAAACTGTAAAATTACCTAGTTTTTCAATAAATACATGACTAATGCTGTATCCTTCATTACTTTCTTTCACAAGGATATCAACTTGCTCTTATTGAATCTATTTTTTCTTTTTTCTTTTTTTTTTTTTTTTTTTGCGGAACTGGGGATTGAACTCAGACCTTGTGCTTGCCAGGGAAGCACTTATTCCATTGAGCCATCTCCCTTTATTGAATCTATTTTACCTGAAGATTATCTTTATAATTTGATATCTTCATTATGTCAAAATTATCCTTACCAGGAATATCAGCCCCTTTCCTTGACACCAGAAGGATAGGGTTGATATATACCAGTGACTGGAACTTTGCTACTAAGAAAAATAAATTATGGTAGCTGACAAATTAAAGTCTTAAAATCCAATTATTTCAAATTGCTTCAAGTACATTAAATTATTATTATGGAGCTACCTTGAAATCTCCAAGTACTGATTCTCTTTTTACATTGAATGAACAAGTTGATGCTTTTCTTATCATGTCATGGGGATATACTTTACTGTATAGAAAACTATTAGAGGAAATTAAAAAATGAAACAAAAAATTTTAATCTTTGATCATTAATCTTTATTTTTTTATTTTTATTTTTTCATTTATGTATTTGGTACAGGGTCTCACTACCCAACTTAGACTAGCAGTGATCCTGCTGTTTTCAGCCTCCCCGGAGCTGGAATTACAGGCTCTGCCACCACCCTGGATTTGGTTGCAGGCTCAGCATGTTATGCAGACAGGGCTGGCACGACATATGGGACTGGGGAGTGAACCCTGGTCCCTCGACTTGCCAAAACAGTGATTAGTCTGCTGAGCTATCTCGCCAGCCCTTCATGATTAACCTTTAACCAATATCTTGGTCACAATATAGATAACTACCATGGTGTTAGTGCATGCTAATTTTTTAAAATGCCATTAATGGAATCTATATTAATGATTATTTTCATCTGATATGGATTCAAAGAAGTCGAAGAACAAATAAATAAATCTTTTAATCCTCAATATAATAACAATGGGACAAGCATTTATATAGTCGGAGAATAGGTTCAAAAATATAAAATATCACTTTGCATGGGAAATAGAAGGCAACTTAAAAAAAACAAAAACAAAACAAATAAAACAAAACTTAGGGCTGGCCAAATATCTCAGCGGATTAAAGTGCTGTGCCTGCTTAGGCAGACACAGGGGCTGGGAGTTTGCCCCCAGGGCATGCTGGGATGGTGACTGAGGCTGGGTGTGGGGGCATGTGTCTGTAATCCCAGCACTTGGGAGGCTGTAAACAGGAAGATCACTCTGAGTCTGATATACACAGTGAGACCCTGCACACCCTGTCCTGAATACATAAAATAAAATAACTTGAATTTATTTTTCTTCCCTACTTCATACTCGAAAACTCTGCTTTCATGTGAGATACAAATGGAACATTTGTCTAATTACCCACTATTTCATTAATATTCAAATATAAAATTATTATCCATTAAATCAAATGAAGACATCTTTTAAATAACAAATTAGTAAAGGAACATATTAAATCTTTTTTTACATTTGAGAAAAACAATATTTTGTCAACAGAGGCTATACACAACAAATATTACTTTTCATGATATTGACTTCATTCTGTTAAAGACAGTAGAATGAAGAGTTTTTAAATATTTTGAGGCATAAATATGTTTGACAATCTAGGAGAACGTTATAGATTTCTGCCAAGAATAGTTTTAAAGCACATAATAATATACAGACTTACAAAAGAAACAAAGTATTAAAGTAGTTTAAATCCTAGTTTAACATTCATTTATGTAGAAGATGGTAAGTGGATAAATTAGTTTATCCTTACAAAGGTTCACTGCAAAGTAAATATATGAGAGTGATACATGTCAGCATAATTGACAAGGACAGAAATATAAGTGGAATTTAAGGGGCTGGTGAGATGGCTCAGTGGTCTAAAGCACCTACTTAGAAGAAGCTAAGCTAAGCAAAGCACAGGGACCGGGGTTCAATCCCCCAGCACCACATGCCAGCCAGCCCCGCCCCCTGGTGGGCTGAGCTGGCCACACACACACATAAAATAAATAAATAAATAAATAAATAAATAAACAAACAAACCAAATGAAAAGAATTTGACCAAAAAAAGTGGAATTTAATATCCCACGAATAAAGACGCATAGTGAAGTACTTTTGAAATGATAGAATAATTTTCCTGTCAAAATTAGATACAGAGCTTTTAATAATTTTAATGATTTAGGCAGATTGCTAATTTTATATAAGCTATCTAATTTTCTCAGTTCTACATGCTGAATTCCTAGTTTTTACAAAATGAATGCCCTGTTAAATATTTTATCTTCTGCAGGCTCTTTCTGACCTGCATGTATTTGAGAATTATGTCCCTTCTGTGTTCTTGATATATTTATGTTTCAGCGGCAGCATTTTACATTTTCATTAGTGATTCATTTCATTTTTATTATGAGTTGTGTGTTCTCAAAGTATGTTGACACACCCCTGTAAATCTTTAGCCCAAGATTTAAAATTTCTAAAAAATTATTTTACATTAGTGACTGGGGGAATGGCTCAATGGAATCAGCACTTTCCTGGCAAGCACAAGTACCTGAGTTCAATCCCCGATTCCACAAAAAGAAGAAAGAAGAAAGAAGTAGAAGAAGAAAGAAAAAGAAGAAGAAGAAAGAAGAAGGAAGAAGGAGAAGAAGGAGAAGGAGAAGAAGAAGAAACATGTTTCAGTTTCAGAATGAAATGTTACAATATCAACTTTAATGATTTTCAATGTACCACTTACAAGCAATCTGAATTTAAAACAAAAATGACACCATTTATATTGGTACAAACATTAAAATGCTATAATATAAATTCAACAAAATATCATACACAAAAATTACTTGATTAAAACCCTGATGTAAAGGTCAAATATGATCTAGATAAATGAAAAGCCTCATTTTGGAATAGGAAGACTGAATATTGTCACAAGTTTTCTTTCTAATCTTATATAAAGTTTAAATGTAAGCCTAATCCATTTCTTTTTTCTTTTTTTTTTTTTTTTTTTTTTTTTGTGGAACTGGGGATTGAACTCAGGCCCTTGCGCTTGCCAGGGAAGTGTTTATTCTACTGAGCCATCTCCCCAGCCCTGTAAGCCTAATCCAAACACTAGCAATTTGTTTACTAGAAAATGAGTTCAATTTTAATATTTATGTTAAAGGAAAAAAGAGTTGAAGGAACCAAGACTATCACAGAAAGGCAAAATCCAAATCCTTTCTGACACTACTGAATTTCATGTTAAGGTAGACCTATAGTAATTAAAACAGTATAATATTGATGAAAGAATTAAGAGATTGATTCATGGAATAAAAGGAAGAGCTTCAAAATAGATTCATAGACACACTCAATTTTTGCAACAAAATAAAGCCAAAGAAATTCAGTGAAGGCCTGACATAGAGCCTTTAGCAAATAATCTAGAGTAATTAGATATTAGCATGTAGACAGAAAAATGAATGTAGATGCAGCACTTAGGCATTTTATAAACATTACCTCACTGTGTATCATGTGCTTAAATGTAAAATGCAAAACTGTAAAACTTCTAGAATGCAAAATAGAAAAGTAAGAGAGAACTTCTGTGATTAATATGTGTTTTTCAATACTATACCAACAGCCTAATTGATTTAATTAAAAAGTAAGCTAGGGATGGGCACGGTGGAACATACCTGTAATCTCAGCATTAGGGAGGCTGAGGCAGGAGGATTGCTGTGGGTTTGAGGCCAGCTTGAGCTGAAAAGTGAGCTCCAGGCCATCCTACACTAGATAGTTACACTCAGTCTAAAAGAGATAAAACAAACAAACAAAAATTTTAAAAAGTTAAGTTAGGGCTGGGAAGACAGCTCAGCAGCACAAGCACCCGCGTGACAAGTGCAAGGTTCCAAGTCTGATCTCTGTTACTGCAAGAAAAAAGTAAGTTAGATTTAAACTAAAACTTTAAAATTATGCTCTAAAAAGAATATTACTAAGATACCAGAAAGACAAGGCACAGGGTGAAAGAAGAAATCTGTAATATGTGTGCTCTACCTCAAGAGTGTGTCCACAGCATCAAAGGCAAATGCAGCAATAAACACACAACTCCACGAAAACTTACGCAGAAGTTTTGGACAGACATCAGACCAAGAAACCACGTGAGCAGTAAGTAAACATATGAGGAAATGCTGAACAGCATGTGGCCTTAGGAATTACAGATAAATTGACAATTAGGGATCACTACCCACTGATCAGAATAGTGAAAATGCAGAGCACTAGCAAACCCATCATTCAGGAAAACCTGAAGCAAAAGTAACTCTCCCTCCTTGGAAGAAGGAACTCAAAATAGTGTATCACCTGGGAGGCACTTTAGGTTCCTTATAGAGCTAAATATAATCTTACTCTCTATCTTACCAAAAACTGCACTCCTTGTTATTAATCCAAATGAGTGGAAAAATTATGCACATAAAAACTTTGCCTATGCATGTTTATAACAGCTTTATTCATAATTGCATCAAATTGAAAACAACGAAGGTATTCATTGATATTTTAAGAACTGGCAAGCTATGGTGCACATAAAAAAACAGAACAAGATTTGCTGATAGAAAGGAACCTAGAGGAGCAAAGCTGCAAGGGTAGCACAGCAGATTTTTTTGAATGCAGATTATGGCAAGAATATAATGTCCATATTGATTTTTTAAGAAATGTTTGTATAAGGGCCGGACAAACAGCTCAGCATATTAAAGGGGCTGGGGGTTAGATCCCCAGGCCTGCCGTAATGGCCCCATCCCCGGGGCATGCTGGTGACTGAGACTGGGCCTGGTGGTGGCACATGCCTGTAATCCCAGCACTTGGGAGGGTGTAAACAGGAGGATCACTATGAGTCCAGTCTGTGCAGTGAGACCATGTAGACGGTATACTAAATACAAAAAGAAAAAAGAAATGTTTATGTAGATGAATGTTATTTTTATTTTATGAGTTTTATTTATTTATTTATTTATTTATTTATTTATTTATTTATTTGGTACAGGGTCTTGCTATGAAACTCAGAGTTGTAATGATCCTCCTGTCTCAGCCTCCCAAGTGCTGGGATTACAGGCATGCTCCACCACACCCAGTTTCTGTGGCCTGGTTGGTGTGGGTTTGGCACAGCATGTGGTACCAGGGATCAAACCTGGGTTCTTCTGTTGCAGGTAGCTGAGTTAGATAGAAATATTATAGGCTGTCACACAGAGCTAGGCCCTCAAGGGTAGAAGTAGGAAAGATGACTTTGCAACTTTGGAAGAGACCCACCCCTGACCTCCAGATAAAAGAATAAACAAATTAAACCACATACCTCCCTAAAGATAGGCATCCAGAATTGATATTCTAAATGAATCTCTCATCTTAAAGACTCCTGGAGGTCACTAACCTAGCCCCCTACAGGCAAAGCCCTGTTCTGTATTCATGTCCACTTGCCCTGCTTGCTGGCTACTTGTGACACTTCCCCATTCGGTCCTAGATTTAATCAATTTTACCTGAGCAATTGTGCTTGTAATCTCATTAGTTGACCATAGTTTTGTCACACATCATGCCCGCCTAAGCACGTTCCCACATTCTCCACCTTAGACCTCCTTCATCACATGGTTTTACTGTATAAATATCCCTGGAAGACACAGCTTCAGGAGCAACCAACTTGAGTCCCATGTCTGTCCCTTTACCAGGCAGGAGCTTTCTTTCTCCTAATAAATATGTTCTGCTCTTAACCTCCACTGTTTCTCAACTTCATTTTTCAGTTTTAGAGAACACGAACTCGGCCCCAGTATCTTTCAGGTTGCAAGTCTCATTCCCCTATATCACACTTGCCAGGCAGACGCTAAGACTGCTCAGCTATCTTTCCAACCTATTTTATGAGTTTTGTCATATTAAACAATATATACTTAACAGGAAAATAAAAGATCAATAAAATATTATATTTTAATATGTAATGAGTGTCTAAAATAAGCATCAACATTTGCAGCATCAACTGCTTACTTGCTTTAAAGATATAAAAACTAACAGCAGAAATAAGTTCATATGTGAACTAAAATGAAAATATAAAGAAAATTAGTATAGAAATAATATTTGCACTGGGACGACAGCTCAGTAGAATATGCACTTGCCTGGCAACCACAGGGTCTTGAGTTCAATCCCCAGTACTGAAAAAAAAAAAAAAAAAAAAAAAAAGAACTAATCTTTCCTTCAGTTATCACTCCAAAGGCAGACTTTGTATACAAAAATGTGTTCCATACACAAGTCTCACTTACACTGACAACATGTGAGCTTAGATTTCCTTTCTTAGTTTGCAGACCATGCTTGTCACTTCTCTTGTCTTCCTCTTTTTTCAGGAGCTGCTTATTGCATTATACAATGTCCACTTAGTATGAAAATGAAATATAAAGAAAATAAAATGTCAAATAGGTAGTGAGAATGCTGAGAACAAATGTCAACACTTCAACATTAAATGTTTACTTGTTTCCAACATCTAAAACATAACCACAGAAATAAATTTACAGACAAACAACAATGAATACAAATAAAAGGTCCCTGATTACGAAGGGAGCCTTGGTGAACCACAATGAGCTGTGAGGAGAGACCTTGCCCCTGCCCCTCCTCAATTATTGGAGCATCCTTCCAGAAAAATGCACAGGTCTGGCCCATCCCACCATCCACAGGATAGGTAGCCAGAATGGGAAGTTCCTGGGACATGGCAAGAAGCTTCTCTGGAGGACCCTACAGTAAATCCACTCAAACAAGGGGAAAAATTTTGCATACAAACCCTTAAGTTATGTTTGGTTCTTTTATAATAACTATAGGCCATGCTGCATAATCTAAAGTGCAAAATCAATAGTGACTGTAGTTTGTCAAATTTTACTTTATGAAACTACTTTTTTTTGCAGGGGTACCAGGAATCATCTAAATTAGAGTTGATGATATCAATAATGTTCATGGTACTACTGTAGCTAGGATGTGACACTGGTTGTGATCAGTCATTCTCCCTGGTATGACAGTATTGGGAAGCTGTGGAATAATAACCTCACCATGCCCAACACCAAAAGACTGTGGGCAGAGCCAAGCAGATATCCACAGTGCATTCTCGATTAATTGGGAATGGAGGATCTTGGGACACACACAAACCAAGAATCTTCTGCACACAAATGGTAGCCCTGAAGAACAAACATTTGACAAATATGGCCTGAGAACAGTAATACAACTCCCTAGTACCAAAACTCACAATAATCATCACGGAGAACAAAATTTTTAAAAAGTTTTTCTGAAATAGAAAATGTCAAGATAAAAGAGCAGAATACAATCTCAGACCTCCAGCACACCCAGACCAAGTCTGGAAGATGTCTACAAGGAAGAAATTGGAAGTTACACACCTGAAGTTTCTAAAATGATAGCAACTGAGGTAAAGAAACAAATCCAGGAGGCTAACGAGGAAATCAGATCAGAAATAATATTTCAGGTAAAAAACAAAAAAAGGAATGACAACCATAATGGAAGTATTACATTGAGTATTTAAAGGAGACATAGACAAATATTAAAGAAGCATAGGAACATGATTGAAACCCTGAATGAACAATAGAGGAAAGAATTCAAATACATGAAACAATTTAAGGAGATACCCAGAAAATCAAAAGTTCCACTGAAATCTGGAAAAATTGCTTGAACAAAACTGAGGATAGTCTTTCAGACCTTGAAGACCAGATTGTAGTTAGTGATCATAAAAGGAAAGATCTCTCAAAAATAACAAGGAACCAGGAAGTAACCATTCAACAGCTGCAAGATGATGCAATGAAAAATAGTATAAGATTGATAGGTTTCAATTAAAAGAGGAATCAACACACATGATATGAAAAGACTATATGCCAAAGTAATAGCAGAAAATTACCCAACTATGGGAAAAGAATTTGACATATAGTTAAGTGAGGCACATAGAACTCCAAATAATTATAACAAAAAAATTACACTAAGACATATATAAGAGAAATTCAGCCCAAGACAGACTATTAAAGGCTGTTAGAGAAAATAAGCAGATCACTAATCAAGGGAAGTCCATCATAATCGCAGCAGACATCTGAACACAAACCCTCAAGTCAAGAGAGCTTGGAGTAAAGTATTTTAAGTCCTTCCAACCCAGATTGATGTACCCTGCAAAACTATTTGTCAAAATTAAAGGAGAACTAAGATACTTCCACACAGGAAATACTTCAAAAAATCAAGGGTGCTATTCAACCAAAAATAAACCTCACCTAAACAATTAGTGGATCTCAT
This sequence comes from Octodon degus, assembly GCF_000260255.1. Classification (NCBI taxonomy): domain Eukaryota; kingdom Metazoa; phylum Chordata; class Mammalia; order Rodentia; family Octodontidae; genus Octodon; species Octodon degus. Next base: position 24,370,051 of record NW_004524585.1, read on the forward strand.
CTTCTTAAAAAGGTTCTGCACATCAAAAGAAAATTGCAAATTTGGAAACATTTAGCCAACTGTCCCTCAGGGAAAGGACTTCTATCTAGAATATAAGCTTTAAAAAAATATGAGACCCCAAAATTCAAAGACTCAGTCCAAAAATGGCCATCTAAGAAGATACACAATTCTCAGATAAAGAAATGCAAATGGAAAATAAATATATGTAAAAATATTCACCATCATTGGTCACTGAAGAAATGCCCCTTAAAACAATACTGAGATTTCATCTGACCTCAGGAGCAATGGCTATCGTGAAGAAATCAACCAATAAATATGCTTGCTGTGGAGAAAAATGAAGCCTTCTCCAGAGCATGACAGTATAGAACACTGAAGAATCACTCTGCAAAACAGTGTGGAGATTCCTCAAAATATTAGGACTAGAGTTTTTCACTTGACACAACTATTTCTTTTCTGAATATCTTTCCAGAAGAAGACACCACATATATCATGCTACAGTGACATATGTGCACCCACGTTTACAGCAGTGCAATTTCCCATAACCAAATCTTGGAAGCAACCCAAGTGCCCATCAACTAAAGATGGATCAAAAAGATATGGTATTTTTATGCAATGGAGTACTACTCAGCTAAGAAGAAAGATAAATTCAAGGCTTTTATAGATAAGTGGATGAAACTCAAGACTACACTCGAAAGTTAAGTAAATCAGACCTGCTTGTGTAAACATTATATTGCCTCCCTGGAGTAAATAAGATCCAAAACGTAAAAAAGACATTATGAAAGGGCAAGAAACTGCTCAAAAGGAAAGAAAAACTGGGATGTGGGAAAGGAGAAAAGAAGGAAGAAACACATAACATATATATATATATATATATATATATATATATATATATATCAGTACTACTAATCTCACTCCTTGAAAGGAACAGTTAGTATTGATACTGTTTAGTTAATCTTACATTCCTGTATTTGAAAGTCTGCGCAACTACTTTGAAGATAATCAATATAATGGCCCTTGCTCCTTTCAAGTCATCTTGTTTTAAAGTTCTGTATCATTTTATTGGTTTTATTATTTTTAAAAAGAAAAATAAAAATACAAGTAAAACTCTACCACAAAAATAATCTTCACTTCAATTTTCACACCTAATGCAGCTTTCACGCAGGAGAACACCATGTTCCACACACTTACACTGATAGCACAGGCGTTTTGTTTGCCTGTCTTCTTTGGTCAGACATTCTTGGCATATTGCTGGTCTTCATATTTTATTTATTTATTTTTTTTTTGGTCTTCATATTTTATTAGGAGGTTCTTGTGATGTTTTAGCTATCTGTTTACGCATAGGTTCCAGAATGCTTCTGCAGAGTTCTCTTAACCATTTATCAATTCCAGTCCCAATCCCTTAAATGTGTCTATGATATTTTGAGTTCATTATCTTCTTTGCAAAGTATGAAATTATTGATGCTTGATACATTTAGGGTTGAGTAAAACACAATCGTGGCCAATGCTTTGTGCTTCTAGTGATATTATTGTTGCTGTACAACTCATCAACATCTGCTTTGCCTTTCATTTTGTTGTAAAATGTGAAAATATGCAGGTTTATTTGTGTTGAGGATTTGCTAACCATGTTATAGTCTTTGTATTTTTAAGACAGCATCTCACTACGTAGTCCAGGCTGCCCTTGAACTCATTATTTAGCACAGGCTGACCTTGAACTCATTATTTAGCACAGGCTGACCTTGAACTCAGAAGATCCTCCTGTCGCAGACTCTTGAGTGCTGGGATTGCATGCATACATAGCTAGCTCACCATCAGTCTTATGATGGTGTAAAGTTGACAGTATGAATTCTGCTTTTGTTTTATTTGCCATGTAGGAGACTGATGTTATGTTTTTATGAAGTCCAAAGATTATACTATATAAGTTTCTATTGAAAATTTGAAACATTTTTTTTTCTGGAGCATTGGATCTGTTCTTGGGAATAAATCCTGCACTGATCAACTGGTAGTCTTTTAACTTGTGTAATATCAATGAATAATTAGTGAATTAATTGTTGAATGTGACAACTGGGCTATAGCTTGAAAAAAGTACAACAATTCTATTCACCAAGCCACATTGTTTACTAATACACAAATAAAGACCTTGTTGCTGAGTTTCAGGGTAAATTTCTAAATTCAAAGTGTAAAATGCTTTGGCATCTCTCAGAACATACATCTTCGTACCATTTGGAAGGCTTACGTGTAATTTACTAACCAAAATCTACAGCCACCACAAAATGGTGCAAGTTGTTCATCAATTGTCATGTGTTTGGGTGGTGTATAAATTGCTTTACTGTCAAACAAAACTTTAAAAATATCAATAATTAGCAGACCAATTTTGTGGATTTTCTCCTTAATGGGTCTTTTTGTTATCAAAATATAGGTAATTGTGAAGGAAAAGGAATCTCGTGAGAGTCATTATTGTTCTAAAAATCTCAATACTACACCTGACACATCTCCATAAATCCTTTAGACCCTGAAAATTACAATGATAAAGTCCTGCTATGAAGACTATGAGCTCACATATGCGCAAACATGAAAAATGCATTTTTAAGCATTAGTATTGATGTACATAGAATGTTTTGCCTGTATTTCTTTACTAGTATATTTTAAAACAGCTTGTAGCATATTATCCATTAAAAATAATTTCCAACATTGAAGATCAGCGATGGCGTTCTCTGCAATAAATTTCACCCTAGGAGGAACCTAATCACCTAATCACATTTTCTAACCTAGTTCTACCATTCTGTGGCATTTTTGACTAAAAGAATATTTGTCTAGATGACTTTTCTTTTTCATCTGAATTAAGATTTTCATCTTGTATCTCTCTGTCATATCTTGCTAACTTTTTTTTGTTAAGGGAAAGTTTTACTAATGTGTTCATATTTCAGTAAAGTTATTGCAATGGGTTTAAAAGGCAGACAGACACACTGTTATAGGCTATGAAGTAACAAAGGAGTTTTACTTTTTTTAATTTTTATTTTTTTCATCAGATATTTTATTTTAAAGAAAAAAAACATAAAAATAATGGTACAAAATCTCAAAACAAGATTTTAGGAGAG
>NW_004524585.1:24374698-24380333 GCF_000260255.1 Octodon degus
TTTCATAGATTCTATTTCTTTCCTAAATTGTTTATTCAGGGGTTCCATCATTTTTATATTCTCCTCTATTTTTTATCAGTGTATTCTATAGAAGCACTTATTACTTCTTTGATTATAGTTACCACTACATTTTTTAGTTCCGAAATTATTTCTGATCTGATTTCTTCTATACCTTTCTGCAGTTGATTCTTTACTGTCAGGGCTATTATTTCTGAGATATTTGGGGGTGTGATTTCCAGTTTCCTCAGTGCTAGTGTCTTCTGCAGTTGTACTGGGTGGACTCGGGGCCTGAGACTGCATTTTGTTTCTTCTCTTTGTCATTTTGTACACCACTGTCTTCTGACCTTTGGTGTAGAGCTTGGATAGAGTTATTACCTTAGCACCAGGTCCAGATCTACGAAGTTAAGATTCCTCCAGGTGGGTGTTGCTTGGATCTGGCTGCTGTGCTCTACTTCTTTCTGCTGCAGGTGTTAGAGTTGAACCCTTTGTGTCTCTCTGGCAAGATGTTCTACTCCTGAATCAGCTGGGTGGGTCTTGTCTCTAGCCTCTTTGCAGGGAGTTCTACTGAAGGGTTCCGTGCTGGGCCTGCTCAGGATCCCACAGCCTGGGTTGTCTCACTCACTCGCTGGCCTGCGCTCTGGGTCTCAACAAAGGAGTTTTAAACAATTGAAATATTACACAGACTTATGAGGTTTACTGTGTAACTACCAGATCCAGAAAAAAATTAAATCTAAACATTAAATCCAGTATCAGTACCTACAGTATCTCTGAAAATAAAACTTTGAACTGCTTCATTCTTTCCTAATATATTCTTAACTTTCTCTCTAATACAGTGCTCTCCAACTCCTAAAAGAATGAAGGGCATCAGAAACCCAATACAGACAAAAAACAGCTAGGGATACAGACTTAGACTGAGGGTTTAACTTCTAAGCCACTTAACTTTAAACAATCATCATGTCTGTGCACTGAATACTGTATATGAGAAGTCTGTAAATCATGCTTGCCAGTTGGGTTAAAAATTAGTAATATATGGTATTATTCCTATCAAATTTTCCCTCCCAAGTTACCATTATAAAAAAACTATAGTTACAAGATATATTACACTTGTTTATTACAGGCTTAAGGACACAGCAAAGACATTTATGTGTTTAATGGTTTAGCATCTACTTCATTGTGCTTACTTATTTGTGTAATGAATAAACAACCTAGACCATATCTGTCAACATTTAAGGTGATGAAATAATATAAAAGTCTCTATGGAAGTTGTATTAAATACTGCTTTAATTAGGAATAGTTGCTATAATGAGACAAATCACATTATACATTATTTTCTTCAATGAGCTTCAGTTCAACAAACTAAAGAACACTTGAAATCAATGTTAGCATTTGGATCACAGCAAAGTGGTAGTTCTGTGAAATCTAGGGGCAGCACTCACAAAACCACAGACATACCTAATTCCACGTGGAAGAAAGCTTTTTATTCACTTGAGGGGAATCAGACTGAACACTGTCTAAGACAGGACATGTTGAAGTCAAGAGCCACCTGGGAAACTGGCCAAGAAATAAAGCAGTACTGGTGGCAGGAGAGAAATAATGTACCGGGTGACCAAATGCTTATTTTATTAAATGGCTCTGAACTTAAAAAATGAAGTGCTTCATTGTGTTCTCTCAGAAATTCATCATAAGTTTAGCGTCCTACACAATTTAGAGACAAAAAGTGGATGCTGAGCAACTAGAGGTCACCCCAGGTATGGAATTTTACAAAGTTAGTCCTTGGAGTAAAGGGCACCATGGTTCTGGCAGCAGACACAAAGCAATGATGCTTGGAGGTGAGGTAGGGACACTCTGTGGTCAGTCAGTGGACAGACGGGGGTCCCAGCAGGAGGGAGGCGGGATCTTGAAATCAATGGCTTATCTTCCACTGCTCATGCCTCTGTCTTCATAAATGGTAACTTCAATAACTTGAAGTCCTTTCTCAAGGGGATCTGTTAGAAGGAGGGCTTGGGGAGCACATGTCTTCTCATTCCGTTCTTGAATATACTTGGAAACTTTCTTCAGAACCTTCCCACAATGGGTTTCCATACAGAAGAAGATGGTGTGTAGTCTCGGCAAGGTCACTTTACAGCTGGGGCGGCAGTTGTAGGCTTGAGGTGGGCAGCTTAAGCGAGGAAGAAATAAGGAGGGGCTTTTTATAGCAGGACATAAGTGAGGCAAAGGTGGAGTGATAGCAACTGGAGGGCAGAGGAGCCCGTGCGGCCGGTCCTGTCCTCACCATGAGGCCGCAACAGGCACTGGTGTCTGGGAAGGTGTTTGTACCATGAGACTACAGCAGTGGCACACGCTGCCAGTTCCAGACCAAGTTCCCTGCAGAGCTGGAGAACTGGATTGATAGGCAGAAGTTGGAAGAAACTGTGTGGGCTCTAAATAACCTTTATGCGGAAGCAGAACAGCTTGGGGCCCAGTCCTATCTCGAAGGCTGTCCGGCATGTTTAACAGCATACACCATCTTCTTAACCTCTTTGACTTACATGTTTCAAGCTATCATCAGTGGCCCAGCCACCGGATGCCTCACTTCCAACTTCTTCTCAAAGCTGTAAAAGTGAATTTTCATGTGATATTTTACTGAATTGGGCTAATTGTATGTGAAAAAATCAAAAGAGAACCTTTAACAGAAATTATAGTGTAACAGCACATAATGTGGATAAAACTCACTTCTTTACACTTTGACACAGATACATACACTTTGCTGTTCATTGCATCAAGTGGGTGAATGCAAAAATTCCTTCCTATATTTCCTTAGCTCAGCTGCTTGGACACACGGGGGCATCTGTGACCCAGTATGAGGAACTGAGGGATGTGTATCAATAAGTGAAAGAATCCAATCTATATTTTATGTATTGGAGGTTCTAATGTACGGCAGTCTAGTTAAGGCAAAACTTCACAGACAGTTAGAAATCAGTGACTAAAGACAATTCATAGAAAAGACAGAGAGGGGGATAAATAAGGACTTTTACGGTAGTTAAATTATTTTATATTGAAAGTTTCATGCATTGATATTGAATATTTTCAATAAGTAATGAAAGCATGCCATCATTTTACTTCTCATAAAATCCATATAGCCATACAACAGCAAAAGTGGAAATTAATTAGATTATTTATTTTTAGCAACAATGCAATGATATTTGTTACTCAATTTTACCATGCATATCACAGCAATGAACGATGTTAATAACAGAGAACACTGCACTGGAAGGAGTACATGAGATCTCTCATATATTGAAACTTTTTCTTGTTTTTTTCTATAAACATCAAACTACAATAAAAGCAATGTCTATCATGAAAAATGTATTATTATAACATTGTCACTTGGTATTTTTAAAAGAAAATCAAGGATTGATTTTAAATCGAAAATCAATAGGATGATCATTAAGCAGGACATAATCACCTCAATTGACACAGAAAAATAATTGCAACAAAAATACTCTTTTGTGGTGAAAATACACCAAAACTTGAAAACAGAAGGATAGTTTATCCAGCAGGTAAAAGATATCTGTGAAAAAATACCACATACCCACTATTATGCTTAACTGTCAGAGATTACACCTTCTCTTATATAAACAGAAAAATGGCGGATATATCTGCCTTAATCTCTTCTATTCATTATTGTGTTGAACATGTCAATCAAGGCAGTTATTTCAAATAACAACTAAAAGAAAGTTTTTCTTTCTTGAAGAAACAATTTTCCTTCTTTCTTTTTTTTGTATTTTAGGGAATGGTCTACAGGTTGTTCAGGGTCTCACTACTAGGTCAGACTTCTGGTGATCCACCTGTTTACTGCCTCCTGAGAACTGGGATTAAAGGCATGCACCATCACACCCAGTCTCAACTGCCATCTCAGCACTCTCAGGGAGTGAGCCGGCACAGCAGGCCTGGGCATTGAACCCCTGGCTCCTGAAGAAACAATTTTCTTAGCAAGAAATACCCCCCTCAATTAACTTTCTTTTTTTTTTATTTGTGTGTGTGTGTGTGTGTGTGTGTGTGTGTGTGTGGCCAGCTCAGCCCACCAGGGGGCGGGGCTGACTGGCATGTGGTGCTGGGGGATTGAACTGCGGTCCCTGTGCTTTGTAGAGCTTCTTCTAAGCAGGTGCTTTAGACCACTGAGCCATCTCACCAGCCCCATCCCCTCAATTAACTTAATAAAAAAATTCCATATGGACTGTTTATCAAGTTCCATGAGGAAACTTAGTAGCATAATTTTTATAAGAGTGCAAAAACTGTGTTAAAAAACTAATGAGAAATGCTTAAACATGTTTTTAAAAAGCCTAAGTAAATTGGAAGATATCCTGTGTTTATAGATCAAAAATCTTTGGATAGCTACAGAACAATCCAAATTTTCCAATGGGTTCTGCACTAATATTCTCTAAATCTCAACAGTCTTTCTCATGGAAAAACGCATGAGCCTACCCTAAAAGCCATATAGAAGTGCAAGGGATTGAAAATAGGGACAACATTCTTAAACAGACATTAGCAGAAGTCCTTTTGTACTTTCAAAAGTAAAATCAAAGTTAAAATAAGAAAAAATAACATACCTGCCATGCCACACGTAAACAGAGATACAGATCAATAAAACCTAACTGAGTCTAGAAATAAACCTTCATGCTTATGATCAATTCCCTTTCAATAGGGGTGTCTACACAATTTGTTTGGAAATAAAGTGTTTGCAACAATTACTTCTGGAACAATTGGCTATCTGAAAGTAAAAGAATAAAGATGGATCTCTTCTTATATGATAAACAAACATAAAAATGGCTCTGATGGAACATAAACTAAACACAACTTCTAAAGCTATGAAATTCTTAAAGATAGGAATTAATTGGTTGATTTGTGTTAGACTAAACTTTCTTAGATATGCAAATCTAAAGTATAAGCAACAAAAATGAAAGCAAATCAGTTGGACAAAGTTAAAATCATTTTTCCCTATTTTAATGTTTCCATTAATTGAGAGAACAGTCAGCATACAGAGTGAAAAAATATTTGTAAGTCGTATGTCTGAAAAAGGCCAGTCATCTGAAAAACATGAACAAAGCTACAAAATAATAAAAAGACACACTGGCCAATCAGAAATGAACAACGGTTCTAAATAGGCATTGCTCAAAAACATGCCCAAATTACCCATACATATAAAAAGATATCCGTCATCATTAAGCATTAGAGAAAATGTCATCAAAACCAAAGTGAGATGCTACTTCACATTTTCTAGAATTGGTATAATCAAAAAGACAGGTAATGCCAGATTTCAGCGAGACTGAAGAGAAATGAGAGCTCTCATACTGCTGAGGGAATGTAAACTTGTGCAGCCACTTTGGAAACCAACTTAGAAGTTCCCCAAATATCAATCTGAACACTACCATACAACTAAGGAATTTTGCTATTAGTGTTAAAGAAAGATCAAACATATTGATTTGGACCAGCCAAATACTTTAGTGGATTAAAACACCTGCAAGCAGGCTCAGGGGCCAGGGCCTTGATCCCGCTCCCAGGCCATATTGAGACATTGATTGAGACTGGGAGGTGGCCTGCGCCTGTAATCCCAGCAGTTGGGAGGCTGTAAACAGGAGAATCACTACAAGTCCGA
>NW_004524585.1:24380433-24397033 GCF_000260255.1 Octodon degus
AAAAAAAAAAAAAAAACATATTGACTCAAATATTTATACACTAATTTTCATAGAATCATTATTCACAATAGCCATAAAATATAAGCAATGCCTACATCAACTGAGTGGGTAAACAAAATGGTATATGTTATAGTTGTGTTCAGATGTCCCCTTAAAGTCTTACATGGTCACAGCGGTCATATTTTCAGAGGTGGTTGAATCTAGAATCTGATTGGTTTGTTGTTTAGTACCAGGATTGGGTTGTGAGTGCTACACATGCCCTAAGGAGTAACCTGCAAGCAATACAAGGGAGGTAAAGATCTGTTACGTCTATATCTCTAGTAAAACCCTAACTGGTACAATTCCCAAAACTGTTACACAGATTTAATGTAATACTGATCAAAATGCCTCACAGATCTGGACAAAATATTCTCAAAATTCATTTGGAAACAGCAAAGGTAGAGAATAGCAAAGGCAATTCTGGACAACAAAGGCAAGGTAGGAGGCATCATACCCCCGAATTAAAATTATACTATAAAGCTACTATGATGCAATCAGCATGGTGTCAGGTTCGAACCCACACAACTGACCAGACCTTGCATTCTGACATGATAAGAAGGATTATCGGAGGTAGGAGCAGGTAGGCTGTCTAGTGGACCAAAACGGCCCCAAACATAGGGGACAGAGGATTTTATAGGGTTTTGAGGAGAGGGTGTTTGTGGGCTGGACCAACTGAGGGAGGGCTATTCTTGGCAGGACTACCAGGGCTGTGGGGAACTTTCAACATTAACAAAAGGAGAGTTTCTGTGGTTTTGCCCTCGTTCAGGCCCAAGATTTGTTCTTTGTGGTTTGGCCCTTCTCCAGGGCCAAAAGAAAGTGAGCCTTGAAGTGAGGGTGTGGATCCCAACTTATCACAGGGTACTAGCATTAAAAACAGACCCAAGGACCAAAGGAACAGATCGAAGGATACAGACACAGCTAATATTTCATTCTAGATGATGGAAATATAGTAAACTGATTGTGATGATGGTTTCATAATTCTGTGTTTACTAAAATACATTTATTTTTATACTTTAAATAGGTATATTTTGGTATGTAAGCTATATCCTAATTTAGCTGTTAAAAAATGGAAATCTTTTGCAAATGAGAGAAAGCAATCTAGAGATGGAGGGAGAGACAACAAAAAGGAAGTAAAAAGAATAAAAAGCAACTAAGAATTAATATGTTTCATGCACATGTACTAAGTCCCCACAAATGAATATGATCATCATGTATTGCATACATATTAATAAAAACAAATTTAAATAAATATGTTTGTGTTCATAAAGTAAACATCTATGATAGCATATAGCAGTCCTCCTTCATTCATAGTATTTCCCAAACAGGAAAACCATCCAATTTGCCATGGTGATGGGTTTAGCTGTTGTTTCCTGAAAGCCCATGGGTTAAAATCCTGTTCATGAGGACATTGTTGTTGGCATGTTTAGGAGAGGGAATCCTACCAGAAGGGTGTTTGATCAGCATGAATGTACCCTGAGGAGGACACTGAGAAAGAGGACACTGAGAATGTACCCTGAAAGAAGACAGCTCCTTCATGTTTCTCTTTCCCTCCTAGCTTCCCAGAGGGGTGAAATTATCTCCACCATAGGAGCCCATCAGGATGGACTGACTTGGCCCAAGCCCAAAACAACAAGTTCCAGTCATCACAGGCAAGCCTGTGAGTCCAAATCCCCTGAAACTTTACATTACTGTATGTATTTTGTCAGTGGTAAAAATGTGAATAGTACTTTCATCATTCATAAAACAGATATGAAAGTTCTGGATACATACAATTGAAAATTAGATAGCTATGAACGCAGTACATACGTGACAATGTAGTCAAACCTCATGAATACATTTAATTTAAAAAACCATAGAAGGGTACACATTATGTGATTCTATGAGTATTCTTATATATGAATAAAATATGTGTAATAGACCCATCATATTTAACTTCAGTGAAGTGATTACTCTGTAACAGGACACTGGTGAGCTTTCTAAGTTCCTACTGAGATTTCTTGGTCTGGTGGTATCTGTAATGTGGGTGTGGAAATTTATTTAGCTGTGCTTTTATCCATTAAGCTTCACTGAAAGTTTGACCATTCTCTATAAAGAAGCAGTATTATTTTAGTATATTCTGTTTTTAAAAAGGATTGGCAATAAATTTTTTACACACATTTTCATAAAAGATAATTGAAGTAGGCAAGGAATATAGTGCAATAGCATAGTGTCTGCCTGGTAAGCACAAGGTCTTGAGTTTGATTTCTGGTACCAAAACCAAAAACAAACAGATCAACAAAAATTTAGTATAGCTGGGCATTAGTTCTGAAAAATCTTCGCATGCATTGAGTTCACATAGGAATTGTTTATACTGTATGCATTCAATTTGTCAAGAGTATAAGGTCCTGTGATACACACACTCTACCTGCATGCAGAGCTGCTGAGAAGCCAAAATGTGCCCAGTCATGGTACCTGTGTACTTCACACCTCCGCAAGCTGGGTAACAACTGGGAAGAAATGGTTAGACTCCTATGCTTATAGTTAACTAGTAAGAAATACAAATTTGTGTAACATAACTGAAAATATATAATTCAACCTGCCTATGAATTACAGTTTAATATTCAAATATACATAAGGGACTAATATTCATCAAGAAGTATTTCATAATTCTGAGCTTGTTGGTTATTTTTTTTATTATTTTCTTTGGGTATAAACTTCATGATGTGCAAAATCTGATACTTAGATAAAAATGCATATATTTTATGGAGAAATAATGCTTCAAGAATATCACAGCATCCAACATGGAATAAGATATGTTTTTAATAAAAAAGAATGAAAGGATGAGTCAAAGTGATGAGATTGGGAAGAGATTACAGGACTATCAGATGGGTGATGGACTGAAAACATTTACAAGCACCTTTAAAATAATTTAGGACAACAAAGCAGAGGGGAGATATCCTTTAAGATAATATTGTAAAACATTATCTGTGAGTGATGCAAGTAATTTTCAGATATTATGAAAAATGTCTGTAGATCATATAATTGAAATATTTATGCCACAATACAAGAAGAATATCTTTGTCATTTTCTCATTGCTGGGACAGAACATTCAGAATCCTAAACTTAAAAGAATAGAGGTTTATTTGAGCTCACAGTTCCTAGAGGTTTTAGTTCATAGTCTGCTGCCCCCAAGGCAGGATGCTGTGGCCGAGGGTCATAGAGGAGGAAATTTTCCTACAGTAATGTAGCCAAGAAGCAGAGAGAGAGAAGGGAGGAGTCAGGGGGAAATGCAGCCTTCCGGGTCATGACCAGCCTCATCTGCTTTTCTTGACTGGGGCCACCTCCTGAGAGCACATTCAGCTCTGAACTTGACAGTGGGTTCATGCACCCATGAGAAGAACACCTTCATGACCAATCACTTTCCAAAAGTCTCACATCTGAAGACATGAGGCTTTGAGAGAACTTTGTAGATCTAGACCTTATCAAAAAATAGGGGAAGGATTTAGAACAATAATTACTTCATAGTAAATTATGGAAAGTTATACTAGGGCGTGGTCAGCATAGCATCATTTAAAAAGCTGAGAAAACAAACAAAAGAATACAGTTTAAGTCATCATCTGAATTCTATGTCAACTTTTAATTGTGTTTATTTATTTATCTTTTGCACTTTAGGGAAGGATCTACATGGTGTTCAGCATCTCACTACTAGATTGGACTCTTAGTGATCCAACTGTTTACAGCCTTCCAAGAGCTGGGATTACAGGCGTGTGCCACCACGCCACGCCCAGTCTCAATTGCCATCTCAGCACCCCCCTGGGGTGGGGCCAGCACAGCAGGCCCAGGATCAAACCCCTGGCCCCTGCACCTGCTTGCAGGTGCTTTAATCTTCTGAGCTATTTGGATGGCCTTATGTCAACTTTTAAATTAATAGTCTTAACCTACAAGGCCAAATAAAGAAAAGCAGGCCATGCCTCTTTTTTTTCTTAGAGCATATTTTTCTTACTTTAAATCTTAGTTAAACTGCAGAAAGGCAAAACTTTTTAACACTGAATATGAAATACAATATATGGATTAGCAATTTTCTGCCTCATCTAATTAACTCAGAGTTTCTGTATTCTGGGTGCAATGTGAATCAAATTTAGAGATTATTTTAAAAGTTCTGGAGTTCAAGTCCAAAGACTGAGCAACTAGATTAATTCTCTAAGGGAAAAGTATATATATTTTTTTAATTTAATAGTCAAAGGCAATGAAAATTATTTCAATAGGCTTTATATTACCTCTTTTTACAGGTAAAGACTGTGTTTCTCATCATAGTTATAAAGAATACTGAGGACAAAGCAGTGCAACACTCAAATTTTAAATCTCTAATTCCATGTATTATGTTCCTTCCAATTATTCGAAAACCTTTCCCACTGCTAACCAACTTTGATATAAGATTTTGAGGTAGTACTAACTTATTTAGAAATCAGAGTCTGGAAAAGATCTCTGAAGTCCACAAATGAACAAATGCAGGCTAATGGAGGATGCCAGTTCACACACAGAGTATTAGTGTGTCCTTGGTAAGCCGTGTGTGTGTGTGTGTGTTTGTGTGTCTACTAGGTTTGAACCCAACATGTTCATAGTTAAGTTTTACTGACCTGCACCTCCAACTCATTTTTAATTTTTCACAGTTTTGAAACAGGGTCTAATGAAACAAAAACTTACATTACCAAGGAAGTGCTCAAACATGTCACCTTCCCACCTCAGCCTCTCAAAGTGCTGAGGTTACAGGCCAGCACCACCAGTCCAGGCTACCCTGCAATAAGGCTTTGTAGAGGAAACAGATAAGGGATCTTTAGAAACAGAGAATGGTTGTAAAACCTAGATCTCACACTGTAGATTTGAAACGATGACCCTCCCACCTTAGACTCTTAGCGCTGAGTTTATGGGTGTACACTACCATGCTCAGCCATCTTAGGCTTTAAATCTATCAAGTATTTTAAATTCAGGTTTGAAGATTGCATGAATTCTAATTTGAAGTTAAACATTATTTAGCATATGTATTTACAGCTGTTCCATTACCATTTTTTTTTATAAAAAAAACAGAAACAGTTGTTTCCACTGAATTGTGTTTTCATATTGCTCCCCACCCCCAGTGATGGAGAATAAACACAGGGCCACATATCTGCTAATACGGCATGAATTTCAATGTTTTTCAGTATACATTGTGAAATGTAATGAATACAATCCTCGCGGGGACTCTGTGTAAACACATATTTCCTCTTGATCTTCTTTTCTGCTCCTTCCTCTCCTCATACGCCCACCCCAAGCCCCTTCCCATCTCCACAACTCTGTTTCTTTTCATATAATTTTATTTGATCCCTAAATTACTTATACTTTGGATTTATCAGATAAAAGAAATCAAGGCTAAACCCTCACACTTCTCTGCCACTTGAAATAAATGAAAATTTGTCTAATGTATTTCTGAACTATTTTCTGCACTTAATATGTTTTTGAGTTTTACTTCAATGCCAATTGTATTATTTAATATAATTTGCAATGATTCAAAGTTAATCACTATTCCTTTTTGAATTTAATACACCCTTTTCAAATATTTTATGAAATTCTATTCTTGGTTTGCTATATATTTTTTTGTTTGTTTGGGGTTTTTTTGGTGGAACCAGGGATTGAACTTAGACCCTTGCCCTTGCCAGGGAAGTGCTTATTCCACTGAGCCATCTCCCTGGCCCCCTGATTTGCTATATTTTAAGAGAAATTTTAAAATAAATCTAAGTTTATGGTAGAATTATTTTTCTGTTAATTGTATTGAGTTTTTGTGTCGAGTCTATAATTTACTTTTTGGAGAATTTTATAATTTTAATAATATTCAGTATTGCAATCCATGAATAAGACACAGCTTTTGTCCATTTAGTATGATTTGGCTGTTGGTTTCTCATAGATAGTCATCACTTTGAGATAAAAATCATTTATTCCAACTTTCTGTAGGGTTTTTATTATGAACAGGTATTGGACTGTATCAAATACTTCTTCTGCATCCATTGAGATGATCACATGGTTTTGTGCATGGCTCTGTTGATAGCAGTCATTACATTTATTGATTTCCCTATGTTGGACCATCCCTGCACTCCTAGGAGGAATCCTATTTGGTCATGGTGTACAATCTTCTTGATGATTTGTTGCATTCTGTTTGCCAGTATTTCGCTGAGAAATTTTTGAATCTATGTTCATTAGGGAGATTGTCCAATCATTCTTTCTTGGTTGGGTCCTTCTCTGGTTTTGGTATCAGAGTAATGCTTGCATCAGGAATGAATTTGAGAGTTAAATCCCAGTAAATTTCATTAAAGAGTATGAGAAGTACTGAGTGGTATTAGGTCTTTTCTAAATTTCTTGTACAACTCAGCAGTGAATCTATCAGGGCTTTTGGGGAGCAAACTTAGACTGTATCTCTGGCCTGAGAGATTTTTAAATAACTATTTAACTTCACTGACTGATAATAGTTTATTTATAATTTTTACATCTTCTTGATTCAGCTTTGGTAATTCATATTTACCCAGAATTTGTTCATTTCTGCATTTTTCATCTTATTAGATTACAGGTTCTTAAAGTAGGTATAGATGATCTTTTGCAGAGTTTGTTGTAATTTTACCCTTTTCATTCCTAATTGAGTCTTTCCTTTCTTTTTTGATAAAGTTAGCTAAGCATTTGTTGATTTTATTTACTCTTTCAAAGAAGGAATTCTAATTCAGTGGTTCTTTGTATCATTTTCTGAGTCTCCATTGCATTAATTTCTGCTCAGATGTTTATAATTTCTAACTTATAAGAATTTTGGACCTGACTTGCTGTTCTTTTTCTAGAATCTTGAAGTTGTTTCATCTTACTTGGGTCTTTTAAATTTTCTATTAGCAATTTTTTGTACTTTTGCTGTACAAGTCTCTTATATCTTTGAACATTTATTATTAACTATTTTATAACTTTGTTGTTACTTTTAGTGATAATTTTAAAACTTCCACTTCTGATGATATGTGTAAAAATACAATTAATTTATTTTATGTATTTTTTAGTACAGGGTCTACAGCATCTCACTACACAGATTGGACTCATAGTGATTTTCCTGTTTTCAGCCTCCCAGGAGCTGAGATTACAGGAGTGTGCCACCATGCCCAGTCTACAATTAATTTTTAAATTCCAAATAGCCTGAACTCCTCAATCATGGTCATAGTAGACTTTATTGTAATATATATATTTTTGCAGAGTTTGTTGTAATTCAACTTTGTTTCTGATATTTTTTTCACTTTTTTTTTTACTCTTCCCCCCAAAAAAAAGAAAAAAAGAAAGAAAAAGATAGAGAAGCTAGACGTGATGGTACACACTTGTAATCCCAGCACTCAGGAGGCTGAGGCAGGAGGATTCCTGCAACTCAACCAGCCTGGGCTACATAGTGAGCTCATAGGCCAGCCTGAATAGCATAGCGAGACTCAGTCTCAAACACACACACACACACACACACACACGAATGTGTTCTCTTTTTTCTTTTTGTATTTTAGGGAAGGGGCTACAGGGTGTTCAGGATTTCATTACTCAGTCGGACTCGCAGTGATCTGCCTGTTTAAAGCATCCCAAGAGCTGGGATTACAGGCATGTACCACCACACCCAGTCTATGAAAGTGTTTTCTGAATAAAGATGGATTTGGCTTTGTTTTTCCAAATTTGATGCCATTGGAAAACCCACAGCTGCTTTTTCATTTTCCTTCTTTTCTTTTTCTCAGTATTGTACATTTAAGTGTACTGTGGAATTCTAACATTGTTGTCTTAGGTTTTCTGTCTGGACTTATATATTTGAATTACCTCCAGAGTAATCAATATTATCTTGCTAGGTAGAGATGGAGAGTATTAGCACAAATACAATTGAATTGTTCTTTTATCCCAGTGAAACTTTTAAAGCTCAATTTCCCTTGTGATTTTGCTTTGGGGATAGTTAGACTACAGGGAAGCCAGATCAGTTAGACGCTGTGCTTTACCATCTTCCTTTCTCTCTCCTCATCCTTTACCAGGAAACAGATTCCAAACCATGGTGTCACATGGCTACCCATGCTCTGTGATGTTTGTGGCAATATTTCACATTGCTTTGCTTGAGATATGAATTCACTTAGAGCATTGCAAGTCCATTTTTTCTTTCCTTTTGAGACACTTCTGAAAATGAAGAACACCTTTTTTTTTTTTTCTTTTTCTTTTAATGCATTTGGTACAGGGTCTTACTACACAGCTTGGACTTGTAGTGATCCTCCTGTTTTCAGCCTCCCTAGAACGGGGATTAAAGGTGTTCACCGCCATGCCTGGTCTTAGCGGTGGGCTCAGTGCACATAGGGGCAGGCTGGTGCGGCATGTTGAACATCTATTTTTATCATTTTTTTGCTTTATTTTCTTTATAATATATAAGAATAAAGGTGAGCATATATGGTCCTCAAATATAATGGTGAGTCATGTTAGGAACACTATTTTTATATGATTATTTCTACATTATGTTTATTATATCCTTTCCTGGGAAGGTAATAACTCATTCTTAAATTAGATTATGGGAGTTCAATGCTTTAAACTATTATATTCTATTTAAATTACAATAGCACAAAAGGAAAATTTATCTATTTTGTGAATTCAAAGAAAATCCCTTCCTGAAATATTGAAGTTTGATCAAGCATTTTATTTAAAAAGAAATTCAATGTACATTATATTTTACTTCTCTAAACCGTGATGTATCACTCAAGTGTATGTGTGTGTGTATTTCTTTATATGGACTATATATTGTTTCCTGAGAAGGTACTTTATGCCTCTTCAAAAATATGTCCCTTATATGGAAAATGCTACGTTAGTATTCTGTTTTGGAAGACTGCTATGAACTACAGACTTTTGCCTTTGAAGTTCTCAAAAATAATTTGACTTTGATAATGCTTGAAAGCATTTATTAAACTGTGATCCATGTTCTCCTTTGGTATACTTTAGTTTTTTCCTTCTTAAATTAAATTTTTAGGTAATTGAGAATGCGATAGCAAAGTAATGAGGTATTAGACCAATATAGACTAATAAAAACAAATACTCAGTACTCATCCCCAGCATAAAAATATTTATGAAATCCTGTTGGTCTTAATATGTCATTAAATCCTAGAACTCATTTTCTTAACTAGAATCCAATAACTTTAAGTGGCATTGCTGATGACTTGTTGCCACAGCACCTTGTAGCTATCAGCACTTTTGTTTACTAATTTGCTTTGTTCAGGTATGAATTTATAGATCTAATAACTATATGTGCAATATCTACATATGAACAAATGAGATTTGTATAGGTTTTTATATTATCTTTTTCTTTTATCAAATAATCTCTACTAAAAGCACAAGTTTATATGCATTTCATAAACATTATGAACTTAAAATGAAGATTTACACTAAACACTGCTCAAGATAAGTAATTAATATTCTTTTTTGCAGTTTCTATATATTTTCCTTGACTCTCATTGGACTAATTTCCCTGTGGTCAAAAGTAAATGAAAATATTAACTCTAAACATCCTTTTTTCAATTGTTTGCACTTTTTCTCTTCTTAATTTCTTATACATTTCTTTTTTCTTCCAATTTTACATGCATATATCTGGTAATATAAATAAATAGTTGGAAGACAACACTATATATTACAACAAACACTGTGAAATTCACATTAGTTTTTACGTAAAGCTCTTTATCACTTGTATTTTTTGTTTTAATTCTAATTTATACTCTCCTTAAAAATTAAAAAATCTAAAATTTACAAAAAATTTTACTAATTTATATTTTATAAAATTATATCTGAAAAAATACTCTGATGAAACACTGAGGCTTTAATAAACTACATGAAGTCAGAAAGTTAAAATCAAGTATATACAGTCTTGATTCCAAAAATAAGGGCAAAATAATTAAAATTAATATAAGACAAGAAACTGAGAAATAAGAAAAGGCAAATAACTGTAAGATTAACATGCAAATATAATGCATTAGTAGCTTTTGAACTGAATTTTTATTGTGTCACCAATGTATCAGATTTTGTTTACTGTTTGTCAACTAATTAATATTTATCTCAGGAGTGAGGTGGTAGCTTGTTTGCTTTAGGCATTGAGCCAAGTCGTATCTACATATTTTTGATTGATTTCCTAGCTTTGTGGCTCCCAACATATCCCCTCTTTCATTTTGTTTTTTCAGAGATGGGTCTTCAACTGTAGTTAGAGAAGATATATTTGGAGAGGTCTTTAAAAGATCTAGTGTCATGTGTTACTAACTTCACAAAAGTGCAAATAAAGGACATTTTGTGATGAAAAAAAGGGGGGAAGGAATATATATATATATATATATATATATATATACACACACACACACACACACAAGAGAGTTAGGGTAGGTAGCTACTTTCTCTTAGTTTACTGAGAATAAAAGCTTGTACTAATATTGTTTAGACAAGATATCATGCCTGCATTTTGTCCTCTGAGTAACTACTACAAAAACAACAATATGCCATGTATTAATTATTGTGAATGTCCTACTAATCTGTTTAGAAACTGTTTCATTGCTATTTTATCTTTTTTGTCATTAAAATGAATAAAAATTATTTAAAAAATTAATATTTATTCATATATATATATATATATTCTAGACACTTTGGTGGGTACTGTGCATGCAATGGGGCCAACAATTTAATGAAGTAGAAATTGAGATGAACAATTGGCTCCACTATTTTAGAGTAGAAAAAGTAACTGCTTGAATTTTCATGATTCCTTAATCACATCTTGACTATCAGCTTACCTAGAAGCATTTAGGTGAGTAAAACTCTGTGCTCAACTTCACTAAGGGCACAAGTCATTTCTTTATGACTGTCTCTGTCTAATATAAATGGCGATTTTAAAAGTAAAAGCCGTGGGGCTGACCAAATAGCTCAGCAGATTAAAGTGCCTGTACACAGGCCCAGGGGCTGGGGATTCGATCTCCAGGCCTACAGTGCTGGCCCCGCGGCGGGGGCACGCTAAGTCAGCAATTGAGCCTGGGTGTGGTGTCACGCACCTGTAATTCCAGCTCTTGGGAGGCTGTAAAAAGGAGAATCACTACGCGTCAGATCTAGTAGTGAGACCCTGAAAACCCTGTAGATGCTTCCCTAAAATACAAAATAATAAATAGTTAAAAATGAAAATAAAAGTAAAAGCCATGACTCTAAGCTTTGAGGTGGAGACATAAGTACTTTTGATAGTACTTATACCTAGTATAATTTTCTACCTAATACAATGTTTACAGATGGCATGTGCTTAAAAGCAAGGGAAAGAAGAGAGAGAGAGAGAGAGAGAGAGAGAGAGAGAGAGAGAGAGAGAGAGAATACAGGAGGAGAGAGGAGAAAGAAAAATGGGAAAAAAAGGAAAGAATGCAAAGCAGCAAAAGAGGAAGACTGATTTTTGTGTTGAAAACTTCTCTTAGCGTCAGTTTTGGGTGATGTTTTCCATTTATTTTCAGAGAGTCAAATTCATTGATACAGTGATTAAAAAACAGATGAAACTAAAATTCATGAATATATTATCCCTTCTCACCATCACAGTTTAATATTCTGGGGTAAGAGTACTTGAGGTATACATATACATGAGGTCTAAATCTTCTTTCAATACAATGCCAAATGTCTTTGAAGAGTTTAAAAAAAGACAATGAATCATAACTAAAGATGTCTATATATATTAGTCAGTTAAATATGTATCTGAGCAAAGAAGCAGAACTATTTCAGAATGTTAGAAATCTAACCAAACTATGAGATACCATCTAGAAATATCCAAGTCATTTTTGATATAACATTCTGTGTAATACATTTTATAAACATATATGTATATATACACACACTCATTTCTTAGTGAAGTCATTTAAAACAGTAAGCTTTTGTTTTTTCTTTGATCATTTTTTCTTTGACTTTTAAATGTTTTATAATTATAAAGAATGAATATAAGATGGACTATACAGAACTGAAGAGCAAAATGATATAGCAAAGAATAATAATTATTTTATACTTACTGATGCAGTTACCTGTGTTTTGAACATTGCTATCTTTTGTAAAAAATGAAAATATGTTGAATTATGTCCTACTTAACACACAAACATCCTATTATAATACTATTTTCTAAACTGATTGCAAATTCAATTGTCTACCGACTTTTTATTTTGCTTATATGATATAATTTTATGCATTTTATTATGGACAATACAGTTAAAATTGAAATAGTTTGATCCCTGGGCCTGCCATGCCAGCCGTGCCTCTAGGGCATGGTAAGAAAGCAATTAAGACTGGGTGTGGTGGTGCGCCTGTAATCCCAGCATTTGGGAGACTGTAAACAGGAGAAACTCTTTACCAGTTGGTCTAGTAGTGAGACCGTGGACACCCTGTAGACCCTTCCCTAAAATAAAGAAAAAACAAATGAAATAGTTTGCATACAATATAAGATTTTAAGATATACAGCTAATTTCTCTTAATTCCATGAGAAGAAAATTTTGTACTGATAGTGTTTGGATAAGATATCATGTCTGCATCTCGTACTATGAATAATTAGACAGCCATATAAAATGTATTAATTATTGTAACAGTCCTACTAACCTGTTTTGAAACTGTCTCATTGGTATTTCTCAATAAAATTAATTTAAAACATCCAAAAAAATTATAAGATTTTAATTACATTGATAGACACTTTCTAGACAGGTTCTTTTATATATATTTTTTTTATTTTCATGACAAAACACACTTTTGAAAATATCTAAAATTTCATAAGTGAAATTTTTTCACTTATGAAAAAATGTGTATAATATTTATCACAATAAATAAGTGATAGCTTTCATTTTTCTCAATTGAATTCATGTTTAGGTTTTTAAACAAAATGACTGAAAATTTCTTTATTCAATAAGAGAGTCTTATACTATGATTTTATTTACATTACTTTTAGTCATATGATTTATTTACATGTTTCTTTACTTTGTGAATTGTTTACAAAGCACCTGCAAATTGAAACTAACCTGCTACCTTTTTCAGTAGTACTTACATTATATAAAAGTATACCAGAATATTAATTTGATTGAGAGAAGAGAAAGATTTTAAATCCTACTTGACAAATGAATATATCTGAGTTATAAATAAACTATGTGGGTTACATTTATATGCAGAAATTTTAATCATTAGTCTATGCTTAAGCCATATCATTGTGTATGCTGCAACTAGAGTTTAGAACATTAAAATGTAGAATTAACAAGACACAACTTTTGCCTATAAATCTATTATTTTTATGGTAAGACAGTAACCACTTATGGCGCTAGAAAGAGTTGCTTTCTCATTGAGCTACTACTTTTTGCAGTTTTGTCATTGCAATTGTGACAGTAAATGGTTCAAAGTGCACCTAATGCACTTAGAGTTTATGAAAGCATTTCTTTTCCAATCTGACCCACATCATCTTTATTGGGCTATAATGACTGTGGATCACAAAAATTTCAAAATGCTTCCAGAAAGGCAAGATCTTACCCATTAATAATGAAGCAGTTACACATGAAATTACTGTCACTGTACTTCTTTATGAGGTAATAAAGGCATTAAACAGACATGGCTATACAACCACAAGTGTATATTTGCTCATAAGTATCTTCTTGTACTAACAAGAAGTAAAAAAATGAAAACTATAATGGATTTATTGAAAAAACCCACAAGGATAGTACATATTGGAAGGTACAAGAGTGACAGCCCATCATATGCTCAGCTTCAGGGTAGGGTGGCTTCTCCCAGGTATGAAGCATGCACATCAGCAGGGCTTACTATTTAATTCTGCCTACCTCAGAGTCAAAGATACTCCCATATCTTGTATTATTTACTTAGAGCCAATTTCTTCTTCAGATAACAAGGCAATAATTTGTTTAGGAAATTTCTCCAAATTTTACGTTGTATCACCTTTGCCTACCTCTCACTTTTGGCTGTACCTTTGCTTCATTTTTTAATATTTTAATTGTACTAAAGGGTACTAAGGTATAAAAACTAGTATAAATAATTGTTGGTTGTGGCTTAGTTTTCTAAAAACCATCATGTCACTTTTGTTCACTGTATGTCGCAGAGTCTGCATGAAGAAAAAAGAAGTTATTTCTCCCTCCCCCGAATACACCTGAATTTTAAGGCCTTGAGTTTAAATCTTGATTTTCTTACAAATTGTAAGTTTTTAGAGAAGTCCTTTAATGTGTTTTTGAGTCTTTATCCCATTATCTGTCAAAAAATTCAAATTTACTTTTGATAACTAGAAAAAGAAGGCATGTAATAGATCCCTAAGGTGTAATAGGAATATTACATTTTACAATATGTATTTTTCTGGTTTTGGTATGTTTTTGGTTTATGTATGTTTTATGGTTTTTTTTTATATTTGATTTACATAACACAGAGTAAAATATTTGTCAAGTAAAGGGATCAATAAAGGGAAATATTTTCCCCAGGTTATCAACTCCTGTCCACCTTACATTTCTGACACTTTACAAAATGATACATTTTTACATATCCTTTACACTTTATGTATTTAAAGATATATCACATTTCTGAGGCTACTATAACAGATAATAACAAACTTCTGATGATCACAAACAGTCTCCCAAAGACTAGAAACAGAAATTCTGACATCAACCTATCAGCAGGTCTCACTGAGTTTGAAGGACTTAGAGGAGAATCCAGTCCCTGCTCTTCATGCTTCCATGCTTCCACGTGTTCCCTTCCGACATTTTTCTTCTTCTTCCTCTTCTTTCTTCTTCTTCTTCTTCCTCTTCCTCTTCCTCTTCCTCTTCCTCTTCCTCTTCCTCTTCCTCTTCCTCTTCCTCTTCCTCTTCCTCTTCCTCTTCTTCTTCTTCTTCTTCTTCTTCTTCTTCTTCTTCTTCTTCTTCTTCTTCTTCTTTCTTCTTCTTCTTCTTTCTTCTTTTTTTTTTTTTTTTGGCAGAACCAGGGTTTGAACTCATGCCCTTGCCCTTGCCAGGAAGCACTTATTCCACTGAGCCATCTCCCCCACCCCTCTTTTTCTTCTTATGTATTTGGTACAAGGTCTCACTATGTAGCTTGGACTCGCAATAATCCTCTTTTAGCCTCCCCAGCACTGGGATTACCGGCTTGCATGACCACGCCTGGTCCAAACGCGCCTTGGGGTGAGGGTAGGGGGTGGCAGATGCTTTGTCCACTGAGCTATCTTGCTGGCCTTTTTTTTCCTTAGTAAGACCTCATTCATGGATTCTAAAGATAAAGAAAAGCACATTACTTGAGCCCAGTACTCATACCAATGTAAGACTTAAGTACTGTTATTACTTCAATTTCACAGGAAAAAAAAATTCTGTTTTAGAGATGTTTCCATACTTTTCTGAATATCACAGAGCCAATTAGTACTGTAGAAGCAGAGAGAGAGACACGCCCATGTGTCTCTGATTGAAATCCTGTGCCCTGGCCCCCTGCAGTGTATTATGCTTGTCATAACCCAGCAAGTCCGTGAGCTCTAAGAAATCTTATCTTAGAGGACAAATCTATCAGAAAAAGAACAAAAACAGGACTCTTTTCTTTTATAGAAGCTTAACCTGACTCTGAAAATGTCAAAATCACTCCTAGTGAAAATTAGCTTGACTGTGGGAGTAAGAGTTGAATTGCTCCAAATCTGAAGATGTCAAGATAGGGTCGAGCAGAAGTCTATCTTGTTTCCTTAACCAGAAGCTCTCAGAATTCTTTCTAAAAATTAAGCTGGGAGCACCGGTTCACCTTTGTGTTGCGATCTTTTGGCACTTTGTTGTTAAGCCTTTGTACCGCAAATTACGATGATCAGAGGGAATTTAGAAAGGAAAGGAAATTTGGGTACTTTGAGGAGGCTCACTATCTCCCACGCTTCCTCACCACTCTAATTGGATTGTGTACTCTCAAATGACCTGTTTTCTCCCACCATATATGGTGTTTATTATTTTTAATCATGATTGGTGCACATGTCTCAATTTATACAAACTCAGACTGATCATCCTGCATGTGATGGTCCAAAATCTTAAATGCTGTCACGTCTAAAACTGCATGATTTCCCACACAATAGCCTAAGTGAAAAATGCCACATCTGATCTCACATGATGAGTCACAGCCAAAATACAGATGCACTAAAATATTGTATAAAATGAACTTCAGACTATGCTATAAATTGTATGTGAAATATAAATGATTTCTTATTCACATTTGGAAAGTATCTTTAATGTATTTAATTTCATTATGTGTATGTTATTGTCTCAGAATCTAAAAATAAAGAATGACCGCAAAATGGAAACACTCTGGTTCCAAGTATTTGGGTAAGAGATCCTCAAATTATACTATTTTCAATTAAAATAAATTACCTTCTACATAAGATTCCATCAAGGGAAACTAATTGGAGTCTTCCCCTCCCAAACCCCAAATATTAGAAGTTACTTTTACATATTTTCACTTATATATTTTTGTAACGACTATAGAATTATATGCACAAGAGCCCCACACTTTAATGGTAAAGTCTTGAGCTAGGATAGCAAGCTATATATAT
>NW_004524585.1:24402204-24404825 GCF_000260255.1 Octodon degus
TTTCTGAAATTAAAAAAAAAATTCTCTGAATGCATAGCATCTGAAGTAAAGAACCAAATACAGAAACATAGGGAGGAAACCCAATCTGAAAAAAAACTCTGCAGTAAAAGAATTAATAACTTCTTCTAAAGAAGGCATAGATTAAAAAAAGAGGAGATTAGAAAAATGAAGCATTCCTTAAATGAACAATACAGAAAAAAATTGATCACATGAAGCAGAGTCAAAGAGATATAGAGGAACTTAAAATCTCAGTCACAAACTTGCAAAACTGTTTGAGTGAAAGTAAAAACAAAAGTTCAGATCTTGAAGGTGCTGGTGCAGCTAGTGAAAAAGTAAGAAAATATCTCTTAAAAACAACTAGAATGCAGGAAAAAATAATTCATCATTTGCAAGACAATGCTAAGATGAATAATGTGAGAGTAAAAGGTATCAGTGAAAAAGAAGTAGTCAATACAAATGACATTAAAAAATATGGGCAGAAGTAATAGCAGAAAACTTCTGAAATATGAGGAAATATCCAGGTAACCAAAGCATACAGAATGCCAAGTTACCTCAACCCAATTAAAAACACACCGAGACATAATCATCAAGAACCCAGAAATCCAGCACAAAAATAATATACTGAAAGCTGCTAGAGAAAAGAAGCAGATCACATTCAAAGGAAAACCCATCAGAATTACAGCCAAGTTCTCTTCACAAACCATGAAGGCAAGAAGAGCATGAAGCAGAGTACTTCAAGTCTTCTATGAAAACAAATTCCAGCCCAGACTACTATACCTGCAAAACTCTCTTTCAAGTTTGATGGAGAAATGAAATACTTCCATGACAAAGAACAAATAATGAATTTCATGATGATGAAGCCGACCCTACACAGGCTGCTTAAAGATGTTCTAGAGAGGGACCAAAATGATCAGAACTCCATGAAGGAGAACAGAAGCAGCTAACTAAATAGGACAAAAAATTAAACACAGGAGAAGAAAGAGTAAACAGCAGGTAAATAACATGTCAATTGTAAGTCAATACATCTCAATTATAGCCATCAATGTAAATGGACTCAATTCACCAATTAAGAGAAATAGACTGGCACAGTGGATTAGGAAACAAAATCCAACAATGTGCTGTATACAAGAAACACATTTAACTCATAAAGACATTCATAGGCTCAAAGTCAAAAGACAGAAAACAATACTACATGCCCTAGCACCTCAGAAAAAAGCATATTTTCTTGCATATACTGGTTAGGGGAAAAATACAAGAGGAAGAGGTAACACTTATAAGTATGTATGCACTAAACACGGGAGCACCCAGCTATATAAAACAAACCTTAATGAACATGAAAAAACTAATATCCAATACCACAATCTTAACAGGAGACTTTACCACCCCCTTATTCCAAAAAGATAGGTTAACCAGACAAGAAATTAGCAAAGAAATAACAAAACTGAACCAGAGCTTGAAACAAATGGGCTTAGTGGACATATACAGAGTGTTCCACCCAAACACAGCTGAATACACATTTTTCTCAGCTGCACATGGGTCATTTTCTAAAATAGACCACATTCTGGTCCATAGGTCATGCTTAAGTATATGCAAGAAAACAGAAATTATCTTGTGCACATTATCTGACCACAGTGCAATGAAACTGGAAATAAATGACAAAAGAAACCGGAGAGACCCTCCAAATACATGGAAATAAACACCCTACTGAAAAACAAATGGGTCATAGATGAAATTAAACTAGAAATTGAACAATATCTACAATTCAATGAAAATTCAAGCACAACTAATAGCAATTTATGGGATGCGAGGAAAGCATTTCTCATAGGGAAATTCATAGCTGTGAACTTACACATTAGGAAAACAGAACGGAAACAAATACCCTGCTGCTGCACCTCCGACAACTAGAAAAGGAAGGGCAAACCAAACCCAGAGCCCAAAGATGGGAAGAAATCATAAAGATTAGAGCAGAAATTAATTCAATTGGGACAAACAGTTCAAAGAATTTTGGAATTGAAAAGGTGGTTCTTTGAAAGATTAAATAAAATCGATAAGCCCCTACCTAACTTCATCAAAAAAAGGAAAGAAAAAATTCAAATACAAACAATAAGGAATGAAAAGGGTGTAATCACCACAGACCCAGTGGAAATTCAGAAGATTATCAATAGCTACTTTGAGAATCTTTACTCTCACAGAATAGGAGACACAGACAAAATAGACAGAGTCCTAGAAAGGTACAAATTACCAAAACTGCATCAACAAGACATAACGACTCTCAATAGCCCAATAACAGCCAATCAAATACCAGATGTAATTTTTAAAAAAAGAACTACCAACAAAGAAAAGTCCAGTTCTGGATGGATTAACAGCTGAATTCTACAAGAAATTTACAGAAGATATAATCCCATACTCCTCAAACTCTTCAATGAAATTGAAAAGGAAAGAGTTCTCCCAAAATGATTCCTATAGGCAAGTATTATACTGATACCAAAAACAGGGAAAGATGCCACTAAAAAAGGGAACTATAGGCCAATCTCCCTCATGAACATAGATGCAAAAATCCTCAATAAAATCCTAGCAAACAGAATACAGCAAATTATCAAGAAGATCATACATCATGACCA
>NW_004524585.1:24404925-24411797 GCF_000260255.1 Octodon degus
ATATATAGATTTTGCACTAATTAATTGTGGGGCCCCAACTAAAGGCCATCTGGCTTTGTGAACAAAGCTGAGACAATGACTCTTCTGTTTTGGGGAATATCAGGAATCAAACCCAAGACCTTGCGCTTGCCAGGCGGAGACATGGGCCACTGAGCTGCATTCCTCGTGATAATAAATAATCTTTATTCAAACATTGCTGTAAGATTAGAAAGCTATAAAAATAGATGTTAAGACATTTATTTTTGACAGAAAACAAAGAGTTGTTCTAAATTTAAATAAACAAAAAAGAATACAAAGCAATTGACATGCAAATTTAAAATCTGTGCACAATTTCTGAAGCTTTTTTCTAAATCAGCTTTTTGAAAGACAGCCTGGTATTTTAGAAGTGTTTTCTGCTAATGAAAATGAGTAGATGGTCCAGATTACAGGAGGATTTTAACATTGTTAATAAAATACAAATTTGATTGCACTAAAAATAATTCACCCTAAAATGAAGATTCTGTGAGTCTTATGAAATGCCTTTAGAAATTTCCTTTTGCTCAACTCCCTTCTCTCTTCGCCTTTAGTTTCCAGATGTGTTACAATATTTACTCCCCCCGAGAGCTCATCAGCCAGCTCTAGGGAGCTTTAATTTTCACTCATTCACTTCAACAGACAAGTTGTTAATAGTACCAAGTGTGCAGTCCTTTCCAGAAGAAGGTAAAGACATTTGCTTTGAATGCAGCCAGGCAGTTAGAAAGTATTTAAACTCAAATGATTAGTGGAGTTGTCCGGGGACCAAAGGGACTTGTGCTGAGTGGTTAGAAAAGAGATCTGCCTGCTGTTAGCCACAGATAGCTTACATTTAAAACACTAAGTAATTAAGTGTTTTAATTTTGGTCCCCTTGGTGCCTCTCCTTTTCAAAACACAGCAGGGACCATGAACATAATTGGCACCAATTGGAAGGTTGAGTGCCTAAGGTTGTAGCAAGTCTTTGTTTGTAGTTGAAAAATGATATTTTTCATTGAATATCTTGCAATAGTTAACTTATCTCTTTTCCTATGCTAATTATCAAGCAGTGTGCCTAACTCACATTAAGAAACTCTCACAGCCTCAAATCTTTAAAAGCTGAGATAAGACAGATTTATCGTGAGAGACCAATGTGTGATTCAACTGTCCAGAGACCAAAACTAAAGATATGTGTCTAATTTTTCATTGCAATACTGTGTACTCAACCAGACTATTTTATAGTTTTGTTTTACTCTAAAATATAGTACTATATATCTTCTAAGCTCTTATGTTCTCTTTGACTTCTTTGCTAAGCAAGCTCTTGATTTAGACTCGTATACCAGAAATGTTGAATGACAGAGTAGATCTGCTTTCATTTGGTTCATGAATGGCAGTAAATACATGCAAGACCATGTACAAAAGCACAATTAACTTGTGTACTACTGCCCTGAGATATCACTCCTAATCAATAACTACCATATTTTAAATGCTCTCTGTGGCTATTTGGTAATCCAATAAATTAAAGAATGTTCTGCCTTTTATTTCCTCTCATGTAATCCAGCAGTGCAGGCTCTCCTCATTTCCTAGTCTGTATATTTTGAAGATATGCTGATCCATATCCAATGAGTTAGATTAAATTTTTATGTGAGGTTATTTGCATTGATCCATCAATTCAGAATCCATCTCTGTAGCAGTTATAGAAGTGTTAGACTAAGAAACCAAAGGTCTGGATTTCCAATAGATCTCAGTTGAACATTCCACTCCTTTTCCTCACTCCCAAAATGAGGATGATAGTATTATCTTTATCTGTTCTACACAAGAGGGACAAATAGAGAAAGGATACAAAGAGCATAGCCAAATGGAGAATGGACATAAAGAGTACAGCCAAGGTGGCTAAATAGTTCACTTGTATTTGTCTCTTCTATAGCACTAATGCAGGATAATACAGGGAAAAAAATGATGCTTACAGTAAAGTCATTAAGGGTGAATTCCTGAAACTTTGACCAGAGCCTTAAACCGCACAGAGTCATAAAGTCAACCTAGAGAAAAAAACAATGTAAACTGCAGCTTCAGCTCCTGATCTCTACCTGGAAAGCAGAAGGCAGCTCAAATAGATAGCAGAAGGTAAACAGGAAAGTTCTGGAAGCTCTAACCATAACAGCAGGCAAGAAGTCCTAACTTCAAGAAAATGCCATGGTCCCTATGGGGTTGAAATCCTGTCTGGAGAGTTAGCTAATCTAAGAGTGACTCTTACATGAATAAAGAAATGTGATTTGAGTCTCATCAAGCCTCAAGATCCTCAGCTAAAAATACCAGCTACTAGATAGACATTGCTAGCATGTGTTCAGCTGGCCCCTGATCCTACCAGGAACCTTGGGCTGAAGTACTCATGGCTGGGCAGAAGTAGCTGCCTTAACATCCTGCAGCTTTAGGACAGGACTAGAAGTGGCTTTCACCACAAGCCTGAGTCCCATCAACACCTTCCACATATGAAGAAGGAAGATCTCCACACCAGCCTGCAACCTTAAAACTGTAGCTACTGTGTTGTGGTCCAACTTTCATCTGTGCTTTTCCATCAGGAACTAAGAAAAACACAGATAGGTCTTGTAGCTCCTGGGATGTGGCTATCAAAAGTCTTATGACATGGACTTAAATAAGGAAAATTTTCAATACTCCACCAAATTTGTTAGAAAGTATAAATATATTCAGTAAAATTGTAAGATAAAAAACCAATGTACAAAGAGTATTAATATGCATGATAGCAATGAAATGTCTGAAACAGAAATTAATAAAGAAATCTTATTCAACATAGTTACAAAGAAACAATTTAGGAATAAACTTAGCCAAGAAAGTGAGCAAGATGTACAATGAAAATTATAAACACTGATCAAAGAAACTGTAGAGGTCACCAAGAAATTAAAAGATTCCTAGTATTGATGGACTGGAAAAGTTACAATTGTGAACATAAGCATACTGTTTGAATGATCTACACAACCAATGCAATTCCCTTTAAAACTTCACTAAGTTTAAACACAGAAATAGAAATAACAATATTAAAATTCATGTGGAACCACAAAAGACCCAAAATGTTCAAGGCAATTCTAAACACAATAACAATAACAGGAACAGCAGCAGCAACCACAAAGCTACAAATAGTATCACACACACCTGAGTTCAAAACATATTATA
This sequence comes from Octodon degus, assembly GCF_000260255.1. NCBI lineage: Eukaryota > Metazoa > Chordata > Mammalia > Rodentia > Octodontidae > Octodon > Octodon degus. The sequence continues at coordinate 24,408,104 of NW_004524585.1, forward strand.
AATTAGAGTAATCCATCCAGCATGATCCTGGAATAAAAGCTGACAAACAGCCAAATGGAACAGAACAGAGAAGCTGTAAGATAACCTATATTGATGTACCCAACCGAGTTTTCACAGAGGTTCCTCAGAATGGAGAAAGGAAATCTCTCTAACAAATGATGCTGGTAAAGCTGGACATATATGTCCATCTGTCTGGACACATGCAAAAAATCAAACTAGAGGCCTTCTTCTCAAGGTACATGGAAACCAATGCAAAATGGGTCAAAGGTCTAAGTGTAATAAATGCAACTATTAAAAGGCTATTAGAAAATATTAGAGAAAATACTTCAAAGTATTCATGTGAAGAATGACTTAGACAGTCAGTAAAAGTAAATATACACAGGTTTATATAAAAATAAAAAAATCAATGTAGCATAGCAAAAAATCAACAGAATTTTAAAAAATTGACAGAACTAGAAAAAATTTTAAAACCACTCATCTCAAAAAAAATAATAATAACATCCAGATTATATAGAACTTTTAAAGTGGCACTCACCATAAAACCACATAAACCAATATTAAAATGAGCAAAAATATAAATGCTGCTAAATGATGTAGATATAGAAAAAAGTATATTTAAAATGCTCAATTTTACTAATCATCAAAGAAGTGCATCTTTAAGTGCATCTTAAAGCCAAAACAAGATATCACCTCGCTTCAGCTGGAATGACCATTATGAGAAAGACAAAAAATTATAAATGGTGGCAAGAGGGTAGAAATGGATAATTCCTACAGACTATGGATTAGGATGTAGATTAATATAGCCATTATGGCATAGTCTTTAAAAATCTAGAAATAGGGGGCCAGTGAGATAGCTCAGTGGTCTAAAGCACCTGCTTAGGCAAGCGCAGGGACCGTGGTTTAATCCCTGGCACCATGTGCCACATCAGCCCCACCCCCAGGGCAGGCTGAGTAGCCACAAAGTCTGGTCATGGTGGCACATGCCTGTGATCCCAGCGCTGGGGAGGGTGAAAAGAGAAGGATCACTCTGAGGCTGAGCTGTGTAGTGAGACCCTGTAACAACCAAATACATTAAGAAAAAAAAAATTTAAAAATAGAAGTACCACCCAATCTCATAATGCCACTACTGGGTATATATCTGGGGACATATAGTCACTATGCTAGGAGTCACTTGCACTCCTATGTTTAAATCAACATATTAATGGATAAAGAAAATGTGATATATTGTTCAATGATAAGCAAGAACAGAACTCTAGTCAACTCATTTGAAGCAACATGGATGACACTTTACGTCACTGCTAAGCAAACTAAGCCAAAGACCAAAAATAAATACTGAGTGTCCTCACTCACTGTGGAAACTTCTATGTCATTTTCCAGGGAATTTTACTCTGCACATCTTTTGCTTTTCTGTTGTCTAAATTGGCTTCATTTCCCTTGTGTGAGAACGGCTGCACACAGACCCAGGTCACTTACAGAACTGAGCAAATTCTGGTGAAGCTTGGCTTCTACCAACAGTGCAAGCAGACACCTCAAGGCTAACACTCACCACCTCTGTCTGCCTTTATGAGCACCATTGAAGCAGTCACCACTCGAAGGTCAAACGGGAATCTCACCAGCACACTGTGCATGTTGGGCCCAGGCCAGGCAGTGCAGGATGAAGGAAGGCTCATCCAAACCATGTGAGAAAAAAATTTTTAAAAAAACTTTGTTTGGGTCATTGAAAAAGAGTTACCAACTCTAGCCTCGCTAAATAGATAAATGTCCACTATCGAAGGTGGAATAGCAGTGAGGGTAACTTTGGGTAAGAGAGTGAAGTAATTTCAGAAAAAGCTGTGAAAAGAAGTGTAGCATCCAGAAAGCATTGCTGTTTACCAAGAGCCATCATTATTCTTATATCAATAGCATTATCACTGTAGTAGGATGCTTTGGAGGAATACACCAGCACAACACACAATAGCTAGATTCTGGAAACTGCCTATAAGCCCAATGGACAAACAAATAAAGAATACACGGTATACATATACACAACAGAACTCCAACCATAAAAAAGGAAGAAACCATGTTATTTGCATACAAAAGGTGAAACTTGAGACTATAATATTAAGTGGAATAAGTCAGACATATAAAGATAAATAGCACATGGCTTCTTGCATGCAAAACTGGAACTGTAAATAAATAAAAGAATAAAACTAAAGGAGAAATGGTAGTAAACACAAAGCAGACTTGCAGGAGATGCAAAAATGATCCAGGCAAAGTGGTAAGGTACAAAGTGGGGTATAGACTTTCCTTATAAAAATAGATGAGAAGACACCTTTGGCCCAGCTATTTCCCTTCTAGTTATCTTCCTGGAAGTATTAAAAACATTGTACCACAGCGATATATGTACACTCATGTTCACAGTAGCACAATTTATAATTGCTGAATCTTGGAATCAAACCAAATATCCATCATCTGAAGAATGGAAAAAAAAAGATGTGGTAATTTTATATTCAGTCATAATGATAGAAAAACTTGAGACTTTCGTAGGTAAATGGTTGCAACTCAAGACCATACTCATAAGTGAAATAAATTAGATCCTTGTGTGTAAACATCATATTGTCTCACTAGTGTGAGAAACTGAATGAGTAAATAAGATCTAAAATTTAGAATAGATGCTGGGAATTGGGAGGACATTACTTAAAAGAATAGACAAACCGTGAAGGGGGAAAGGGAGAGAAAGGAAGGGACAAAGAAACATATGTCTAGATCCAGCGCTAGCCCAGGTCTGGTGAGTGTGTGGGAAAGCTTCTGGTTACTCTGTGCCCATGGGACCTGTCCAGTCCAAACCCAGGCACACAGTGTGAGTAAGAACCTCTTCTGCACCCCTTAGACACCACCATCACTATGCAGCCCCCCCCCTTGCCCACTGATGAATGAGATCTTCTGCTGCATTTTCAGGACCCCCAGATCCAGGCCTAACCCAGGCCCACTGTGTGTGTGGCAGAGCTTCTTCTCTCCCCTACTTCTCCTTCTCCCCTTCAGACTCAGCTCAGGCCTGGCATACAGGGCTAGGGTGAAACTCTGCAGCTGCAGTCCCTGCAGAAAGAATAGGGGACAGAACCACCCCACTAGTCTAGGAACAGAACATCTTGCCAGAGGGGCACAACAGGTTCACTCCCAAGGGTGGCAGCAGGAGAGAGCTGAGCACAGCAGCCAGGCACAGCTGGATAAATCCAAACTTTGAAGATCTGCACCTGAATTTCAGTAGGTGCTAAGGTTATAACTGCACCAAAGCTCTACAACAAAGGTAGGAAGACAGTGCTATGCAAAATAACAATGAGAAGGAGCAAAATGCAAACTCAGACACAAGCCCACCCATAACAAGTGCACAGAACACTAGCACAGAACAAATTGGAAGTCAATCAGCTGAAATCAATGAAACAATAGCATCTGAAATAAAGAAACAACTGCAGGAAGGGATAAAGGAACTCAGGTTGGAAATAAAAAAGAAATCTTTGAATTAATAGTGTCTGAAGTAAAGAATCAAATGCAGAAACATGTGGATGAAACCTAGTGCCCACCCATCAAAAGTGCAGAGGACACTATCTAACCTGAAATATATGAATTAATAGAATTGAAAGCAAATAAGTAACAGAAGAAAGGTATAGAGGAACTCAGAGTGGAATTATTTTCTTTTTTTTTTTTTTTTTTTTTT
>NW_004524585.1:24418147-24441651 GCF_000260255.1 Octodon degus
CATTATATCAATAGAGTAAAAACTAAAAACCACATGAGCATCTCAATTGATGCAGGAAAGACTTTTGACAAAATCCAACACTCATTCATGTTCAAAGTCCTACAGAAAATTGGAATAGATGGCCTCTACTTCAATCTGATAAAAGCCATTTATGAAAATCCAATGGCTAATATAATTATAAATGGGGAAAAGATTAAATATTTTACTTTCAGATCTGGTACAAGACAAGGATGTTCTCTATCACCCCTCCTATTCAGTATACTTCTGGAATCATTAGATAGAGCCATTAGACAAGACAGAGAAATAAAAGGAATAAGAATAGGTAAAGAACAAGTTAAATTATCATTATTCACAGATGACATGATACTTTTCTTAGAAGACCAAAAAAACTCCACCAAGAAGCTACTTTAATTGATACACAAATTCAGTAGCATAGCAGGATACAAAAGCAGCACCCAAAAGTCAATAGCATTCCTCTACACAGATAACAAACACACTGAGAGGGAAATTATAGAAACAATACATTTTACAATAGCACAGAGGAAAATTAAATACCTTGGAATTCATTTAACTAAAGAAGTCAAAGATCTTTTCAAGGAAAATTACAGAACTCTTAAAAAAGAGAACATAGAGAATTTCAGAAAATGGAAAGTTATTCCATGCTCCTGGTTATGAAGAACCAACATTGTAAACATGGCCATACTCCCAAAATTGCTGTACAAATTTAATGCAATCCTTATCAAACTACCACCAATATACCTCACAGACCTAGAGAAATCATTCCTAAAATTTATTTGGAACCAGAAAAGACCTAGAATAGCAAAGACAATGCTGAACAACGAAGAGAAGGTTGGAGGCATTACAATTCCTGACTTGAAATTATACTACAAAGCTACTGTGATAAAATCAGCATGGTACTGGTAAAGAAATAGACCTGAGGATAAATGGAATTGATTAGAAGATGCTGAAAGCTCTACGAACACACTCAGCCATCTTATCTTTGACAAAGAGGCCAAACATACTCACTGGAAGAAACATAGCCTCTTTAAAAAATGGTGCTGGAAAAACTGGCTTTCTACGTGCTGAAAACTAAAACTTGACCTGGGTCTATCATTATGCACTAAGCTAAAGTCAAAATGGATTAAGGACCTAAACAATAAAACAGAAACACTAAATTTCCTGGAAGAGAGAGTAAGAGAAGCTCTTGAAGACATATGGGTAGGCAAAGAGTTCATGAGCAAGAATCAAATCATTTGGGAAACACTTGAAAGAATTAATGATTGGGACCTCCTCTTTAAGAAGTTTCGCATGTCAAAAAGAATTACCAACAAAGTGAAAAGACAACTCACAAATTTGGAAAAAAATCTTGACAAATAAGTACTCATACAAAGGTCTGCTCTCTAGAATTTATAAAGAACTAAAAAACACTAGCGCCCCAAAATTTAAAGACCCAGTCCAGAAATGGGCATCTGAGATGAACACACACTTCTCAGAGAATGAAATTATAGAAGTGAATAAATATGTAAAAAAAAATGCTCCACATCACTAGCCATCTCTGAAATGCAAATTAAAACAATATTAAGATATCATCTCACCCAGGAAAGAATGGCTATCTTTAAAAAAATCAACCAACAACAAATGATGGAAAGGCTGTGGGGATAAAGCTTTTTCTTTTCCACTGATGGTGGGAATGTAGACTAGTGCAACCATTATGGAAATCAGTGTGGAGAATCTAAAAACTAGGACTGGAAATCCCATTCAAACCAGCTATTCCCCTACTGGGAACTTTTCCCAGAGGGTCTGAAAACATCATATCATAGTGATATATACATTATATCAATATTTACACATGTGTAAATATATAGAATGTTTGTAGACCAAAAATTAGAGAAAAAGGAGGGCTGCAAGTAAAGCCAACATTTTGGTCCTAGCCTTCCAAGGTCAATTAAGACTCAGGACATACAAGAACCTGTACTGTAACGTCATGTAACTCAGTTGTATCCCAAGTTTTCTGATCAAGGGGATGATGGGGCCAAAGAAGAAAGTGATCAATGATACAGACTGTGCCTAAGGAGAGTCACATGGAGAGAAAATATTCTCGCAAGCTTTCACAGAGAGCAAATTGGTCAAGCAATAGCCATGACTCGTCCACATGGCAGACATTGACAAAGGATCTACAAACTGAGGTACAAGGTCTCAGAATAAATCCTGAGGGGATTTGACTGACCTTATCAGATACAAAAGTTACAATTTTTATTACATAGGTCTTGCTTCATCTTGGTCTTAACCATCCAGCAGAATAGTATAAAAACTAAGTATAAGAAGTAAATCCATGTTGTTATGTTGAGCTGTAAGGGACTCAGTTTAACAACTTCTGACATTGGCAGTCATGCAGAAGACCCAATACTACTATGGGCTACTGGACTATTTTGGAATATTTTGCTGAGTGCACACACCTATAATATTTAAATGATGGACATAAACAAAAAATTGGATAGGGATGAATGACCATTTTGTATCTGTGTGTTCAAAATGGCTAGGATAGATATACAGCTACATTCTCTTAATTCAAAGAATAGAAGGATTTGTTCTAATAGTGTTTGTAGATAGGATATCATGTCTTCATCTTGTACAACAAATAACCACTAGGAAGATAGTATGCAATGTGTTAATTATTGAAATTGTCCTACTAATTTGATTTGTAAAAAAAAGAAAACATATGTCTATATGCAAGATAGTTATGATAGTTATACAGCCAGTTTCTCTTAGTTCATTGAAAAGAAAGGCTTGTGTTAATATTATGTGAACAAGATATCATGCTTATATCTTGTTCTCTTGCTATTAGGGACACAATATGTAAAGTATTATTGTAACTCTCCTACTAACCTGATTTGAAACAGTTTTTTGTTACTTTTATTTATTTTTCATTCCCTTTAAAATAAAAAAGAAGGTATGCTGTACATGTGGAACTGTTCCCCTAAGCAAGAATATTCAATAATGTATTGCAAACACACACAATGAAACACTGGTACTATTTTACACTGCGTCACTGCAGAATAACATACACTGATCTTTATTTGCAAGATGTTCAAGGAGACAGAAGAGCAATGTTGACAAAAGTTAAGAAAACAAAGTTGAACATCTGTTTCTGGCATTCCTTGGGAATAATATTTCAAGACTTTGACATGAGGAAGGTTCATGCCAAAGTTAATCCCATCGGCGTATTAGTACCTGGTAAGCAAATACTTAGTTTATCCGCAACTGCATAGCACTAAGGAAACGGAACTAAATGCAATCGGCACAGCAATGTTGAGTTTGAAAGGGTTCCAAGCTTTGCATTTGGTCCTGAATCTTCTCTTTGCTATCTGTATAACCTTGGAAAAGCTACATTAGCTCTTTGTGCCTCAGCTTACTCATATTAAAATGTTTATTCCTTTAGAGCCTACCTAGAAGCCTGTGTCAACAAATGACAAAGGTCTGCTCATAGATAACGTCACATGGTTTCATGGTTCCTAGTAAAAGGCAGAGACTCCTGGGTCAGGGACAAAGGATTTAATTATCCATGGAACCAGTACTTCCTTCTTTCTCTTACATGCTTTTCATCCTAGAGGAATACGGAATGGCCCAGTTAGTGGCTACACCTATGGAGGATTTGTGTAACAGGTAAAAATCCTGCAGGGTAGAAAGACCAAGACAATGTAATTGCTGCAACAAGACATAGTTTTAAATATTTCATGATGGGATAAATGATCATTATTTTACTGAACAAAATCTAGGTCAGGTTTTCCCTCAGAAAGACATATCCTCTATCTTCCAAAATTTCCTCGTATTGTCTCCTTAGTATGAGAACCTGAAAGAGAAAATAAAATTTGAACAGTACTGGAAAAAGGATACTGGAAAAAAAGGAATGAACCTGTTTAAAAGGAAGAAATTACTGAGTTACAGAGAAGGACAGGAGAGGGAATGGCTGAAAGAGATTTGTCTTTATCCGTAAGAAGCAGGATTTGTACAAGTATAGTGGGATTTCTCCTGATCTATGAAAAGGAGCAATTACTTCTCAGTTTGTTTTATTTACTTTTTCCAATTGTTTGTCCTTTTCTCTTCTTAATTTCTTATGTATATGTTTCCTTTTTTTCTTCCTTCTTCCAATTTTTCATGCATATATCTGTTGATATGAACAATGAGTTGGAAGACAACACTACACAACAAATACTGTGAAACTGACATTATCTTGTTAAGTGACATTCTGCATCACTTGGAATTTTTCTGTTTTAATACTATTTTGCACTTTTTTAAAAAAATTAAAATTAAAATAAGCAAAATAAAGGAAATAAAAACTAACCCTGATCCATTTTGCAAAAGATAATCTGGAAACAATAAGTGGTTACCTCTTCTTGTAAAAAGAAATGAAACACAAGAAATAGATAGCAGACTGACTGTCATGTCTCTCAACAAATTAATGTGGATCAGTGAATTCACTAATTTAAATAAATTTTAACTATCCTTGTAGTTTCATATTTTAGTCTCTTACATGAGGTTCATTATCATTATATCTGATTAGCCCAACAGTCACAGATATACAAATCAGTCCCGTACCAAGTCTCTAATAATTAATCATTTTAATCACTTATTTGTCTTTTAATAGAGCTCAACATTGGTTTGGAAATTTCCTAATTTTTAATTTTTTTATTTAATTTTTTTTTTCAGAACCAAGGATTGAACTCAGGCCCTTGCACTTGCCAGGGAAGCACTTGCTCTACTGAGCCATCTCTCCAGCCCCAAAATTTTCTTAATGTTGACTTACTGAGTTTGTATATAAGTTCTTATAATCAATAGAATAATTAGTCCTCTGAGACATAAGCAATCACTGTTTTTATTATAAAATAATCATGATGAAAATGATAATAATCTAAGAAACAGTCATTCATAAAAGCTTATATTGCCTCAGCTTAATATTTTTCTGAAAATTTCATGAGGATTTGTTTTAGTGCTCCATTAAAAATATTGAAGAAATAATATAATTAACATAGAAATATTAAACAGTACATGAGAGAATATTACACAGTTATCCTTGAGTAAAGTTCAAGATTATGGAAGAATACTGGGGATATATTTCAGTGGCATAGTGCCTGCCTGGCAAGCTCAAGGTCTTGAGTTCAATTCCTAATACTGAAATAAATAAATAATAAAATAAAATTATGGAAGACACGCTAACATGACAAAATAGTCTGTGATTAGATTAAGGATTGCAGTCAATTGAAACACAACATTAACTAACTATAAAATATGACTCATTACTCCTTTGTCAGTTATAAAAACATTCTCAAAGCTCCAATATTTGTAGCCAATGTAGAAAATACATGCAACAAAGAAAATGCATCACAGAATGATGGTGTCTCAGTGTGAGGGAACCCAAACATCCATTTTTAGGCTCATTCCAAAATAACTCTGCTGCTGCCAACGAAGTTGCTTAAATTTTCTGCCAGAAGACTAGATGCCTCTCTGCTTAAATTAAAATAAAATAAAGGTTCCTGAATTAGCCAGTGGCCTATGTCACCTATACTCATTCCTCTGTGTCCACAAAGACTTTGCCCCAGAATTTTGGTGGACATCACCCTGCAGAGATCCTTTATATAAAATTCATAGTGGTTGCATTAACTTACACTCAGGCTCCCATGTGCTTTACTTCATAGATGTGTTACCTACAAACCTTAAAACAGTGTAAGCACTATGCAAAAAGCTTTTACACTGCAGAGTTTAGTGAATAAGTAAGAGTCTGTATATGCTATGTGCAGATGCAATTTTGTAAAAGTATTTTCTATTTGGGTTGATTGAATCAGCATTAGATCTTAGTAATAATATCATTATGCTTTTACTGAAGCTATGCAAATTGAAATCACAATAAGAAAATAGTTCATCACACTGTTTTGTAATTTTGGAATAGTTTATAATGTTCAGTTTTTAAAAATTCTGTGTAACTTAATTGATACATTTAGATCATATCTTTATGGGATGTTATGAAAGAAAAGTAAAATTTATGTTGGAGAACATGTTAAGTATGATTTAAATTGTAGCCTCTCATGGAATATGTTTGAAAACCTTTATTAATTATGGTTGTGTAATCTCCCAAGACAATTTCTCTTTCCAAGAAGATAAGTTGGAAAGACAGAGCAATTGTAGCAGCTAGTTTCATGCCTGCCGGCAGAGTTTAAAAATCACAAAACTGACTGATCCAGAGTAGATTTGGGGAATGGTTGTTGTCAAAGGCATGAAACTAACCACTAAGAAATTTAGCCATTCTAGGAACACACCAAATTGTGCAGGCTCTGGTCCTGAATGAAAGGCCAAAAAGCTCTAGTTGGGTCACCCTTGTCCAATCAGATGCTGAAGGCAGGTATCATGATACTACAGAATGGAAAACCCATATTTGGTCATGCTCACTGATAGCCAAGGCTGCTTTTTTTTCTTGACAATCACAGTTGGAAACATGATTACTGATCCTCCTTCTTGCTCTTTGTATTTCCTTCTTGGCCTACGTGCCTTATCTTCTAGAATTGTCCTTTATTTCTGGGTTAAATATCTGTGCTTACATGGCAATAGGTGATAATTGCTGGATATGTTAACCTATCCTGCAGATAATACAATTGAATTTAAGCTAGAACTTTCTGGAGACAATTATTTTGACCTATGATTAAAGACACAATAGAGTCCTCATGCAAGGTGCTTAGGATTTGTCATAAATCATGGCTTTCATATGTTTATCTAACATACTTGACTTTTTATAACTGTGGGGCTTAAATTTCATCCTTTCCATCTTCCAGTCTAGAATAATGGCTGGCAGTGCTCAGTGAAACAAACTAAACTGTAATGATATGCTGAAATACCCACTTATGGGTACTGCTTTGGCAAAACTATAAACTACTTCAAATATGTTAAGACTTCATTATTTAGAATTTTGTTTGTGATTTGAGGTTTTGGAGGCATTCCAGCCCAATCCTTCCTAATTTGTATACAAAATTTTTAAACAAAAACTTGCATTTATATATAGATAACAATAGACATTTTGGTTTCATTTCCTGAATTATTTTAAGTATTTCTAATGATAGATAATTCCATCTCCAGGATGTTAGACACTTTGCACAACATCATTTTCTCAGGCAAAATGAATGGAAATGATAAAAATTGTAATTTTGGGAATTATTTGATTGCTATAAATTATGATTTTCTTTCATCTACAATTCTATGTCTACAATATGTGAATGGGTAAATATAGTCAAAATTATATTCATATTATAATTATCTAAATTGTCATGCTAGCTGTCACTATCCAAAAGATGCTTGGATAAAAGGAAAAAAAGAATCTTTAAATACTTGTCTGAACACTGTAAATCTTCTATTATTCATTACTTCTTTATTACTCTTGTTTCTACGTTATCTAAAAATCTATGAGTAAAATGAAAGAGTAAAACTAAGATTGTAAGAAACCAGGGAAACTAGAATTGCCAGGTAAAGAAATGATTCTACCAGGATAAAATAAAGAACTTCAAGTCAATTTCATCCTCCAAGTAGTCGTTTTGAGAAATAGTTTTCATCACACACTGAAATATTGGTGGCAGAATTTAATAAGTGTGGATGACATAAAAGAAATCCATGCACTTAATCATGTGTTACAAACTTAATACTTACTTTATGTCAGAGGTCAAGGTGGGTGAAATATAATCATCAGCAAAAGAAAGAACAATTACTGTTATAAAGTTGCAGAGTTTTTTGGTGCTATGAAGACATACCCATAGCAGGGTGATTTAAGATGTTCATCCTAAAACACAAATGTTAAAAAAAAGTAGTGGACCTTCACTTTGTATTTTGAAATGCCCTTCTCCAGGCATATTCACAAATGTCTCCACTAATATTTCTTTTTTTTTTCTAAGTTTTATTGATAAACATATAGCAATGAGACAGTTTCAAATCAAATCGTGAGTACAGTTTCAACAAATAATACACTGCATATATTCTTCTTAGTGGTTAATTGCTGTACAAGATGCAGACTTGTGATCCTACTTACAAACACCATTAGAAAAAATCATTCTATTCATTAAGAGAATGCAACTATATATCTATCCCAACCACTTTGAATACACAAATACAAAATGGATATTCATAGTTATATCCCATTTTTTTAAGTTCCGTTATTGAATATTATAGGTGTGTAAACTCAGCAAAATATTCTAAAAGAGTCCAGTATCCCATAATAGCAATGGGTCTTCTGTTTAACTGGCAATGTCAGAAATTATTGACCTGAGTCCCCCACAGCTCAACATAACAACATGGCTTTACTTCCTATATTTCGTCTTCATACTTTTCTACTGGATGGTTAAGACCAAGGTAAAGCAGGACCTATGCAACAAGAGTTGTAGCTTTTTGGTCTGAGAAGGTCAGTGAAATGCCCTCAGGATTTATCCAGAGATCCTGTACCTCAGATTGTAGAACCTTTGTCAGTGTCAGCCATGTGGATGAGTCACGGCCAATGCTTGGCCAGTGTGCTCTCTGTGAAAGCTTGAGAGAGTGTCTTCTCCCCACACTAATATTTCTTCATGCAAAGAAACACTACTTCATACACCATTGACCATCAGAGACATCCAAAGTTTTTCTCCATAAGGAAGGTCTCACTGCCTTAGCCTAAGTTCATTCTAAGTAATCTCACATTTCAGGGTGGCTAGGGTCGTCCCAGCACATGCCCGTTGCCATGACTTAATTTTCAGTAGCTCACCGGTCTACTGTCACAGGTGTGTGCATGATGCCATGTGTTTTTGTTGCTCTTTTAAACTCATGTTTTATCTTAAATGTTCATAGAAATATTTCATTGTTTACCAAAATAAGTCTGTTCTTTTATATAATGATAGCAATGAGGCAGATACTGTTCAGTGGAAATTGAGCATCTCAGAGCAGCTACAGTAGAGAAAAAAACAATTTTAATAGATTACTGAGGCAAATAATTTAAAACTGATCTGGCATAAATATTCACAAATGGTCAATCTTCATCTTTCATGGCTGTAAGATCTGGAGAATATAAATAAAGAATTGGCCACAAGTACAAGAAACCCAGAAGTAGAAACAGGTAAGACAAGGACAGTAGTCATCAAAGACAGGGCAATGTATTGTTCTTACTGCTATTTAAGGGTACCCTTGCTGTGCATTTTGAACTTTCCCCTTGACAAAGGTTGATTTACTCTCTTGTTTGAGAAGCCTATCAATTTTGAGCTCCTACTACATACTTGAGGTGTGTGTTCAGTGTGTTACAGACATGGTGAGAAGCAACTGTAAAAACAGAAATGAAAACCAAGTTATCTCCATTAGTTATTATTGATGGATAAGGGAGAAAAGAGTCAAATCTTGGTTTCCAAACATCAGTTTGCTGTGCAGATCATCCTTGCAGGAGAGTTTTGGTCAAAATAGTTGTCCAAGGTGACCACAGGACATCTAGCCTTCCAGCCCACCAAACTTCAGTGCTCAACACAGCTTCCATCCTGTGTATAAACAGGCTGTACTCTGCATCTGTCACAGGGTCCACTTTTTGGAATAGTTCCTCCCAGGACAGTATGTGGCCATGGGACAGGTAAGTCTTGGGCTAAAGTGAGCTTGTCAGCTTTCTTGGTCAGAAGGACAGTAGCTATTACAGCATAGAGCTGGGAGGAGGGGGCAGGTCTTAGCTGCTGGATCCAAGCATTTTCACCGCTAGGACACTGGGTGCTCCCAGGGGCTGACAGTTTAAGTAAGCAGAGAGTCATCACAGAGCCATTGTAACTTGGAGAGTTGAACTGGCTTTGTGGGCAGGAGAGGTGTATTGTTTGATGCAAGTAGGATTTGCCTTGGGACAGAGCTCAATCACCAAGGGGCATGATTGATAGCAAGCCCTGGGGGTGACTCCTATGTCCATATTTCTGAAAATGAGTCACTCAAACATTTAAGGTTATAAATATCAGGTATGTCAGGCTGATGTAGGTGTTATTCTTTCTCCAGGCTACTGTCAGAGCCAATATCAAGTCCAGGACAATTGACCCAAGAGTGAGGAAGGTACCACGTCCCAGGGGAGATATGAACACTCAAGCATGTACAGCAGTTGATGCGTGATAAAATGTCCACCAATCTCACAGGAATTTCCTTTTTGCAGAATTTCTTTGCAGTGGGGACTCCAGTGGGTAACTTTAGGAGCTTTAGACATGTTTATTGGCTTCTGGCCTCCCTGTTTGAGGTCTTCCAGGAGAGCAGTGAGATACTGATCTAGGGTTTCATGACCCTCTGTCTCATTCCTTTTCCATTTTGGATGCACTTGGGGGAGGACTATGTTCCGAGCCGCAGAAGTGAGGACTTTTCGCTTTAACCATGGCTGGGCCCCTTCTAAAGTATGGCAGCATGATTCAGTATTACACAGTCAGGATGGATTGCTGACAATAGAGCAGGAGGCTGTGGTACAGGAGACACCAGTGGTGGTGCTATGACTGGTTGAGTGGCTTGGGGCTGAAGAACGTAAGGAAGAGGCAGATCAGACTCAGGGTCCTTGGGCAGAATAGCATAAAGATTTGCTGGCTTGCACTGCTGTGAGAGCCTCTCAGATGGCCTTGTGGGTTTGTTTTCATAACAAAGATGGATTTCTTGCCTTATGGGACACAGGTGTAGAGCCAAGGTAGGACAGTTTTTAGCTCCTTATGGACATTGAGACTAAGTGATTTGCCTTTTTTAGCTTAAAAGTTTTGTAGTCAGGGGAACTTTTGTGAGCAACTCACAAGGAGAGGAAGTATCTTTTAAATGTAGAGCAGTCCATAAAGGGTGTCCGTGTTGGGACACAGAGATCCTGTCCAAGGTGGTCAACAGACTAGTAGGCTGATGTGTGACTGGGTCACTGTTTGTGCTTTCTATGACATCTGACAGTAACAGGGGTTATAGCAAGTATGCACGGTCTATAGCCAGGCCCTGAGTTACATCTTTAGCTTATACCTCATGGAGGAGAAATTTTAGAGCTTCAGAATTGTAGCCATAAATCTCAGGTTGATGCAGGTATTGTCTTTCTCTAGGGAAATGGTCAAATTTGAAAGTTTAGAGTTAAACAAGAGGGAAGTTAATTGTCTTGGTGTGAGAATGCCCTCCAAGGTTGTAAGTGTTTGCTGGCAGAAGAGGCAAGAGCTAAGTATCCCAGTTGATCTGGGAATGTTCTGACAGAGGGAACTTCTGGAGGGAGAGAGTTCTGTTCCATTGTCTACCAAGAAAGTCACAGGTTCCCTCCCATCCCCAGCATCTACTTTTGAAATAACCATGGGCTTTCAGGGACCCAGTTTGATAGAAACTGTTCTGCTCTAGTCATTGAGGCCTACCTCTTCAGCACACAACTTATATGTCCAGGTTGTCAGTCCAATTATTCTTAATTAAAGTATAGAACTCAGAAGGAATTGCTGATGGTCATCCCGGGTGTGCGTTAGATCACATCACATAACCCGGATGGGTGTGTCTCCAGGGAGCCTCTGTGACCAAGAGCAGGCAATGACCGGGAGCTGGTTCACTTGGCTGCAAGTAGTCAGGAGAGGGGTCACAACTGTGGTGGCTGACAAGGGAGGCCACACAGAATTCTAAAGAAGAATGAGCCTGTATTTTTTTTTCCTTGAGATATATGGAATAGTTTGATTTCATTTTTAACTCCATGAAAGCCCCTCTTCCTGCAGTTAGTTAAAACTGTGGGTTTTAACTAATTCCCATTCTATCTCCTGGTGGTGTATATTGTATACTCTTGAACAATGGTGCAGTAGACAAAAGGTGAGTGCCCCTCAGGAAGAGGCCATTCAGATGTCCACCTGGCTGCACTGCTCTCAGAGACTTAGGTGCGACTTAGGTACAACTTAGTTGGGATGCTATGAGGCCTCCTTATGCCCTATTTCAGTTGCCATGGAATCCCAAGTAAGAGCCCAAGAAGCCACTGTGACCAGAGTTTCCCAGTCTTGGTACACAGATGGAGCAGCCTATTGCAAATCCTATGTGTACCACTCACACATCTATTTGGCAGGGACTCAGAGACTAAACATGCCATGCTCCCTTTCCTTGAGGGTAGCCTCAACTAACAAGAGTTGATCAAGATTTTCTTCAAACT
The DNA here is from genome assembly GCF_000260255.1 of Octodon degus. NCBI lineage: Eukaryota > Metazoa > Chordata > Mammalia > Rodentia > Octodontidae > Octodon > Octodon degus. Next base: position 24,430,281 of record NW_004524585.1, read on the forward strand.
GAGCAGGACTGACAGATGGACCAAGTGGGGTGCCCCCACAACATCTCACCAGAATCAGGCAGGCAGGAAGACAGACAAACATTGTGTTCTCCTCCCTTTGGGATCTGATGTGGCCTGCTCCAGCAGGGAGCCCAGAATCCTTCTCCAGACCTTCCAGGGGACTTCAAAAGTCTCCACAGCATGCCTTCCCATCAGGACCTGGAGAGGTTTCTTTGGCCATGATCAGGGACCAGAGAAGTCAGCATGGTGGGTCTTCTGGGCTGGTAAACCAGGTAAAATGGCAAGCAGAAACACTACAAGGACACCCAGGAGTTGGAGGCAGATTTATTTCTATCCACAGGCATTTATTAGGATCATTCCCAGAATATCAGGCCCTGATCTCTATGGAGTAGGGTTTATACTGGATAACCAAGCATAAAAATATAGGATCAGAATGGTTTGTCAATTTGGGATTAGCTTATATAATATGCATTTAGTACAGGACCTATAAGGTCTCACTACACAGATCAGACTCATAGTGAAGCTCCTATTTTCATCCTCGCAAGCACTAGAATTACAGGTGCATGCCACCATGCCCAGTCTCAATAGCTGTCTCAGTGCACTCTGGGGGCAGGGCCGGCACAGCACGCCAGGGATCAAACCCCGACCACTGAGTCTGCCTAGGTAGATGCTTTAATCTATTGAATTATCTGGCTAGTTCTGGATTACACAATGTGAATTACAGTTACTATCCATGCATCACAGTGACCAGCCATTTCTAAAAGACCAAACGACAGCAAAACTGGAACAGGAAGTACTACCTGGGCAAGTAAGAAATGAAATACACTGCCTGAGGGGGCCATTTTCTGTTACAATACATCTTCCTCCTGTTTTCTGGAGAAAACTCCAGAGAAAGCATTAGCAACTAGGATTAGAAGTTCATTATTAAATTCACAACTTCTTACCAACAAAACATACTGTGTCAAAAAAGTATCTTCTTCCTTCTCTATGGCTTGGTTTATTTAGAAGAAACAAGACAAACCACCACAAACACAGGGAGAAAGATTGTGTACAAACACTTTCAGAAGCATGCATTGTTAGTTCAGCTTGCAGCGAGGCTCTGTGTTGCTTTCTCAATTGTGGGCAGGATGTGTTTTATTAAATGGCCACATGAAGTGCAAGACCACTTGCAAGCCCATCTTCACAATGCTTCCCACAGCCAACCATTTAAAAACCTGCTGAAGGAGGAAGGAAATTGGGTAACAGTTGGCGTTCTTAAAAGCCATCAGCTCTGATATTATCTTCAAGAAGAGGAAATCGCATCTGTGCAGCTCAAACCACGCTATTCTGTCCGGACTCTGTGCTTCGCCTTCCGTAAGAGGAGAGCAGAGAAATCTCACAGTGTTTCTTGGGTTGTTTGTGAGCCAGGCTCATATTTAATTTACAAATGAAAATGTAGCGCAAAACTTTCTAGATGATAAATTTGCATTTTCTCTGTATGGCAGGGAGATGACAGTTGGTGTGAAAATCTATCCCAACAGCATATTAGAAAATCATCAATGCATCCAAAAAGATATTTGCGTGCAAAGAAAGACCTTCGTTTTGCCAAACCGTCTGATAAATCCTGAAGAAGATAGAGAATGAAAAGATGTCTGATGTTTGTTTCCCCAAAATAATTCTGTAATCTTGGCAATTAAGGTAGCTGAGGCAGGAGGATTGTAAATTGGAGTCTTGCCCTGGAACTTAGAGAGAACTTGCTAAATTAGAAAAAAGTAATTAAAAAAAAAAAAAGCTGGAGAATATAACTTAGTGGTAGAGGACTCATGGAAAGAATAATCCCCAAAAATGAAAAAAAAAATTTAACAGTATATATGTATTTTAAGGGCCTTTTTTCTCTGGCACAGAAATTGGACTCCACGGTGCTTATACAGAGTTATTTGTTTGTTTTTTATATTTAGAGATGGGGTCTCATTAGGTTGTTCAAGCAACACTGTCCCACCACCACCCAGAGTTTTGACATTATAGTCACACCTGGTTGAAATTTCATTTGAGACCATGTCCTTCCATGGAGTTAGAAATATGCACTTACTGACTCTGAAAAACAAAATAATTTTAGATGTCATTTTCATCAAATTAACACACTCTGCCTATTTGCACCCTGAAATTTTATTACTTTCTCTGCCTTCCAACTACTTTTTAGACTCTAAAGCAATTGTTTACTAAAATAAGAGCTTCACCCGAAATTGTTTCGACATCCATCTTCCCCTTAAGCATCGTGGCCACCACCTAAGGTCGCTCTGCGTGCTGCTACTGAGCAGGCCTCCACTTCCCGCCGTGCGAAGCGTGACCAATATGTTTTCAATGAGTTATCACTTAGAGAATTACTGACACAACCAAGAAGACAAATGCCACATTCTAAGACTTGTATAACTGATATTCTTTTTATGGTGTTTTAAAATTGATGAAATTTCACTTTTACTTAAAGTTGTTTTCGAGGCCGGCCAAATAGCTCAGTGGATTAAAATGCCTGCAAGCAGGCGCAGGGGCTGGGGGTTTGATCCCAGGGCCTGCCATGCCAGCCCCGCCCCCGGGGCACACTGAGATGGCAATTGAGACTGGGTGTGGTGGCACACACCTGTAATCCCAGCTCTTGGGAGGCTGTAAACAGGCAGATCACTACTTGCCTGATCTAGTAGTGAGACCCTGAACATCCTGTAGACCCTTCCCTAAAATTCAAAATAAATAAATAAAGTTGTTTGCAACTCTTTAAAAACAATTTTAATTGTATAAAAAATACAATGTACAAAAATGTAAGTAAATTACAGTTGAAAATTGCCTTGCAACTCAATTTTCCCTATAGACTAGCAGTACTAATATGTATCTTGGCTATGATTAGCATATAGCTGCTAAAGGGTAGCACTTGAAATTTGTAGTCTATTATTTATACTTTGGGTAGGAAGTAAAGAAATAGATCCTTCATACACAGGAAGAGATCGAGAGGAAAGATGCCACTGTTACTCTTTTATCGTCTTGTTTTGTTTCTTGTTTTATTTTTTTCTCTTTAAAATAAAATTTAAGAAAAATAGATGGAAGAATGTGGGAGGAAAGGGTGCGAGTCAGGGTAAAAGAAGAATTTATAATGTGTTATATTCATGTACCATATGATGCATGTGAGCATTATGTACTACAAACATGTAATAATAAAAGAAATTGACTTTATGGTCCATTGAGCAAACCTGTTGCTTTATGATCAAATAGTAGACTTTTGCTAAATCTTTTCAGTTCAGGGTGCTAAATCCAAATAAAAGAGAAATATGCTTATTTCAGATCATTGGAGCTCATATTACCAATTTTTCCAAGACAAAAACTTTCAATTTTTTTTCTTACAATGTCCTTATTTGTATTCTACCCCTACCCAGGTGTGCTCACCAGGAGAGAGACAAAGACTTAGGATGCCGCAGAACTAAGAATCAAGTGGATTAACTAAGAAATAAGAGGAATTTCTATCAAAAACAATTAATTTGTTTGAGTGAAATGATTGCAAACTTCAGTGTAGCCCAAGAATTTAAAAGCTTCTCAATATGGTTGTTCAGAAACCATCAGTGTATTCATTATTATTAATGTTAATTCATTACTATTATCATGTTACACTAGTTGCCCAATAAATCCACATGAATTTCATGCATTTGACAATGAAGTGCCATGAAGATATTACTAGAATCTTGTCTTTTTTCTTTTTTCTTTTTTTTTTTTTAAGAATCTTTTCGGGCCGGGGAGATGGCTCAGTAGAATAAGTGCTTGCCTGGCAAGCGCAAGGGCCTGAGTTCAATCCCCAGTTCTGCAAAAAAAAAAAAAAGAATCTTTTCTAAGGAAAAAAAAAAAAAACATGAAACTGTAACACAACCTAGCATTCACTTTGTAAATGGAAAGGCCTCTTTACTTAAACAGGTTTTGGAAATTTGTATTTAAAATTCCTATATGTGAAAACATAGTAATTTCTAGTCATCATACACGGTTGTTCAATACAAGCGCTACATAAATCTGCTCAACAACATAAACACTGCCTGAGAGCGATCTTGCAAATTAAATAGTCTGTTTCCCAGAGAGAGAAAAAGTAGAGAGCAAAATTAATTGTACAGCTACAGTATCTCAATGGGGAACTACCCTCCAGCCTGAGTCATTGCAGAAGTGAAGTGAATAGAGCTGATTTTTGTGAGGATGAAAAGAAAATGCCTGAAAACTCCAGAGAGAGAGAGAGGAGTAGGAAAGTTGATTTGGTACCATGTTGCTAATTAGCTAACTTACCAGAAATGAAAGTCATGTAAAAAGCTAATGAAGTGAAATTGATGTGCACGCTCTCTGTCTTCATCTGCACACAGCCAGAGCAGTCTGAGCCAGGGCATGAAGCTCCAGAGAGCACGCTGCCGTGGGCTGGAAGCTGAGAAGAGGGGCTGATTTCAGCTGCTCCTCAACGTAGACTTTCCACGCTCTGGCACTTGGCTGAGCCCAGCCAGCTGTGTAAGTTCTGTCTTGAGAGACACCTGCTTTTTGTAAGCCTGTCAGGTACTTTAAATGTGGGAAAAATTTGATAACAGTCTCATTGCATTATCTGTCTAATGATAATTCCGTATGACCTTTACTCAGCTTTACTGCTGACTTAGAGCGTGCTAGGAGTTACCATTTTACCCAGACAGAAAAAGTTCAGAATAAAATATGGGACTACTATGCTACATTTGAAGAACCTGTAAGTTCTCTGTATCTCTCCTTGCTGAATTAAGGCTGCGTTTTATCCATTTAATTATACACACATAAAATGCATAGAGTGCCTATAATCCACAGAATCCGCCTACAAAATATTCAAAATTGTATAGTATTAGCATTAAATCTCAGTAAATTTAACAGGTATTAAAGCAGAGGAATAGATAGAAGAACAGGAAAAGTTAGCCCAGCTTCTGGAGGGCCTTGCCTATCTCGTCCTGTGCAGATAATAGAGTAAACGCAATTTCAGAAGCTTGATAATACTCTTTGAATGCATTTTAAAATTAATAGTGATCACTAAGTGCTTTCTATAGTGATGTCTGCACTAAGCACATAAATTTATTCTTAAACCTTGATTAGAGCTGGCCAAATACCTCAGCAGATTAAAGTGCCTACAAGTAGATACAGGGTCCAGGGATTCGATCCCCAGGCCTGCCATGCTGTACACCAAACCGGGCTGTGCTGAGAAGGTAATTGAGCCTGGGCATGGTGGTTTGCACCTGTAATCCCAGCACTTGGGAGGCTGTAAACAGGAGAATCACTATGAGTCCAATCTAGTAGTGAGACCCAGAACACCCTGTAGACCCTTCCCTAAAATACAGAAAAAAAATCCCTTGATTAAAATCCTATATAAAATTTTAATTTCCACTTTAGAGAAAGTTAACCTAAAAGTCAGATGATTTAATTGTGTATGATCACAGTCAGTAAAAAGTAAGTTTTCAAACTCAATTTTATTTCCAAAGTTCATGTTTTGTACCCCAAAACATAGAAGCATGTACTGCAAAATGTTAAGGAATTTCCAAGGAGCTTTAAAAAATATAAAATATAAAACTCTCGTTTCCTCAAACGAGAGGTCACATGTCTTCATTGAAGTCCTGACTAGCAACACTGAACTCTATTGCAAAATATTTGAATTTCCAGATGTTGGCTCCGCCCTATCAACAATTATACCTATCACTTATTAATATCTGATATTTTATCCTAAAATAAGTCAGTAAATGAAATACTTTTTTTTTTTACTTTTCAGGGTTTGAAAATTTATTTCTCATTTCATCAGTTGTAAATAATTACATATAATTACTATCAAGCTGAGTAAATAACAAGAGGACTTCCTGCGGGATCAGAATTTAAACTATGTGCCTAATCAATACTTAACCATGGAATAGCTGAACTCTCTGGAAGATTTGGTTGGTAGGGCAGGTCAGATTTTTTTTAAGAAGTGCAAAGAACAGTTTGGGGAAATAATTTACCCAGAAGGAATATACCAAGATTCTGTACAATGAGAAAAGCTTCCTCAGAGCCGTGAGAAGGATGGGTAATTTAAAGTACATTGTGATATCAGTAACTCAAAAAATTGTCATCATACCCATCTCTTGTGTGGCTAAGATTGAGTCCCAGAAACTAGTGGCTAAAATAGAAAATGTGAAAAGCATTATTCTCTAGGTGATAATGAATAGAAGATACAGGATGTCACACACAAAGAAGGGCATATAGCATGCTCACAAACATAGCTACAATGCACTGGCTGTTCCAAATTATCTCCAGGTATTATCTCCAGGTAAAGAATAGTATTTGAATACTGAAGAGGAATTTGCCCCTAGCAGGGGCAATAGCAGGTTCCAATCTCAGATGGAAGAACAGGTTCTTGGGCCAAGGAGATAGCTCAGTGGCATAAGTGCCTGTCTGGGAACTCATAAGGTGCTGAGTTCTATCCCTGTGCTGTGGGGTTGGCAGGGAGAGAGGAAGCATAGGTTCTTTACTCGGCCAATCTCAAGAGCACCAGAGTCTGCGTTTGTCATTTGATAACAGCATGAAATCACGTCAGCGAGAGAAATATAAGCTATTCTGAAATTTCCGAAGGCTGTTTTATATAGCAAGCAGAGCCCTCACAAAGGCCCTCTCTTGGCTGTGGCCCTGATAATGACAGTTCTTGAATATATGAACTGGGTTTTATTGAACAAAGTAGATGAGTGGAGAGGAGAGAAGAGTGAACACAACATGTGTGATTAAAAGTTCAAGAGGGAACAGATGGCCACAGAAAGGCCTCCTAAACTAGGAACTGCCTTAAAAAGGAAAAATAAAAAATAAGTAGTTTTAAAAGAAAGTAGTACTATTTTAAACAATTTAAATCAATAAACCTATAAAAGATTTTCAAGACAAAAATTCCAAAGGTGAGTATTTCCTTTTTGAGAGTGAAAAATGATTTGTGTGTGGTTCATAATAGTGGATATAAAAGCCATAGCTGAAGTACATTTATTATTTATGAAATAAACATTGCACAGTCTGTATACAAAATGTTTTGCCTCTTTTTCCATTCACATGCTTTATTAATAATCATCTGATTAATCCTGTCATTAATTTTGTTGTCTAAGGCATCTTGTATCAGTTCAGTGAGGCCTATGGCACAAAATTTAAAGCTTGCTTTTAATCCAGAACTATGCAGATATTGACCTTTTTTTTTTATGTACTGGGGATTGAACTCAGGACCTTGCACTTGTCAGGCAGGTGCTTATTTTACTGAGCTATCTCCTCAGCCCGCATTGAGAAGGATTTTTTTTTTTTTTTGGTTGGCTCAGGCTGCCTTAAGTGAGGGTCTGGTAGGCTTGTGGAGCTGGGGATCAAACAGTGGTATCCTGCGCCTGACTGTGTTTGGATAATCAGATGCTTAAACAACTGAGCTAACCAGCAGGTCCTCTCCCCCTTGTTATGTTCCTGATTTAACTGGAATATGTTTGAAATTTTATCATTCAATATGTTGTTCTGGAGATCAGAGAGAGCAATGGGGCAAAAGGAGGATTTCTCTCCAGGATCTTAGATGCACATTAGCCCAATTGAACTTGCATACAAAGTGTTGGGTGTTAGAGTAAAAGTTCCAGTTTTTACAGTTAGCTGAGAGGACTGGTTTTTAGAAGTTAGAGGACAGGACAAGCAAGGTACAGAAGCACGGCAAAGTAGTTAATAACTTAGCCTTGAACGAAGACAGCCTTGGGCTGCATAGCTCAGCAGACTAAAGCCCCTGTTTAGGCAGAGTGCAGGGACTGGGGTTAGATCCCCAGTGTGCCGTGCCAGCCCTGCCCCTGGGGTTTACTGAGACTGGGCATGGTGACATGTGCTTATAATCCCAGTACTTGGGAGGATTAAAATAGGAGGATCACTATAAGTCCAATCTGTGTATTGAAGCCCCGTAGACCCTGTACTAAATACATTTTTAAAAAGAAGACAGAGCGTTACAAATTCTGTGAGAACAGGATGACATAAATTCTGTCTTCAGGACACAGTTGCCAGTCATATCTAGATCAAAATAAGAAGCTACAGCTACAGAGAGAAGCAGGGAGTTCAAGGGAAATTGTTATCTAAATTTCACTTCAGTTCAGTGTTTTTGAAAGATTATTATTATGTGATTCAGAAAGATCTTTTGTATTTTGTTTACTATTTTTAAAAAATTGTCACTAAATTTAAGCAATTGTTTTTTTTTCTGCATGAATTAAATGCTCAAGTTTTTCTAATCCAAACTTCATTCTGTCCAGATATTTTCATAGCTGTTATGCTGATAGTTATATTGATGAGCTAATCTTGCTTTCTGTAAGGTGCAATTCAAATACTATTTTTAAACTTTATAACTTGCATTTTTTCAATTATTAATACATTACGTGTTTGTAGTACATAAACATATTTTCCTGGTGGGGAAATTGGCACATGTATATAACATATTGTAAGTCCTTTTAAATCTCCTTTACCTTCCAAAAGTACTGCATTTCTACTCCAAATATATTTACTTCTGTATACCGTATAGTCTGTCTTCTTTTGAAAAATCTTTTGCTTATCTATTTAGTTGGTACAGGGTCTTGCTACACAGTTCTGACTCATAGTGATCCTCCTGTCTTAGCTTCCCCAGAGCTGAGATTACAGGTGCGTGCCCAGTTTAAGTGGCCAGCAGGAGTGGGGCCAGCATGGCATGTGGTAGCAGGGCCTCAAACCCAGGCCCTTGTGCTTGCCAGGCAAGAGCGTAGACCACTGAGCTATCTCCCCAGCCCTTGCACAGTCTGTCTTGTACAAGTATTATATCTCAATTTGGGCATGTTACATCACTCCTCTTTCCTTTTATTTAGGCAAAAATAATGGATAGGAAACAAGAGCAGTTTAAATGGATTCCAATTTTATTACTTTACATTTCTAAGACTTACTCATTTGTTACATAACTTTGATAGCATAAAGTATGAGTAGTCTGTCTTACAGAGTTTTTAACAATATTTAAATAAAAGATGCTGGTTATAGTACTTTGGAATGTAGAAAGCTCATACATAGAACTTTTTTTTTTTAATCAGTAAGCCTCAAAACTTGCAAAACACTAAGTCAGTATTGGTTATGTTTCAAAGTCAAGATGAATATAATGATTAAGTTGACTTGCCAATGTTATTGGCTTGGAAGCCACCTCCAGCACGAATACAGCACATTTTCTGTGTTCGAGGGAGGTAGGGAGGCATGATGTTGGGTGACCTGTCTAGACCCCAGCACCTTCCATTCTCTTCTGGCACTGTTTCCCTGCTCTTCTTCCTGGACTCTGTGAGCTAAGTGAATTTGCTGCAGAACACCTTCCAGCCACAATGCTTCGGCCTTGGAACCAGATGACCAAGGACTGTTCCTTTGACACCATGCACAAAATTCATCCTCTTTTACTCTAAACTGTAGCGCTCAAGGATTTTATGCCAACACTGGGAATGCTGCCTACTTCAGTAACTTTAAAGATACCAGATTTCTACTGTACTAGCATATGTATCTTGCAGAATTAGTTTTAATAGCCACAATCATATTGAAAGATTGCCAGTTACCCTTCCTTGTCTGTTAGTCAGATTACCTTTTGTTTCACCATCTGGACTACACAATACACAGCCTCCAAGAGATGAAAGCTATAGGTGGAGGAAAGTGATCATTGATCTTCTTTGTCTCAGAAGATTTTTTTGAGTTAGTATTATAATGAGTTTGAAAGGAAAAATTTGTTTGTAAAAAAATGTAAGAAAATAAAGCAAAGTTTAAGTTTCAAAGTTCTAAAAATTTCTTTTTTATATAAGTAGAAAACATATCTTGGCATTAGCAAATTTTGATGTGCAATGGGTGTCAAAAGCGTTATTATGCTTAAGGGTAAGTAAAATAAGACTATTTTTGTTTCCTGATAAAAGGAAGTTCATATTAAAGAAAATCCATTGGTCAACTAATTATTTCTGTATACCAAACATCTTAGCAATTGCTATTTATTTTTATCTTTATTTATTTAGTTGATACAGGGTCTCACTACACAGTTCAGACTCATAGTAATCCTCCTGTCTCAGCCTCTTCAGTGCTGGAATTACAGGTGTGAGCCATGACACTCAGTTTTAGGGATTGCCAAGCTCGCCAGGGTTTTCCTGGCCTGCATTACATATGGTACCCAGGATCTAAGTTGAGTCCTTGCACTTGCCATACAGGTGCTGATATAGCCAACCTATCTCCCCAGCCAGCTGTTTTTATAAGTGTACAGGTTGCGTATGACGTCATGATGACCTCACCTGCTGGTACTCAACTGTCTATGGGATGATAGTAACTGAGACCAATCAGTTTTCATGTGATTGCATATCCTTCAGCATTTTATCTTGAGTTTTCTTTCATTGTGAAGGAATAAAAGTGAATACACAAAAAAGTGGAGTATAAAACACCTGTGGAGATTTGAGCTTGAGAATTTTCCTAGCGTTGCATTTGATGTAGTATGCAATTTACTCTAAGCAAATGAGATAGGTTAGGTCTAAGTCCAATTAGTGGGGCAACAGATATCATGTGTTTAGGGGCAGAATTGTAAATAACCTTGCACAGGATATGATTGCATGGAGAGATAGAGAATTGGAGAACTTTTGTAGTCTACATAGTTGTTTATGGAAAAAGCCTATGAAAGAGATATTCAATGTGAAAACTGTTAAATGTCACAACTGACCAGCTTCACGATTATTTGGTAATATGGAAGGTGACAGTTGCGAAGATTATGTTACGGTAGAAACTCATAAGTGGGACCTTGACTGAAATACTTAGATCAGTCTGCACATCCACATCTAGAGAAGTGCATCTGAATAGTGGCTTATATATACCCATGCAAGACAGGAAATGATGATATTGGCAGTTCTTAAAGACCACGATCAGGGCTCAGGAGATAGCTCAACATCATAAGCACCTGCCTTGCAAGTGCAACTTCTAAGTTGGACCGCCCCATACAAATAAATAAATAAATAAATATCAAGACCATTTTGCAATCACACAACAACGGTCAAACTACAGAACCTAGAGTTAAAATCCCCAAATAAATGTTTCTAACACACAAAAATGTATGCAGCATTTAGGAGAGATTAAGAAAGAATTATCAGGCTCTTCAATAACTCCTCTATAAGTTGATGTAAAGCCAACTTATATGATCTCTATTTGTAGGACTTGACCAGCTGAAGCACTGAGGTGGAAACTAGGAAAGACAAACTAACAAAACATCTGATGGGAGTCCTAGCCCAGGTCCGGTGAGTGTGTGGAGAGCTTCCTGCTACCAGCGGGACCGGTCCCAGCCCAGGCGCAGCATAGGGAGGACCCTCTCCCACCCCCTCGGGCCGCCCCCCACCACTCC
>NW_004524585.1:24448331-24454299 GCF_000260255.1 Octodon degus
ACAGATGAATGTCCATTTTGTATCTGTGTATTCAAAGTGGTTGGGATAGATATATAGTTACATTCTGTTAATGAATGGAATGATTTGTTCTAATGCTGTTTGTAAATAGGATCTCAAGTCCGCATCTCGTACAGCAATTAACCACTAAGAAGAATATATGCAGTGTATTATTTGTTGAAAAATAAAAAAAATAAAATAAAATAAAATAAAAAACAAACATCTGATGGGTGACAAAGGAAAGACAGCAAGGTATTTGGAATAGAACATGCTACTCCAGAGAAGGAAGGCTGTTTCTTTCCCTTTTAAGTTTGCATGGAAATTATCACTTTAATTTGGTTTTGGTTAGAAATGTTCCTAAATAAATCTAAACTATCCTATGATGGCAGTAAAATCATGTGAGCGGGTGACTGATGTTCCCAGACTAGAAACCTGGGATTCTAGACTTTCTCAGGGTTCACGGGAGTCATGGAGAGAAAGCCTCACTTCCTACTCTATACATCCGCCTCACTAAACTTAGCTTCTCATATTGCAACATCATCTCCACTCCACAAAGCATCTCTGTCATGCTTCCCAGATTTTTCTGGGCCTTTTCAAATCATGTCCCTTTGATTGTCAGGTTTTAGAATGTTTCTTCTTCTACTTAGAGAGATCCAGAACTCAGTGTCTTTTCCTCACATTATGTTCAGTCTTTAACAGTTCTTGTGAAAATACAGTTTTCAAAATGCTTCATGCAATGAATTCTACAGAGTGTTCATGTTCACATCTCTTCTATAGTTTGCACCAACAAAGACCATCATTTACCATTAGACTATCTGCCTCAATCCCATAGAAGGATGGCACTGAGTCAGTCAACCTATGCTGAAGCTGCTGCTTTATAATTCAAGTCTATGTGACCTTATAATTACTATACCATCATCTATTTTAACTCAGGATTTTCCTATTTATATGGACTGTAAGGGAGTTTGCCCACTTGAACTTCATTGTGTTTTTGCAATATTTTGAAGCACGTCAACCTTTTAAAATAAGGTCATTGTTTTATTTATTAAATTATTACATAAATTTCCATCTAAAAGCCAGAGTCATCATTGTACTTATTCAATTTCCATTTAATTAGTTACTTAAGAAAATTGAACATTATACTTATGCATAATAAGAACAAATTTCAAATTCTCCTGTTAACTAAACTTTTCACATATAAATAAACATAATTTGGCTATTTCAAGAATATATGAAAATCCACTCTATTCTTTGTTTTTTTGTGTTTTTGTTTTTTTTTTTGTTTTGTTTTGTTTTTTGTTTTTTGGTAGAACCGGGGATTGAACTCAGGCCTTTGCACTTGCCAGGCAAGTGCTTATTCCACTGAGCCATCTCCCCGGCCCCATATACTCTATTCTTTGGAATGGCTTTAGCAATACTTACTAACTACAATCTAATATCCATCCTTCCAGCACATCTTAAGCTCATTCTCAAAATTTCAGATAAATAAGGATATAAATAACTGCAGTGTTTTATATTATCTTTTCAAGAAAGTCTACATTACAGTCAATATATTCTTAAAATCTTGACATTCTCCTGTATGATCAACACTGTACCCAGAAAAAAAATACAACTTGAATCTAATTTTCAAGGACTATTTAAATTTCTTTCTTCACAATACTACATATACATGAGAGTAATCGCTTGTACTTTATAAGTACACTGTTTTCCTATAGAGAAATTCTTTGAAATAGATATTTTACAAGACTTTTTGTATATATCCATTTTGTGCATTTAATGGAACTGTACCATGATAAAGTGCTGCTAACACTTGCATTAAAGGAGACCCTGATACAGGCAAGCTCGTATCAGTGGGCCAAACAAACACAGCCTTGTACCCACCTCCAGAGTGTTGAGGCAGGTCTACCTAGTGAGCCATTATTAGTCCCACCACTTAAATATTTACCACACAAGGGTAAGAGGAAATATTTCCTAAAGGAAATAAAAATTGATCAATGTCAGTTTTTATAGAAGAAGGAAACTGTCATAGAAAAAAAGTAGCTTTTGACAAGATTGACAAGATAAACCTGAACTTCTGTTGTATAACTCATGCTTTGATGTGAGCTGAATGAAACACTTTCTCTCTCTTGGCTTCAGTCTCTTGCTCTGTAGAAGTATGCAATTGAATTCAATTAACCTGTTCCAAAATGTTTTATATTCTGCAGTGTAATGAAGTGCTCTTTGCAAGAAAGAAAATAAAAACTAGAGAGGAAGAAAAAGTTGAAAGAATAGGGTCTACGGAAGTTTAAGGAGTCAATATATTCATGCTGCATACACAACGAGAACCTGAGTGTCTTACAAGGAAATAAGGAAATGTCATATATTGTTTTGTAAATTCTTTTCTCAATGAATGTATCAAACAATTTCTTTCCACCCTCTCCTTTGTGACATCTACTAACACACCAAAGGATATGATTATCTATGAAACATAATGGGAGATGCTTGTTTTGAGGTTTTCTTAAGGTTTCAGATAAAACATTTCTCTCAGAAAACCCTCTTTTCCTTGTCAGCCTACTGATCTTCATGTTTCAGGGCAGAGCTCCATCGTCTGTGGCATTCTGTTCTGCAGCTTTGCCCTCAGAGAGCCAGTCACTTCAGCTTCCTTCGGGACAAACCACTCCTATGAGTCATGGGCTGGAACTGTGCTCTTGTCGTCTCCCCCACGTGTGCACTCCACATCTTCTCCTCAGAGAACACCAGTGTCACAGTCCAGCACTTTCTCCCAAGCTGCACAGCAGCCTGAAGTCATGCTGTGGTTAAGACCACAGAACCCTGGAGCCGCCCCTACTACCGCCACCATGCCCACCAGGGCCGAATTTGAGCTCTAAGGGAAAAAGAACATCGCACTCCATGAGGACATACAAGGCCTATCTCTGGAAACCTTCCGTAAGCCCCTAGGTAGTCTAGCTGCAAGCCAGGAACAACTTCAGGAACAAATACATTACAAATTAATCCTCACATTTAGACCAATGGCTTCTAAAGGACCTATTATCACAAACTGACAAAGAAATACTCTTTCCTTTTCAAGTTTGTATTCTTCTCAGGCTTTGTGAAACTCAGGCTTGTGCTCCCATATATCCCTACTGTTTATGTCACCGTCCTGGAGTCCATTCTTGCTCACCTGCACTCTGAAAAAGTTTGTTGTCTATTCACTTTATTAAACATTTTATTTGATTTAAGGTTAAAGTATATGAAAAGTTTAAATTTCCTGTTAAAATTTAATCTAGAAATACTTATTAGTTAGGAATCCTCCATTCTTCAAATAACCTAGTGCAAATTAAAAATGAGCAAATATATGAGCACAAGTAGCTAAAATGTTTAAAGAAGTAGACTGTAAGTAAAGCTTAGGGTCAAAAGTTCAACAATGTAACAGAACACAATTGTATTGCTGTTTTTTGCCCCAAGCTAATTATGTTCTGTTTTAAGGCTAACTCCTCTCCGCCTGACTGCTGGGCTCTCCTGGGGTCAGGTTTAGGGGCCACATGCTTCATCACTCCTATCAAGCAGGATGACTGAGAACTCACCCTTCTTGCAGACGACACGACAGCATTAAGGTTTATTCTCATCTAACAATCGCATCATCTCCCATCTAAAAATCAAATGATAAGGGCCTCAGGTCTGTATTACTCATTGATATTAATAAAAGCTGGCTCAAGTGGTTTGGGCAGTCTACCTCCAGAAGTCAGGAAGGAGTTGTACCACTCAGTCCATGTGCTTGGTCCCTGTAGAGTGGTTTAAAGGAAGTAGAAGTTAGAGAGGCAACCAAAATGTCATTGCACACACACTTGAAAACTACATTTATGATACTGGAAAGAAATGAATCTGAGAGAATTGTGAACATTTTATTGAAAAGACTTCTGTATATATTTACCACACACTGTTTCCTTCCCACACTCAGCCTGGGCTGGACTGAAAATAGTTACACTGTAGAACAAGCCCTGTGCAGCTGATTGGTCTCTGGTGTCTTCCTCTTTCAGCACAAGACTGCAGATTGTGTATGATGAAGAGGACAATCACACTGAAGGCCTCCACAATTGAGATTCTGTGAATTGAGATTCACAGAATTAGCTGTTGGATGTGACCCCAAGGGATGTAAGTGAGGTACGCTGACACTGAAGGATGTAAGTGAGGTACACTTGAAACAGGCTTCATGGTAAGCACGCTAGGAATAAAACAAATCTACAAGACAAAGAACTGATGCAATTAAGAAAGAAGGAAAGCCTGGTCTCAGTAGGAGGAGATCAAAGCTCTCAGAGGAAAGTGACAAACCCCGGAGAATGGTGCATGTGCAGTCAAGTCTGGAGCGCTTTCATTCCTGAAGCCTTCCTACCCCAGTTTCCATGGAGGGAACACTGCCTCCCATTCTAAATTTCTGCTGCTGCTGTTTCCTACATGTTGTCTCATAACCAGTCCTCTTTTACATGCGGTGCTCTGAGCTTCTACTCCATATAAAGGATGGAACTAAACTGAAGAACATATAATAAAAATGATATGATACATAAGTATTTTACCTTAATACTTTACTTGAGGTGTCAAGAAGCAATCACTAGCGGGGCTGGGGAGATGGCTCAGTGGAATAAGTGCTTCCTTGGCAAGCACAAGGGTCTGAGTTCAATCCCTAGTTCCGCCAAAAAAAAAAAAAAAGAAGAAGAAGAAGAAGCAATTACTTTAAATAAGATGCTCCAAATTAAAGTAATTTTTAAAAAGTTCCTCTAGGGCCAGGGCCAGGCCCAGGGAGATAGCTCAGAGGCATAGGCATCTGCCTGGTGAGTAAAAGGTCCTGAGTTCAATCACCAGTACAAAACAAATTCCTCTACATATCCCACTAGAAGTTTGAAGGAAAAGAAATTGCATCCTTTGAAATACACTTTTCTGTTCCTAACACAAACTAAGTAGCAACAGGCCTAAGTTGGTAACACATGTTACCAACGCTAGGGAGCCCTTATTTATACATATGTTGATCTCTTGAATCAAGTCACTGAAGGTTAAACTTACTGTGTCCTACCTGTTAAAAAAAAAAGGTGTTAATAGGCTTATCCATTTATTACTAAGCAAATATGAACTCTATTTTTAGCTTTAAAATGTTTTTAAAGTGTTTTACATTAAAAAGATGAAAATATTATTAAATAACCAGTACCCAATCTGATCATTTCATTCAGTTTTTAAATGTTGCAACCATTGGGATTTATAAAGCCTCAGTTATATTTAGAGAAACAGTCATAAAATTCTTGATTCTTTTTTTTTTTTCTTCCTGACATAAAATGTGTATCTGCTAAGGTCACGCACCTCACCAGCAGAGCGGAGGCACTGACCCACTGCTCTGAGTCAGCATGGAAATTTGCCCACAAGCAGGGGTTCTGCTCTCCTAACTGACCTGCCAGCTGGAAATCTTTGCTTGGCGGCTCTGAATTCCTACAGCTTTGATCATGTTGTCTGTCTTGTGCCCAAATTGCATATTTAGGCTGAGATAACAAGAGAGGAAAATATGAATTTTAATGGGAGAAAAATATCAAGGATTGTGGGATTTAAAATGTCATGTGTGGTATATATTCTCATATCTCTGAATTATTAAATCATATTATCTACATTCTTAGAGAATAATTTTTTGTGTAGAAAATGATTTGTGTAGACAAATTGTTGGTATTTGATCAACCAGTATTGATCAATTAACTTGTAAGATTTTTTATATAGAAAATGAGTAATAAGAAAAAGGCAAAAACTAAAATAAGCTTGTTAATTTATTGATACTACATTTCTTCAAGGTGATTCCCACAGATGACAGGAAAACTTTCAGTAATCTTTCTGACACATCTGACTACCTTCTGTGAAGTCACGATGACATACTTGCATGGTTGGTGACTGAGTGTTTGGGACTCTTAGCCTTCTATTGCCACTGTGCACAAGTTCATCAGAAATGCTTCAATTCCTATTC
>NW_004524585.1:24454475-24488622 GCF_000260255.1 Octodon degus
CTTCTTCTTCTTCTTCTTCTTCTTCTTCTTCTTCTTCTTCTTCTTCTTCTTCTTCTTCTTCTTCTTTCATTTATACCTCAAATGCAGGGTGCCCTGGTAAAGAGGCAACAGTTGATGGTGGTGGGAATAGAAAAGCAACAAGGGTCAAAAGGGAGAAGTGGGAAAGAACACTCTTTCTGTCCTGTACGCTGCATCTCTGCTACTCACCCCAGGGTGTGAGCTGGACTCACACCAATAATCCCAGTACTAGACACTGAATCAGCCCCAAACTCTAGATTCGGCCACCTCCACAAAGTGTCCCCCATAACTGCAGAAGTCTTCAGAGGGATCTTCAGACACAAACCACAGCAGACTGTCATTGGTAACATACTAGAGCTGGAGAAATGTTATAAAATACACAGCAGGCACAGAGCATTGAGTACCCCATGATCTCATTCATGCATTGAATACTGTTACCAAATGATCTCATTGAGGGCAAGAGTATGTGGCTTACTACCAGAGGCTAAGGAGACCACTCCTCAGTCCTTCTGCTTTCTCTCCTGTTCCTCCCCTCCTCTCCCTTTCTTTCCTTTGCTTCTTTTTGTAGGTTTGGAACTGTGCAATCCTTAGACTGGACTTCTGACAACCATATGTCTACCCACATGGAAGCTGTCTTGGGAACAGAGCTAAGCTAGAGTGAAACACAGAGAAGAGAGGAATGCAAATCAGATTCTAGTATCACTGCTTAAACCTCTGGATTCAGCCATGCATAAAGTCAGTTCTACTTTTTCACTTTTGTGTTATTTAAACCAGCGCTTCAGCTTTGTACAGGAAATAGCTTAAGCTTGTATTTTTGAACTTACAAATTTGAGCCGTAAATTGTGGCAATTACAAATAGCTGTGAGATTTTATTCTGGCTGAGAGTTAAGTTACATTATGTTTCCATATTACTACTGCTTCTAACCTCCAGCCTCAGGAGTATTTATATCTGATATCATACCCAGAAGTACAAATGAACCAATAGCTGATTGAGCAGAACTGATCCAGCTGCCCAAATGTGCACCGTTGGATTAATACTGTCTCCAGATGAGCCACTGCGATTCCACTTGGCCCAGGAGGCAGAACACCAACAGTAATTAGGTATCCAGGAAAAGTTATGCCAAGCAGCCCTGGTAGCTGTAAGACAACAGATAACCTCCCACCACCACATCATTAGCTACTGTAGTTCGTGCCAAGCCAGGAGGGAGCGAGATGATGACTGAATTTTCCATCAGTTTCAGTCTTCCAGTAACAAAGGAAACATAAATAATATATCTTGTTTTTGACAAGTGGCTGCATATTTTGAGAATCTTGCCTTAAGTTGTAGAAAGCACATGTATTTGGCAGGAATAATCTTTGGACTCCTTCGCTTTGAAGCCAGCTGTGTTTGAGTGAGATCTAGAAATCCCACTGAAAGGAGCACTTGATTGAATACACTTTTCACTCAAGTGAACATTAGCATTAACGAAACCCTATAAATCTACACATATTACAAAAGAAATTACCACAATTGCTCAACTGCTGGACTTTACAGGATATGCTTTGTGAAATCTAGGGTGGGAATTTATATAGGAAAAATAGTAAAATGAAAATGTGAGTCATCGTGCCCACAGTTGTACACTGGATTTAATGTTAGTGTCGTGTTGAGGGACAGAGGGCATAGTCAAGTGATATTTCTGTAGACGAATGCTGGCAAGGAAAGCATGATTCTATTTAACATGTTCCAAACCACATTGGAGACTAAACTGAACCACAATTACCACAGGCATCACAGGGGAAAATCTGGGGCATTGCTTTTGCCAACATCTGAGCAATACCAAGGTTTAAGAAATTGGACATCGTTTGTATATTTTTCTACACAAGAGAAGGCTTGCCTCCATTCATTAGCCATGACTAATTTAAGTCCTACTTCTTTTTTTAAATCATTTTTGCATATGATGTTACACTGCCACCCTAAAAGATGCTTGGAGTTAAATCAATTTAAAAATAAATGTATATGACTTCTTTAATATTAATTTTTGGGATTATATAACATATAATAGTATAATATTATTTTAGCTAAATTTGTAATCCAGGAGCAAAATGAGAGGAGAACTGTTAAGGTTTGCACACAACAACAATAAGCAGATACAGTTATGTGACAATGAGTTACAGCTGGCTTGGAATGTCAAAGATCTGGTGCTTTCTTGCTTTCTTAGGACTGATAAAAGAAATTTAAGCACAATTGCAATTTATCACACTCTCTGGAAGAAGATACTTTTTGAAATATTCTTGAAGTCTCATAATTTATGTCATTTTCAGAGTGCTAACAGACTCACATACCTGATAAATTTTGACAGAATTGCAGGCTATGTCTGCACAAGGTTATGCCATCCATATACTGTTTGATTCATTTAAGCTCTCTTTTCTAATGGACACCCGGCTATTCAATGACAACATGAAATAAATTCTCAATTAACTGGAAAATTACTATTTGCATCCCCTTATAATCAAGATATTTTGGTCTGTATTTTAGGGCTTGTCAAGATAACTACAATCCACTATGCTTCTTAATGAATATTCCAGATAAGAAAGAAGGTCTCGATTCTCAAAATGAAACCAGTAATTGCCACCATGCTGCACAGCACTGCCAGCAGTCAAGCAAAGGGATACTGCTGCAAATTGCATTTCAGTGCTGAGGAAACCCTGTGTCTTTAAGGTTTTTTTGACTTCCCAACTGAAAATGCAATTTTAAAATCTGCTTATAATTATATCAGCTGCAGACTCTCTGTATATATCCAAAGCTTATTTGCCACAATGAGTTTGTATTAAATGTTCCCTCTTAATACACAAATCAAAAGAAGACTGTACTTTTATTTTCTGAATAGGGCCAAGAATTGTTCACATATTCAGAAATATAAGCCACTCCAAAAGCAAACCCAGTGGTATTATTTGGGCTTGCTACACAAACCATACATTTACGTGTTTTATGTTTATTTCCTTCCCATTTACAAGAGATATGTATGTATATTTGAAAATGCAGAATAATAAAAAATTCAATAATTTTCATTTGAATATTTGAATTGGTTCATATGATGCACATAAATTCATGTTGCAGCTTTCCTGCCAAGGGTTTTATTTCCCTAATAAAAACAAAAGAAAACCAACAAAATTCAGTGAAACAAAGAGATAATATTACAAAGAATTTGATAAATTTATATCATGCTTTCTAATTTTATTGTGCAGCAGTCTTTGTCTCATTTTTTCTATTGTCTATTCAGTTCAAAATATTTCCCACTTTTCTGTTTCAAATCATGCACTAAGCAGCTTAATCTGTGACTCCTTTATTAACTCTGTTCAGCATTAGTATGTACTGTCAGTTCTTTGTATTGACTTTCTTCTACCTTATGTATAGAATGTCTTCTACTCTTTAAATTTTTGAACTTAAAACTTAAATGTTTTAGGCAGTTAAATAAATCTTACTACCTCCAAAGGCCAACCACTATAGTAATGCCTAAATATTTACATATTAATGTACAGATCTTGGCATTTCGTTCCTTTTCATTTGTCCTTCAATAGAAAATTACATTTTTAAAAAAGTTAGGCGCATAAGCATGTTGTTTTTCTGTGATTACCTAAGTTGTTTAAAAAGCGATCACTGGATGTGGAACAACTGTCATCTTGGGACTTGGAATTTTAATGAGAAGTAAAAACTAGGTATGCATGTACTGTTTGACAAAATAATTTAAGTGTATGTAATTCATGGGCAATAAATTTAAAATCCCTAGGGCTGGTCAGATAGCTCAGTGGACTAAAGTGCCTGCTTAGGTAGAGTGCAGCTGCCAGAGTTCATTCCCTGGTGTGCCGTGCCAGTCCTGCCCCTGCAGCTTGCTGAGACGGCGACTGAGACTGGGCATGGTGGCACACACCTGAAACCCCAGCACTTGGGAAGCTGAAAAGCAGGAGGATCACTATGAGTCTGATCCGCATAGTGATACCTTATAGACCCTGTCTTGAATACATAAAAAAAGTCATAAACAAATAAATGTAAAATCTCACAACATATGAGAAATAATTATTATTTATTATGGCAAGAATATTTTAAAACCATACAAATGATTTTTCATTTCACGTAGAAGGTGAATTGTGATGTTTTTGGCAGAATACAGAAAGAATGCTTAATTGATAATGAAAATGTTTCAGTAAAAGTGGAGAGAAATAAAAACACAAATCATAGTGTATTCAATTTCCCTCCATTAAGAACCTGCTAAAGATTTAGTATTTGTGATTGCATTTGACCACTTGAATGTGAGACATAAAACATGAGGCTAAATGTCACAAGAAAACTTAATTAGAGGACAGTGGGAAGAGTTTGAATACCAGAAAATTGGATGAAAAACAGAAAATTATCCAGAGAAAGATTTAAAGTATACATAATAAACAAGGCTATAGAATGACATCCTTATGCAAAGGTATAACTGGGTAAGTTTTATCCAGAAAGAAATTTTCTTCTCATTGTGAGCAGAAGAGATGATCACAGGTTTAAAACTTTTAAAGATCATTAACGGTAATGAGATGAAGAGAAAGATAATTCTTGAGAGGACTCTCAAGGTGTAGTTAGAATGCAGCACACACAGATCTTAAGGAGAGCAAAAACCCATTGAATAGCTTGCAGCAGTACACTCAATGGTTTATAACCCACATTTAGATCTAGCGAGACAGTTTAGTTGGACCAAGTTCCTGCTTAGGCAAGCACAAGGAACAGGGTTTGATCCCTGGCACTACATGCTGGGCTGCTCCACCACCGGGTACACTGAGCAGGCCACTGAGACCAAGCACGGTAGCACATCCCTGTAATCCCAGCACTGCGGAGGCTGAAAACAGGAGGATCACTATGAGTATGAGCTTCATAGTGAGATCCTGTACCAAATACATAAATTTATTTATTTATTATTTATTTTTTATATTTTAGGGAAGGGTCTACAGGGTGTTCAGGGTCTCACTACTAGATTGTACTCATAGTGATACGCCTGTTTACAGCCTCCCAGAAGCTTTGCTTACAGGTGCAGGACACCACGCCCATTCTTCATTGCTGTCTGTGCATGTCCTAAGGCAGGGCCTGCGTGGTAGGCCTGGGGATCAAACCCCCAGCCCCTGTGCCTGCTTGCAGGTGTTCTAATCTGCTGAGCTATATAAAAATATTTTTAAAAATTAAAAATCTGAAATTCACAATCGCTTGGTATCTTTTTCAATTTTTGCCCTGAACTCAGAGAGAGAGAGAGAGAGAGAGAGAGAGAGAGAGAGAGAGAGAGACAGAGACAGAGAGACAGAGAGAGACAGAGACAGAGACAGACAGAGAGAGACAGAGACAGAGACAGAGACAGAGATAGAGATAGACAGAGACAGAGAGACAGAGAGAGACAGAGAGAGAGAGAGACTCACACTACAAAATTTTAGAAAGTTATACTGGTGACTAGATAAATATGTTGTAAAAAACCAAATTTTGATATGATTTAATAGTGTCAGTTCACATGTGAATTATAAGTGAAGTCACAATAATTAGGCTTCCACAACTCCTAGAGAGGTATGGATCTAGAGTATCTCAAATATTGGAAAAAGAAAAAAAAAAAAACTTTCTTCCCAATTCCCAGCATATACTTGTTGTATTAACTCCTACTGATAAGAGAAGAAATGTGGACCAAAGTATAATGTAACCAGCTCAGGGCATTATGATTAAAAATTAATTCCAAAGTGTGATGTGTGTTCTGAGTTACTTGGGATGTTTTATGTAATTGAAGAATATATGATCCCTGATTATGATTTGCCAGATAATTTCAACTGAAGGTGTATTGTCATAACTAACACTCTAATAACTTTAATCCTATAGAATTTTGCTATATCAAACTTCTATAGGAATAGTACTATTTTATTGATAAATGGATCGATTGTTTTAGTGAGATTGAATCTTGCTATATAGTTCAGACCACCCTTGAATTTATTACATAGCCCAGGCTGGCCTCAAACTCATGAGGAGCTCTTTGCTTCAGCCTACTAAGGGCTTAATTTACATGTGTACACAATCAGACCTGGCAGTACTATTCTATTTTAATTTTAGAACTATCTTAGTAGTAGAAGGACTTTGTTTAGAACTTATTTGGTTCTTTTTACTTTGTGTACACATAGATAGCATGAAATAAATGGTTCTTTAATTCATACACTGAATAACAAAGTTTTTCTATAAATGCTATTCTTTCATTTATAAATTTGTGTACTATTTTAATTATAATAAAAGAATATGCCTTGAAAACTTTCCTACCATAGTAAATATGTAATAGCATAATGCCTATCAAAATAGTGATGAAAGTATAATAGAATGCAGCAAAATACCTTAAACTCATGCCACAAAAGTTTTGTTAATTGGATTTACACAGAAGTATAAATTATACTGTTAAGTTATCTTTAGTTTCAAATAAGTAAGTATGTATGTGTAGTAGTCCATATGTGTAGAAAGTGGGTACATTGTTGATAAAAAGCATTAATGAAAAATCTTTATTAGCTCTACATATGTTCAATAATTTAAAATTAATAATATAATAAGTACATTTGTACCCACCACATAGATTTAACTTAAGTAAAATTTTGATAATTTTTATGTGACAGGTTCTTAACAAGGATTACATGTGTCGATATGGGCAAGTCCTCTTATAGCAGCACGTAACATACAGTAACTTAAAAGTATTTGCTAAATAGAGGATCTGTATCATATTCTAGTTTATGAAATATTATGGATCAAATTGGCTAAGTGCTAAAATAATGCTGTTTTAAACCACTGCACAATGTGTCATGCTATGACTTACAGTATCACCTTTGAGATGAGAGTGTGTGCTTGCCTAACAGTTCCCACGAGGTCTACGTTTCATGTGGAAGAGCACTCATAGATTGCTCAGGGGCTCAGCTCCTGTAGTTGTAGCCACTGACTTCAATACAACTGTTTCCTGATGCACAGCATGAAGATCCCCTCAATTATTAGGTTCAATTTAAATATTAATGAATATTAAGTAAATAAAAATAAATATTAATGAATGTATTGCTTTATGTTTCTTCAAATTTTGTAATCTTTTTCATTATTGAATGATTCTACACCCTGGAGTTATAAGCATATGAGATATGATTCTATTTTCCAGATATTTATAACAGATTTGCATTATTTATTAAATAGATTATAACAATGTCATAGTTGCATTTTCTTTTCCTTCCTTTCTCTTTCTTTCTTTCTTTCTTTGTTTCTTTCTTTCTTTCTCTTTCTTTCTTTCTTTCTTTCTTTCTTTCTTTCTTTCTTTCTTTCTTTCTTTCTTTTCAGAACCGGGGATTGAACTCAGAGCCTTGCGCTTGCCAGGGAAGTGCTTATTGTACTCAGCCATCTCCCCAGCCCTGCATTTTCTGATGTAACCATTCTGTTCAAGTCATTGCCCCTATTTACAGATGCTATGATCTGCTCCTTAGTAGACTCTAAAGACACCACTAGATGACTTTAAGATCAATGAATTTAGCAAAGTGGCAAGGCATCTTGCACTAAACACTAAAATTCAGTATTTTTAAAATATGCCAATAAGTAGCCTGCTGAGAAAGACATCAGGGAAACACTTTTTTAAGCTATTTACTATAGCTTCAAAATATATAGCAATAAAAGCAATTAAGAATGTGAAATACTTGTACAAAGAAAGTTAGAAATGAGCCAGGGAGATGGCTCAGTAGAATAAGCAATTGTCTGGCAATCCCCGGTTCTGCCAAAAAAAAAAAGGAAAGAAAGTTAGAGAATATGGAAGAGAGAAATTGAGAAGTCTCTAGAAGCTGAAAAGACCTCCTAAATTTAGAAATTGGCTGAATTAATATTGTTAAAATAGCCAGTTTAGTCAAAGCAAATATAATCATCAAATTACACAGATATAATACTGACTCCATCAAAATAAAAATGACATTCTTCAAGGGACTAGGAAAAAATTCTAAAGTTCACCAAAAAGTCCAGAATAGCAAAAGCAATCCTGAGCAACAACAGCACAAACATCTCTGGAAAAGTTAACCTAATACCCAATTTCACAATAAACTACAGAGTGATTGTAACAAAAACAACATAAAAAGACATCTGCACCAGTAGAATAAAACAGAAGTCTTAGAAATAAATCCATGCAGCTACAGCTGTCTTCTTTCTTCCAAAAACATAGAGAAAATAATAATAAAATTAATAATAATGATAATAATAATAATGGCATCTTTAACAGACATGGAAAACTACATGTTCACATGTAGAATCAACTCAAAATAGTTTAAAGATATCACTGTAAGTACTGAAATTTTGAAAACAGAAGACAACATAACAAAAAACACTACAAGATACAGAGAAGCATAATGATGCCTTGAATCAGACTCTAACATTGCAACAAATACTATGAAGAATCCTCAAATATGACTGTATCTAATTTGCAAATTTTGGCAAATAAAAATAATTTTATAGAGTGAAGAATCAAATAACAAAATGAGAGACTGCAGGTACTCTTCTCATGTAGTATCAATATAGAGAGTATTAAAAGTTTTAAGAGCACCATCTGTCTCAGTTACTCTTTTCTCATTGCTGGGACAAATACCCAAAACCTAAACCAAGGGAAGGAAAGGTTTATGTAGCTCACAGTCACTGGAGGTTTCAGTCTATACTTAGCTGAGTCCAACACGGAGCAGCACATTATGGAGAGCAACCTCTCATGGTGGTGGCAAAGAGCAAGAGAGCAAAATGAAGAAGTAGCACCAACAATGGCATTTCATCTAAGAATAATGATAATTTCACTTCCTCCTTTCCTATCCTTATTTTTTTCTTTCTTGTCTCACTGTTCTGGCTAATGTTTCCAGAATTATACTGAATGGAAGTGACGACAGTGGACATCCTTGTCTTGTTCTCAATTTTAGAGTGAAACTTTTCATTTTTTGTCCATTTAGTGTGAAGTTGGCTGTTGGTGTGTCATTGATGGCTTTTATCAAATTGAGTTCAATATCATCACTTCTGATTTTGTGTAGGATTTTTCCATGAATTATTATTGGACTTTATCAAAACTCCTCTCTTTTGTATTTTTAGGGAAGTGTCTACAGCTTGTTCAGGGTCTCACTACTAGATCGGACTTGTAGTGATCTGCCTGTTTACAGCTTCCCAAGAGCTGGGATTACAGGTGTGCACCACCATGCCCAGTCTCAATTGCCATCTCAGTGTGCCCTGGGGGTCGGGCCAGCATGGCAAGCCTGGAGATTGGACCCCTAGACCCTGTGCCTGCTTGCAGGTGCTTTAATCTGCTGAGCTATTTGGCCAACCCCTCAAAACCCTTTTTAAGGAAGAAACTTTCTTAACTGACATCCACAGAAGCAAATGTTTGAAAGTACATATCCTTCTCCATTTTCTGTGTTAATCATGCTCATGTATTTCTAGGCCATTTGGAGTATTATAGTTTCTATTTTAACCCATGTTTTACCAGCTACATTTTCCAACAATTTCACATAAGTGATTTTCTACTGTAAACCATGTGTGATCCCTATAAGATACTTACATGTAAATTCAGCATTATTTTAGTAAACTAAGACTAAGAGCAATTACAAAACTTACCTAGTAACCGTCAAGTAAAATTGTGGCAATACTAAAATATGAATATAGGGGGGAAACAAATCCAATATTGTCACTGGTCATGTTTTTCTACTGTAAATCTTATATTGGAACCAGAACATGTTGGGATTCACTCCCAGACACTTTTGATAGTAAACATAAGGACCCAAGTACTAACTTACAGGGGCCGGGGAGATGGCTCAGTGAAATAAGCGCTTCCCTGGCAGGCACAAGGGCCTGAGTTCAATCCCTGGTTCCACCAAAAATAAATATACAATAAATAAAACAAGTACCAAGTTACACTGAACTTTGATTTTCTAGACTCCTCTTATGTGAACTTCAGAGATAACTTCTAAACACAATGAGTCATGTGAGTACACAAATTCTTAATGTCCATAGAAGAGGGTTTTGATGGAACTATTCACATCCTGTAGTTAAATACAGACTTTTGTCATATGAAATTATTTTTCCAAAAGGAAAACACATTAAAAGGAAAATACTTGGAGTCTGTTTTGAAATGTTATGCCATTATGCATTTTAATTTTCTTTCAATACTTGACTTTGTATTTTATTTTGATGCATCTATATAAATTTTAAGTATCTTTTTACTTAATAGCTTCCTATATTGATGAAACCACATAAGCAAATATTCAAGATGCTTCTCAAATCTGAAATGCAGGCTACATTCCAATTTTCAGCCCTATCCTGAATAGAACGGTAAGTATTCTCCCTGATGAGGACATCATTTCAGTCACTAGCCCAGCTGCGCTTACTGGCTTCTCATTGGCCCGCGCAATCCTCCCTCTGTTTTTGTTTTGCTTCATTTCTACTTGTGGAGCTGTCAGTGCACCTACTGTGGGCTGCCTAACTCCAGATATCAATATCACGTCAATTAGAGCTCTTTCATAGATTATGTGAAGATACAGTGTATCCAAGGCTGTGTGAATGTGGTCTATCATACAACTATTATGTGAATATATAGTTTATCTACAATTGAGTCGTTGGCATTAAATAAGCATGCTTCCACCCTTGTCTAATTTTTTTTAATAAAGGAACATATATCCTTGTAAGCTGTAATAAGAATAATACTCAAATATGAGGAGGGTCTTCACTTCGTCTCTTTTGTTGGTAATTTGGTACTCCTGCTCTCTGAATGTAAGAGCACTTGCATATTATAAAGTCCACAGTATCAAGGTATTCATTTTCTGGGACAATAACAGTATCTACAGTTTTTTAATGATAATCTCCTTTTAACAAATTAGTCTTTTCTTCCTCCTCATTTCTAAAAAGTTACTACTGCTTATTTAATTCTGTTTTTTTTAAAAAACATATCTTTGTATCTTTCATTTCTTTTTGAAATTTTTACTCACAGAATTTTGCCAATTGACTTTTAATATAAACTTCTTTTGATAGGTTAGTTAGTAGGTGTTTAAAAAGAAAAACTCTAGGGCTCATTGCAATGTGATACATATGTGCTTGACCTATACAATCAGATAGCTTGTTGCAAAATGTTATTCTCTGTTTTTACTAAACATGCAACTCTGTAAAGAATCTCTCCAATTCATACTTCAGTTCACTTACTAAGTAAATAAAAATAGGACAGGTTTTGTAACTTCATAAAGAATGTTCAGCCTATGTTGTAGTTTAGATTGAAAATGTCCCCCCAAAGTATCCCATGTTTCCAAGTGGTGCTTTTGTAAGTTCTTGGATCATAAGAGTGCCACATTCATCAGTGCATCTGTGTGTTGACTAATCCACATTTAACTCTACCAGTAGAAAGTAGCTTGGGGGGGTACCTGGTATCATGCCTTAGGAAGACCCAGGTTCTTCCAGCTTTTCCCTACTTACTGTGATTTTGGCTGCCACAGGCTGAACAATCTTCCTGTGCAGTACTCTTTTCCTATGTTGACTCTTCTTTGTAGCTGAGCCATCATTGAAAATATCCCCCAAACTGTCCATGCAAATAGTCTTCTTTCTTTAATTTGTGGATTTGGGATATTTTTGCCCCAGTAATGGGGAAATAACTAATTCAGAAAATTGGTACTAATGGAGTGAGGTTTTTTCTGTGACTCTACCTAAACATGTGGTTGAGTAGTGGTTGGAATTCATTTGCAAAAGGAATTTGGAAAATTTGGAAGAAGCTGGGCTTGATCAGAGATTCTGGTCAGAGCTCAGAAGTTCAGAATATGAACAGAAATATGGGCAGTGAACTCTAAGTTCAAAAGATTCGTAAAAATGAAGATCATATTTGAAATTGGATTAGTGATCAAGCCTGTTTCATTCTGGCAAAGAATCTCTACACTTTGTCCATGCCCTAAGGCATTGTATAAAACTGAATTTAAATGAGATGGGCTAATTAATCTGGCAGAGAAATTTCTCAAGGGAGTACAGCATTAAAGGTGGGCTTTTTTTTTTTTTGTATTTTTAGTAAGGTTCTACAGGGTCTCACTACATAGATTGGACTTGTAGTGATCAGCCTGTGTTCAGCATCTCAACACCTGGGATTACAGGTGGGTACCACCATGCTCAGTCTCAATCACTATCTCAGCATGCCCCAGAGGTGGGGCCAGCATGGCTTGCCAGGGATCGAACCCTGGCTGCTGCTTCTGCCTAAGCAGGTACTTTGATCTGCTGAGCTTTTTGGCTGGCCCTCAAGGGTGGGCATTTTTACTTCTGGCTAATTTAAATAAGATTTATAATGAGAACTGGGGAGAAAAAAAAGGAAAAAATATAAAACTTAAAATTTTGTCTAAAAGGAACCATGTATAAGGTCAGGACAAAAGTACATGTGGTTGTTTGAAAAGATTAATATCACTGAAAAGAAGTAATTTACATTAGGACAAAAGGAAAAATGCTTTGCAGTTACTTGAAGCAAAGGCCCGGTTCACCTGTTCATTACTCAGGTGTATAAATTCATAAGTTCTTTTAAGTGACTTCATTTTGAAAAGAGAGCCCCAGAGTTGCCTACTTATTTAGCACCACCAACAGAAGTGTTGCCTGAATTTAGGCTCCCAGACAATGAGAGGTTTGCAGCCATGATCCAAAATAGAATGCCTGCTGCTCAAGCTGGCAGCTGAGTGTGGCTCATGTGCTGGTGTAGACATGAAAAATGCAAGTGTTATGGGATCATGGAGACATTCAGCCGGATTGCAAAGGAGGTCTATGGGGGTCAAACCATGTGGCCCTTCCTACTGCAACCCTTGCAATACGCTAAGCTGTAAAAGGCTCAAATCAACAACTTCTGACATTGCCAGTCCTATGGAAAACCCACTACTATTATGGAGTACTGGACTACATTGGATTATTTTGCTGAGTTCATGCACCTACAATATTTAAATGACAATGGAATACCCCTCTCTGACAAACTAAACAAAAAAAGGAGATACAAATGAAGGACCATTTTGTATCTGTATATACAAAATAGTTAGGATAGATATACAGCTACTTTCTCTTAATTCAATGAGAAGAAAGATTTTCACTAATAGTGTTTGGACAGGAGATCATGTCTGCATCTTGTACTATGAATAATCACTATGAAGAGAACAATATGCAATGTATTAATTATTGAAACTGTGCTAGTAATCAGTTTTGAAACTGTCTCATTGCTATCTGTTTCTTAATAAAATTAATTAAAAGAATGATATATGTTCAAGATTAAAACTGAGCAAAAACAGAAACAAATAAAAACAATGCGGCCCTGAATTGATGCCCTGTGGATCCGTGAGAGGGAAGACAAAGGGACAGGGGGGACCACAGGAAACTAAAGGGAAGGTGGATCATCTGCTGAGAAAATTCAAAGAGTTGAGTGGAGCCAGTCCAGTAGAAAGGCCCTGTTGGCTGCAAAGTGCAAGGCCACAGCAGTGGGCTGCCGAGGTCCTCTGGCATTTGCAGCTGGCTGCACCTTGCCATGGGTGCAGGACATAGAGCTAAGTTATTTAATGTTTTCCCTCCTAGTTTTTGTCCTTGCTTTGGTCTGATTCCTTTCTACCCACCTAGTCCTCCCTTTTATAATGAGAAAGTTTACACTGTGCCATTTAGGCTAGAGGCATTTAGCTTCCAGTTTCAAAATTTTGCAGAGGCTCAGAGCTATGAATTTGCCGAGAATCTCACACAGGTTTTATGCTTAGACTTTTCACCACCATTGAAACTGCTAAAATTTTGTCAAATTTTAAAGATGGAATAAATACACTCTGTAAAATAAGCTGTACATTAGCTTTTGGGGAGTCTGGAACAAGGTTTTATTATTTACACATAGAATTGTCTTCCCAAAGTATTCTGTGCATAGATGTGGAGCTTTGGGAATCTTATTTGGTATGAGGATGCTGTCCTCATTGGTAGAATGGCCTAATCAGTTCAGAGGATATATGCTGTTAGGAGGCAGGGCTTCATGGGGACAGGGAGGTCACAGGTGGAGTTTGTCCCTTTGAAGGATGTGTCTCCCTGTCTGGATTGAACCTCCTCTCTCAGATTCGTGGATGCCTCAGGTTATGCAGCTTTATGTTTACTTTCACTTCTATAATGTTCTCCCTTTGTTAAAGCCCAGCCATGCTGATCTATGTACTGAATCTCCCAAAACCATGACCTAAATTAAGCCTCTCTTCTTATTCCTATAATATGAAAGTAACTAATATATCATACACATATTAATACAGAGCACATATTAATTCTTCAAAATTAGCTCTGATCATTTCAGCTATACCACTTCTTTTTGAAATGTTAGCATAGGTACAATATTGGTTAACTTTTTGTTTCACTTTTCTCCCTAAAAATACACCCTTCATCTTCAATTATTTTCTGTCTCTAAATTTGTTTTTGGTGTTAAAATTCAAATACAATTCTTCCATCTTGTGTTTTATGGATCATTTTATTTATAAATGGGCTTACTTGTGAAATCCATCAACCAAGTGAAGTAATCTTATTGTTTGTTAGCTGCAGTACAGTCATTTGAGAAACCTCTTTTGCTTAATTTTTTAAACTTATGCTTGCTTTTCTTTCCCCTTTTATATTGACCCTCTTAAGAAACTCAACCTTACAAAAAACTGAAAGGAAAGGAAAAATACCTTAAGATCAAAATCTGAAAAAATAACTATAAGGTACAAAAAAGCACAAAAGCCTTGCCTAAGAGCCCAAGAAAGAAGGGGATGGGTCAGGGACACAGCTCAGAGTATAGTGCCTGCCTGGCAAGAGCAACGTCCTGAGTTTGATTCCTGGTACCCAGAAAAAGAGAAAGGGAAAAAAGTATAGGTTACCAAAATGGGAATAGTAATTTATTTTAATTTTTCTATAATGAAAAAGAAAATAGTAACTAAATACCTCAGAAAACTATGCTGACATACACTAGGTGTTTTACATGTATTAAAATGATTTTTATAATAATCACCTAATTATTATAATGATTTGTATA
Source organism: Octodon degus (assembly GCF_000260255.1). NCBI lineage: Eukaryota > Metazoa > Chordata > Mammalia > Rodentia > Octodontidae > Octodon > Octodon degus. The sequence goes on from NW_004524585.1 coordinate 24,469,517, forward strand.
ATAATCCAATGTTTTGAAAAGAAAACCAGGCCATGATTTGGGAAAAAAAAAAAAAGAATGCTATAACATAAACAATCAGGACAGTTTAGGTAAAAAATAGTTGGATATGTAGTAAATTCTAAGTTCGTTTCTGTAGGTCAATCTTAAGGGCAAGAAGATTTTCAAAAAAGCTATTTCTAACATGAAAAAAAAGTTTTGGGGCCCATGCAATAAAGACTATGGGCATCAACCACAATACATATTTGTCTGTTGAAGATTCCACTAATTTGGAAATTATGAGACCCCGTAGTTTCTTCTGGATGTGACCTTGAGGGCTCAGTGTGGCTTTTAAGTTTCCAGGCTGGGTTTGTTCGATTAGCGCTCCGCCCCCTCTGACAGCAAGTCTGAGAATGCATTGGCCTGGCCTTTTTGGTTTCAGCTGCACAGTCAGCTTTGCTAACGAACGAGATTCATAAAGTAAGGAGCTTCTCAAATATTGGAAGGGGGTTCACATGAAGGTTGGCCAAAATAAAACAAAAGCAGCTCCTATATTAAATAAAATATATCTTAGATACTGGGATCTTAATAAAAACAAGAGTTTTATCTGGTGAAAAGGTCTCAAATGAAAATGGGTTAGTTCACTTTAGAGTGGCAGCCACTCAGAGAGTGGTTTTGGGGAAAATCATTCCTAAGTGCATCAGGCTGCTTCTTGCTTGCAGGAAAGAAATTACTGACGATTGGTTAAAATGCCATGTGAATTAATTTTCAGCCTCATTTCTTCTCTGGCTAAGCATAAAAGCAATTTCAAAGGGAGAAAAATGGCCGCAATATGTGTTGCAACAAATCTTTTGAGGATATGAAATATTAGCAACTAGAACAATTTAATTCTAAATTCAACAACTATCACTGTTGCAGTTAACTGTTTTGGCTATGCACTTTGCAGACTCAGGGAAAAAAAAAACCTATTGTTTTATTCCTAATTTCAATTATTTAACTTAGCATCTAATGTGCTTATAATTGCTTCAGCATGTGATGATGTATTTAAACATTGAATTCAACCTTGGTAAATCTTTTCACCAGGAGTTAGTTGAATGATTTAGTTAATTCTCCTTTGAAATTAATTGTCTCCCATAAATTCTAAGGAGAATAGCTATTTGTTGGGTTTTGAATATTCTTTGCATTTTCTATGAATATTGAAGAATGTTTTAATTATTTAAAATAATATCATCAGATATGATGACTTTAGGAAGTTTAAATAATAGGCTCAAATAATAAAATAATTGTGATGTGCTGGCAAGACAGTTCAGCGTTCTAAAGTTCCTGCTTAGGAAAGTGTGCAGGGACAGTGGTTCAATCCCTGGCACCACATGCTGCACCAGCCCTGCCCCAAGGGCAGGCTAAGCCAGCCACAAAAAAATAAAAATAATAACTATAATAGCAAGGAAGCAGGTATACTTACCTCAGCCCCTGAAAAATGGGGGAGAAAATGCAATTTTACAGTGATGACCCTTACATATTTCATATACTCCTTTACTAGTGAACTAAATTACCGTAATTTACTTTGAGAGGATTGCATTGCAGTACATAGCAGATAGGAAGTGAGCCTAAAATAAAAATGATCTGTACCTTCCGCAGCCCAATCAGAATGCCCTCAGTAGAATGGTGCTGCTTTCTTTATCAACTTTTAGTGAGATTTAGATGATTTTTTTTGAGATTTAGATGATTAATTGCTTTGCTCCCAATTTAATCTTATAGAACAAAAGCCCATCTTGAATTGGACTGCCAGGATTCTTATAACGACCATTGGTTCTTCACAATGCACGCTGCAGTGGAGAGATGGAAACAAGTGGAATGCCAAATCAAAAGCATTTCTGCTGTAAAGAATTTTTAATATTTTAAGTCATTTATATCCCTAATTATTTGCCTTCTTCCACCCCCAGCTATTCCTCCTCCCTTTTTCTTCTTCTTCTCTTCCTCCTGCTCCTTCTCCTCTCTTTTTGCTTTCAAGTAAGGAATACAAATTGCTTCTGTTGACCTTTCATTTTTAGAGCCCTTGAACAACCTGCTGGCAGATCACTGCAGTATTCCCCTAAGTTGATGAATGGCCCTGAGAATGCAACTTGACCTTCTTTTCTAGTTATTGTAAATCCTTAGTGGGTTTCGAATATGTGTTGATTGAACCATGAGTGACATAGGACTCACTACGAGCCCTTCCAGGGAAGTTTTATTATTTCTTTTCTAAAGAGAAAATGCACTTCCACAAATAAAATGCTAAACTGATGAGTAAAACGTGTACCATGAAGTCCTGTCTCACCCATGATGGTAAAATACCAAAGAATAAACCTGCTTTCCACATCCAAAAGGAGAATTCCTTATTGCATCAGAAGCCAGAAAGGACTCTATCTGCTCACACTACTTTGCCTCATGGTGACTCATTCTGCAGAAAATGCTTCGGGTAGCTTTTGCTGTTATGAAAAACAAACCAGAAAGACTTATTTAGTCATTTTGACCTTAAAGATGTTTTTAACATTGATTACCTTCAATTTTAGAAGTACATGATGTTGGCTGTACCTTAAGTTCTCCTGGAAGTCTCAGATGAATGCAATGTCCACTTCAAACACCTAGGGCATTGTTCTTGCCTCTTTCTGAAGCAGTCCTCTAAGTCTTCTTTATGATTTCTGACCTAAAATGCTACCACCAAGTGCAGTGGAACAGAAAGCAAGCTTGTAAGCACATTATGAGACTCCCCATCTACCTTATTCTCTGTGTCTTGTACTTTATGACTTCTGGCTCTTCTCCAAGGTTAAAATGTCCTTGAAAAGTAAACATTTTAAGTTGGCTCCAAACATTGAGGCATCTGCCCCAGTATAACAAAAGACACAAAAGAGGACTTCAGAACTGTCACAGACATTGGCAAGAACAATGGGACAAATGTGTTCAAAACCGGGAGAATATTTTGAGGAGCAATTCAGGCAACGGATCTTTTACTGCAATAAATTTTTCAAATTAAACATCCACCATATGTTGCTTCAGTTCGATGGGGAAACCAGACATTCATGAAATAATACAAAATAAATGCTGGTAATGTATCAAGGAAAAAGAAACCCTTCTACATTATTAGGGGAAGTATAAACTAGTACACCCACTAAAATCAGTATGAAGAATCTCTAAAAACTAAAATGAGCTCTGTTCAACCCAGATATTCATGTTCTTGTTATCTGCTCAAAAGTGTTAAAAGCATCATATGAGAGTAGTATGTACATATTCATACCTATAGTAGCACAACTTATAATAATTAAATCTTGGAAGCAGCCAACATATCCATCAAAAGACAAATGTAGAAAGGAAATATACTACAGTATTTATACACAACATAGTATTAGTGTGCCGTAATGAAAGATAAACTTGGGCTGGCCAAATAGCTCAGCAGATTAAAGCACCTGCAAGCAGGCACAGGGGTCAGGGGGTCAATCACTGGGCCTGCTCTGCCTGGCCCAACGCTCGGGCGTGCTGAGATGGCAACTGAGACTGGGCATAGTGGTGCATGCCTGTAATCCTAACTCTTGGTAGGCTGTAAACAGGTGGGTCACTACCAGTCTGACCTAGTAGCGAGACCCTGAACACCCTGTGGACCCTTCCTTAAAATTCCAAAAGAAAAGAAGGATACACTTGAGTCATTTGTAGGAAAACTGATATACATTGAGATCATAATGTTAAATGGAATAAGTCAGAGACAAAAATTTAAATATTGAATGATTTCTTTTATAAGTGAAAACCAAATTATAATTAAACAGCAAATGATGGTAGGAAGTAGAGTTAGATTTTTTTGAAATGGGAAAAAGATAAAGAGATGGAAGGAGGGATGGAAAAATGGATGAGAAAATAATTTAGATGTGTAATATATGTGTACCAACTTGCCACAAGGAATGTAAGGATAGTATCTTGCAAATATGTACCAATACTAAACAAAAATAATTATAATAAGTAAATTAATCATCACCACAGAAACTTCTGGCTTCAGCAGCATGTCCTCAGGAGAAGCTGGCCAGTTAAATTTCTGATCTTTGCCTAGGTATATGCTGAAACTCTCTACTCTTACTTGTAATGTTCCTATTAGTAAGCTACACACAGAAAGGTGAAGAATGATGAGATATTCTTCACTTGTATTAAAAGAGTTTACACAAAAAGAGTTTGCTCCAAAGATAGAAACTCTAAGAGCAAAAGCACATAGCTTGTACTCTTTCTTTGTTTAATATTCAGAAATTAAAACATCAGGACCACATGACAATGATCCTTGAGACCATAAGAGTTATGATCATAAAAAATGTCTTCAAGCTTTGTCCCTTTAAGGGGAAGGGGAAAAAACAGACCATATTACTCTGTTGTCCAAAACTATGACAAAATGCCTGAGAAAATCAACTTAGAAGGAAGACAGAATTATTTGGGGCTTATGCGTTCAGAGCATAAAGTCCATTGCAACTTGGTTGGGTTGTGTGGTGGAGCAGAACATCGTGCAGGGAGAAGAGAACACCAATGTTCTCTCCATGGTAACCAGGACGTGAGAAAACTGGGAAAGAAGGGACTACGATTTCAAGTTCCCTTTGAGGGCACCTCCTAATGACCTAACTTGTCTCTGCTAGACCCCAGCCATTGGATGTTCTAGCACTCCCAAAAGCATCTCAGGAGTGTGCCCAGCTGGTTCACGTTACCCTGGAGGACATGGACACCTTTAACTGTGGTGTTCCTATCCCTACTTTGTAAGACGTGCCAGCTGTGTAGTGTGCAATGCTAGAGGAGTAACTCATGGCAGATTTGTACAGTGCATGGCTTGCATGAATCTATACAGTGGGCCTGAATAGATTTTTATGAAAATTGCTGCTCTCAGCTCTAAAGTCTGATGTCTAGCAAAATTTTCATACATAGTAAAAGAAAATAGACTCTGATCTACTCACCAACCCATACAGGAGATTGGGACAAGTCAAAAGCTAAGCTTTTCCTGCACAGCCAAAGTTTCTTCTCATTTACCTTAGACCACTTTACATTGGGAATCTTTCTCAAACAGGATTAGTGTCATTCAGATTAAATGAAAAATTATGTTTTAACCAAAGAACTTGACCTAGCAAGCCTCTTAGAGTCTGGCAGATGTTTGTGTTATCTCCTAAAATAAACACTAAAAGGCAGTTGACTGTATAGGGAGATAAAGACAAAAGGATTCGCTTTACTACCATCTTTCTCACACAGAGCCTAGGCCAGGCATTTTGAGAACAACTTTTTGTTTCAGAGTTTTATCTTTTCCTTTGATTTTTTAAATTAATTTTATTGAGAAACAAATAACAATGAGACAGTTTCAAAACCAATTAGTAGTACAGTTTCAATAAATAATACATTGCAGATTGTTGCCTTTGAAGTGGTTATTCATAGTACAAGATGCAGACATGATATCCTGTCCAAACATTATTACTACAAATCTTTCTTCTCATTAAATCAAGAGAAAATAGCTATATATCTATCTCGGTTGGAATGTAGACTGGTGTAATCATTATGGAAATCAGTATGGAGACTCCTTAAAAAAACTAGGACTGGAAATCCCATTAAAATAAGCTATCCCTCCACTGGGAATTTTCCCGAAGGATCTGAAAACATCATATCATAGTGATATATGTGTGCCTATGTTTATAGCAGCACAATTTGTGATAGCCAGATCTCGGAAACAACCAAGATGTCCTCCACCTGAGGCATGCATGAAAAAGATGTGGTATTTTTATACAATGGAGTATTACTCAGCTACACAGAATGATAAACTCAAAGCCTTTATATTGAAGTGGATGCCACTTGAAGATATACTCATAAGTGAAATAAACCAGACACACATGTGTAAACATTATATAGTCTCCCTAGTGCAAGAACTGAAAAGAAGAAATAAAAATAGAAAGGTATAACACAATTAAAAGGAAAGTGAGAACCTAAGGATTAAACAACGAAGAGAGAGCAAGGAGAAAAGCTAGGAAACATGACAGGGACAAAACCATACATTTACATCCTTTCATTTGTTTTGTTTTCACTTTTTATTAATACATGTTTGTAGTACACATATAATGAAATAATCCTGTGCAGCTCCAGTAATTGTAGGGGGTTGGTTCATGTACCTAACCCATCTTAATTCTTTTTGATACTTTTGTTTCTATGTTGAAGTCTTCCATACGACAAAAACAAAAACATGAGCATTGCTTAGTGTGTCGAAGAGAGTCATTGACACAGTTTTATTAAAAGTCCTTGAAAACTGTCCCTGTCATTAAAATTTACACCAGCCAAGAGTTGCTCTAGCCCCTGGCATGCACTGAATAGGCCCCTCTGTGTATCTTCAGAGGTAATAATTTTGGAGAAAGCTAATAGTTCATTTAATATCAAATAATGCACCATGATTTTTGGTATGAATAAAAGCAGAGCAGGACTGTTTATTCCAAAAGTCACACTGACCTGAGCTTAATCAATGATAGTCTTTGTACTTTATATAGTTAAACGTGCTGGTGCTAGTGGATGTCTTCCCATGGACACTCATGAAGGTCAACAGGTCATAATGTTGAGGCAATGTGGCAGTCAGCAGAAATTTTAACTGCCACATTATCAGGCACAGTGCTTTGAATCCTTGCCTCACATTTTATTGCAGCTGACCAAGAGAGCCAGGAAAGTGTTTTTCTCCAATGGCTGACTGTATTCAGACTGTATTCATTTCCTTATTAATTTCACAAATGTTAACTGAGGATTGACTATGTTCCAAGAACTGGGCTGGGGATAAAAAATTAGGGGCAAAAGAGTATAAAAGTTAAAATTAACCTCATGGATAATGTCCTATCTGTGAAGTTAAATAGGTGAGTAATTCACTGGCAATGGTTTTATATTGCTGACAAATCAAAATGCTCCCACTCTGAAAGTAGAAAAATAATCAAAGGAAAAAGTAAGGTGCAAGTCGAAAGGTCTTAAGAGAGAGTTAATCTAAAGGTTTTTGTTTTGTTTTTTTGCTAGTGTTCTGAATTTGTACGATAAAGGAATGACCTTGTTATTTTGTACTATGTAGTGTGTGAAAATACAGATAAATATTAATAAATTATTCTTGGCATTGAACCTAAAATTCAGATAAGAATATAATTATATTAATTCAATATATTAATGAATTATTTTTAAAGGTGGCATAATTTCACCCAATTTTAGAACATTACCACACAAATCAGGGTAGTTTAGTTACCTGTTTCAGTTATGTTGTAAATTGTGAGCGTGATTGAAAAACTTACATAGGTGTAACAAAAAGAAATAAGTATTTATAAAGTGAGGCCAGAGCATATTTATTTCATTAATACAATAATCAAGACAGCATTTTCACCTCTTTGCTATTAGAGAGTTCAATTCTTTGTAGCTTTTCCAAGTTTGGCCTAGGTAGAAACCCACATGAATGGAGGAAAGAACAGAGAAATTGTGGTGTTTACACATAATGGAATAATACTCTGCCATAAAGAAAAAATCAGTCATTTGCAGAAAGAACCTTGAGACCAATGGATGAACCTTAGACCACTAGGAAAAGTGAAAAAATCAGCCACATATGCTTAAAAATCACATCATTTCTCTTATGTAAGAAATCCAAAGTGTCAATAAGGACAAAATAACTGAAGGATTATAGGAAGAGTCAATAAATGGAAACAAGCCTATAAACTGATAAATGAATTACAAAATTGGAAAAACTCATGATGGGATGCTACCGAGTCCTGACTAAAGGTGAAATCCCGTCATTTGCAACAAGGAAGATGCAGATGTTCGGTGTGTGAGCCGGAAGCAGCCTGCGGAAGGCCACATGACACAATGCTCCCTCCACGGACAAGAGTGGAGAAGCAGCACCTCGCCCTTCCAGGGCGTCAGCATGAGGGCAATACGATGCTTTAGAAGTCCTATAAAAACACAAGCTTAAAAAAATTTCTCATTCATACTCTTGAAAGGTGGAGACTAGATTAGCAAATCTCATACTATATTCATTAAATAAAGAAAACCACAATGGTAGCTGCTGCAGTCACAGCCCTCCAGCTAACTGAAAAGTCCTTCAGGAGTCAAATCACTTAAGTATTAAGTTGTAAATTTTTAGTATCAATGAATAGTTAATTAAATTCAATTAATTTTTGTCTTTTCAGTTTTCTCAACCTACCGGAACACAACTACTCGGAAGCTGCCTGAAGTGCTGAGGACACACCCCGAGAGTCACAAGGGCTGCTGAGCTAGCCTGTGTTGGCCAGCTCACCGCGAGGGAGAAGTCACTGCACCAGCTTTCAGGATTGCCTAATCAGCATCCATCACTGAGAGCCTTGAAGGGCAAACCCACAGACAGGATCTCAATATTTAGTCTCTCTGTCTGTCACTTTCCCAGGATTTTATCTCTTGATTTTCTTCATTTCTTACCATCTGGTAAAGAAGAATGGATAGAAAATTTAATAATTAGTATCGGTTAACCGTGATGCTCTTGAGTGGGATTAGTTTCACAGACAGGGAAAAAAACAAAACAAAAACGAATCTCTTTCCTTGTGTGTATGTGTAATGTTAGTTTTGTTGGACTTTTTGTAGCCAGGGTTCACAGGAGGTTGGCTGGTGGTCTGCCAGTAAACTTGCAATGCCTGGAAAATATTTTACTGTGCAGGATTCCTCTCTGCCAGCAAAAATCTCTGATTAATAGTGTTTTCTAATTTCCATGGTGTAAATTCTCTTGCTGTGGCTGATATGGAATGAGATTGAACTTGGAATCGGGAGCTCCTGAATACAAACAGATCTTTTCTGGCATACATGAGCCTTGGCCCCTCACGGCAGTTTACTCCTGAGGAGGATGAGGAAAGGGAAATGTTTATGTTTGTAATAGACAGGATCAGAGGGTTTTATCCCCAAATCCTATTTAGCCAATTGAATCTCTCACTATGTTATATAGAGGTACAGTTTAACACCACGTAATCCCATAGAAGCACACCTTCTGAAAGATAGTTGAGCCAAAAATTTCAATCAAATATGTCTTGAAACTTTTCAGCTCTGTTGTCCTTTCAGCTCTGTTGAAATTCTGATCCTGGCTCCATAGAAACAAGGCAGTAATTTTCTGTGTGAGAAAAAGTTATGATCAGTATGATTGCAGGAAAAATGTACTGCTTCAAAAGAAGATAAATTCTGAAAAACTGTATTTCTTTTGCTATAAAGTTTTTCAAATGTTTTGCATTTAGTTATGGCATTTCAAACTTTTTCTTACAGAATTTAGACCTGAATGAAACTGTATATAAATAAGCCATGTTGAATAAAACACTTTACAAAGACTAAAACTATAATAGTTAATTAGCTATTATGTTTATTCTTGAATATTAAAATATACTTTTCAATTTAATAATTTTATTACTGTCAATGGAAATTACCAAAGTCGTAATCATTAGCAGCATTTGGCACTAAAATCACAGAAAGATCACTGGGATTTCTTCCCAGGAGTGTTTACATAATATCAGACTTCTAGGCCCAATACTGTTTTGTTGCCTCTTTAATATTGAAATTAATTTTTTTTTTACTATTGGTGTTTGAACAAGAATTCTATAAATGGAAGTTCTCTATTCAGTGTTTCAAGTCATTATGAAGTATTGACTCAATGTCTCTGCTTTAAATATTATGCTATTATCTATTTAGATATTACATCATTTCATGTTGTAGGAAATATTTTCAGATCAAGGATAAGAAACATATAGATGAATTATTTGTTTAAATAAGATTATTGAAATTATATCCTTTATTCGTTTTAACTGATACTTAGGCACTGAACATATTTATCAGTTTCCATGTGAAAACTTTATACATAAATACTATTTAATATTCAAATCATAATTAACATTATCTACTTTTTCAAATATTTATCATTTATTCACAGTGAAAACATTCAATATTCTTCCATTTTTCTTTTCAAATATATAGTACATTACCACGAAGTACAGCTTCCCAACTCAACAGAATGCCATAAACTCTTACTCATTCACAGCCTTTCCCAACTCCCTGACTCCCTCCCGTATCCTCCCAGTTCTCAGGTAACTGTCACTCTAACTTCAAATTCTGTGAGACCAACAAGAGTCCATTATTACACAAGGCTAATTTGTCCTAATGCTTACTAAGGGCCCCTGTATTGAAGGCTTGAGCCCAGCTTGGTGCTTCTGGGAGATTATGGAGCTTTAGGCTGTGCGGTACACTAGAGGGCATTGAGGTCCATCAGTCGTGCTGTGGAGGAGGCATGGGGACATTAGGCCTCCCCTCACACCTTTGCTCTGAGGCCAGGAAGTGTCATTGCTTTGCTAGACTCCCAGCGATGCATACTGCCTGGGCCAAAACTGTAGGACCTCAAGATCAGGGAAATTCATTCTTAGAAAGTTTATTACATTGCTATTCTACAAGCATTCAAAATTTGAGCTCCAAATGCATTCTGGACTTCCTTGACTAAAGAGAAAATTTGTTTGTATAAGCAAGCAAATCTCCAGGGAGTTGAACAGGAAATACCGATGTTCCCTAACAGTGGAGTAGCCTGTTCTGAGAATGCTGTGAGAAATGTTCAGGGATGCTGTGAAGTCAGAGTGCAGGCAAGTTTGAGAAAACAATTTTACTTTGAAACATAGAGACCTTTAAAGAACAAAGAACAAAGAAAAAAAAAAACAGGGCTTCCTTTGACAATAATTGAATCTACAAATAACAATAGCACTTGAGGAAGAAAATAATCATGACCTACTTAAAAAAGACAGGTGAAAGGAACTGGGGGTTGTGGAGAAGTTGACCAAAAGGACAGCAGCAGGGAGTACCAGGAAACTGCAAGACTGAACAGTGCTTTATCTAGGGGTAAGTTGACCTGAGAAATGAAAGTTTTTGTCTATCCTTTGGTATGACCTATCTCCACTGTGTTCTCAAAGTCTCTCTCTGTAGTGTGCTCATTATGTTGGTTATCTGTGCATGAAATGCGTTACTGAGTATCACAAACTTGAGAGATGATGGGGGAAAATACAGGCTTGTAACTATCTGTTATCATTCCTTGGCGTGAAAAAGACTCACCTGTAGCTCAGGGGTTGCCTTGTACCAGCTTCATCATGTGAAGTGGATGTAGGACTTGTGGTGATCTAAATTATAGAGTTAAGATAGATTTAATAAGGTGTGTACTTGTGTGTCTTGAGCTATTCTGATTTAGTTATTTCTTGCTTGACAGTCAAGTGGTAGCCTACTGCCCCTGAAATTAAGGCGCAGGCCCCAGCATAAAACTCATAACCCTTAATCACAAGAATATTTGAATGCCAAAGGATGAATTACCATTATCATTACACAAAACATTAAGTGTTATTCACTTCCCAAAACAACAGAAATCATTTCAAAATCTTACAGTGCACACATTAAACAAATCTTATGGATATGTACATGTTTTAAAATAACTTTGGAAATGTAAAAATATATTATTGCACCTATTTTTGAGTGTCCTCTTTAAAGGCAAAACTAACTTGAAAAAAATATCATGTCTGCATCTTGTACTCTGAATAGCTACTATGAAGACAACAATATGTAATGTATTAATTATTGTAACTGTCTTACTTACCTGTTTTGAAACTGTCTCATTGCTATTCCTTTCTCACTGAAAGTGATGAAAAAAGAAAATAATTGTTTTAAAAAGAAAAGAATATGTTACTGTTAAATAAAAAGACAGACAAAAACATTTAACTAAAAATTTAAGAAAATTTCTATTACACAGGTCGAGTGGGTAGTTAACTATAAAATTTGTTTTATTCTGTGAATGTTGTGCTGATTGTGTTGTAGAGCCTGTAACTTCCTGAAATCAAATGAGAATATCAACAGAGTACACAGAAGCTGTGGGACACGGCAGAGGCAATTTCAAGAGGGAAACTTATAGGTGACTGCACTAGGAAAACAGAGACCTCAAGCAAGAAACTTACAGTTGAAAGTCTTAGAGAAACATGAACAAATCAAACTTATAAATGGTACAACAAATAATACTGGTAGAGTCAAAATTAATGCAATAAAGACTAAAACACTAGTGCAAAGGCTAAAGAATCAAAATTGATCCTTTGAAAAGATAAAACAGACATACCCTTATCCTTATTGATCAAGTGAAAGAGGTAGAAAGATGAGAATTAATAAAGTGACAGGGGAAAGGCAGGATATTAAAAAAGATACTGTTAAGATCTAGATGATACTTAGGACTATTTTAAAAAACATGTATTAAATAATCTATAAATGAATAAATTTTAGACATATAAGACCTACAAAGTTAGAATCATAAGGACACCAAAATCATATATAGTCCAAATCACATGAAATTATAATGAGCCATTAGCAAAAAGTCTTGCAGAAAAAAGGCAAGAACTTTCATTGCATTCATTGCTAGATTTTATCAGATTTTTAACAAATTAACAGCTGTGCTACTCAAACTATTATATGAAATACAAAAGGAACAAATATTTTCAAAGTTATTGTACCACACTGAAATCAAACACACATCAAAAACTGCAGACCAATATATCTGATGAATAAAGGTGCAAAAATAATTAATATAATGTTTTCAAACAGAATTCATCAACAAGTTAAAGAAATCACATACCATGATTTCATTCCAGGAATGGAAGGATGGTTAAATAGATAAAAATCCATAAATAATGCACCAAATAAATAAAATCAAGAATAAAAAGCACAAAGTGATCTCAAAACATAAATCAAAAAGCCCTTCAACAAATTTAATGTCATGGTAATAAAAAGTTTTAAAAATTAGGTGTAAAGAGCTTCATCTCATTTGAATAAGAGCTACATCAACAAATGCAAATCCAACATCATACTATGTGGGGAGAAAATGAAACTCTTTAAAATCAGGAATACTGCAAGGATATTCACATTTACCACTACCATTCAATATATTACATGTAATTTTAGTCAGAAAAAAATAAGCAAAGAGAAAAGAACGAAAACATAAAGGAAAGAAAGAAGGCAAATTATTCCTATTTTCAGATGATGTGTTCTTATTCTTAGAAAACAGTAAAAATGTAGTAGAAAGCTTTCATGTACAAAAAATTTAGCAAAAGGATAAGATGGAAATCTACAAAACTTTTAACTCACAAAAATCAAAAGCTTTACTACAAACTAACAATGACCTTGCTGAAAAAGCAATCAGGAAACCAATCTCATTCAAAAGAGTTTACAAATATAAAATACTTGGAAAAAATCTAACTAAGTAGGTAAAACACCTATTTGATGGAAGTAACAGGATCGACAAAAGCCATTGAGGAACACAGTGCAGGGTGAAAAGGTGGCTTATGCTTATCTTTCAGCAGAATTCATTTTGTTAAAATGACCTTATTACTGAAAGTACTCTACAGATTTAATGCAATTCCCACCAAAATACAAATGACAAGTGCCGGCCAAATAGCTCAGGGGATTAAAGCGCTTGCAAGCAAGCGCAGGGACCAGGGTTCCATCCCCAGGGCTGCCATGCTGGGCCCGCCACCAGGGCACTCTGAGACAGCAATTAAGGCTGGGCATGGTGGCACATACCTGTAATCCCAGCTCTTGGGAGGCTGTAAACAGGCAGATCACTATGAGTCCAATATAGTAGCATGACCCTGAACACCCCGTAGACCCTTCCCTAAAATAAAAGACACATTCATCTGATTTATTTTACTTAGTGTCTAGTTGCATCCATTTATCTGCAAAAACCTTAAATTGACTTTTTATAGCTGAGTAATATTCCCTTGTGTAAAAAATACCTTATCTTTTTATCTATTCCTCAGTTGATGGACATTTGGGTTGTTTCCCAGATATAGCTATGACAAATTATGCTGCTATAAACACAGGTGCACATATATTGCTGTGTTATGATGATTTCTGTTCCTCTGTAAAAGTATCCAGGAGAGAAATAGCTGATTTGAATGTGGTCTCCAATCCCAGCTTATTGATGAATCTACTTACTGATTTCCATAATGGTTATACCAGCCTGCACACCATATTGTACTGCTAGTGTGACAACCTGAAAGAGTAAATAAAATCATAAAGGTACAATGGATACTGTGAAAGGGAAGGAATTTATTACATGGGAAGAAAGAACTGGAATGAGGAAAAGGACAAAAGGAAGAAGGGAAAAAAGATATATTTAGGTATATATGTAGGATAATACTTCTGCTGATTTCTGCTGGTCTTTTGAAAGGAGTAGTTAATGCTTAAAATTGTTTTCTTTTTATTTTTATGTTTTTCTCTTGAATTTCTTATAACCTTTTTGCTGTTTATTTTGTTTTATTTTTTCTTTAAACAAATTTTGCAGATTTCCAGCTGGTAACCTAAACAACTAACTTGAAGATAACATCATGCAATACAGCAACAATTGTTCAATTCCTATGACTTTGTTTAATGAAATTTTGTATCATGTCTAATGTTATTTTTTCTAATATTGTTTTGTATTCTTTAAAAAAACATACAAATAACAGTTGTCACACAACTGAAAAGATGTTTTAAAATACTTATGAAAACACAAAGACCTGAAGTACCCAGAACATTCCTAAGCAACAAGAGCCAGGCCATCACTACTACTGACTTCAAATTATACAATGCAATCATAGTAACAAAAACAACATGTATTGGCATAAAAATAGACACAGAGACAAGCTGAATAAATTAGATGACAAAAAATAAAAACACATGCCTAAAGTTATCTGATTTTACATAGGTGTCAAAAACATGCATAAGGGAAAAGATGGCCTCTTTATTAAATGATGGGGCCTGCGCATTAGCTCAGTTGTTTAAGTGCCTGATTCAACAAAGCAGTCAGGCTTAGGATGCTGTGGTTTGATGCCCAGATCCTCATGCCTTACCAGACCTGCCTTTAAGGCATCCTGAGCCAGGAAAAAAAAAATCCTTCTGAACTTTAAAACAAAACAAAACAAAAAAAAAAAAGAAAGAAAAATGGGCCGGGGAGATGGCTCAGTAGAAGAAGCGCTTGCCTGGCAAGTGCAGGGCCTGAGTTCAATCCCCAGCTAAAAAAAAAAAAAAAAAAAAAGCAAAGGCAACAATTCCTGAATAAGATTCTAATACCTCATGAAATAATAGAAAGAATAAAAAAAAAAAATGGGATCGTATCAAGATAGAAACTTATGTACTGCAAAAGAAACAATGAACACAGTGAGGAAACAGTCTACAGAATGCAAAGAAAGCTAACAGAGAATCAATGTCCAAAATAGATAAAGAACTCCAGTCCCTCCTACAAAATCCAATCGATAAATGAACCAAAGAACTGACAGCCGTGCGGAACAGCCAAAGGCAGTCCAGCGCTTCTCTTTCGGGCAACGCCTCCGAACCGTTCCTCTCTCTTCCCGTAAGCCATCCCCAAACCCCTTGAGCAGCTCGGTCAGGCAGTCACAGCAAGGAGCCCACTTCTCACTATCAAATTCTGTCTCAGTTACTTTTCTCTGTTTCTGAGACAAAATGCCCAACACATAAAATTAAGGTCTATTTGGCTCACAGTTATTGGAGGTTTCAGGCCATACTCTTCTGGCTCCAAAGCAAAGTGGCACGTGGCAGAGGACAGTCATTCTTAGTGATGGAAAACAGCAAAGAGCAAAGAGAGGAGCAACAGCTGTGGCCACTAGCAAGCCTCTCCCTTCCTCATATTGTACGCAGAGTGACCATCCAGGGAGGGTTTAGCATTCACACCCACAATCCCTGAATTGGATCATGAATTAATCACAACTCTAGAAGCCACCCCAGTGGCTGCCTGAGGCTTGGGGGCGGGGGAACTAAACACAAAGCATAACAAGAACTAAGATTTGAACTAGAAATATCACTTCTAGATATACACATAAAAGAAGTAAAGTCAACCTACTGCACAAGCAGATACACACTACATATTCATGCCTATTTTTTTATATTCATGCTTATTACAACGTAACTCACAATGAGCAGTTTAGAAATAGACTAAGTGCCATCAGCAGTTTAATAAATAAAGAACATGTGCTACACGTACACAGTGGGGCGTGAGTCAACCACAAGGAATGATGACATTGTGTTATTTACCAGAAGATGGAAGGAACCAGCAATTCTCATGTTAAGTGAAATAAGCAAGATTCAGAAATATGAAAACTTTGTTTTTCTCATATGCGGTATCAAGATAAGGAGAGAGAGAAAGAGACAGACAGAGAAGTAGAAAGGAAGGGCAATGGGAGAGCATTCAAAGGAAGGAGGAATGGAATCCTGTGGTAGCGTGGGGGGAAAATCAAAACATGTTGTATGTATGTATAAATGTGCCAAAATAAAACCTGTCATACAACTAGTATGAACTACTAAACATGAAAAAATCATTTTATTTAACAAAACTATGCATTTCACTTTTTTATTTATAATTTTTCATAGTTTTTTCTTATAGAAATTCTAAACATTTTGCCTAATTGATATTCATGATTTTTGTATCCGTGTTCTTAAAAAATAGTACTCCAAGTTATTTAATGTTCAGGGTCTGAAAGACCTAGCTGCTGTCCTTTTCTTTTCAAAATAGAAAATCCCTGTGGTTCGTCCTACAAAAGACAACTAGAGAAAACATTCCTGTATTTGAAGAAATTGGTCGGAGAACTCATCACCTGACAGGCCCAGGCCGCTAACTGGCTGCACCTTCATCTCTGTGCTGGTTGTTCTCCATCACAGCTTAGTCTTTTCCATACTGACTAGTTTCAAACTCAATAAGTTTGACATTGTTCTAAACTATTTTCTTGTTTGTGTACTCTGGTGTACCCAGTAACGTCTCAATTGTCTTTTTAACTTTTTGCTTACCCATTTAGAATTCAAACTACTAAAATTATGAATTTTATGTAACCACAGTGTCTATATTACACTCAAATATCCAACAGCTAGCCTCCCTTTCATTTTTCCTTATGCCACTTATACTTTGACAGAGTTTAATCCATTTGTATCACTGGATATTTATCATTATGGATCTCTATTCTTATTCAGGACAAGTTTATTGTACAATATTTAGCGATCTCTTAAGTATCTGTTGCATCACTTTTAATATTAAACACTTGGTAAGGATACTACACAGCTAGCCAGGTTTGCTGTTTGCATAATACTTTTGCAAAACAAAGTCAGTATCATGGCTTGATATTCATGACAGGAAGTTGGATTATTTTAGTATGCATCTAGGTGCTATTGTAATTGTACCTTTAGTGACTGATAAGCAATCTGTGTATGTGTGTAGGGGTGTGGCCTGACACTTTCTACCCATGAAAATATCTCCAAAATGATTTTTGGGTACTTAGAAATGTTGAGAAAAGATCTAACTACTCACTATATTCCACTTACTAAGTACTCTATTAACTATCCCTTAAGGGAACAAAAGGAAAAAAGGATTCTAAGAAATTCAGATATTAAAGCAGGGCCAGGCATGTTGTCTTCTAGTAAAATCATCATATCTAAAGGCATGTGCTTTGGAAGTGCTGGGATTCATTGGCTAGACATGCAGATTGCTGCGTAGTGTCTGCCTTGCCCCACGAGCCACACCGCACGATCCGTCTAACACTGGCCATTAGATCCAATGTTCTAACCTAAATGGGCATTAGTTCCAGATTTGTGCTTTGCTCTTGGGCTGAATCAGTTCCTTTCTACTAAATTGTGTGCATCCACATTTTCCAGGAAATACGTCTGCACCACTTAAATGAATTCCTGGTGACAATGTCCCAGCATGTTTCCGAAGTGCACCAGCTGCCCAGGGCTGTTGGGACAGCTGAAAGGTCATATTCAACTCACTGGTCCACACATCCCCTTGTTTGATTTGACAGTCTCTGACATACAAAAGCTCATGAGGTTTTTGTTAATTAATGTATTTAACCATATTAACTGGAAGAAATGTATCTTCTTTGGACCTGTTTCTTCCAGTATCTTTTCTTACCACGGCTTTTCGGGGACATAGTTGCTGTTATCCTGAATAAAGTTCTTCAGAGAAGAACAACAATTTATGCTAGAGACTGTTAACTAGCCATTTACCTGTGTCCTCTGCTGCTACTGCTGCTGCAAAACTGCTTCTTTCCTTGGTGTGTCATAGTTTTGAAATCCTAATGAGGTTATTGGCTTGCTTCTTATTTTTCACACATAGATGGTTATATCCAACATTCCGGTAGCTTAGGATCCCTTCCCAGAACATCAGTATTCCAGACTTATTGTTCCTGGACTATTTTAAGCCCAGATCTCATTTCCTACTATTCTGCACTAGTGTTGTGACGGCAAAACATGAGAAACGTCAGCTTTTCCTTCTTGAGGTGACACACCGACAGTCATTTAGTTTGATTAGGCTCCCTTTGAGAGATGCTTAAATAAAAAATACAGCTTTTCTTTTTAAAAAAAAAATAGTTAAGAAACTCCATCAATAGCTATTTTAAAATAAATGTGTTGAAAATAAAAAGGACAAAGAAAACATTAAGGTTAATTGAAAGGAAGACTGAAGGTTTAATTGGTTGATTAATCTTATATATCTATACTTGGTTGACTGAGTAATAAGTTTGATGATAACAGTATGTAATGTAACAACCACTGTTAATATTCTTCCTCTGAAATTCTGTACCATTTATGCCATCTAACATTGCTTTGTCTATGTCTTTGTTCTTGCTATTTGTTCTAGTTTTTGTTTTTGTTTTTCCTATTTAAAATAAAAATAAAATAACTCTATTATCCATACAGTAATTTCTTTTCCTTCAAAATATTTTCTTTCATCTTGTAACCCTATTAGCAAACAGAACAAAAGTAATAGAGAAAAAATTTCAATGTTATTTTTATCCAACAATTGAAGGTGTATTTCAGTTTTTTATTTATTTATTTTATTTATTTATTTTTTATTATTTTTTGACATCAGTTATTTTTATTTTAAAGAAAAAAAATAAAAACAATGGTAAAAAATCTCAAAACAAGATTTTAGGAGAGTAACAATGGTTAGTGCATTGTGTATTGTTACTGCCAAAGTACTTTCTCATATTACAAGATATAGGCAAGAAATAATAAGCAAATAACATAGGTACAAACCTCTTTTTTTTTTAAGTCAACAGAAAATGGAAATAAACTTTTTAAAGTTT
>NW_004524585.1:24489842-24526705 GCF_000260255.1 Octodon degus
CTTTAGAAGCACTTAGTACTTCTTTGATTATAGTTACCACTACATTTTTTAGTTCCGAAATTATTTCTGATCTGATTTCTTCTATACCTTTCTGCAGTTGATTCTTTACTGTCAATGCTATTATTTCTGAGATATCTGGTGTGTGATTTCCAGTTTCCTCAGTGCTAGTGTCTTCTGCATTTGTACTGGGTGGACTCGAGGCCTGAGACTGCATTTTGTTTCTTCTCTTTGTCATTTTGTATACCACTGTCTTCTGACCTTTGGTGTAGAGCTTAGATAGTAATTACCTTAGCACCAGGTCCGGATCTAAGAAGTTCAGATTCCTCCAGGTGGGTGTTGTTTAGATCTGGCTGCTGTGCTCCACTTCTTTCTGCTGCAGCCGTTAGAGTTGAACCCTTTGTGTCACTCTGGCAAGATGTTCTGCCCGTGAATCAGCTGGGTGGATCTTGCCTCTAGCCTCTTTGCAGGGAGTTCTGCTGAAGGGTTCTATGCTGGGCCTGCAGCCTGGGTGGAATGAGGATCCCCGGCCCTGGGTCGTCTCACTCACTTGCCGGGCCTGCACTCTGGGTCTGTTCAGGATCCTGTGGCCCCAGTCCTCTCACTCACTCGCAGGGCCTGTGCTCTGGCTGTATTTCAGTTTTTGAGAGCAAATGTTATAAAGCACTTCCCTACCATTTTTTTCTTTTCTCTTCATCTCTCAATATAATTCTTTATATCTTTTATTAATAAAGGCAAGAAAGAGTTAATGCATTTAGAAAATCTTCCAACATTTCTATAAAATTATTAGGCAATAAATACATTCCTACTTATACCATATGATTCCATTTTGTTCATATGTACACTTACGTTTCCCAGCAGGGTGGTGTCAAACAAATTGAATGCTAAAGACAGGCTGAGCCTTCACACCAAATTGAGCTCTTCAGCTTGGAGACCTATTGGGATATAAAAGAGTCATCTATCTGTATTTTCTTTTGTCATAAGGCAACAGCTAAAGTCAACAGTGAGTAAAACATAGTTCAATATTGGCTATGTGAGATTATGATTTGCCACCTCTTGTAGATATTTCTTCTGAACTGCAAGGAAATGTTGTAAACCTAAAAGCTTGTCATGAGCAATCAAGGAGAAAAGACAGGCAACTGCTCCAATAATTTTTTGTCTTTCATGCCAATAGAAACAGAGAGATGCTCATAAAAATGTTTGAATAACTTCTTTCAGTTTGCGTTTATTGCTCTCAGTATCATAGTATTATGATGCTATAGGAATTGATTTATCTGTGTAAATATATATCTAAACAGATGTGAGATACATGTCTACGAATGGCAAAGATATGAGAGAGACAGAGAGAGAGAGATGGAGAGAGAGACAGAGAGACAGACAGAGATAGAGACAGTGACAGAGAGACAGAGAGAGAAAATTGTAAAATCAGAAATCAGGAAGATAAGTTAGTCACCTGATAACCCAGTATATAATGGAGACCAGAAGACCAAGCCCCTTGCAGATATGATCTTTTTAGTTATAGTCTGATGAGAGGAAAATTCTAATATCCCATCTTAAAGGTCGCTACAAAAGAATTTGCTCTTTTTCAGGGAAAAAACAATTAATTTTTTTTGCTCTGTTCTGGACTTCAACCATTTGAATGAGAACCACTCGCATCTGAAATAGTAATGTATTTTACTCATTTTATTGATTTATATGCTAATCGTCACAAAACACTTTCACAAACTCACCTAAGGTAATGTTTGTCCAAATTTCTGGGTCACCCATAGTCCTTTCAAGTCAATACATAAATTAAATCATTGCAACTCTCTTTTGTCCCTCAAAGTACGCCATCTGTATGTTGATTCTCCAGACTAATTACTTTCTTTTCACTTAGCACTATACCTTTTTCTCTCACTGACAAGTTATATATGCAATACTATTTGCCCCTTATGCACGGGGTAATTTCACTTAACTAGCTAATGATATGTAAAAATTTAAACTGTTTCAAGTGGAGAGAGAAAAAAATCGTAAAAGTACAGTTTTCTTTTGGATCTCTCTAATATTTTCCAGATAGAATTCTGCTCTTTAGTAATTTGCAAAATCAAAGCTGAAGTTATTTAACTTATGCCTTTTTAATAATCTGCAGAGAAGTGAGGGTGGTGTTTTTCTTCACCCATTATAATGTTCATAGATAAGATAGGGGATTATTCAGAAATGAAGGAAGACCCATAAGAAGGAGACTGCTGTGCAGTGATATGATTGAGGATAATGAATATGATCTAATGGCACTAACTAGAGGAAACCTGAGTACGGTCTCTTTGCTCACCCCTTCTCTCTGTATGTGCATCTGCATTTCTTTTCTCTCCAAAGAAGGAAGAGGGCTCTGGAATGGGGAACTTGTGACCTACACTGGAGGAAGACCAGAAAATTCTTTCTTGAGCTGCTTCAGGAGAGAACAGTAGAAGACTACCAAGATCTTTTTTCTGCTATTCCCTCCAGTGCGTTGAGCTTTAATGCTCAGTATGTATAGGAGCTATTTCTTCTCCTCTACAGATTATTAAAAGGTACAAGTAAAATGACTAGAGATTCAATGTTTCTATCCTACAAAACAGTTTTCTATCTGGAAAAAATAAGATAAATCTGAAAAAACTGTATTTTTATGAACCCTTGTTCTATCCATGAGAAAAATGTACAAGAGCTTATTAGTGGGGCTGGGGAAATAGCTCAGTAGAACAAGTACTCGCCTGGGAAGTGCAAGGTCTTGAGTTCAATCCCCAGTACTGAAAAAAAAAAAGAGCTTATTAGCTAGTTTTTCAACTGAATTGTCATATTGTCATTTGGGGTAATTTGACCTAAACTGCATAATCCTTAGTCTTATTCTGGAGGAGGGATGTGTCACAATTTCTATGTTTGACACTATAAGAAAAGCAAACTATCCCTCAGAAAGGTCCTGAGGTGGGCACATTCTTCCTAAATTTTATAGGTGCAGAATCCCAAGGATGGAGAAGCAGAAGGCGTTGCTCATAGCAATGGTAATGGCGGCCGTGGAAGCCACACTCCAGCAACTTGATTCAAAGTCCTCTGTGTCCTTCGCTTCCTTCCAGTTTCTCCTACAGTGCAGCATGGAAGGATGTGTCAGGCAAAAATGCAACCAAACCTCATGCTCACTTGGGTAACCACAACCACCTTTACATCCTTCTTCAGCGCTTACCTTTATTCTCCTCCAGTCAATAAGGGAAACCATTAAAATGAGCCAACTGGCCAGTAGAGGGTGGGTAAAGATATAATATACTGAACAATGCAAGTACAATTCTTCTTTCAGCATGTGTAATAATGTTATTACATATTACTTTAAGATTATCTTACTCTTCTCACCAGGATGAAATCCAAGATTCTCCATACAAGGTATATATAATTGCCCTCATCCATAGCAATGCCTGCCTCAGCAGCATCTCTTTCATGAAACTACACAGGAATCAGACTTAGTGGAAAAGAAAATGTAATAGTAAAATAATTCCAGTTTGAGGGTATTGTTGGGGATTCACTGTAATTTCATAGCAGTTTTAAAATTTAATAGACAAATGAAAAGAAAAATAAAAAAGGCTTAAATATTGAGGATTGTATTTACTACTTTTATTAAGACCTATTTACTACCACAAAAGCAACAGCTGCGGGGACGATGGCTACATAACCATTTGAGTGAGAAGCAAAGCTACGTGAAGTATCTCCCTCACTTGAACTCGCCCTACTTCCCTCCAAGGACTGAAAGTGCACTCAGTGTAAGTGGCAGCTTTTCTGCTGTCATTTCAGAGAAGAGAGGCACTTTTTCATGCCTGGTAAATTCTGGCTATAGGAGAGATGAAAGCTGAAGTGCCAGAGGGCAGAAAGAGCCGATGGACAAAGTGCAGAAACTGGGGTTTGTGCAGCGAGGTTCATAACAGAACCAATGATAGGCTCAGCCTCCAGGGACAAAGTACAGAGAATGTGCAGGGAGAAGAGAAGGGGAAAAATAGTGAAATGCTTAAATCTGCAATAAGGTACGTCTGAAGCAACGCTGTTATTATGCCACAAACTCCGTAAGTCTTTACACGTAGCTCATTCTATCAAATCTTTCTTCTCAGATATGAGCACACAAATGATAAGAGCATCACAATGGCAAGACTGGAAAGCAACTTGCTTTCTCCTTGTTTTTACTTCTCTCTCAGTGTTTTTTTTTTAAGTGCTGAAAGATAATGTGAAGAATAATGGTACCTGCTCCACTGTTTCAGAATAACCTTATTTTTGCTCACCTTGATTTGAGAAATAAGCCTCAGTTCAACTCCATTTATTTTTCATACAGTGGATTTGAGAGCTATAAGAAAGAAATTTATAAAAATATGATCCTACAGAATATCCTGAATCCTAAGTAAGATAGAGTTTAGACTTCCTAAGGCTACTAAACCAAGTCACATATGCTATTCCAGTCCTCTAATCCAGCTCTTTAGAAGCTTCGGGCAGGAGGATCACAAGTTTGAAGCCAGCTTTAGCTAGGCCTTGTCTCAAATTACAAGAAAAAGAAACAAGGCTGGGGATGGAGGTTGATGCAAACTCCATGGCTTCAATCGCCAGTCCTTCAAGAGAGACAGAGACACAGAGAGTCAGACGGACAGAAAGAGACAGAAACAGAGACAGATACAGGGACAGAGACAGAAACACAGAGAGACAGAGACAGAGACAGAGAGACAAAGAAACAGAAACACAGGCTGAGGCATAAAAAAGAGTGAGAGAGACAGACTGTAGAAATACTGGAACAATCCATAGATCTGATGCTAGGTCTTCATATGTCTATTATTCAATAAAATAAAATTAGTATTTAGAAGTGAGATTCACCAGAACTTGAAGAAAACCATATAATTCATTACATTTATATTTTACAGTATTTGGAATATAAAAATGGCTTTAACTCTCAAGACGTCAATGGTAAAACGAAGCCGGGTTTACATCAAGAGAGATAAACCATTGAATCTGAGTTTAAGATGCCAGAATCCACATAATAATCTCTTCTTCAAACTATATTCACGACCATCCTGTTCTAAAGAAGAGTCTAAAGGGAGGAAGACTGGCTTACATTAACTGAACATTTAAGATGATTTCCTGCTTAGCTAATAGCAAATGAGACAATGATCATCATATTCAGAATGATATTTAAGCATAAGCTGAATATTTAATCTGATCAATAAAAAAAAAGAAAAAAAACATAATCCTTAAAACTCAATAGATTTTTTTACTCTAACAAATTAAGATAAACCTTGCTGTCTGCTATTCCTAAGACTGGGGCCAAAATTTGCAAATATGTTCCCAGATACTTTCCCAGACTCCTTTTACAACGATCTGCTGTCCTCGTTTCCATCTCAGGCTATTAAGTTTTCCTTCCAGCGCAAGTTTCCTTCCTTCTAGTTTCTGCTCGCAAAATCCTGTCAGTTTTTCAGCACCATTTAAAAGCTATCCGTCTGGGGCTGGTGAGATGGCTCAGTGGTCTAAAGCACCTACTTAGAACAAGCACAGGGACCACAGTTCAATCCCCCAGCACCACATGCCAGCCAGCCCCACCCCCTGGTGGGCTGAGCTGGCCACACACACACACACATACACACACATAAATAAATAAATAAATAAATAAATAAATAAATAAATAAATAAAATTAAAAAAAAATAAAATAAAAACTATCAGTCTAACTGACAAAGGTTCTACAATCGGAGGTACAGGATCTCAGGATAAATCCTGAGGGCATTTCACTGACCTTCTCAGACCAAAAAGCTACAACTCTTGTTGCATAGGTCCTGCTTTACCTTGGTCTTAGTTATGTTGAGCTGTAGGGGACTCAGGTCAACAAGATCCAATACTATTATGGGCTACTGGGCTCTTTTAGAATATTTTGCTGAGTTAACACACCTATAATATTCAAATAACGGAACTTAACAAAAAAAAGGGTATACAGATGAATGTCCATTTTGTATCTGTGTATTCAAGGTGGTTAGGATAGATATATAGTTACATTCTGTTAATGAATAGAATGATTTGTTCTAATGGTGTTTGTAAATAGGATGTCGAGTCCACATCTTGTACAGCAATTAACCACTAAGAAGAATGTATGCAGTGTGTTAATTATTGAAACTGTCCTAGCGATTTGATTTGAAACTGTCTCATTGCTATTTGTTTATCAATAAAATTATCGCAAAAAAATAAATAAAAAATAAAAACTATCAGTCTGATTTCATAAAGATAATTTTAGTTTTTTATTCTCTTAATTTACTGAAAATCCAACGTATATCCTTTTACCCTTTCGCAACCAGGATGGTTAGGGCATAAGTAGCACAGTGAATAAAGATTCTTAGGAGATTTAAAATTAAGACATTTTTCTTGGTTGGTAAAGCTTTAGTGATTATTTTCAACTTCATTGACTGATACCAGTTTATTTAGAATTTTGATACTTTCTTGATTTAGTTTTGGCAATTCAACTGTGTCTAGGAATCTGTCCATTTCAGCTGCGCTTTTCATCTCATTAAAATATAGTTTCTCATAGTAGGTATTGAGGAGTTCCTAGATTTCTATGGGATCCATTGTGATTTCTCCCTTTTCATTCCTAATTGCTAGGATTAATAGTTTTTCTCTTCTTTTTGATGAGGTTGGCTAATAGTTTATCAATTCTTATTCATTCTTCAAAGAACCAACTTTTCTGTTTATTGATTCTCTGTATTGTTTTCTTAGTCTCTATTGCATTAATTTCTGTTCTTTATAATTTCCTCCCTTGCACAAACTTTAGGTTTGATTTATTCTTCTTTTTCTAGAAGTTTGAGGTTAAAAATTAGGTCGTTTTTTTTTTGAGGTCATTCTGTTTTCCTGACATGTGAGTTCATTGCTGTAAATTTCTCTCACAGGACTGCACTCATTGTGTTCTATGTTTCTGGGTGATGTATCAGCATTATCATTTAATTATATGTGCTGTTTAATTTCATCTTTAATTTCTTGCATGGCCCATTGTTGCTTGAGAAGGGTGTTGTTTTATTTCCACTTATTAATGCAATCTCTCTGGTTTCCTTTGTCATTTATTTCCAGTTTTACTGTTTTATGGTCAGATAGTAACCATGGGATGATTTCAATTCCTCTGTATTTAGTTAAACATGTTTAATCAGTTAATACATGATCTATTGGGGAGAACATTCCATTGACAGCTGAGTAGAATATTATTCTGATGTTTTCAGGTGAAAGAGCCTATAGATATCTAACAAATCTGTTCATCTGTAGTCTTGGTTTAATTCTAACATTTCTTTGTTGAATTTTTTCTACTTGATTTATCCATTTCTGAGTGTGGAATGTTAAGTTTTAGTACTATAATTGTGTTACTGATTATTTGTTTTTTCATATCAGTTAATATTTGTTTTATGCAATTGGGTAAACCTACTAAACAAACCTATCTTTGGTGCATACATATTTATAATTATTATCTCTTCTTGGAGTTTTTCCTGCATAAGTATTTAATGATCTTCTTTACCTCTTGTGTCAGTTACTCTTCTCTTGTGGGACAAATACCTGACACCCAAAGCTAAAGAAGAAAGTCTATTAAGCTCACACTTATGGAGATATGAGTTCCTACTCAGGTGGCTCCAAGGCAAAGTGACACATGGCAGAGAGCAAACTTTCATGGGGCCCCAGAGAGCAGATCAAGGAGTGGCAGCAGCTCAGTTAGCTAGGTAGCCTCTCTCCCCTCCTTACTTTGTAATGTTATTTACCTGCCCCCTGGGCAAGTGTGGCATCCACACCCACAATAATCACTCACAAGCTCCAGAAACTGCCCCATGACTGCATGAGGCTTTGGGGGGACACCTAGATGCAAACCATAAAATCTCATTTTATCAGTTTTGGCATAAAGTTTGCATTGTCTGCAAATAGAATAGCTGTACCTGCTTTTTGCTGGGTTCTTGTGGCATGGAACATTGATTTCCACCCTTTAACTTTTATCCTATGAATTTCTTTTTGAGTTGTTTTTTGAATGCAGCATATTGTTGGACCTTGCTTCTTTCACTCTGCCAGTCAGTTTCTTTCGATTTGTGAGTTGAAATCATTTATATTGATAGTTACAATTGGTATGTATTAGCTTTTCTTTTACATATTGGCATGTTGTTTCCCTGTTGTCTGTTCCTTGTCTTTCTACTCAGTCTAATTATTTGCCCTGACTGGCAGCTTCTTTCTACTGGTGTTTCTGTTTGTGGTCTTCATTATCTCTTTCTCTCTTTCAATGCATCCTGTAGAGCTGGTTTGGTGACTATTTAGTTTATTCTTTATCATGGAAGTTTTGTACTGTTCCATCAATTCTGAAAGATAGTTTTGTGGAGTACATCAATCTGGATTGAAGATTGTTCTCCTTTAGGGTGTAAAATAACTACCAGCTTTCCTTGATTTGAGAGGTTCTGTTGAGAAGTTTGCTATGCTTCTGTGGGCTCTATTTTATGGATGATATGTTTTGTTTTGTTTTCCTAGTTGCTTTTAATAATTGATCTTGTGCTGAATTTCTGAAATCTTGAATAGTATATACTTTGGTGTAGATTTATTTTGATCATGGTTATTTGGAGCTTATATGTTTCAATTATTTATATGTCAAATTCTTTATCCATATTTGTGAAATTTTCTGCTATTATTTATTTGAAAAGATTTTTAATAGCTTTTGCACTACCTGCAGTTTTCTCTCTGATTCCAATATATCTTATGTTGATCTTCTTTCCTTCATCCTCTAGCTGTTGCATTGGTTGTTTTTCATGGTCTCTTGAGAATTCTAGGATGTCTTTCTTCACCTGACTCCTATCACATTCCTGACTTCTAGATTTGATATTCTATCTTCACCTTCAATCTGCTCTGCATACTTTCAGTGGAGTTTCTAATCTCTGGCATTTCTGTTTGGATCTGTTTCATTGATTCCACTTCTTTCCTATATTGGTCATTTCTGGTTTCTGAGCTGCTCTATTTGTTTATCTGTATCTACTTTGGTGGCTCTTATTTTGATAATCATTTCTTTTGGCACCATAGAGATTATTTTTTCTATGGCATCCTACATTTATTTTTTTCTCTTCTGCTGCCATGATTTCATTTGCTGCTATAGTTCAATTTGTGGGCTTCTGATTTCCTCCATTTGTGTTCAGGACTTGACATGGGTGGGTTGAGCATATGGGATTGCATTTTGCCTTTTTGTATGATCATTTGCCACTCCCTATTTTATTTTGTTTTCTATGTTGATGACTCTAGATTTCAATTGTAATATGGCCTTATCAAGGACGTTGAGGCTTTCCTAGAAGTTGTCTGACAGATTCACTGTTGAATTTTATAAAAAAATTTGGAGAAGAACTAATGCCCCAAAAGATGAAACTCTTGGAAGAAATTTAATGCAAAGCAGTACTTCCAAAATCATTCCTGAAAGCAAGTATTACACTAATTCAAAAATTCAAAAGAACCCAACTGTCAAGGTTTTAGCCAGGGTAACAATACAATACAAGATAGATATTTTATAAGATAATTTTATAGTGAATTACCCAAAGAATCATAAGCAAAAGCACAGAAAATCTATCCACACACTAAAGACCAAAGAATCCGGATGAAGGCCTGGATCCTAATATTCTGAGTGAGTTGAACTGAAAATCTAGAGCTCATCACAATACTTCTCACAATTCTAACTGTAGGCCTAAGGTCTATGATGACTTCTCATGCAGGATATCTTTATATCTTTCCCATCAGAAAATCTAACTCAATAAGCTTCTTCAAAAGACTGAACAGGGCACAACTTCCCCACCCCCAAGCCAGGAAGCAGTGCTCAACGTGAGGACCAGAGCTCCTACAAAGTGAGCCATAGCTTTTCTTAGTGACAGCAAGGTCCTGAGATCCTCCTCCAAGGAGAACAACCAAACTTATCAGGAAATCCAGCATGACAAGGCCGCACTGCTGAATAGCCCAAGGGAACCAGAAGCTTCTAACAGCTCAAACAACTTCTCCAGACCATTTCCCTTATAACATCTCCTTCTCCTTCAGTTCTGTCTTTTATGCTGCTGGCAACAATCCTCATGTGGGTCTCCCACACCCAGAACTATACTAGTTCAGTTCATCTGGGTTTCACAAGTTAATCCCAGTTAGAAGTTCACCACACCAATCAAGAAAGAAAACTTCAAGCCAATATCTCTAATGAATAAGAATGCAAAAATCTTTAATATGATAATGGCAAGCAAAATGCAACAATTCATCAAGAAAATTATACATTATAACTAAGTAGGATTCATTCCAGGGATGCAGGGATGGTTAAACATACACAAATCAATAAATATAATACACCATATCAACAGAACCAAAGAAAAAAATCACTCAATCATCCTAATGGATGCATGAAAAGAATTTCACAAAGTCAAACACTCATTAATACAAACTTTACTGGAAAAGATATCTACTCAATCTGATAAAAGCCATCTATGACAAATGTGCAGCTAACATCATACTAAATGGTCAAAAACTGAAAGATTTCACTGTTAAATCAAGAACAAAACAAAGATGTCCATTATCCCCACTCCTATTCAACATAGTTCTGGAAACATTGGCCAGAGCAATTATATGAGAAATATTATAAATATAAATACGAATATATAAATAAAATATATATAAAATATAAATAAAAGAGATAAGGATAGGAAACAAAGAAGTTAAATTATCATTCTTTGCAGATGACATGATGCTCTACATAAAAGATCCCTAAATCTCCACCAAAAGTTTATAGATTTAATACCCAAATTTGGTAGTGTAATAAGATACAGTCAATACTAAAAAATCAAAGCATTCTTATATATTAATGACAAACTCAGAGAGAAAAATATAACCAGTTTTCCCTCAGAAAAAGGAATTATATCTAAAACATACAAAGAATTGAGAAAATGTAGATCCCCCTAACCAAAAAATTGGTTTGAGATGAAAATGCACTTATCCAATGAAGAAATACAATGGCAAAAAAATACATGAAAAATGTTGAACATCAGTGGTCATTCAAGAGATTCAAATTAAAACAACACTGAAATTCCATCTCACCCCAGAAAGAATGGCTATCATCATAAAACAACCAATAACAAATTCTGGAACACTGTGGGAAAAAACAACTCCTCTACTGTTGGTGGGAATGTAGGCTGGTACAATCACTGTGGAAATCAGTGTGGAGATTTCTCAGAAATAGAATTAGAGCTCCTATTTGAATAAGATATTGCCCTTTTGGATATCTTCCTAGAATTACTAAAAACATCATACCACAACAATATATTTGTACCTATGTCATGGCTTGGGGTTTTTGCAAGGTGAACAATATAGTACAGGGCATGTTTTATAATAACATTTTATAAAGAATCACATACCACAAGTGCGGGAAATCTACTCACACACTAAATACTAACAAATCCAGCTGAGGGCCTAGAGTTTCTAAGATTGTCTCCTACCAGTCCAATTGGAGGTCTGGAGTCCACAACAAAGTCCCATGCAGGCCCGCTTCATGGATATGTGCCGGAAAGGCCTAAAGGTCAGTAGTGGAAGCTAGGAAGTCTATGCCAGTGGGATGATCTGTGCTAGTAGGCTGAAGGATCTGAACTGGTGCTAGAAAACAATGCTCAAGGTAAGCACCAGAGCTCTCCCCGAAGTACCACAGCCATCCTCAGCAACAGTGAGGTCCCGAACTCCTCCAGCAATGAGGAAAGCAGAGTTCCCATCAGGAAACCCAATGAGACGAGCTCCATGAGGCTGAGCAGTGCACCATCTTCCCCTCCAGAGTCAGAAATTGATGCTCAAGATGAGGACCCAAGCTTCTCCAAAGTTCATTGGGAAAGCCAGCACAAAATCCTTCAGAAGAGCAGCCCAAGAGAACCAGCAGCCTCCAACAGCTCCAACAGCTTTTCCAAACAGCATCCCTGACAGCATTTTATTTTTATTTATTTATTTATTTATTTTAGGGGTGAATCTGCAGGGTGTTCAGGGTCTCACTACTAGATCCAACTCATAGTGATCCACCCGTTCACAGCCTCAAAGAGTTGGGATTACAGGCTTACACCACCACACCCAGTCTCAATCACAGTCTCAGCATACTCCGGGGGCTGGGCTGGCACAGCAGGCCCGGGGATCAAATCCCCAGCCCCTGCACCTGCTTGCAGGTGCTTTAATCTGCTGAGCTATTTGACCAGTGCCCGAACAGCATTTTAGCAGCTTCTCTTCTTCTGCCTTTTTGCTGCTGGCAACAATCTTCAGGTAAACCTCCCCTACCCAACACCACACTAGTTCAGTTCAGCTGGGTGTAAGACATTGAGCACAAGTTAGCTATCTACCACACCCATGCTTATAGCAGCACAATTTATAATAGCTAAGTCTTTGAAACAACCCAATGCTCATCAACCAAGGAATGGATAAGAAGATGTGGTTTCTTTTAAAAAAAAAAAAAATCAATGGAGTAGTACTCAGCCATTAAGGATAAACTTAAGACTTTTATAAAGCTTGATGGATGTAACTCGAGACCACACTCATAAGTGAAATTAAACAATCTCATATGTATAAGCATATTGTCTCACTAGTGTGAGAAATTGAATAATTACATAAGATCCAAAACATAAAATCAATATTGTGAATTAGAAAGACAACTATTCAAAAGAAAATATATAAAATGATGAAGAAAAGGGAAAATTTAAAATATGTATACATAAGATAATTATGATGGCTATACTGTTAGCACCTCTTAGCTCACTGAATAGAAAGTTCTGTGCTAGTGTTGTTTCAGCAAAATATCATGCCTATATTTTTCAGTTTGATTAACTACTATAAAGACAACAATACACATTGTATCAACTATTATAAATGTTCTACTAACCTGTTTTGAAACTCACTTCCACTGGTGTGTTTATCATTTTTCTCTTTAAAATTAAAACATAAAAAAGAAATTTATTTTTTTTCTTAAAGATTTATTAACATTCAACTTTTCATGCAGCTGTTCTTTCCACATCACTTCATTACCCTACATTTTGCTGAGCATTTATGTTGAGCAAAGCACAGGCCTATCCCCTGGAAATGGAAAGATGAATTAAGACCTAGTACCTGACCTCAGAACTTACTTAGGTAATGGGCAAGGGAGATGGGAACGTTGTTAGACATTATTAGCCAGCTGAGAGAAGCAAGCCATCAAGGGAAATATGATATTTGCCATTCTTACAGGTTTGATTTATTCAATTTTCAGACTGTTGAGTTCGGTATTACTTTGTCATGTCATCCATCATTAAAGATACACAGTAGTCAGAATAAGAACACCAAATAATTCCAACAAACAAAACATAAAATGTTGTTAGTTGCCCTGGGTGTGTTTGGAGTTTTTGTTCACATGTTTCGGATTTTCACACTTCAGGGTTCACTTAGCTCCTCTGAGTCATATAAAACTCTAAAAAAATTCTATTCTTAACTATGTGTTTGCACATCTATGTTTTATAAGCTTGTAATTTTCAGATTAAATTTCCTGATCACCATGTTAAAGACCTTGATGGTGCATTCATATTTTTATTAGTTTTGCTGGTAACTCAATCTAAAATAACATAGTTTTGTGTTGTGTGCATAAAATGTTCAAGTGTGCCAAAAGGTAGACAAATATGCGCTGAAAATAAAATTTAATAGGTCCTAAAATTCATTTAGAAATCTCAATATCTGTTTATTTTATCAAAATAAAAAAGTGAATATGTAAATGGTTAAAGTGGTGTCATTATAGAAATTATTAAGGCTCAGAATTGAATAATTAGAATAATGTCTTCATGTGACCTTGAACCAATTAACTTCTCTGCACTATCAATTACTCATCTGCAATTTCAAGCTGATTATTCTACTATATGAAGTTAAATAATGCAGTATGTTCTTTGAAAGGATAATATTTTGGAAAATTTCACAAATTTTAATACAGAGAAAAAAGACTAAGACGATGAGAGAGAGAGAGAGAGAGAGAGAATCAAAGTGTCCTTTTTGTAAATTATTTCAGAAATCATAGACTACAAAGAAATAGGACTGGTTCAGAGTTAGTGCACACCTGCAAATTATCAGCCCCTGCACAATTACAGTCTCTGCAAGTGGCATATAGCGGCTGACCAACAAGAGTTCTGACGCAGCTGACATTAGACATCTTAAGTTACTGTCTTCCCAACCTTGTGAGTTCTCATCATAGATTCAAATGAAGATCCTCTTCTACAGAATGCTTAATCTTCTCTTGTGTCTCACTGCTGTATGCCCCCGTGGTCAAGTGATGGCTAGAAATCACCAGGCAGAGTCTTTGGAAGAGTGTTCTGTTTACAGAGGTAAATTGGGCAGCAAATGCAGCAGGCACAGCCCTTCATGAACCTTGGGGGATGGTCTGCTGAACAGCATTGTTTCACCTTCTCAGTATCTTACATTAAGAAAAGTATTTAACTCTAGAGTTTCTCCAGAGCTCCTGGGTCAGAGATGTTTACTACAGCAGGATTGGCCATGGTACTGAACAGAAGGTCTCTCTGTCTTTCAATGCTAGATGTAGAATCCAAGACTCTTCCAGAAATAGTCTTAGTAGCAAAATAACTCTGTATGCATATTTACAGAGCATACATCTATAAACAAAAACTAGGTGTTTTAAAATTATAAACAAATAGATGCAGGAATAGATCAAGATAAATATATTGATATTTTTTCTTACTCTCAAGTAAAAATATAATCCAGCCAAATAGCTCAGTGGATTAAAGGGCCTGCAGCAGACGCCAGGCTGGAGGGTTAGATCCATGCGCCTTGGTACTGGACCCACCCTTGGGGTGCATGGAGATGGCAATTGAGACTGGGAGTTGTGGCATGTACCTGTAATCCCAACTCTTGGGAGGCTGTAAACAGGAGGATCATGAAAAGTCCGATCTAGTAGTGAGACTCTGAGCACCCTGGAGACTATTCCCTAAAATACTAATACTAATACTAATGCTAACAATAATAAATAAAAATATAATGAACAAAGTAATGATCATTTTATAATGTTTTTAGTAATTGAATATTAACATACCACTTGGTAAACAGGAAATTTAAGTTGTATGATAGTTGTAAATATCAAGAAGATTGTATTATAATCACTAAAATCAGTGTAATCTGTAAAATAAAGACACTTTAGAAAACTTGCTAATACATCACATTTTTCATATAATTTATTTTGTGCATGGTACTGAGGTTCTAACCTAGGTTTCAAAATCATATCAAAATCAAATTATATCAAACCACAAAATTATGTATTCCTGCAACTCATAAAAATGAATCAAAAAATGAACAGTCTAATGTACATGCATATTTCCTCTACTTCTTCATTAATCTGTATTTTGCTCAAAAATATGCATTATACTACTAATTTAACCATTTGCCAAGTTAAAACATAGTTAAAATACAAAGATTTGTCTTCCATAATTGGACAAATTAATTTATGCATATAGTTTTCAAAAACAAATGATGTGATGGCTTTCTAATATCCTCAACTTTCCAAAACACAGCTGCACTGATACAGCTGAATAAAAAAGATTCTGATAGGAAAATGGGCTGAAAAACACGATCACGGGAAGCTCAGCAGAAGAAACAATTCTACCCTCTAATTTCAGGACTAGAATTTAATGTTAAAACTATATTGTTCTATAAACAACTTGTGCTGTGTCAATTAATAAGTCTTCTACAGGAACAAGGGGAGAATATTGGAATCTGAATGATTGGAAAGTAGGAAACACTTAGCTAGTAAATATCCATCACAGTAATATCTGCTATCAAGGCATAGAAGAATTATAAATTACGCAAAAATAGAATGATGTAAGGAATTGGAGAAGAAAGACAAGCTGCTTCAATATGTACCTGTCTTCTTGTGTTTGAAAGGAAAGTGTCTCAGCATGGTGGTTCATGTATTCCAGAAAAGATAGTGTTATATTTGTGACTACATGACCCCCACAGTGTTGTCATAGGTGGGTGGGGCTTTTTCACATGTGGCTAAATCTAGAGTGTTTGACATGGTGATTAAGGGTGTCTAATTACTAAATTAGCTTGCTGTTTGGTTTGTTATAGTTCTGAGTGTGGATAACAGGAAAACCCAGGCTGGGTGTGAGTGCTGCCTGCCCTCAGGATATACAGCCTGGCTAGGACACAGGGACAGAAAGAGGGCTCCTGCTGCTGCTGGCTGCTGCTTGCTGCTGAGTCCCCTCTACCTCACTGCTTTGCTGCCTTCTTGCCTGTGCCCACCATGAACTTTTCTCCCCTGTGATGCCCCTCTTCCATGCCACCCTTCTTGGCACCTGCCAATTATAGACTGAACCCTCCACAAACTATAGGCTACTACAGACTTTCCGATCTTTTACTTTGAGTGTTGAGTACTTTGTCTCTGCAATGTGAAAAGTAGTCAAAACAGAAAGTTTCAGTGAACTTTTATTCTCTGTTGCCAACACAGATTGGTCTTTTTGTTCCATTAACAATTTCAGTTTAACTCAACCCACCTTTCTCTTTCTCTTGGCTTGCTATAATATTCTTTTGTATTTGTTTTCACTTCTCTTTGTCTTGCTTCAGCTAAACTATTGTCCTACTTGTAATGCAGGTTTCAACCTAAGTTATTTTCCTGTATCTAAAATTTGATCATCTCACAGCCTATTTTACACTCATTACAGTGCCTCAGAAAGCACAACACAAGTGTTTCTCTTTAGACTAACCTTTGGTCACACAGTTCTACCACTAATTCCAGCCCTATTATTTTTTTTAGTTCCTCAAACACACCATATCTTCTTCGACCTCCAGTACTTCTTGTGTATCACTTTCCACTTGAGTGCTACTTTCTATCTTAGACTAGCTAAATCTTAGCTTGCTTGTCACATATGAAAGATATGAAAACAATCATCCATAACCTTGGCTTTCTTATCTGTTTCTGTGACATCTGTCATGGCACAGTAGTTAAATTATCTGATTATTTATCTTTTACTTCCTGAGCTTTTGGGCAGTTTCAGCACCAAAGACTAAGACAGCACCCCAGGGCTATTTACATGAATAAATTATATATCATATCAAGGTCAAAGAGTTAGTGAGCTAGCTTAGCAGACTAAGTGCCTGCTTATGCAAATGCAGGGACCAGGGTTCGATCCCTGGGACCACCTGCCATGCCGGCCCCACTCCTGGGCACATTGAGCGGTGACAGAGCCTGTAATCCCAGTGCTAGGGAGGCTGAAAACAGGAGGATCACTACAAGCTCAAGCTGCCTAGTGAGACCCTGCACCAAAAAAAAAAAAAAAAAAGTTAAGGCCCAAACCTCACTGAATTTTATTAAGAACATATTATATGGGCTACATATAATTACTGAAATAATATAAAAATGAGAACCAAAAATAACTGAAACTAATCACTCATAAACTAAAGAAAAAAACCTATTTGCAATACCATGTGGGCTAAAGAGGCAATGAAAGCCCAGAGATGTTTGTGGTCAAAATGAGAAATCTGTGAGGTGAGCAGCTGGATTTGTATTCATCTCATGACTGTTTTGCTTTTCTGAGGGTCAGGACAAAAATAGCTTGCTGAGGTCATCGAAACCATGTTTTCAAAATGCACAGAATTGGAATATCTCGCTTTTGTCATTACAGAGCCCAGGGCAAGAGCACAGAGGGAAAGTTCCTACCTCCAACTCTGTCTTCCCTTCTGTAGCTCCAATATCACCCGCTGGCCTCAGTAAAAGTTCTGAGAGTGAGCTCAGCACTGCTTAGATGAGATATCCGTATCCTAATATCCAGCATGTGCTGGGGAAGGGACAGAAGAGTTAGGCCTCATTGTCCCACAGATCTCTGATTTCTATTTGGGGGTAGAAATAAGCTTTATATAATTAATAAAACAAACAAGCAGTGTACTATAAGCAACAATTAATAAGCAAACTCTAAATTACATACTAGGTGTAAATACTGGCAGAGGTATTTAAGATGGACAAATTAGGGAAGTAATTATGCGCTCATCCTACCGCATGTAGACTATAGGGGTATGATGATACATCAAAGAGAATTCTATGAAATGCATACATGAGAAGGGCTCTTAGAAATCTTAGCATTTTCTAGGAGATAGTAGTAAACCTTGAGTAAGTGAAATAGCACTGTTGTGGCTTTTCAGTAATTGACAGGCCAAAAGGAGAGATCAGGTCAGAAAGAGACATGTAGGTTAATTTAAGACATTCTGATTTTTCTCTAAAGAAAAACCCATAGAAGAGCTTAAAACAGTGTATTACAGTGATTTTGTTACTCCATGTACTGTGGAGAATGGACAGGAGGGAGGTGTATCTGTGAAGGTGGGAAGACTTTTTAAAATCTACTGTCACAGTCCTATAGACACAATGATAGCTTGTGCAGTTAGAATGCAGAAGATGAAACACAGATGGATTCTAGATATATGCTGCTAATAGAATCAGTCCTGGTAAGTTGGGCTAAGCCATGAGGGAAAGCGAATTTTTTAAAATCCTAGTCATGAGCTTGAAGTACTGAAAATATAAGAATACCAACAAAACATGAAGAAATATGAAGGAGCAAACTTTTGATATAGAGCAATAATGGTCTTGTATTTGTAGATATTATAGTTTAGAATTTGGAGATATGTACAAGTAGATAATTCTTAGAGAAGAGGACAAGTTTGAAGATATACAGCCAAGAGTTACAGGATTTAGATGGAATTTGGAAGTAGGAAACTAGAAGAGAATTACTAAGGAGAAAGATTAAAAATAATAATAACAAAAAAAGAATTCGGATCTTAATCCTGAGTTATTGTAAAATTCAGAAAAGAGAAGAGAAAGAGCTTATGAAGAACATTAGTGAGAACACAGTAAGAATTAGGACTACTAACACTAGAATTTGTCAAAAGCAAGGAGAAACTGAAGAGGAAAGGGGAAACTTGAATGCTCCTGAAACATTCCAAATGTCAAGATATAAAAGCATCTATTACATAAGTGAATCTACAAATGCCTGGAGCAAGAATAGTTCTAAAGAGAAGGGAAGAAGGCCCTAAAAGGAAGAACAGACTTGCAGATTGCAGATCTGGATTTGCATGCTAGAAGTATCTACATTATTGACAAAATATTTAAGATTTCTTTAGCAGACTCATCCACTGAATGGATTCCTTAGTCAGAGTTGGCCATGTGACCTCATTTTCCCAAGCCTAAGTTACGTGACACAAGGTATTTCCAAACAGAATAATGAGGGGTTAACAATGTTTCGTCCATATATTTTTGTCCTGGGGCTTTCTTGATAGTCTTGGAGTGTACCATCAGCCCGAGTCCCCCAGGGAGAGAGCAACAATCTAAAATAGATGCATCGCATAAGATTACAGGCTAAATTAGTGAAAGACGATTTTAATGGGATACTTAATGCCTTTCTTGTCTTTTGTAAGCTTGATGGTATGTAATCATTGTGCTGCATCTCCTATAGGAAAAAAAGTAAATGTGTAAGAGAAAAAAAAACTCAGTAGAATTTTTAACAATGTAGAGTGATTTTTTTTTATTTATTTAGTATAGGATCAACAGGGTCTCACTACACAGATTTGACTCGGAGTGATTCTCTTATTTTCTGTCTCCCAAGCAGTGGGATTACAGGCGCGTGTCACCACACCCAGTCTCAATCGCCATCTCAGTGCGTTCCAGGGGCTGGGCTGGCACACCATGCCACACCTGCGATCAAACCCCCAGCCACTGAACCTGCCTAAGCAGGCGCTTTAGTCCGCTGAGCTATTTGGCCAGCTCTAAAGTGATTTTTGAAATATAGATTTGCCTAAAAGAGATAGTCTGAACATGCTAAAACAGGATTACAATACATATGTATTGGACAGCAATCCAACATAATCTAAAATACTCTCAACATTCTGTGAAATCCATACAATTAATACATTCACAGTCTTGCTTTCCTCTTGATCTAGGAACTCAGTGAGGTTGCCAAAAGATTCAGAACCATTTGCTTATTGGATCAGTGAGATAGCTCAGCAGTTCAAAGCGCCAGCTTAGGTAAGTTTAGCCAAAGCACAGGGACTGCAGTTCGATCCCCAGCACCACATGCTACCCCAGTGCTGTCCCCAGTGTGGGCTGAGCCGACCACAAAAAAAAAAAAAATTGCTTATTACATACTTCATTATACATAAATTCAATTATTTACAAACTTATTGAAATAACAAATTATTTTAAAGGCAAGCATAAGTTTCCTTTTCCCTACTACTTGTTTTTATGCGATATATTTCTGAAAAATTAATATTATTAGAGCCTCACTGGGTTTTGGTGCAAAATTTGACTGTGGAGGTGTATACTCCTACTAACTTGTTTAAACATATCAAATACTTCCCATTGGGAACATCTTTAAAGAGGATACCATATTTATTGAAACATGCTTTAATAGCAACTTCTTTTCAAAATGCCTATGTAACCTGCATTTTTCTTTTTAAGTTTAAAGCAGGGCATCTTCCAAGACGTGACTCTGTAAAGCTCAAACCCCTTGCTCTCCAGTTCCCTTCCCCATCAGCGACTTTCCGGTTGCACTCACTCAGTTACCAACTTCTTTTTTCTAAAATAATGTAGTCAGTAGTGCAAGCTTAACTACTTATTTGAAAATCAAGTTATGCACTTTCCACTTCATACATCATCTCCAACAATAAAAATCCTGAGATCGGGATGTTGCTGGCAGAATTTTGACATTGCATTAGGTAGAATAAAATTCTACCTGCTTTCTGGAAGTTCACAGCTCAGCCTTGGTAATAGTGCAATTGTTTTTTCTTCTGTGAAATAAGTAGAGATGATTTCTAGGGCTTACTGGGCTGTAAAATAATGAGTCAAAGAGTGCTCCTTCAAGTCTGGAAGGAAACTTTTCTGATCACAGTTCTACTTTTAATGTACTTTTTATTCCAAGTGACAAAACTTTCAGTGCTGTTAGTAGTGCCAGGGAGAATTTTAGCCTATAAAAATGACTAGTTCATCTGGAATGGAAAAGTTACAAATTTCAGTTATTTCACTGTAATTGATAAATAGAACAAGGTTTCTGTATCCATCCCCTGCTGTGTTTCTCTTTTCATTTGTGGTTGTAAAGTCTGTGTTCATTGTTGTTATGCTTTAGAATAACCATTGATTAAATGTGTTCAAATTGGCAAGAGAAGAATTTGAGAAGTTGCGGCAGACAGTCTTCCTAGTTTATACCCCCCAAATTGCTCCAAGGACGGCATGAGTTAGTTAACTCAGGACATGAATTAAAGGATGAGCAAGAAGGAATAAATAAGAATAGAAGAGTGTGCTGGTAGGAACTAAGCAGAAGAAAATGGATAACTGGAGTTAGACTCTGATTCCACTCATGCTGGAAATTAGCTCAAGAATGGTTGTTTTGTGTAAATCTCTAGAATTAGTGTGTTTCCTAGACCAGTGAGACAGTTTGCTGGTATGTGACTTTATTTCTGATAATGAATATTGTTGCATGCAGGCATAATGGAAGGATTGCACATGCAGGAAGGAGAAATAGCCAGGAAGAATTGTGTGTGTGTGTGTGTGTGTGTGTGTGTGTGTGTGTATCTACTTCTTCTGTTTCAACTGTTCACAAACTAGGACAGTCTCTCTGACACAGATACACAGATTTTTGCAAACCAGAATGGGATGACGGTATATATTCATGTCTCAAGAAGCAATTTAGAAATTGAATCAAGTGCAGGTCATACTTAGACATCTAGATCGCTAGAGATCTCTGAGTTCATCTAAATATCTTTTGGGAGAATAATTGTGTCCTTGGTGGAGAAAAGACTGTTCACAATTTCCTTTGGCATGCTATGAAATCTTGCCTTTCTCAAAAGATTCTTTGAGAAAGTGTGTGCGTGTGTGTGTGTGTGTGTGTGTGTGTGTGTTTGGTGTCTACTGAAATACTTGGTACATAAAATTGCTTTAAAGGGAAAACTATTACTATTCCTATATAAAATGACAATTGAATGTCAAAATTGTTAATATACTCTATTATGCTTCAATGAATGGTATTACTTCATATTTATAATAAGTGGATTTGTGTGTTGGTGTGGGGGAGCGTGTTGTGTGTTTCTCTGGGAATACTGTGGAGCACCTAGACAGAAGCCACATGTGCTTGCCAGGTTGTGCTGTAGAGGACCGTGCCATGGAGAGGGAGGAAGGGCTGTGATCCAGCAGGTGGGCCACGCCGTGTCTTCAGATGACTTTGCCCAGATGATATGTTGTAAAATTGCCTATCAATTTGTCTTAAAGGCTAATGTCACCTTTATGAAAATAGCTCTAAAGCTTTAGTTATTTAGTATCTCTGGATAAGACAAACCCTTAATTGTGTTTTTCCTGGAATTAACAAGAATCAGGAGAATTCTAGATGGATGTACAGACAAACGTTTCCAATTTAAAGTTTTAACTGGATTGTTTTGCACTGTTATCTTTTTCAGAAGCTAATAGTTATCTTAAATGTCTTGTTTTCCATGCTTATATAAAGTGAGAACAGGCAAAGATAGGCAGTTGGTTTAAACTTGTCCCATGAGGATATTTAATGGCATTGCCGTCGTATGCTAGCACAAAATTGACTTAAAGGGTTAGCTTGCTAATATTTTCCTAACTTTAGTCAGAAATTCTTTAATGATTATTATTTTTCTTCAGAAAACAGTATTGAAGGTAATTATAAATGTAAGGTAACACAACTGCCTTGTATCTGTATTGGCTTTGGAAATCCTCCAGATTGGGATTATACCAATTTCTTGGAGAAATTAATTTCTCACCTTTGCATCCTAGCTCCTCCACCAAATAATAGATCTGGGTCTATTGTGCCTCCTAGTGGCTAAAATAGGAATGTTTTCTGCTTGTTTCTCCTCTTTACCATATTTTATTTCATAGGTTCAGTGAATCACAGTTCCAGTGATGCCCATTTTTTTTTTTTTTTTGCCCAACATTATTTTCTGCCTGCTACTCTATTTCTTTGTACTGAATATGGAAAATGCTTTCTCTTCTTTATTTCACAAAAGTCATTGACTTTTTTTCATTTCCCTTAAACACATTCTGAAATATTTCTAATGACTGTGTTGTTAAATAGTTAAACTTGAGAAGAACAGACTTCAGTAAGTTCTTCTGGGAAAATCAGACATCCATATGTAGAAAAATGAAGTTAGCCTTTGTTCTCTTATCAGTTATGCAAGTCAATTCAAAGCAGAATAAAAACCCAAATATGAAAAATGAAATTACTGAAAGAAATTACAGGGGAAGTATTTCAGAACACTGGGATGGGCTAGATAACATTCAGACACTACTCAAGAAGCACAGAGAAAACTAAGAATAGGTAAACAGGACTACAATACATTATGTTTTACTCATTACATGATGTGTGCATATATTGAAATATGTTATGTTTCATATATATAATTGCTATATTGTGTTAATAAATTAAAATCATTCAAATGAAAAGACATTGCAAAAGATGAGCATAAAAATATTCTTTTCCATTGTAAATTAAGAAGGATTTTTTTAAAAATAATCTTGTAAATTTTACATGCATTTTCCTTTTTACGAACACAAGTATTTTCTACTGTGTTTGGAGACATAAGGAAAAAAGTGCTCTGAAATAAAACTAAATAATCGCCCATCTTCCTGTTTCTCCACTGTATATTTTGAAATTTACATGTGAAAAAAGGCTAAAAGAGTAACGTCCCAATCATGGAGATATATTTTAGTAACACAGTGGCATTGCAAATGGTAAGGGTCTCCGAGGCCCTCAGACAGTAAACCCTAGGCATTTTCAGCACCAGACCTCGAGTCCCTTGGCAGTTTTTTCACCTTTAAATTAATGGGCGCACTAAACCGCCTGGCGGGAAAATTGTTACATTACTCAGGCTAATCCATTAGAAAAAAAGTAACCCTCTACAGCTTTGTTGAGTAAATGTGTTGAGAAATGGTTGTCACTATCAAGTTATGATTTCACATGTTACTTTTGTGTGTGCTATAAAACTATTCAAGATGTCCCACATCATGCTTTGGGGTTTTTCAAGGGGAAAAACACAATAACAATACAGGGCACATATTTTATACGATTATGTATAAGAGTCACCAAAAAATTCATATACAAAAACAGAGTGCAGGAAATCTGTCCTTGCACTAAAGACCAAAGGAGTCAGCCTAGGGCCCGGATCCCATGGTAATGTCCTGCATGAGTCGGGCTGGCAGCCTGGAGTCTATAACAATGCCTCTCCTGAATCCTACTGGAGGCCTAGGGCCCACCACCATGTCCCATACCATTGTGTTTCACAGATCAGAGCTGAGAAGGCCCACAGGTCGGTGGTGGAAGCTAGAAAATCTGTATCAGCGGGCTGAAGGATCTGTGCCAGCAGGCTGAGGGAGCTGAGCTAGAGCCAGGAAACAACGTTCAAGGTAAGAACCGGAGCTCCCTGGAAAAGTACCACAGCCGGCCTCAGCAACAGTGAGGTCCCAAGCTCCTCTGATGATGAAAGCTGAGCTCCCCTCAGGAAAGCCAATGCAACCAGCTTCTCCAGGAGATGGAGCTTTTCTCATCTTCGCCTCCAGAGCCAGGAAGTGGTGCTCAGTGGGAGCACTAGAGTTCCACAAAGTGAACCCTAGCTTCTCCTCCAAAGAGAACAATCAGGCTCACCAAGAAAGCCAGCATGACATGATCACCCAGCAGAATGGCCCAAGAGAGCTAGCTGCTTCCAGCAGCTTCTACCAGCTCCCAATAGCCTCTTTCTTCTTTGCCAGTTCTGCCTCTTTCACTGCTAGCAACAATTCTCAGGTAAGCCTCCCACACTCAGCACAACACTGGTTCAGATCAGATGTTGAAGAGTAAAGGTTATAAACTGACAGCTAGTAGTCAATCCACCACATACCAATTATCAAATTTCAAGTTTATAATACAATATTCTTTTTAAAAAATCATTTATTTATTTATTTATTTATTTATTTATTTATTTCAGAGTCTTGCTACACAGCTCAGACTTGTGGTAATCCTCCTGTCTCTGCCTCTCCAGCACTAGGATTACAGGTGTGCGCCACCATGCCCAGGTTCAGTGGCCAGGATGGCATGTAGTGCTGAAGATCGGACCCTGGACCTTGCCCTTGCCAGAGAGGTTCTTAGACCATGGAGTTATCTCCCAGGACAATACAATACTCTTAATTACAGCACTATGCTGTATATTAGACCTCTAGGGATTATTCACCTTGCATGAGTGAAATTTGTGTCCTTGATTGATATCATTTCCAGCAAACTAGTCCTCAAAACATACTACTTTATTTCAAGCATGGTTTTTGTTATACACATTGCTGTCCTCAATGTAGTTGCTTAGTGTTATGGTTTGCATCTCCATGCAGGTAATTTGCATTACAAGGTAAGGCGGGAAGAGAAGCTAGCTGCTTGAGCTGCTGCTAACTCTCCCTTTTGTCTTGTTCTTTGTCCCCATCAGGAAAGTTTGCCCTCTGCCATGTGCCACTCTGCCTTGGAGCCAGCTGAGTACGGACTGAAATTTCCAGTAACCATGAGCTAAATAAACCTTTCCTTCCTTCATTTTGGGTATTGGGTGTTTGTCCCAGCAACAAGAGAAGAGTAACTAAGACACTTAGTCTGAAGATATCAGCATAGAGTAATTCTACACATTAACTGCTATTTTCAAA
The DNA here is from genome assembly GCF_000260255.1 of Octodon degus. Taxonomy (NCBI): domain Eukaryota; kingdom Metazoa; phylum Chordata; class Mammalia; order Rodentia; family Octodontidae; genus Octodon; species Octodon degus. Next base: position 24,515,513 of record NW_004524585.1, read on the forward strand.
AAACGGATAGAAATTCTTTGTAAAATCACCTCAGCTAGTCTGTATATATACTCGCATGTTTTTCCCCCACCTTTTTCCTATCTTTTCTCCTTCTCTCCTCTTCATTGTTTAATCCTAAAGTTCCACTTCTTTCCATTTAACTGTATTTGTTATACCTTTCAAGTTTTATTTCTTCAAAGTTTTGGGTTCTTACACTAGGGAGACAATAAGATATTTACACGTGTGTGTCTGGTTTATTTCACTTACGAATATAAACTCAACTTGCATTCACTTGCCTATGAAGCCTTCGAGTTTGTCTTTCTGTATAGCTGAGTAATAATTGTATAAAAATGCCACATCTTTTTCATCTATTTTTCAGGTGATGGGCATTTTGGTTGTTTCCAAGATTTGGCCACGACACATTGTGTTGTCATAAACAGGGGTGCATCTATAACACTATGACATGATGTTTTCAGTTCTTTTGGGAAAATTCAAGGAAGGAGAAAACACCATGCTTGAAATAAGTATCATCTCAGTGTACTAAATGTGTACCATTTCTAATGTCATATCAGTTATTACTACACTATTTAAAATAATATTTTTAGAAATGGTAATAAAAGAAAAAGAGAGACAATAAAAAAATTAAGAGACATGCAGTAATATTCAATCACATGTCCAATCTTGTATAGCTTTATCTGTTAATATGAACAACAGATTTGATGATAAAAATAGATTATATATATATATATTTTTTTCCATTTATGTACTTGGTACAGGGTCTCACTACGCAGCTTTGACTCATAATGATCCTCTTGTTTTTCAGCCTCCCCAGAGCTACAATTACAGGCATGTGCCACCATGGCCGGCCTCCTTTGCCGATCAGTGAGCTCCAGAGGCGGGGCCAGCATGCCGCGAGCGCCCCGAGATCAAACCCTGGTCCCTGCGCTTGCTCAAGCAGGCACCTAGTCTACTGAGCTATCCTGTTGGCCCAAAATAGATAATATATCAATCTTTGTTAATCAGCTCTTCTTCTTTTGAAAATCTGTAACATATGTATTGTTGTGTGTTACCCTGTTTCTGTCTTTGTTTTTGTATTTCTTACTTTTGATTTTACTCTTCAAAATAAATTAAAATTAAAATTAAAAAAAAAAATACTATTCTATCTTTTGCATCCAGGAGTCTAACTTTTGGAAATCTCACAGATAAGTGACCTGTTGAAGAATTTACCTTCTCTGCTTGGCTTATTCCTCTTAAAATAATATCGTCCAGGTCCATCCACTCTTCTGAGAATGAGAAGACTTCCTTCTCAAGGCTGAAAAGTGGTCCATGTGTATGTATATGGGTCCATGTGACCACAATTTCTATAACCATCTCTCCATAAAAACATTCAGCTGTATTTTCCCATGTATTGGTTATGGTGATTAATGTTTTGCTAATCCTGGCCATGTAGATATCTCTATAAGTTCTTGATTTTATATCCTTAGAATACATAGCCAACCAAGACAAGTCTAGATAATACAGTAGTTTTAGTTTAAAAATTTTTAGAAAATTCTATAGTGTTTTCCATATGACCATATAAATTTACTCCCCAAAACAGTGCCCAGCGACTGCTTTTTCTCCATACTGTCCCAACAGTATGTCTTGTATTTTGGATAACAGCCATGCTCACTGGTATGGGAGAACAGCACCTTTTAGTTTTCATTAGAATTTCATCATTAATTAATTGTATTGATCATTTTTCATATCCCCCTTGGCTATTTGTATGTTATTTGGAAAAATGTCTGTCATTGTTCATTGTAATTAGGTTGCATTTGTGCTCCTGACTTTGTTGAGTCTCTTATATTTGCTGGATATTAATCTCTTACCAAATGTGTGCTCTGCACATTTTGTCTCTCATTCCATGTGGCATTTGTATGCCTGTTGACAGTTGCCTTTTCTGGGCAGAAGCTTCTGAGCATTTTGCAGACTGTTTTTTCTGCCTTTCCTTTTGTGGCCTGCTCGATTGACAATTTCATTTGAACTCTGGATATGAAGGGTATGATTGAAAGCAGAAGCAAGCTTCTAAATATTTTGCAGAGGATACAGTGGAGATGAGAGCAGAAGCAAGCACCATCGGAATCTCCTGGGCTCCGCTGGCACCGCCTCTTAGGGGGGTCTCAGGACTCCCGTCCTTGGATTTCTTCTTGAGTTTTGGTGAACTTGCTAACAGACACGAAGCTGTGACTCTCCCAGTTCTTCTAATAAATAACTTTTGCTATTCTCTCAGTCATATTTCCATTGCTTAAATTAAACTGAAGTGACCTGAGCTGCACAAGTATTCCTCATCAGTCTCAACTGGAAGAACAATGCCGGGCAGTTCCATTTCATAAGGTGAATTGAAGTCTCAGATTTGCTCAACTTTCAAACAGGATTTCCGAAATGATATTTACCTTTCCAAACTGGAGCAGATGAAAATTTTATGCTTTCTCAGTATTTTCAGTTTCCACATTTAGTTTTGGTAAGAACACAAAGAAACAAACGTCAGCAGGTAGTATTCGATTCACTCTTCCCCCAAACAAGCACCTATCACGTGCAGCACTGGGACTGAGACAAGGAACCAGGTGTTAGAGTCGAGAGCACAAGCAGCAACCACAGTACTCAGACTTCACTGTAATAAGGGTTAACTGAGGCACTGTAGCTACTGGCACGGGAGCAAAGTCTATCTACCAAAGCAAAGAAGAAACAGAAATTAAGGTAGAGGAAGATACTAAAGGAGGTGGTCACAGCCTTCCTGCTGACAGCCTGCAGGCAGAAGCAGTAAAATTATGGATCAGAAAGAAAAGGTTAAAAACTTAGAAGACTTGGAAGACACATCCGTGTTTTAATAGCGTTTGCCTGCTATGACAAAGCCAGAATGTTCAATAACTCTCAGAAGCTACACAAAGCAGAACGAGACACCTGCAGTCAGTGGGCACCATCGTGTACTGAGGCAGCGACAGGAGACGCAGAGAGGCCCCAGGGCCACGCTGCATAGGTTAGCGTCTCTGCCGTGGTGTGACCTCCTGCTCACCAGGGGCACCGTTTCCAGCACTGCGCCCTGGGCTGGCTGGTGGGACACTTGGCCCTCGCAAAGACCCCGGCGGTCTTTTCTTACCTCGCAGGCCTGCCAGGAGGGCCGTTCTCACCGTGGCTCGAGACTTCCCTCTGTGTTTGTCTGCTTTCAGGAGCCAGTTCTGTCTGCCAAGTACATTTTATAGATAGAAGTCAAAGCAGAAGGAAGACAAAAACTGAATTTAAAAAAAAAAAAAAGTGATCATTATGTTTCTTAAACCTGTAATTACACTCAGAATCTCTCTTGAGGCTCTCCTTCCTTCTTCCCGGCTCAGTAGTATTTGCTCTGCAAATAGTTCCTCTGCATTGCAAAATGTTAAGCAATATCCTTTCCAGATATAGGACAAAGAGTTTTACAGATCTATGCTCTGTGGCTGCGAGGCCACAACCCAGCTGTGGTGGTTTAGATTTAAAATGTCCCACGGGTCGCCTGTGTTTGTAGGAGGCCAGATGGGGGAGGGGCGTGCTCCTCCGCCGATTCCACCTCCGGTGTGCTGAGCAGCTGGCCACTGCTAGGACTTGGAGCACAGGTGAGGTGGGTCCCTGGGCGTGGCCCTGGCCCTCTGCTTCCTCGCTGCCAGCCGCTGAGCAGCTGCCCCGCCACCCTCTCTGCCATGACGTTTCTGCCTTGCACTCAGCCAGACATGGATTAAATTTCCTGAACCTTGAGGCAAATAAATCTCTTATGAGGCCCGGGCCATAGCTCAGCACTCAGTGTCTGCCTGGCAAGTGCAAGGCTGTGAGTTCCATTCCAGACACAAAAAAAAGAAAGGAAGGATGGAGGAGGAAGAGAAGGAAGGGAGAGAGGGAGGGAAGGAGAGGATTGGGGAGAGGAGCAGAGGGGAGAGGAGGGGGGAAAGAAAAAGAGAGAGAGAGAGAGAGAGAGAGAGAGAGAGAGAGAGAGAGAGAGAGAGAGAAAGGAAGGAAGCAAGCAAGCAAGCAAGCAAACTATCTCTCTTGTACTTTAAGTTTCAGGTGTCTAATATTTTTCCAGTGACTTGTTAGTGTCTAATACAGTTGCCAGGAAACAAAAAATACTCAGTGATGGTTTGTAATAGGTAAGGTTGTGAGGGGTCATAACATGGGCTGACAGGAGAGGAGAGGCCTATTGGATACCAAAAGGGAAGGGTCTGCTCCCTAAGTCCACAAGGGGTTCTGCTGCCCCACCGCACCACTTGGCCGCACTCCACATGGATGTGTGCTGTAGCCCTGCTCCCCAGGACAGCTCACGAAGAGTGTGAACCCAGTAACAGTGTCAGCTGGGAGTTCCAGTACCGACAAGCTGGACAATTACTCCAGCAAACACTCCGTGTTCAGTGCAGCATTGTCCCTCTCCACGGTGCCCTGCATCTCCAGAATGGACGGTCACACCCCGCAGCACTGTTCCCGATCTGGTCATCTCAGAGAAGAAAGTTTTGTAAACTAAATTGCACACACAATGACATCAGCAGCTTGCTTCATTACAGGACCAATATGCAGCAGGAAAGCGAATTTCACAGAAAATGCCAGTTAGGTCAGCTCGAGGGTCCATCAGATAGTGCTGCGACAGTGTGGTCTGAGCATGCTTGTAAGTCCCCCTTGGCTTGGTAAAGCCTTAGGGATCTAAAGGAGACATGTAGGAACATGTTGCTACCTGTCCTACTTCTACTCAGGGAGTGTACATATATACACATATATGCTTCATGTATGATGATGTATGACATCTTGTGTAAGACATAACTAAAAGATATTTGAGAGGTCTACTTTAAGGCTTGCCTGAGTGGAGCTCAGCTCATTCTAGAGGCAACGAAGGCTAAAGAATAAAATAAACAGTTCTATTTTATTTTCTTCCCTGTATTTAGGGAAGGGTCTAGAGGGTCTCACTATGTAGATTGGAGTACTAGTGATCCTCCTGTTTTCAGCCTCCCAAGTGCCACTCTCAAACACCATCACAGCGTGCCCCACAGGTGGGCCAGCATGGCACACCAGGGATCGAACCCCAGCCGCTGAGCTCTGCCTAAGCAGGCACTTTAGACCACTGAGCTATCAAGCCAGCCTGAAATAAACATCCTTAAAGGACACTATAAATGAACTCTTTCACTTCTTCTAGAACTATTTAATTGAATAAAGATAACACTAATAAACTTAAAAGTCATGATACGATCTTAAATACCACATACATTTGTCAAAATATATGGCTTAAACATTCCTAAAAATGATACTTTGCAATCACTTCATATGCTTTATAGGAAAATATTTATTTTTGCATTAACATGGATTTCATTTTTCATTGTGGTTTTTTTTGTTTGTTTTTTAAAGAGAATAAAAATGGTTTTTAAAAACATTCATTTTTCTTAACAATTTTAGTAACTTCCTTATAGATGGCAATATATGGTAGGATTTCACTATAACTTCTGTGTGCATTTGTCATCTTACGTGGTCCTCAAATGTTTCCTAAAGTTTATGGTCGCCATTTCCAGGACTCAAGTCTTCTGACTGCTGTTGCTGTTGTGGTAAAGTTAGACTTCCTGTGGAAAAATTCAAACAGCACCTTTTTTAGTTGTGGGTATGAACCTAACTACCAAAGCGTGTCAGATCTCTGAGCTGTTCCCTGATTACTCTTGAGTTACACTAGATGTGAAGAAAATAAACAACTTGATTTTTAGAGCTAAGATTGAACTTCAGCAGTTAGAAAAAAGAACAATCTTGTTTTGACTTGTGCAGGGAACACATTCAGTACATGAGACACAGATGAAGAGAAAATAAGAATAGCATGATGTCACAGAAAGTCCTTTTCTGATCAAGGCCACATTGCAACCTGCTTCAGAGTGTAAATATGAAATTAAAAATGCATCCCTACTGTGGATTCTTGACAGGAAAGAATATGAGTCTTTATTACCATCACGTGCTTGCTTTCTTTGTAATGTATTCATTTTTTTCACTATGGAAATTATAATAATTTGGAAGAGATCTGGAACCGAACTCCCTATCGATGAGCTGGAGATAACAGCACTAACCTCACCTAAGTCATGAGCAAGCCATCAGTCCAGTACTTTAGGGCTCACCTTATTTGGTACCCTCCAGGAAACCTTTAAGTCACTTGTTAACTTTCTGTGTGGAGGACTGGAAGACAAGCAAGTTTGCATCACATTTCTATGGCTGCTGTTATAAATTCTTACAAATTGCCTTACAGTTCTGGATGTCAGAAGGTTGAAAAGGATTTTACAGTACCAAAATCACATTCCCAAGGGGGCTGGGGAGATAGTTCAGTGGAATAAGTGCTTGCCTGGAAAGCCCAAGTTCCTGAGTTCAATCCCTGGTACCACCAAAAAAAAAAAAAAAAAAAAAAAAAAGACAAAATCACATTTCTAAAGACCATTGTAGGAGCTGGGATGTAGCTCAGTGCTGCCTGGCAAGTGCAAGGTCCTGACTGAGAGAGAGAGAGACAGACAGACAGACAGACAGACAGACAGACAGACAGACAGACAGGGACAGACAGAGAGAGACAGAGAGAGAGAGAGAGAGCGAGAATTCCATTGTAAAAGTCATCAGTAGTGTAGCAGTTTCAAATCTCTCTCCCTCACTTTCCTACACTCACACACATAATGGTGGATCAACACAGAACCTTTCACGTTGCCAGTGCTTCCTCTCAGTTATTGTACTGATTTAATTGAATCTTGTGATTCAGCTGATCTTACAATATTAGGTAGTTTAGGAAGGACAATCAATAGAAATTTGTGAACAGTGAGGTTTTATAAATTTTCCTTCAGCAACTTATAAATTATGGGAATAATTTATGAATAATTATATAATCTGAGAATACTACATGGATAATTATGCATTATGGGAAATATATAAGTAGTCATAAGTTAGAGGAATATATTCTCATGTGATTAATGGTAGTATCCATTTTGTTTTCTATAAATTGTCTTTTTACATAATTTGCTCATCTTTCTAATGTTGCAAGATTTAAAATATGTGAGCAGTTTCAGTGTTAAGAAAAATAATATCTGAGGTTGAACATGCACGTCACATATTTTTCTAGCCTATAAATTCTTTTGATGATACGTAAAAGTCTTACTGGAAATGAATTATAGTTTATTCAGTTATTCATTCACAATTTTCTTAGTCACTAAAGGAGAAAACAGGAATGGTCAGAAAAGCACTAGAAGCAACATGAAGCTAAGTGAAGAATTAAATATGAAAATATTGATAATCTCATTTCATTGTACACCAACCTACAAATACAGTCAAAAGCTTTTCAATTTTGTAGCTTAATAAATGGAGGCTCAGAGTTTAAGTAATGTCATTGGGATTTAAAACAATATCAGAATGGCTTAAAAAGCTCTTTTGTTAAATCACACTGCCAAATGTGATGGCGTTGCAGCAAATCTGTTCGGCCTTAGCCTCTGAGCCTTTTATCCTGCATAATCCAATTTATTTGACCTGTCATATTTTATGAAAAGTGAAAGAATTAATCTATGGAAAGAGATATTACGAAGTAAGCAACTTTACATTTTATATAAAGCACACAAGGTCCATATGCCCACACATTTTCTGAGCTTAATTTTAATAAACATAAGTTTACTAAAAATCCACAAAATAAAATGAAAACATGAAATATGAAGCATGCAAACATATGTATTTGGAAATTACTGAAAACCACATTAAACCAAATTCATAGACAAATATTACAAAATTATTGATTAAAAGTAATTTTGTCAAAGTCATTTATAACACATTGAAAGTAAATTTAGCAAGAGTTTTGCACTAATACAAATAACTAAAAAATTAGTCAAAAGAAGGGCTGCAAGGACAGTCAACATTTTGGCCCTAGCCAAAATTCAAGATCAGTGAGGACTCAGGACATAAGCAAACCTGTACTGTAACATCCTGTAACTCAGTTGTGTCCCAAATTTTCTAATCAAGGAGATTATGGGGCCAAGGAGGAAAGTGATCGATGATGTAAAGTGTGCCTAAGGAGAGTCACATGGAGAGGAAACATTCTCTCAGGCTTTCACAGAGAGCACATTGGCCAAGCAATGGCCATGACTCATCCACTTGACTGACACTGACAAAGGTTCTACAAACTGCAGTACAGGGTTTCAGGGTAAATCCTGAGGGAATTTGACTGACCTTGTCAAATACAAAAGTTACATTTCTTGTTAGTTCAGTCTTGCTTTATCTTGGTCTTAACCATCCAGCAGAAAAGTATAAAAATGAAGTATAAAAAGTAAAGCCATACTAATAGGCTGAGCTGTAAAAGACACAAATCAACATCTTCTGACATTGCTAATCCTATGGATAGCCCACTACTATTATAGACTACTGGATTATATTTGATTATTTTGCTGAATTTGTGTACCTACAATATTTAAATGGTAATGGAATACTCATATCTGACAATACCAAAAAGGGATATAAATGAAGGACCATTTTATATCTGTATATACAAAATTGGATAGATATGCAGTTACTTTCTCTTAATTCAATGAATAGAAAGATTTGTACTAATAGTATTTGGACAGGATATCATGTCTGCATCTTGTACTATAAATAAATACTATGAAGACAACAATATGGAATGTATTAATTATTGTAACTGTCCTACTAACCTGCCTTGAAATTGTCTCATTGCTATTTGTTTTTCAATAAAATTAATAAAAATAAAACAAATGAAAGGATAATGTTTTGTTTGATATGTCTACTAAAAATTTATATGGATAAAAATGCTCAATGTGGTGAAGAAACAAGAGTTAAAAGTATCACTTTTCCTCCCAGATAAGAAAAAAAAGTGTAAACATATTAATGTTGTAGCTTGGGCCTGGTCTTACATGTATGACCATGTATGATTATATATGTACCTCAGAAATGCACAGGGATACAATTCTATTTATAGGAGGGGAGGGGACCCAGACAATGGACTGCCTCTGAAAAAAAATTCCCTGTAACATTCACCTCAAATAGTTTCACTCTGGGTTACATCTTCACTGCTTGTCCTTCTCTGAGCCAATTCCTCCATCATTAACACTGGTTGTTGAACTTACCAAGTAAATTACTGTACACAAATTCTTGTCCTACCATCAGATTTTGGGGAGACCCAACCTAAGATACTTGTGGACAGAAATTGTTCTAAAACTAAAAATCCTCAGGATAGCTACTAAACTGGAGAATCAATCAGTAAGATTGTAACAGGAATCCCATAGCTGATCTCACATTGGATTACGATATAACTGGCATACTGCGTCAGGAATACTGCTATAGAATGCTGAATTGTGATAGAGTTAAAAGGGGGAAGTGCCGGGTCAGGCATGAGCTCCAGCACGTTAGGAGAAATGAAATGATGGTGAGCTCAGGTTTCAGAATCAAATGGTCCATGAAGGAAACAAGTGGCAAATACAACACAGACAGCAGTCAAATAGGGCAAGGTAGAAAATCCCTGGCACCTAAAATGAGACCTTTGCAGTCCGCAACAGGAAGGTAGATTATGTAGAAATTCAAGATAGAAACTATCTTTACAGTAATAAACTTACAAAAGCATCTTAGTCTATAGCATCCGCAAATTGTCTAGGCTTGGATCAAGGACTCTGAGCCAGTTGGTCTTGGAGAAGAGTTATATGGAAGTAGATTCTACTTTGAAGTATTTGTTAGGATTAATTCTAACAGAGTGGCTTACACCCTTCCTTTAGAACAATAATCTTCATTTACCTAAATACCGTGCATGTGAGAACTATGCAGAATTGTACCCCTTCAGGCTTCCTTTAAGTGAACTAAATAACAGATCTTGAGCACTAATACAGTACAGAGAGGAGACTCCTGAGTGTATCTGAGTATGTTTACATTTAGAATCTGAGTTGAACCTAGTACCAAATACAGCTGGTAGCTCCAGATACAACTCATAGCTCTCCTTGCAGCAACATAGCACAGAGACTGGATGGGAAGTGGAGTCACGGTCAAGCTCCACCCATAATAGGTTCAGAATCTACTCTGTGGTCATTTTCCCAGATGCAAATTGCTGGGACAAAATGAATATGCTTAGCAGATGCCTGAAACTTTAGGTTGTTTTCTGACCTTGGAAAAGGCCATACATGCAAATAATTCTGAGTGCAATAACATGAAACAATCCTGTCCTCTACAAAGAATTTAAAAAAAAAAAAAAAGCAGAAGCAATTCTGAATCTCAAGTTGAGTGACAGAGATTAATGCCAGTATCATGTTGATAGGCCATCACATCGATTTATTCATTTGCCAGTATGGCTTGCAAAAGAGCAGATGTATTTGGGTGATTATAGTAGACTACCGTAATGGCCAAGGTAGTATCCTAGTCTGTGCTACAGAAGAAAATGTAAGAAAGAATCTTGGAAAATATAGCCAGAAGCCCCACTCAGATGAGAAAAATCAGTGTAAAATACAGGTAAAAGATTAGTTTGGTTCACCCACATATATACACAGCGAGCTTTTTCAGGCTGGTCACATCATCCCTTCAATAAGAAGAGGCGGCATCACAGAAGGATAAAAAAGATAATTAAGATTCATTATAATAGATATTGTCAAGGTGACATCAGGGACGTTTATGAGAGAGGATAGATGATGGGAGAGGGCTGTTGCTGTGATTAGAGTTAAACTTAATTGTCAAATTAGAACCATCAACACCCAGGGGAGAAAAAAAATTGCATAGCTTTTTAGCTCAATTTTACATAATTTTTCCTAAGATATTCTCTAAAGGTAAAGTGTTTCAAAGAAATCATAAATTTCTCTCTATCACTAGGTAGGTTGTAAAATAAGATTTTTAAAATGGAATTATAATTTCACAAGATTTATATTCAAACTACGTGGCAAGACAAACGACAACTGTTAGCAGCAACTAAGGTTGTTCATGTTAAGAAAAAAGAAGTGAAATTTTAAAGCTAAAGAATGTAAGAAAAATTCTTCCCTGTTTGTTTTATACATGCAAATATGAACTTAAAAATGATTTTTTTTTAAATTTTATTTATTTATGTGTATGTGACCAGCTCAGCCCACCAGGGGGTGGGGCTGGCTGGCATGTGGTGCTGGGGGATTGAACCGCGGTCCCTGTGCTTTGCTAAGCTTGTTCTAAGTAGATGCTTTAGACCACTGAGCCATCTCACCAGCCTCGTCATTTTCA
>NW_004524585.1:24526805-24533580 GCF_000260255.1 Octodon degus
TGTGGTGCTGGGGGATTGAACCGCGGTCCCTGTGCTTTGCTAAGCTTGTTCTAAGTAGGTGCTTTAGACCACTGAGCCATCTCACCAGCCCTTAAAAATGATTTTTAAGACCCCGAATCCAACCACTTCATTAATAATTAGTTTTACTAAAATTGTAACGTATTCTTTTCTACATACTCTGCTAAGATAAACAAGGACTCTTGGACACATTCCAGGATTAGAGCACAGAAAACAACGTGAGCCTGCAAGTCACGTGTGCAAGAAGACAAGAAGTCAAAGACACCTAACGGAGAAGGTCGTCAGAAGGACAGAAAAGTCAGCGGGAAAGGGCTCCTGCTGATCACGTTTAGGATAAGTAAAGCAGCAGAAGTGGCAACATCCCAAGAGGCAATCCTCACAAATAAAAACCCATGTATCACTCCTGGTACAAAAACAAAAAAAGAAACAAAAATTTACATTAAGCAACAGAGTATTTTAAATTCACAAAATAGTTCTATTACTATAGAAATATTGAATACACGCATTATTTGATTGCCTATATTCAGCAAGTGACTTCTAAAATACATTTATCAACCTTTAGAAAGTATGTTGTGTTTTACTTTGTCTTGTTAGTTTACCAGAAATTAAAGGATACAATCTTTGATGTCATAATTATAAACATTTACATATAGCTATAGGACAAATTCCCAATTACTTATTTCCTACCCATTTCCTATTTTCCCACTACTATAAAAGAAAATGGATTACATGTATATAACTTAATATGATATTTTTCAATGGAAGTTATAATCCATGAAGTTAATATCTTAATAAAGCCATGTTTGCCAGGTATGGGAGTTCATGACTGTAATCCCAGTACTTGCTTACTTGAGGTAAAAGTTTTGCCCCAAGGTTGAGACCAGCTGAACTACAGAAAGAAATCTCATCTCAAAAAGAGGACGACATAGCAACAACAATAATCACAGAATAAAATGATGTTCCTATTTGTAAATATTTTAATTAAATAATTAATTTAAAAGCTAATACAATATCAACATTTATTGCACACTTAAAATGAAAAATCAATGTAACACACATCTGTTCAAAAATACTTCATAGAGTTTTCAGGGCCTGGGGAGAGAGCTCAGTAGAATAAGCACTTGTCTGGCAAGCGCAGGGTCCTGAATTCAATCCCTGAAACTGAAAAAAAAAAAAAAAATAAAAAAGGCAATCCCCTGTTCGGAAAAAAAAAAAAAAAAAAAAAAAAAAAAAAAATTTTCAAAGAATTTCCATTCTTTCTCAATTTGCTGATTTCTAATAATTAATATGAGCAGAGATCCTTCAATTCATGGACAAATTAAAAAGCAGTTCCTTCATTCTGGGATAAAGAGACCATACACCCAGGGCACTGGCATGAAAGAGACAGTGCATGCTCACAGGGTTTATTCAGCTGTGAAAGCCAAGATTATGGTCTAAATTATCTAGGTGGCTGGGTGGTCACTTAGGAAGCTGTAAGAATGTCATTTAAAATCTTTGCTAAGAGATTTCCGGCTTCTCCATAAAATGCCTCAATTCTCTGTCTGAAGAAAATAACTTGATGTTTCCTAATTATACTCTGATAAAGTCACTTTTCACAATTTTCTATAAGGTAAAATGTACACTTTGGGTTTGTGTCCATCTACAATTTAATAAAATTCTGAAGAAAATGCGCAAGTGGGGAAGGGAGCAAGGGAGGGTGGAAGGAAAAGGAAAGTGGGGAAAGGAAAAAATTAGAAAAGAAGGAAAAAAATGAAAACAAAGTTTTTGAAAATGGGGAGGGAAGAGGGGCCGAAGGGATGGCAGAGGAATGGAGGAAAAAAATGACTCAAGTTATACCATGAAAAATGCGTTCTTTACAAAGGATGTGATCATCATGTATATCTAAAATGTACCGATAAAATCTGATTTTAAAAATGGTATGACCATGACTTTTCTATAATTTACAGTGTTTTGATTAGCAGAAACAGAAGACACAAACTCTTGTTAAATTTATGTATCAAATGAAAACAATCTGCTGACTTCTGAATATACTGAGGCAAAGCAGACAGGAGAAAGGATAACTCCATTCTAGTGAGATATGGTGCTTAGTGTTCAAACATTTTGACTCCAAAGGAATGTGGAAAGACTGAGTGAATAGAAAGATAATCCAGACCTGTCTATCCATGACACACTAAAGAATGTAAAAGGAATAACATGGGGTGTGTGTGTGTGTGTGTGTGCGTGTGTGTGTGTGTGTGTGTGTGTGTGTGTGTGCAGGTGCAGTTGCGTATTATGAGAAAGGGAATGTACTCAACAGCATCTCTAGAATTACTGTTGTGTCCTTTGTAGACAAGTGTGGAGCTTTGATCAATGTCTTATAATTCATGGACGTAAAGAGCACAACTACGTATAGCTGAAGTGAATACGAGAAACTCAAACACGTAAGTACATTTATAAAAGTATATACCGGCTGTCTTTTAAATATTGGGCATTTTAAGGTTACTTTCTAAATATTTAATTTTTATTGAGACTATAAGTCAGTTTGCTAGGCAATGGAATTCAACACAGCACAGATTCCATTAAAGCCAACAGATAAAATAATTAAATCACCTATCAGAGAAAGACTAAACAGAAAACATGCTTGTTTCCTCAGGGACCTGCCACTGGCTAGGCATTGCTGAGCATCCTGCTTCACTCATTCCTTGTTAAATCATACATTCTCTTTCTAAGCTCCTTGATCAGTCTTACATATCAAACAAAGTCTTCAACTCTCTGTGATTTCTGACATGCTTCAAATCTAAAATAAGTGTACTCCACCTCCCACTCCAACAGCTCCTTCTCCACTTACGCTTATACTTACCTGTGTTTAAAAATCTGGATTTGTCAGGTTGTCTATCCTTCCTTTGTGATGTCCACTTTTTTCTTAGGGATTCTTTATTCATTGTCAAAATGTATGTTTTAATTATTTTTCCTCTAGTCTTCATACAGCTATTAAGTTCTGTTGTGTTTTGCTTGTGCATGTGTTTCTCTTCCTACCCCTTTTTGAGTAAAAGATAAACTGGCTAGACAATTCTGATTTGAAATCAATTCTTTCCTAACAGTTTTAAAATATCATAGACGTCTGTAACTCCTTAGCTTAGGTTAGTAATAGTTTTTTGTTTTTGTTTTTGTTTTTTGTAACTTTGAGCTTTTCTATCTCTTCTTGCTGTGAAGTAGTTTCAGGAGAGTGCATTGAATTGTATTTTATTTTTATTCTGCTTGTTTTGTTAATTCAGTACCTTTGACTTTTAAATTTTTACAAATTTTGGACGTTATAAACTTAAATTGTCTGCTTCCTTGCATACTTCCTTGTGCTTATCTTAGAAATTTAGTTTTACCACACTGTTTATCTCTATCTCTCTGTTCTTAAATTAAGAGAGACTTTCTCAGCTTTACATTTCAGTATTTTTAAAAATGTATTTGCTGCAGGGTCTCAACAAGCAGCTTGGACTCATGGTGAGCTTTCTGCTTTCAGCCTCCCCAGTGCTGGGATTTCAGGCATGTACCAACATGCCTGGACTCTGGCCGGCTCAGCCCACCCTGGGAGTGGGGCTGGCGTGGCATGTGGTGCTGGGGATTAAACCTAGGTCCCAGAGCTTGCTAAGAAGGTGCTTCAGTCCGCTGAGCTATCTCGTTGGCTCTGTATTTCAGTATTTTAATTGTTAAGTTGTGTCCAGGTTATTATAAAACTCTTCTGTTGAATTTCACTGTGTTGTTATATAAATAATTTCTCTAGTTGAACTCAGGACCTTGAGCTTGCCAGGTAAGCTCTTATTCTACTGAGCTATCTCCCTGGTTCCTTTAGTTTGACTTAGTTTTATATTATATGTTTTTAATCAATAATTATACATGCATATTATGTAATCTGGGTCTGAGACTCCTACATGCCTACTGACAGATTTTGAGTAAAGGCAAGCTGAGCCACTTCCACATGTTGTATGAATATGTGTTAACTGAATCTATATTAACTAAGATGGAGCACACATTTCCCATTCCTGATGTTCCCTGCTCTTTTCACACCTCACTGGCCTTTTCGACGGACAAGAGAAACACCAGATTCCCAAGTACCAAGATACAAATCATCCTCATCCTGGTCTTCAAACACTTTATGTGTGAAAGCCAAAGTCAAACTAAATTCCCATTCTACTGTTGTGTGAGAAAGAAACCTATCCTTTAGTAAATGTTAATTTGAAACTCATCATGGGTTGGAATATCTTTTCTATAGGATCGTACCTCCCTACTCCCCATGCAGTGTTATATGAGGATATTTCAGCCTGTAACTCAGAAATGCTACATCCTGAAGCACTAGACAACAGTATACCTGTCTTCAACCCAGTGTGTGGCACTCTCTACCACTTATACAAACCTTCTTTGTCTTATTCATGGGCAAAACTTTTCCTAAATATATTCATGTAGGAGCCTAGCTATGTGACCCAAGTCAACTACACTAAATCTCTGTTTATACTTAAGGGTACAATTCTAGAATCAACTGCTACTTCTGATTTCATCATCTCTTAGACCACAAGACTTTATTTCCTTTCTTTGGATTTGTCAAGTGTTTCTTACCCATATATACTTTTTGTACTGTAATATTCTTTTCTTTTTAAATAAACTATTTGTTATGGTTTGTATCTAGTTGTTCCTCCAAAGTCTCATACAGTCACGGGGCGGACTTCTAGAGTTTGTGATTAACTCATGATCCACTGGGATTATGGGTGTGAGTGCTGCTGGGATTATGGGTATAAGTGCTGCTGGGATATGCCCCAGCCTGGGGCAGATAGCCTGAATGCAACATAAGGGAGACAGACTTGCTCTCTGTAGCTGTTGTTGTCGCTACTCCTCCCATTTATTCTTGCTGTTTTCTGCCTCCATGAACTGTTGGCCTCTGCCATGTGCCAGTCTGCCTTGGAGACAGCTTTGTATAGACTGAAACCTCCACAAACTGTGAGCTAAATAAACCTTTCCTTCCTTCATTTTGGGTGTCAGATAGCTTGTCCCAGCAACAAGAGAAAAGTAACTGAGACACTATTCTTATGTATTCATAGGTAAGAGAGCAGTTATCCTTGTATATTGTTGGCTATAGTATTTCTTGGCTTTGCCCCATAAGCTCAGAAATGGGCAGCAACACAGGAACATCACTCTAGAAGGCTAAACATTTTGGAGAAAACTCATAATCTTCATAAAATAGAACTAAGAGAAAGTTTAATGACAATGAATTCAATAAAGTTGATTTTTCTCCCAAAGTTATTGACAAGTTAATGGGAATTTGGGAAGCATTTGTTAAATACTCATTTCCTAATTGAGAAGACATTTTAGGGACTTAGTAGCACACAATTCCAAAGACTGGCACTATCATAAATTATTTTCTTGAGTGAGCCATTGAATATATTTTATTAGAAAAGCATACACACACACACACACACACACACACACACACACACACAAGATAACTATGATAATTGTACTACTAATTTCTATTCATTGAAAGGAGTATTTAGCACTTATATTGTTTGATCAGTTTTGCATGACTGTATGTGGTAATCGGAGAAGTTACTTTGAAGATAGCAATATACAATACAAAAACCATTGTTAATTTCCCAGCATCTTGTTTTGAAATTCTGTATTGTTTTTATCTCTTTAAAGTAAAAACTAATATTCTAGAAAAATTATAACTTCTGATACTTCATGCTAATCAGTAAGATCTGTTCAGAGCTCTATGCACAAAGATATTTATTTCAATAATTTTTATAAAAATGATAAATCAAATAAATATAAATATATTTTCAAGCAACCCAAATTCATGCGAAACAATAGCTTAAATAAACATGTTAAAGGCAACTGACAAAACAAAAAATGTTAAGCAAAAATAATAATTTAAGTAGCTTTTATATTGTAGTTCATATTTGTATTTCTGTTAGAAAGGTTTATGGAGCATTTATGCGTGTATGACAGGTTATAGTGATAAGACAGCAGGCTGTTATATCTTTGTATGCTCTCAATTTGTAATTTCTGAATGCTTTAGGATAGAGATGTCTTTTGCATGCAATAGGATTAAAATTGAATTTCTAAAGGTAATGCCAAACAGAGTGAAAATATTCGGTGTCAGCTATCAATGTACTCAAAAACATAAAATTAAGCATCCTTCAGTTTATGAACTATTCATTTTCCTGCGGCTGGCACAGGACCAAGGCCTGTGTGTGCTTACAACATTCTAGAACTGGAATCTGGGCTACTGAGCTGCTGTTTCATGGCATATGTTTGACAAACAGATTGATCTTCCATTATGCCCCGAGGACAAGAAAACATGAGCTTTTTGAAGCAAAGCTCATGGCTACATCACTGTCCTGATAGATCAGCAAATCAATGAAATACGCCATGTACATTTAAGTTGGTGGTGGCATAAAAATTCAGTGAATACAAAGGAAAGAAACAAACTGATCAAAGAATCAGTACGGAGGAATTTTGCCAGTGCAAACATCAATGCCTTGTAGAATTCTAAGAAAAATAAAGCTAGATGGAGGAAAGCATCAAGAAAGAATGAACTTTGAATCATTACAGATTCCTTTTGGATTGTGTAGAGTTTAGAATAAAATTAATGTAGAAACTTCTTTTGTGACCTGTGTCTTAAGAAGGTATGTTTAAACAGAGTGCTTACATAACTGTAAAAAAATACTGGACTAGTTCTCTCAAAGCTATGCCATTTTTTATATTTTATATTTTATTTATTTTTAAAAATAAT
>NW_004524585.1:24533810-24543872 GCF_000260255.1 Octodon degus
TATATAGTTCTCTACTTAACATGTCATAAAAACTATCCTTCAAAATTCATGAATTTTATGTGTTATTTACACTTTTTTTTGCCTTTTTCAGTGTAGGAACAGCAGGAGTAGAAACATTCATTTTCAAGTGAAACATTTATAAACCCTGAAGTTCATATATAATTAACATTCTTTGGCATAGGACTTAACTGATGTGCCCACCAACTTGGACAGCACACGGAGGCTGGCTGAGCCAAAAGCTTTGAAGGCAATAAGAGCTTTAAGGGTTTTTGTTCTGTTTTTGGTTTGGTTTGCTTTTTTGTACAGTGTCTCACTAGGCAGCTCGGTCTTGTCATGATCCTCCTGTTTTCAGCTTCCCCAGTGCTGGCATTACAGGTATGAGCCCCTGGGTGGGCTAAGGTTTTTAAATGTAGAAAAAGAGAAAAGGAAATTCAGCATTCAAGAGAAGAAAGCTATGCTTATGAACCCTAATGCTCGGCTGATAGATATTTGGCATAAAATAATGCCTGCTTGCCATGCAAACATACCCCTAAGCAGTGTTAGCCAGCTCTGTGATGAGAAGCAGCCACACTGAAGATTCTGACACCCACCTTGGCAGCTGTTTGTGACCCTCTGATGTTCAAAAGAGGCCTATGGGGACCAGAGGGGGACAGTTAGAGTTCAAACACAAGGCAATGAACAGAAAACAAAAGTGCACATTATCAACAGACCATCACAACCTTCCAAAGGTGTCTTCATGGAATTTGTCACATCAAATAGCATCTCTAATTTCTTTTTGATCAATCAATGGGTAATGACATTCACTATTTTAAGGCAATATATTAGTGTCAAACTTCAGAATGCAACTATCAAGGACAAGATGGTTTTTCTATCCACTGCACGTTTTTGTCCTTGCGAGTGAAACACTTTACTTGCAGCCTACACATAATATACTGTGTGTTTGCTTCTACACGTTCTCCATGGCATATCCATGCATGTTATACATTATTAACTATATTTCAGAAGTTTTACCAAATCTTTAATGGTTGAAATCTGTCTCTAAGACTTTCATAATCTTTAAAAAAAAAAGTAAACGTGGTTCCTATGACCCACTTGTAAAAACTGTGTTCTCTTAAATAAGGCAAATGTTAAAAAAAAAAACCTTAATTGAAATTAACAGAAAAATTCAATCATTCTCATAAGCTCAATTTTATGTTATTACCAAATGTCAATTAAGATGAGATTTATATTTTAATAAACTATATGTAAAACAGTACTATCATCAATAGATAATGTTGTAAAGCAGATCTCTCATTTTTTAAAAAAATAATAAATCATTTATTTATTTATTTATTTGGTACAGGGTCTCACTGCACAGCTCAGACTCATAGTGATCTTCCTGTCTCAGCCTCCCCAGCGCTGGGATTATAGACGCGCACCACCATGCCCAGCTTCAGTGGCCTGCTGGGTTTGGGGTGGCATGGCATGCAGCACCAGGTCCTTGAGCTTGCCAAGCAAGCGCTTAGACCACCAAGCTATGGCCAGAGATCTCTTGAATGTACTCTTTTTGCTAAGTGAACTTTTATATCTACTCATTTGCAACTCTCCAATTTCACCTGCACCATCATGTCCCAAACCACTACTCAATCTTTTCATTTTTGCCTTTGATATTGACTATTTGAAATATGTCACATAAGTGAATCCATATAGTATCTGTCCCTGTACCGGGATCATTTCTCTTTGCATAACATTCTCAAGGTATCCATCTCATCACATATTGCAGAATGTTCTTTTCCAAAGAAGAATAATATTCCCACATGCGTATTTGTATGTGGGGTGTGTGTGTGTGTGTGTGTGTGTGTGTGTGTGTTGCACGGCACGCACGCCATTGGTTACACATTGACCTATCAATGACCTCTAAGTTGCTCCCATGACTTGGCTGTTAATTGTGCTACAGTGAACAGCAGAGGGCTAGGATAGCCTCAAGATACTGACTTCACTTTTTCTAGATAAATAGTCAAAAGTAGGATTGTTGGTCATGTGGCAGTTTGTATTTGTAATTTTAAAGGGAATCTCTGTAGTATTTTCAGTAGCAGCTATATAATTTTAATTTTATACAGTGAACAAGGGGTAAATGTTTCCAAATCTTTGCCACCCTTTATAATCTGTTGTTATTGATAATACCAGAAAAGCTAAAAACCTAAGGTAAAATTGGGAAGCACAATGGATAGATATTTCTTAAGAGAAGGTGTAAAATTATCAACAAGTACATAAAAAAGGTTTTAAAAGTCATTAATTACTAGAGAAATAAAAATTTTAAACTCAGTTATGCATTACTGCATGTTTGTAATGGTGATTTTAAAATCTCAGGTTCATATTTCCCACAACCTCCACTGTTTTCCAAAATTATTTTATATAATATATTCTCGTTATTTCATTTTAAGCTTAATCTTTAACATTTCTTGCCTAGCTTTATATCCACATCATTTAATCTGTACTAGTGCCGGCCCAGAACCCCAGGCACACTGCACCAGCCAACAAAATCAGGCATGGTGGCGCACGCTTGTAATCCCAGTGCCGGGGAGGCTGAGCCAGGAAGATCACTCTGAGTGTGAGCTTTGTAATGAGACCCTTCACCAAATAAATAAATAATTAAAAAGTCAAACAAAAACATCAGTACTAGTATCATAACCTTCACATTTCTGGTCAACATAAACCTCATAGATTATTAAACTTTCAGAAGTATCTGATACAGTCGAACAGTTTCTATTCTAAAACATTTCCCTGAGATAGCTCAGGGAAATATGTGCCTATCTGCCAAGTGCAAGGTCCCGAGTTCAAGTCCCAGTATTGAAAAAAAAAAAATCTTTTATGGGGCAAAGGAGATGGCTCAGTAGAATACTTGCTTCCCTGGCAAGCGCAAGAGCCTGAGTTCAATTCAGAGTTCTGAAAAAAAAAAATAATAATAATAATTTCCTTTAGCAGTTGTATCTGTACTCTTATGATTTTTCTCCTTTTTTATTTGTAGGGGTATTTTGTTGGTGGTGGTTTATTTTTTATTTATTTATTTATTTATTCTTTTTACTATCTTTCTTCACTAAACTTTTACAATTAGAACCTTTCTGGGCTCTGTCAGATGCCATTTTGTCTTTTCAATCTACACACCTTCCCTAAGTGACAAGTGGCCTCGGCACTCCCGTAAATGAGGTGTATTCCCCCACAAATTTCACACCGTTCACATTATTATCTGACTTCCCAATTACTGACACAAAATCCCCAACACTTGCAGAATGAGCACTCAACTAAATCATAACACGTAAACACACAAACAAACTTTTCTGCAATTGTAACCTACTGAATCAAACAAACATAGTTAAAAGTTAATCACTGACTACTACCTTAGGGAGGTGATTTTATAACATTTCAAAATCTAATCTACTTAGGTGATTTAATTTTTTTTTTCTTTTTCTTTTTTTTTTTTTTTTTTTTGGTGGAACCGGGGATTGAACTCAGGCCCTTGCGCTTGCCAGGGAAGCACTTATTCCACCCAGCCATCTCCCCGGCCCCTGTGATTTAATTTTTAAATGTGATTAATGCTACTTGTATGTTGATAATGTCCTTTACAAATCTCTATACCACTTGGATAATTGCACTGTGGATTTCTGCTGATCTTTGTACAGGAGCAGTTAATGCTCAGTTGATTTTGCCTTTTTTTTCTTTCTCTCTTAATTTCTTACAACCTATTTCCTTTTTACATGCATATATCTGATTATCTGAACAGCTAAGTTGAAGACAAAACTGTGCAATTCAACAAATACAATCGAATTTAAATTATTTTGTTTAGTGAAAATATGTATCATTTATAATTTATATTACTATTTTGTATTCTCTTTTTTTAAAAAAAAATCTCTGTACTTGATCCATGATTTTCAGGATTAATGCAGTATTACCCAAGTTAAATGAATATTTCATTACCTCATAGATCCCAGCCTGCACTTAGTATCCTTCACTTGATCATCACTTCAAATTTTAAATTCAACACAAGGAAAAGAGAAACCTTGTAGCTCTAAAAGTCCCCAACACAAGGAACTTCGGTTAGTCTTCATTCTCATGTGTAAGGACATTGCAACTGACTTACTAAGTGAAGCAAACCCTTGGAAGCTCTGGACTCCCTGTCCCTGTGTAATTGATCTTCCCCACCCAGCCCATTAACAGGTCAAAGATAACTGTAGTACTAATTTCAATCAGTTTATTAAAAGGAACAGTTAATGGATTTTGAAAAAAAAAAAAAAAGAGCAACTTTTTGTATGTCTGTATCTCGTAATCTGAACAGCTACTTTTTAAATTTTTTTCTTTTGGCAGAACCAGGGATTGAACTCAGGCCCTTCTGCTTGCCAGGGAAGCACTTATTCCACTGAGCCATCTCCCCGGACCTAAATAACTACTTTGAAGATAGCAATATGCAATATAACAAATATTGTTGATTTCCAATCATCATCTTTTCAAATTGTGTCTTATTATTAATTTTTAAAAATTTTTATTATCTTTTATAAAAATTAGACAATTATTGGCAGGGATGAGAACAATATACAACAAAAAGTACATATTTATATTATGCACAGTTTATCTGTAAGACTAATGAGTTGATAATAGCTTATAAACAAGTCGAATTGTTGGCTGTATGTTAACATATCATGGTATGTTTTTCACTCAGATCCATTTTGTCAACACCCTAGTTCCACACACTATATATTTATTTCAAATGTCTTTGAACTAGTTTTTCCATCTGTCTATTCTGTGTCTGACAGCAAAAGGGAAATTCTGAAACACATCAGACATCAAAACCATAATTTAAATCTTTCCACAGCTTGTCATTTGCTTCTCAGATTGCACAGAGACCTAACTTTCCCAGGCTTTAAAGCTCTGCACAATCTGACCCAGGCTGCCTGCCTCCGTTTGCACTGTTTTCGCCTCTCTAGCTCACTAATCCATGGGCATCTTGCTATTCTATTTTCTACAGCAGTTCAAGCTGGTTCCCACATAGGGAACTTTGAGAGAGAAATCTCCTGGAATACTTTCCCACTGATTTTTTCACAAGTCTATCTCATCTCCTTTTAAATGTAACTTCTTTGAGAAACATACTTTTCTCAAAGTGGCTCTCTCCACTCTCCACCTCTACCAACGCTTATCTAACCTACCATCATTTAGGTATTTCATTTCAAGCACTTTCCGTAACAAGTCTTTTATCCATGTTTGTACGCTGCTTTGTTGTCTCTCTTCTTTACTGGAATATGAGCACGTGGAGGTCTTGTCTTCTCATCTTTGCGTGCACAATAACTAGCACACAGCAGCCTCTCAACAACCAAAAACCAATTGTGGAATGAGCATTATGTCTTTGTTATGTTATCTTTGACTCAAAGGGAAACGTAAGATGACATTTTTCCTTTAGGAAAGGTCCGTATACTTCTCCCACAATACTCCCAGCTACTGTCTCTTCTTGAATACCCTGAGATATTTTCTTTCTTTCAGGTCTTAAACTTTCAAGGAATCTTTTGAATATTCAAACACAGAGAACTGCTCACCATTATGGAAGCCAGGTCTCATTGTAACAGATGTTAAGATTCTCCACAGCTTTTTCAAAGAAAATATGGGGGATATTTCAAGAAGAGAAAAAACATACTTCAGAGGAAATACACATGTAACATCAATTAATATCTATCACTATTTGCTATGTAGATTCTTTATGCTAATAACTACTTATACTATCTTACAGTGTTACAACTTTAACTTTACGATATAGGTATTAATTTCCAAGGTTTTTCAAAGGATATCAGGCTGGGGATATAGGTCAGCAGCATAGCACCTGCCTGGTAGGCAAGAGGTCCTGAGTTTAATTATTGGTGCCAAAAACAGGAAAAAAGTATGGATACTTGGAAAAAAAATAAAAAGGAAGAAAGCTGCATAGCTAGTACAATGTGGCAGTCCATCAAGTCTTGATGCTGAATGTATAAGGTTTTTGTTTTAACTGCTATATTGTTTTTGCTTTAAATTTATTTATTTATTTATTTATTTGGTGCAGGGTCTCACTGCACAGCTCAGACTCATAGTGATCCTCCTGCTTCAGCCTCCCCAGAGCTGTGATTACAGGAGTGTGCCACCACATAAATTTTCCGGTCCTGGGCATTGAACCTGGGTCCTTGTGCTTGTCAGGCAGGCACTTAGACCACTGGGCTATCTCCCCAGCTGTTGGTTTTTAATAAGAAAGGAAAATATGAAGAAGTTGAGTGCATAAGATTCTATTGAGACCTTTATTTAACACCCAATCTTAAAACCTTTGCCTCTTGAAGAGTCTGTAAGTTAAAAGCCATAGACCCAGACTGTTGTCCGATACCGGGCAGCAGTTGGTGATGACGTGGAGCAGATGGGGCAGCCTCTGGGCCAGGGGGTCTAAGTTTCCAGCATATGTAATCGTTTCTGTTTCCTAACAGCTTCTCCTTTTCAGTTTCTAATGTTAGCCTTATGAGACAGGCAACAGCAGTGCTTTCGTTCAGTAATGTTTTCCCCTGGTCATTCTGGAGATTTTTGTGAGCTAGTAGTCACAATTAAAGCTAGCTAACGTGTATTATTGTTTGATGTAAATACCTCAGTTGATTTGGTAGAGCTACACGAAGTAGGTGTTCAAAACTGAAATAAAATTATGAAACTGGTTTAGAGAAGAAAGTACACGGGAGATTTAGGTTTTAGATTGTAGACAAGATCAACTAGAAAACTTGCAGATAAGGACTAGATCAGCTGGAAAGCTGATTTCACTGTATTTATGAAGAAAAGCATTCAAATTGACTCTTCACTCAATGAGCTGTGTGAATCCAACTAAATGCTGACCAAAGGTCTGCACTGGATCATGGGAACTGATGGGAGGGTTGGCGGTACTGGCTCTTAGGGACACGTTTAAGAACATTCCACAAGAGCAAGACATTTCCAAGTGAGAAGCAAATAGCCTGAAAGCACAGATGGGGGAAATGCCACGGTGGGAAGAGAAGCACTTTCTTCACACAGCCTGACATCTTTATTGCCAGAGAATCCTGTAATTTTGAGCCTTAGGGCGATAAAAATAAAAGCAAATTTGATACTCTAAATAGAAACCCTAGCAAAGAGAGCAAAGCAGCATCCATGGCAGGACACAATCTGGTAGGCAGCCAGGCAAACACAGACAGTCTTAGGGCAGAAATGAGAAGGGGGGTTGGCTTCTTCTCAAAGAATATTGCTTGCAAATAGCCCAAGACAAAGCACTGTGTGAAAGGAGAAAAAGTGTGAAGAGTGCAGTGGCCAATCAATAAGGAGAACATTCTGGGTCGAGGACTTGTGCCTCACTAAGGTCTGGAGCTACAGTCGCACCGAAGCGGTCATGGCTGGAAGCTAGGAAGCCATGAACATGACAGAACAGTGTGGCCATCAACTAGTCCAGACTGAAAAATGGTGTGACTTCATTGTCATACAAAAGTTATCAAACTCCCAAGACCCATCCCTCCACCCCACCCCACCATACAACCACAGGCTTTGGTACAAGAGACCAACACATCCGGGCTGTTCAGAATCTGTGAGGATGGAGCTTGAGGGTACAGAAGCCGAATAAAGGAAAAGACAGGCTGGTCAAGAGCTTACTGTGGGATTAATTCAAGGGCCTTGTGAATTAATCCTGGTCAGCAGAATGAGAATTTTTGTTTTGTTTTGTTTTGTTTTGTTTTTTTGGCAGAACCAGGGATTGAACTCAGGCACTTGCACTTGCCAGGGAAGTGCTTGTTCTACTGAGCCATCTCCCTGGCCCTTTTTGTTTTGTTTTGTTTTGTTTTGTTTTGTTTTGAGAATGAGAATTTTTGTAGATCAGTGACCTTTCTGTATTTTTCTAATTCTCTATTTTCTTGATGAGACCTTTCATGAAAGCAGATATGCTTCTTCTCCAATTTTGTATTTTGGGCACAGATTAATTAATTTAAGGCGGTAAACTGTCAGAAAAACAGGAGCTACAGACTCCTACAGGTGCTGTGACATATCACCAAGATTCCACATCTTGAACTTTTGAGTTGGATATCATCAGTAAAAGAGAACTTAGGATATCTCTTCTGGAACAGAAGCAATACTATGACATCATTTTTAAAAGTCTGTAAAGCATGGAAGTGACACATAGCCAGTGTATGACTAATACAAATTTACTTTGTACTATTCTTACCAAATGCCATTTCCTTCTTCCTCATTAAACTACCTCATTTTTCATGAGACAGCAATGAATTCAACCAAACTCCACATCTCCACTCCACATCTCCCAGCACTGCCCTGCTTCGTTGCTGCACTATAAAACAATTCTTGCCAATGAGAAAAGTTAAGGTGCTGAGTATTACAGGACAATTTAAGGTTTTCAAGTGTGGCAGATAAACTCCAAAGAAGGCAACAACATGTACCTTTTTTTATATGCAAGTTCTTTCCTGATCAAGCTGTAGGGTTTAGTTACTCTGAATCTGGGGATACTTCATGACTAATTTGACTGGTAGAATTATAGAAGTAACACTCAGGAACTTCTGAGACAGGTCAAAGGAGATTCTTCAGAGCCAAAACAAAAAAATAGTGATAACATGTTCCAATAATATAAATATGAAGCTAAGAAAGCTGAGGTGCTTTCCATGCAGAACAGCGAAAGTGCCAAATCGGTTTCGGTTTGATTCGCGGGGTATTATTTGACTAAATGAGATTTTTAAAAGCGCAAGATTCAACTATTTTATAGAATTTAGAGAACAAAAGTGGAGGACTTAGTAAGTTGAAAAATAGAAAGGCAGCTACTGTTTTCTCAAAATGAGAAAGCGCTTCAGGGCAAAACTCAGCCTTAGGTTATTTCCAGAAGCATGTGACCTCATGGTAATGCTCCTTTCAGTAATGTAGTTGGAGAACCCCTAATTCACACCTCAAAAATATTTGTCTCATGGCCACAGCAAGAAAAAAAAAAGGCAGTTATAAACATCACAGAGTATTTTGCTGGTTTTTCCCAGCTGGGTAAGAGGCTTTATAGCAACAAGATTATGCTAAGAGAGAAATGTCTCTGGAGGAAACAGTGAGGGTGGCCTTTGCCTCGTGGAATGAACTCCACTAAGAATGGAATAAAAGGCATAGAAGCCAATCAGTAAGACAAAACCTTGGAGGCTCACACTTTTTGCCAACATAAAGTAGGACTGGACATGTTGTTATGGTTTGTGTATTTGTCCCCTCAAAGCCTCCTGCAGTCATTGAGGTGCAGTTCTACAGTTTGTGATTCATTTATGATCCATGGCTGGGATTATGTGTCTAAATACTGTTGGGGTTGAGTTTGAGCACTGCTGGGATTATGAGTGTATTATACCCAGCCTGAGGTAAATAGCCTGAATGGAATTTAAAGGAGACAGACTTGCTCCTTGTTGCCACTACTGTTCCTGTTTGCTCTTGCTATTTTCTGCTGCCATGAACTGCTGCCCTCTGCCACGTGCCACTCTGTCTTGGAGCCAGTTGAGTATGGACTGAAACGTCCATTAACTGTGAGCTAAATAAAGCTTTCCTTTCTTCATTTTGAGTGTCGGGTATTTGTCCCAGCAATGAGAGAAGAGTGACTGAGATACATGTATTCACTGGGCAGCAAACACAGATCATTTTTTCACAGAAAAGAAAGGAAGTCTTAGTGTGCAGTGCCATAACCTGGAGGACAGCATCAAGTGATGTAATTCTTTTTCCTGGAGAGAGACAGGGATCCAATCAATGAAGTGCTGATGTGCTCAACAAGCATAGAGTGGTGAATTCAGCTAGTAACCAAGTCATGTAACTTGTTTGCGATTTTCCAGCTCTTCTAAGAGCTTGCCTGTCTCAGAACAGATTTAGAATTCTATTATTATATATATCTTTTTGTATTTCTTGGGAAGGGTCTACAGGGTGTTCAGATTGGATCAGACTCGCAGTGATCCACCTGTTTACAGTCTCCCAAAAGCTGGGATTACAGGCACACCACCATACCCAGTCTCAATCACTGTCACAGCACACGCCAGGGGTGGGGCTGGCATGGCAGGCGGG
>NW_004524585.1:24551362-24560600 GCF_000260255.1 Octodon degus
ATCAAATCTTGCCAGCAGGGACCAAAAGCTATACAGGAAACAAGACTCGTAGCAGAAGCTCCAGCGGGAGGGGCAAGGCTGAGGAGCAGGGCGCCTGCGCCCGACACCCTTATGAAGCATGTTTGGACCACTGAGATTTTGAGGAAGGGAACTATTGCATTCCTAGGTTGTGAGATAGCTGTATAATGTTAGGTGAAATTCTGAACTTCCTGTATTTTTTGAAGATTAAGTACCATTCTGGATGGGTTTGTGCAGAATATGACAGCCTGGCCTTGGGTAATATGTATTATGGCTCCTGAAACATTCCTTTCTGGTATGGTTCCCTGAGAACCAAATTTGCTGAAACAGTCTTCTGCCATCATGTTTCTCCTGTGGAGTCCAATAACCATACACTGCATCTCCTGAAACCACGGACCAATGAGGATTTTCCTCCTTTAACCTGAGGGTACCTTGGTACCATGACTCACTGACAAGCTGAAAAATGTAAATTGATTAGGTATCTATCAATAAAGGATTAAGCAGAAAGAAACCTTGAATTTTCTAGTCCCATACAATGTTGGTCAGAAACTTCTGATTCATTATACACTACACATGAATTACTCCAAAATCTTTCTTTTCTGTTTATTCTTCTCCATAGGTATGGGGATATATTTAACCCAAATGTATTCTGTGTAAATATCAATTTATTTATATAATTTTTTTTTTTGGCAAAACCAGGGATTGAACTCAGGCCCTTGCACTTGCCAGGGAAGTGCTTATTCCACTGAACCATCTCCCTGCCCCCTGTAAATATCAATTTAAAAGCATTTTGTATTACAAACTTGGGATATTGGGTTCTTTTGGAAATTAAAAACTGAGTTAGCAAGTTAGGACAGTATTTCCTCAGTTACTATTCGCAGAGAAAGCTGATCCCTTTGGAATATGAGAGGTCTTCCTTGTTATTCCCTGCTTGTAATCTATGATATATGTACTGAAATCAAGGTGACCTGACTCACTTTGCAAATGAGTTTGATATATAAATAAAACTATTTTAGCACTGTGTGCTTTCTGGTGCAGAGAATCAAACCTAACACTTCATGCATGCCAAGTAAGCAGTCTATGCTTGAGCTACATTCTTTGCCCCAATTTGACACTCTGGGTGGACACATACAGTTATCTTGAGAGAGGACTATCTACTCTTGTTTTACTGAAATCTAGACTAAGCCTTAGAGGGTTTTGACTAAGAAAATGTAGTTGGAACTGAGAATATTGACTTGAAGCAGAAGTTGAGACGGTACCATGCGGCTTATCACATCTGGATGCTTACCATAAGACAGTACTGGAAGCAGGGTTTCTTCAGCAACTTTGCTCCAGAAAAGGATAGTGACAAGAGTCATCAGAACCTACAGTACATGTGGCCTGAGTGAGAAACAAATCTTTGTTATAATCGAGTATCTTGTAATACTGTGTACCCATCACAGCCCATTCTTACTGCTATCTGTATCTAAATTACCCATCTAGTGTCAGAAAGCAGCTGATGTTTTCCCTACAAATTATCTAACTTTTAAAGTGTGAAAAAACTGAGGCTCAGGCCAGTGAGATAGCTCAGTGGACTAAGTACCTGCCTAGGCAAGTGCAAGGACCAGGGTTCAATCCCCAGCATCACATGCTGTGCCATCCCTGCCCCTGGGTGTGCTGAGCAGGCCACCAAGATAGGGCGTGGTGGTACACACCTGTAATCCCAGTGCTGGGGAGGCTAAAAACAGGAGGATCACTATGAGTCCAATCTGTTCAGAGAGACCATGTTTATCAAATACATAAATAAAAAATAAAATAAAACAGGCTCAATGGGGTTCAATTGTTTGCAGATGCTGGTGTCAGTCTCTACATTTGACTTCAAAGTGAACCCATTTACTTGAATTCCTCATCTCAGACAATTAAGGCTTTGAACTACACCATTATTTTGCCATTAATTCTATCCCACACTATACTATGAATATGAGTAAGATGTGCAGATGTATGAAATAGCTAATCAAATTATATACTATATCCCATTTTATATTTTGATATTTTTTTTTTTTTATTTTTGTGATACTGGGGAATGAACTCAGGACCAGGCAAGTGCTTATTCTACTGAGCTATCTCCCTGGCCCTAATTTTTTTTTTTTTTTTTTAATGTATATAGTACAAGGTTTACAGGGTTTCACTATGTAGATTGGACTTTAGTGATCCTCCTGTTTTCAGCCTTTCAAACACTGGGATTACTGGCATGTACTACCACACTGTCTCAATCTCTGTCTCAGCATGCCCTGGGGGCGGGGCCAGCAAGACCTGCTGGGAGTAGAACCCTGGTTCCTGCGCTCTGCCTAAGCAGGTGCTTTAGCCCGCTAAGCCATCGGGCCAGGCCACAGTATTTAATATTGCCACTGTGGTTTCTTATTTTTTACCAAATACTTTTACATGAAAATTACTAACAGATGAAAAGACTTTTTGAGAAGTTTTCTCTAAAAGCCATACAAAAGCCACATACATTTATTCATGTATTAGTCTATAAGCTTTAGATTTATATTTTAAACATGTTGTATTGGGGCTGGGGAGATGTCTCATTAGAATAAGTGCTTGTGTGGCAAGTGCAAGGGTCTGAGTTCAATCCCTGGTTCTGCCAAATAAATAAATAAATAAATAAATAAATAAATAAATAAATAAAATAAACATGTTGTGTCTCTAACATGTTAAGAGAATTTTAAATCACATACATTGTATTGCATTGCAAACTCATTTATTTATATTTAAAAATCCAAAACAACATAATAAATTTGGCTTCTTTTCCCCACAGAAATGGGAAATATATTTCAGTAAAGGACAGTTTTATTATTTTTATGTATTAGGCTGTTAGATTTTATGGTTCTTTAAAATATGATACTAGCAAAAATAACATTAACTGATTAGTGTATGAACAGTTTACAATAATATGGTAAGAAACAAAAACTCATGGGAAAAAAAACCTTTAAAGAAATTTTCAGATAAAACTATTACAATACAGTTTATTCCTAATGACAACAGGCCCATTAATAGAGCACTTCTGTACAAAAAAAATAACAAAAATAACCAAGTATGGCATTTATTGCAGCAACAAAAAAATTAAAGGTCATAATGTCTGTAACGTAACCCCCACCCCCAGTGGTATAGTGGCTTCTGATTCCTTAAACATAGAAATGCTGTTCTTCACGGTAGAAAGATGAAGTCTTCTTATCAAAAGGCAC
The DNA here is from genome assembly GCF_000260255.1 of Octodon degus. Lineage (NCBI taxonomy): Eukaryota > Metazoa > Chordata > Mammalia > Rodentia > Octodontidae > Octodon > Octodon degus. The sequence continues at coordinate 24,554,605 of NW_004524585.1, forward strand.
ATTCTTATCTGCAAGGAAAGAACATTATGTCACTTTTGCAGCAAATTGAAACATTTTAAATGTTTCACATTTTAAATCTCTCACAATTTCCAGAGGGTAGAACACAAAGTACTTAACTTAAATAAATTTTAACTAATGACTTCAGTAAAACACACAATTACTTTGTATATATTAAGTATTTCAAATATTAGCTCTGAATAGTAATTGTAACTTCAAAGAAATTTTATATATAATTTTATGGATAATAACAAAGCATACTGTAGTCACAAGAAAATTATATTCTCTTGAGTGACTTCAATGAACTTACATATGTGCTGTAGTTATTCCTAGTTTTGTTTAGCTGACCCTATTTCTCAGTCTTCAAAAATGAGAATCAATTAGAGATACAGGATTAAAAGTAGAGTTGAAAAAAATACTTAGAGCACTTACAATGTGGTATTTACAGTGTGGCTATTCATATGGAAGACAATGGCAAAAATGTGCTCATTTTCCTCTTATTCACTAGTTCCTAGTTTTGTATTTTTTTTTAATCATACAAATTTATTGGATCTTCATTTTAAATACACAAATTACTAATTCAAATCTGGGCTTTTAAGAAACTTCTGTTAATAACATCCATCATAATTTAAACAATTTAGTCATTCTATGTTATATTTAAAGATGTGTGGTTTACTGATAAATCTTCATGAGTAATCAGTAGGATTTCGAACTTCACTGAAGATGTATCTGAGAATAAGTAAAGCTCTTTTCTGATTATATTATCAAAATTTTTAGTTATCAGCTTATAATAGATCTTTAAATGATTACAAGCTAAAGAACTCCTTATATTTATATCACAAGATATTGAATCTTTTAAATACACATTACAGATTATTTTTACAAAATATTATGCTCAGATTCCACTTTATAATTTCTTGTTCTTTTCATGTTTTAAAATCATTTTCAGTTTAATGATGATTTTTCACATTAGTTTAAAAAACAATCTGTGAATTCAAGTGTTATTTCACATAGTAAGAAATAAATCACAAAATTACCAGAATCTGAGTTCTAATAGGAATCCCACTTGGGCCATGTGAATGAGAAGGTGTTGGGAAGCTGAGGAACACCGCAAGAACAGCACACGCGCTTCCTGACAGAGAAGGCCCGGCACCAAGCAGCAGTGCCACAATGTGTGTCTGCAGGAAAGCTCTGTGAGACTCGCCATCAGTCTCAAAGCACATATGAAGACAGTAACCGTCCTTCGTGATCTATCCTAGTGCATTATGCCCTCTTCTTGAGAGTATTTATACACGACTCTTCCTCACCTAGAACACTGTGCTCCTCAGGGTGGGATGTCCTCAGAACCCTATGCTGACCAGTACCTACTGTGTGCTGTGCAGAACACCAATCTCTTTCCAGCGCGACAGAATAAAACTCCAAACAATAATAAATAAAGACATTTTTATTATTCTTCTCCACCAAGATCACTTTTAGCTGACCATCCTCACGCTGGAAACTTCCTTTCCTCTGCATCGGCTGAAGTCAAACCCACTTCACCTTTCTGGTATGAGCGGAAAGATCCTCTCTAATTATTTCTTGTACCCAGAATATTGCTGAGCACTATACTTTGCCACTGCTTTCAATTCCTTTCCCTTCTAACTCAGCCTCTATCCACACTGCAACTGCCCTCATTTGAAAAAACTGAGTTTCAAAATATTACTCTTCAGTTTTATTTAACTCCAATTCATCTTTCACAAAGCACCAGAATAATGTTCTGGAACCTAAAAATGAGTATCACTCCTCATTCCAGAGTGTTTGATGATCTAAGAGCCTCCTGGGCTGCTAAATCTCCATCTGAGGGCTGGTCAGATAGCTTAGTGGACTAAAGTGCCTGCTTAGGCAGAGGGCAGGGACCAGGGTTTGATCCCTGGCATGCTGTGCTGGCCCTGCCTCTGAGGCATGTTGAGATAGTGACTGAGACTGGGCGTGGCAGTACACGCCTGTAATCCCAGTGCTTGGGAGGCTGAACACAGGAGAATCATTATGAGTCCAATGTGTGTAGTGATGAGACCCTGTAGATCCTGTCCTAAATACATTTAAAAAACAAAAACAAAAACAAACAAAAAAACCAACCTCTTCATCTTTGGTGTGGCTCAGCCCCAAAAGCAGCAGCTTCTCCAGACCACCACATCCTGTATTTGCAGAGGCCCTGGCTCTATATACAACCCCTATGAGGGCCATGCCTGGGCTCACGCATTCAATATCCCTTTCCATGCAACTTTCCCCATCAGACTCTTACTTTAATCATATTATAGTTCTGAAAAGTAACTATACATCCACACCACTTACAAAGTACAATCTTCTCAGCTGTTATCCCAAACCCACCCACTTGCTCTTTTTTAGGAATCCTACAGTAATCTGAAAACATGTGCAGAATGTGCAGCACATGGAAAAAAAAAAAAATCTCCAAGATTTCCTACTGCCTGGAGAGATCATATGAAAGTCGTAAGAGGTTCTGGTGGACTCGAAGAAGCCAGAACAGAATTACATAGTGACACAGGTGTTGATGTACTAATAGGAGGACTTTTGACCAAAAAGAAAGGGATGGAGAAGCAGCTCCATCATCAAGCAGGACAAGGTAGGCCTCAGCTGTGTCATAAAGGGAGAATAAAGGCACCTTATCCCCTATCAGTACTGTTATACTGAAAGCTCATAAAACAAGTACTTTTATTGCATCATCTCCAAACTGGGGGACTCTTCCAGCTTGTAGTCAGCGTCTTACAACTGTTGCCAGCTAGCAGTTCTCACATAGACGCACTGGCCTGTGCACGTCCCAGGATGGTCAAGGCTCTTCGCTTTGCTATCACTTGAGCTGTATCAAAACACTGTTGCTATGAAAAGGGTTGAGCTTCATTATGTTTGAAAGTCTGTAGAAAGAGTATGTTATGAACACTCAATGAAGCAAAAGTTACTGCATACATAGGAAGACATAGCAGAGAATACCAAGCTAGAGAAGGTGCTTATTTATTACAGAACAGAGCAATGACATTGTTCCAAACATTCTTGGCAAGAGATGAAGAACTACTTCAAAGTGGCATTAGAACCTCGATAAATGAAACCTGTTCATTTCTGTCCTGACACTGCTTATCAGGAAACCAACTGCAAGTGGATGTTGCCTAATTCTTCAGAAGGGATGAAAACTCTGTTAGGGGAGGTGAGGGCACACAATTCTTGCATATTTTATTTATTTTTATTTTTTTGGCAGAACCGGGGATTGAACTCAGGCCCTTGCGCTTGCCAGGGAAGCACTTATTCCACTGAGCCATCTCCCCGGCCTTCTTGCATATTTTAAAAGTGCTGTACATTGTTTCACAGTAAAACTGGCAGTTCCTTCTTTCTTAGTGCATTAGATAAAACAAACAGTGGTGTACATCTCCAGTCATGAGACCAACTTAGAGTAAAGGGACAAGAGAATAGAAAGGTAGAATCTTTTACTAATGATGTTCAAACCCTGAACTGAAGAAGTTTAAACTGGAAATAACTGAACTCCCTGGGAGTGACAAACAGAAGTTCTTTAACATTAGAATGTAAGATGCAGAAAAATTAATAGTAAGGTTCTATCTTTGCTAAACTACAAAGTTGTTCAATTAGTTGGTAACAAAAGCTCAGGAAGCACTTGAGTCAACCACATTCTGGTGCTTCTTATTTACCACAATATTTTTCATCTATGGTAGGATTAGTCACAGAAATATAAAGGGTAGTTGAGATGTCCAATGTTCAAGAGTATTTCCAATGTTAAATTAAAAAGAAAATTAAAAAAGAGAAATAAAACAAGATATCTCAGCTATTCTGGTGATGGCAATGTACTTCTAGTGATCAAAATAAAAAATTAAAACCTATATGCTCGGCTAGTGATGGTGAACCACTTGGAACCCAAGTACCCAAACTGCAATCCAAAGCCCACTTATTGCAAGTGTCAACACTGCAATTAAACCTGAATACTGAGGTTTCAGCTCAGAAAATACAACTTGTCCAATGCTTGGCTGTTGGGGCGACTCGGCTTAGGTAGTTATAGAGAGTGCTCTGTACACTGGCAGAAGAGCGTGTCATAGGTTTGTCACCATGCTATTGCCCTGCCTGCATCTAACTTCTATATAAAAGTTATATACACTCTTTAATAATAATTCCTAGGGCCGGCACTTAGCTCAGCAGACTATCGCGCCTGTTTAGGCAGAGCGCAGTGACTGGAGTTTGATCCCCAGCTCACCATGCCAGCCCCGCCCCCAGGGTGGGAGATGATGACTGACATTTGGCGTGGTGGCGCATGCCTGTAATCCCAGCTCTTGGGAGGCTGAAAACGGGAGAATCACTACGAGTCTGAGATTCTGCAGACCCTGCACCAAATACCTAAAATAATGATGATGATAATTCCTGAGACATCATCTCTTCATTCATTGACCCCAAATTCCAAGTATCTATCTTTCATCAGTTCACAAACTAATTCAATAAAAAGCACTATGGGAGGCTGAGACAGAATGATCTCGAGCCCAGTTTGAGAATGTCTGAGTCCAGTCTCAACAACTTAGTGACTTAGTGAGTCCCTGGGATTCAATCTCCAGTATAAAATAAAAGAAAGAAAAAGCCCCAATAGTCACATAGCAACATTTTGTAGGTTGTGTGCTAAATATGCATTCTCTTTTGGCTTCTTAATAAAAGAACCACTGTTTTCTCTGTTTTTGTAAGCAAATATGAGTAATAAAGAAACAGTTCTGAAAAATTCTGATTCCCTAATAGGAGAGAAATATGGTATGGTTTCTTGCCTCACACTTTTCTGCTGCTTAAAGCAGATGTGACAACCTGAAACAACAGGCGTCACATAGTCATGACAGAACAGATGTGAGCTAAGGGTCGAGACAACTACATAAATGTAGTTAATTTCTGTCACCAAAGGCCACTGAATAATGCAACAACCACTACAGATGTCTCAGAACATGTCAGTAACATTGTGACTGTAGTGCTGGGTTTACTAGCACTCGTAGTAACCCAAGATCATGCATATTTTATATGACAAGGCAATTAGGTAATATTTTGGCTATTTCTCAAGTTTTAAGAATAACAGTCTTTCTTAAATGTCGTGTCATATGATAACAGAATTGCTTTTAGAAAGCATTATTTTAAAAGCTCATTCAGAAAAAAATTAAATTACAAAAATGGCTCTAAGTTCAAATCAAGTTTGAATAGAAAAACTGTTCCATTTCAGTTAATCATTTTTATTATTTGATCATTGAAGTGAATTTGCAAACAGTAGCCTCTAGAAGGTTTTTCCTCTGGGTCATTTTAAAAAGATATGCAAGTTTCAGATAACAAACACCATTTAGAGCAAAGGGAAAAGTTAATGTCTTAAAACCATCCTCTGGCGGTTGCCATCCATAAACCTGAGGTCCTGGTCTCAGGTTGTCCTGCATCTTGTGTGTGTGCAAGAGCCCTGCATGGGGTCACCTTCTGCCCCCTCTGTAACCCAGCCTGCTATGCATCGTCAGCATCCAAACAATCACAGCACAATGGGAACACTGAACCAAAGCTACAGTCATTTTATTAAATAAGTCAAATTCTGTATGACCAGAAATTTGTGCTTCATCTGTTCTATGTAAGTTTTGACTTAGAAATAGTGCATAATACACTTTTGTTCTAGATCTACACTGTCTAACACAATGGCAAGAAGTCACATATGGCAATTTAAGTTAAAATTTCAATTGGTAAAAAGTAAATGAAATTCTACATTCATTTCTCCAGTCATACCAGCTGCTTGTCAACTGCTCAAGAGCCACATATGACTGTGACGATGAAATGGTACACTGTGATTCCCAGTTATAAATGCAGCAAAGAAAATTTTCTTTTATGGATCAACATCTACAGAAAAATAAAGCAGCAGCAACAGCAACAAAATCCTAAATGAAGGTTCTCTTTTTGATCTATCTAAGTAATGGCAAACATAATAGTTTCCTTTACCAAAAAAA
>NW_004524585.1:24564915-24574744 GCF_000260255.1 Octodon degus
AAAAAAAAAAAAAAAAAAAAAAAAAAAAGAAAAGAAAAGAATAAATGAATTATATTTACTAAGTAAAACAGGGAGAGACAGAATGAATTTTTTGCATACAGAGAAAACATTTGACAAGAGTCAACATAGCAAAACTCTTAATTTAAAAATAGTAGTGTCCAGGTATGGTAGAGCATGCCTGTATTCCCAGGAGGCTGAGTCTGGCAGACTCCCAAGAATTTGAGGCCAGTCTTGTTTACCCGGTGAGCTTAAGGCCAGTATGAGCTACATAGTGAGACCCTGTCTTAAGACAAAAAAGAGAACACACTAACAAAATGATTAAAAAAACTGACAGCTAATATTTTAATTAATATAAGGGACAGCTATAACAGATCTAAATTTGTCTTTATCAGGTAACTTCACAGTCAAGGGATTAAGATGCAGACATTTAGATTGTGCTATAGAACCCTTTAGCCAATTTCAGATCGAACTCCGGTTGTTGTGATTGCCAGGCAGGGACTTACAGCTTTTAGATCTTAAAAGACCTTAAGTACGTAAGTATCTTCACGTATTATAAGAAAACAATTGCACTAATCTTGATTTCAACTTGTTATCCAAGCAAACCACAATATGGTCTACATGCACATTTCCCAAAGGATACATTGAGGGTTTTTTTTTTGGTGGTTCCAGGGATTGGACTCAGGACCTTGTACTTGCCAGGCAACCACTTATTCCACTGAGCTAACTCCCAAACCCCCAAAAAGATAGAGAATGTTGAACATGTTGATGGACCTGTAATGTTTAACCTTGACTACTCTATAAACAGAGAAAATCCTGCCCACTGAATTAGCTCAAAATGAAGTTAATGGTCACTGGACTGTACATCTAGTTTTAAGAAATAAGTTCTAAGACAAAGAAAGTAATAACAAATACACCTCACTTACACCTCTTGGGAAACTCTGCCCAGTTATAAAAATGTGGCCACTTTTCCAAAACAAAAGGCAGAAAAAATAGGTTCATAACTATTTCAACTTTAAAAAGTATCACAATAGAGAGCTAAATTCAGTGTTATTTTATTGCAAAAAGCAAAGAATAAGTGAAGGGTGTGGCTCAGGGAAAAGCCTAGCATGAGGGAGGCTCTGCATTTGATCCTCCGCAACATAAAAGACAAAAAGCAAAGAGACAGAAAAAAAGAACTATATGACTGGTTGTTGCTTTTTTGCATCCTGAAATTCCCTCCTTCTTTGATCATTTTTTAAAAAAGAAAGTTAACTCTGGCCTACAGATACACTATTAATGATTTGGGCAAGATCAAAATAAAAAACCTTAAATTTGAAATCTATCATCTCTAAGTAAGTCTCCTTTGTTCTACATTACTAAGTATATATACCTACTACATTCTTAATTACATGGGCTGGGCATTCTGTTGTCTTTCTTCACCATTATACCCCTGGAGCTCAGGAGAGTCCCTGCAGCACATGACAGGTACTTAATCACTGATTTTAATGAAAGAATGAAACCTCCCAATTTTGAATTAGAGTCACCTCTAACTGATCATGACTAAAACTAACTTCACATCATTTGATTCAGAGCAGAGTGAAAATCTAATATGCACATGGTGTTTAGTTGTGGAACCTTTAGGAAGAGAGTTAGACTAGAAAAGTTTGATAGGATAGAGATACCATACTGGTGGTTTTATCAGTACAGCCCAGAAAAGGAACAAGCATGCTACACAGAGTCCTACTTCGCCAGGCCCTGCACTACCTTGAAAACACCAGCAAAAGGATCTTCCCATGTGGCATTTGTATCCCCCAGATTGTAAATTAAGTAAATCTTTTTTTTTTTTTTTTAAATAAAGCTAACCCCTCTGGTATTTCATTATAATAACATAAAATGGACTAACCTATTGGTATTCCTAGAAGTGTAAGCTGAAAATACACACACACACACACACACACACACACACACAAATATGCACAGGGATATTCATTTCAGTGTTATTTAAATTACTAAATAATTGAAAAGTACCCAAATACCAAACCACAGGTGATTGAATAAACAATGACAGATATCTGCTATGGCATATTTCTGTATTTGTTTAAAAAAAAAAATCATTATTTTCTTCTGGTGTTGGCAGTTGAGCCTAGGACAACTAGGACACTAGCCCCAGATTTTTATATTTTTTATTGATGTAATGTCACACAGAGTAGTTAAGTTCTTAAGTTCAGGCAATGCTTGAACTTGCAATCCTCCTGTCTCAGGCTCCCACACTGCTGGGATAACAGACATGTGCCACTGTGCCCAGTTCCTTACAGAGTAATATAGTATGACTTTCAGAATAAAAAAGGTATATAAAGTATATGAGAGCATATAGTTTTTTACTTCTTAGGTGAAAAACAAGGAAAGCTTAAGAAATGCATGTAAAAGTTAACCAAAAGAAGAAGAGGGAGTATAATCTGGAAAATAATGAGGCTGATTATCTACGGTGGGGGGAGGGGGGCACGCAAGACCAAGGGAAACTTGAGGCCTGGGGATCTAGCTCAACAGCATAAGCACCTGCCTGGTAAGTGCGAAGTCCAGAGTTCAACCTCTGGAAAAGAACGAACGAACGAACGAACGAACGAACGAAAGAAAGGCAGGCAGGCAGGCGGGCAAAGGAAAGAAGGAAGGAAGGAAGGAAGGAAGGAAGGAAGGAAGGAAGGAAGGAAGGAAGGAAGGAACTTGAAAGCATGTTCATGGTTTTCAAATGAAAAAAAGAAAAACAAAAACAGGATGGAAAAAGGAAACGCAAAATTAATTAAAATGCATTATAGTATATTTTGAATGACTGTTAAGCCAAATTATATGTCCATTCAGTATCCAAACAGACCTTTAGTCTTGGTCATGTTGGAGTTATGGCAAAAAAGTCAAGCTTTCATAAATATTAGGTTTATTTACTAAATAAAGTAATTGGTAAAGCAATCCAGAAACTACTGTAGTTCTATGACAGGGCTGAGCAAATGAGTCTGTATTGATGTTAGAAGCCAGGAATTTCATAATAAAAAAAGAATACAATCATAAGAAAGAGAAGAAAATTAAGAATCTAAGGTGTATAAACTAAACTAGGGAATGTGAGAAATGCCTGGATTCAATTATGCTGCAGATATGTGTGCATGCGAGCATATGAATACATGCACAGAACATGTATGCTATGTCTCAGGCAAGCGCCCGGAAACAAAGGCACAGTAGTCTCAAAGAGATTGCTCCAAGCACTCGAGGGAATGGGTGTTGCCTAGAGAAATGGGTGACTGTGCAGATGAGGAACAAAGTGAGCTTATTAGGCAAGAAACTAAGGAGCTATTAAAAAAAAAAAAAAAAAAAAAAAAAAAAAAAAAAGAAGGAACAGGTTGCAAACAAAGAGAAGACATCTTGAAGACAGACCCCCTGATCACTGTGTACCGAGGTAAGCCTAACAAGGAACTGAATCCTTACTGATGGTTAGATAGGTAGCTCATTAATGTCAGGAGGGAAGGCAGAAGGAATGAAAGAGAAGAAGGAAAGAAGGATGGATGGGAAGAAGGAAGGGAGGGAGGGAAGCAAGTATGCTTACAGGGAATGTTGGTGATAAATTAGTAAGGTGTGAGGAAATTGAGCAGTCAGGAAACTCATTTTGCAACTACTACAAAAGATTAGATCGACCAGAATAATGATAGAAATACTAAATAAATGAAATATTTTGTTGACAAGAAACGGAGTATTTTCATGATGTTAAAATATATTCCATTAGTTACAAATGGGAAACAATAGTTACATAGCAGAAATACTGGACGAATGTTGAACAGATGCATAAAAATTACCACTGCTAATGAAGGACAGATGAACATCCTGTCTCCAGTTATGATGCACTTAGGAGATAGCAGGATCTGTGTGCATTTCAGCTAAGAAAGCGTAGCACAGATATAATTATGAGGAAACATCTAAAATCAGGTAAACAAAATAAGTGAGACAAGCTGTTTGGTATCTATAGTACAACAGAAGAAGAGAGCAAGCACACTGAACAAAGAAGAAATGGTAACAGTGAGTAGATCTGGGGGAAAAATAGATACAAGTTCACTCTAACAACCTATGATCTCCAAACAAAAAGACTTAAAAAGAAGTGATGCTTGATCTTTGAAGGGAAACACACACACGCGTGTGCTGATGTAAAAGGACAATTCAAAATAACAAGGAACTGTCACCCTTGAAATCTCATTTTTGCCTCACTAGAAGCAGAACTTCAAAGTTAACATTTTCTCTTTTCTTTTTCTTCCTTTTGCTTTAATGCCTCTTGAGCACCTTGAACACTGCTTGGACCTTAAGTGGCTGCTACATCATTCACGTACCAAAAGAATAAATGAACAGATAAAATGCATCTACTTTCTATTCTCCTTACTTAATAAAGACACGTGTATTGAGCTTTTTCTCATTTATGAATCAAATTTGTTTAGCCTACTAAAAACTTCAAGATGATGATTCCATTATCTTACCCTAAAGCTGCATCTCCCTTTTTATCATTTCTCTCTCCTTTGCCCTCAAAAATAAATAAACCCCATGAATGTACCTTCAACGCCCTAGAACAGCTTGAAGTCACCAATGTGGCGCCATCTCTCTGGTCTTCTATCACCTAACTTCTTATCCTGGTCTGCTCCAGTCCATGTAGAGTGACATCACAACACAGCATTTGTTATTCACATTTTAACATCTTCAAAATTAATTTTCAGGACCCAATGAGTAATTGATGAGTTGTATGAGTAGCACAGATTATAACTGGTTTGTGTTTGGTCTTTTTTTTATCCTCATCCTGATTGGGGTTTAACTGACAATAAAAATTTACTTATTTTTTCATGTACCACTTAATGTTTTGATACACACGAAGTAATTACAAAGCCAGAGAACATACTTATTACTCACGTGGTCACCTGTTGTTCCTTTTTCTGTGACTATCTCTCATTCCCTCACTGTGGTAGTCCCTAGAAGCAGCATTTTATTCTTTGCTTCTAAGAGCTTCATTATTTTATATAAGCAAAGTCATGCAGTGTTTTACTGTATCTGTATTATTTCATTTAGCATGAAATCCTCAAGGTACACCTACATGGTGACAAATCTCAGGACCCATCCCTCTTCTCACTGAGATATATACCTATATACAGTGTTTCACTCATCCATCATTGAATATTAGGTTATTTCTATCATGTGGCTACATGAATAATTCTGCCTGGAATACGGTAGTGCAGACATCTCTTTGGCATCCTGATTTTATTTGGATATATGCCCAGAAATGGAACTGTTAGATAACGTAGGTTCTATTTTTAACGTTGAGCTATTTTCATGCTGCTTTCCATAATGTCTTTATCCAATTATATTGTTAAATGGGGTGCAAGTACGCAAGCATATTCCATCCATTTACAAATGAAGTTCTTTTTTTTTTTCTATTGATTTGCAAGTGTTAACTGTATGTTGTTGTTGCTTTTAACTGTATGTTTTAAATGTGAAATCATGTAGGTGAGTCAGTAGTGATGACCAAGTACACAACGCAGCCACCCTGTTTTGGGGGGTGGTTGTGGGGCAAGACGTCCAGGAGTCACTCTAAAGGACAGTCTGTGTCCAGCGTGACTGGGACTTTTACTGGGGGAAAGGAGTATCGTGATGGGCTTACGTGGGGGCTAAGCATGGCTGTGTATGGGGCTCAGCAACGGGCACTGTGAGCTGGCAAGTGGGTGGATGAGGGGTGTCTCAGTAGAATGGGCATTGTGCCTAGGCTCAGGCCGGGGACTGCAGGACGCAGGAAAACGCTATGATTGTCTCTTTGGCTCTGAAACTCAAGACAGTAGGGGACAATGAATGGACATCAGAGCTAAGAATCCCCAGTTTGAATAGCTAAAATCCTAAATGCTCTAGAATCCAAAGCCTTCAGGAAAATATTCCATTATCAAAAATTTGAGGTAGTTCTGATTCCAAGCATTTTGGATAAAGGATGCTCAAGCTGTAGTTTTTTCTCCTCTTATATGAATTGCCTCTTCACTCTGTACATTAATTCTTTGGCTGTGTGCAAGCTTTTTACTTTGATATACTCCTGTGTAATGTGACTTGGGGGGTCATAAAAAAAAGAGGAACATCAAGATTTGTCTGTTTTATTCTAAAAGCTTTATGGCATCAGGTGAGGTACTTAAAAGTCTTTTGCTTATTTTGAACTGATTTTCATACATGACCTAAAAAACTGGTTCTATTTTAATTTTGCTCATGTAGATGTCCAGGTTTCTTAGCTCCATTTAGCAAAGAGATGATGATGATGAAGACAACAACGACAAAGACGACAACGATGACAATGTTGGAGGCAGGGTCTCAGTACACTGCTGCTATTTTTGCCCTTCAAATAGCTGAGAGTACAGCAAGGATCCTAGTGCTCAGATGCGGAGGAGACGATGAGACTAATTCAATTAATTCAATCACTTGTTGCTATTCTGTTCAAGTGGTTTAATTTATTTTTGATGCAGAATGCGTATTTTTAGGAGTTTAGCCATTTTTCTACGTTATCAACTTTGTTGCCACAGAATTGTGCAGAGTACTCTCATTATCTTTATCTTTATGGGCAGTTGCTTCTTATGGGCAGTTGATCCTAACCTTTATCATTTATAAAGCGTATCTGAATAGAGGAACCAAGGTTGATATTCATTATTTACTGGAGTTAATTTTGAATTACTAATAATTTTGTTTCTCTTTTCTCTTCCTGTCTTGTACAGAGATGCCTCATATGTATCTATCTTATTCAAAAATAACCATAAAAGCTTACAAAACCATACCAATGATACAATGTATGACTCTATTGCTATCCTATTTAATCCACACTTCTGTAAAGTCCTATTCTCTCAATAAGCCATAGTTCCAAACTGTATTCCCCATTAATCTCCCTTTGATCCTAATGTATAAAGACAAGGATCTACTATACACAATGGCTCAAATACAAATATCCAAATCAACTTTACCTGCCTCATACCTCATAATAACACTCAACAACCACAATATCAATCTTATTGAGAACTATACAATTCTTTATAGTGAATTCAAGATTTTTTCAAGGGAAAGCTTTAATAAAATGAATTCTTAGTAAGTAGATACATTCTTGTTCATATTTGTCTACCCAGTCTCTAACCTATTATCACAACTGGTATTTAATGAATGCATTTACCCCTAGTGTAAGAACTCAAAAGAAGAAATAGAAATTGAAAGCAGTAACACAGTTAAATGCAAAGTGAGACTTTAAGGATTGAACAATTTAGAGAGTCTAAGGAGCAAAGTTATTAAATATGGCAGGGGCAAAACCATACATTCATATAAATAAGATGTTTAAGACAATGGTCCTAAGAATCTCCATCAGGTTTTTCAAAATAGCATTTAATGGGTAGAATTCTCACCTTGACTAACTCTATGTACTGATAACTGTAAACGAAGCAACTACACTGAGGATAAAAATGTGTAATACTAAAACCATGCTTGAAATACTCATCATTTTGGTCTTCTAAATGCGTACTGCTCCTACTGTCATATCAATTATTAGTATACTCTCTTTAAAGTAAATTTTCGTGAAAAAAAAGTAATCAAAAAAAAAAAAAAAAAAAAAAAAAAAAAAAAAAAAAAAAAAAAAAAAAGACAAGAAAAAAAGTCATAAGATTGTCCTGCTACAATATTGTATGTGGGAAGCCATTAACTGGTATCCATTTTATAATAGTGTCAGCCATTTTCTTAAGTTTCTATTCCCCTGCTGAGTTAAGTTTCTGCTCCTTCCCCTCTTGCCCATTCCCCGTGAATCACATGCTATGCCCCAGGGGTGGGCCCTTCCTCCGTTGCCTAGATACCTGCTGAAGTCAAGAGCCAGGACTTCCTCATTCCTACACTCCCTATATATACCCAGCACCTCTCCTGAATAAAGCAGATTTGATCAGACTCTCCTGTCTTGTCTCCATTTCTCATGTCTCTTGTCCTTTGTCCCCTCCTCCATTCCCGCTCCTCTCCCAGGTGACCTTCGTTGACTGACCCACTGGATGGGACAATTGTATATGGTCTGACTTCTAAATTTCTGTGTAATACTGAATGTATTTGTTAAGTGAATTAATTACCAGCATTACTACATATTAAAAACTAAAATAAAACACATACATACTTTAATGCTAATAATTCATTTCTAAATATATAAGATTTAAGAGCCCAATTTTGTGTCATATCTCTTTTTTCAACTACAAAATTTCTGTGGTCTTTGAACTTGTATCTGAATCTGGAGTCCAACTGTAATTCAATCTAGAACTCTCTATCATGCCAGTGAGATAGCTCAGCAAACTAAGCACCTGCCTAGGCAAGCACAGGGACAGGGTTTGATCCCTGGCACCACATGCTGCGCCAGCCACTCTCCCAGGTGTGCTGAGTGGGCCACCGAGAGGGGCATAGTGGTGCACACCTATAATGTGCTGGGGAGGCTGAAAACAGGAGGATCACTAGAAATCCAAGCTGCATAGTGAGGTCCTGTATGAAACACATTAAAAAATAAATAAATAAAATCTCTATCTGAACATATCTTTCCTCACTGGGCAGAATTTGTTGTTTGTCTCTTTTACTCATTCCATTTACATCAAGACTCCATATCCTTGTGATTTGAAGTTCTTAAAAAGTGAAAAGAGATTTGATAGAGACACAGTAACTACACTGTTAGACCACAAACCATTAACTACATGTTTTCACCAGGAAGCACTAACAGAAGAAAAATCAAATAACACACATGAGAAAGAAAATAACCTAGACTACAAAATCAAGTTTAGGATCTCTCTCTCTCTCTCTCTCTCTCTCTCTCTCTCTCTCTCTCTCTCTCTCTCACACACACACACACACACACACACAAAGTTAACATATACTGCGCAAATAAGTAACATAAAAATCAAAGTTCTGTAACAAAATATAATCAATTTTTTAGCTGTATTATACTATGTATGTCTATTCTAGCACATAATTGTGAATGTGAGCTATTGAGTGTGCAGCACAATGAACTGCATTAAACAAGCAAAATTGAATAAAACCAATACAAAACCTGTTACATGAGAATCTACTTCAATTTTTATAGCAAAAATTTGATTTGTAATACATGCAATTAAACTCCTAACTGCTAACCTTCTAGGATGATTGGCATCAAACAAAGTGTTATCATCCTCTTCATCATCTTGTTCCAAGGGTGTCAACTCCATGTTTTCTATGTTAGTGTCCAAAACTCCATACCTCCTCGTCTTTCGGTTTCTCCTTCTCATCCTATTAAACAAAACAAAGCAAGGAATTAAAAATTAGCTCAATACGGTATACATAATCCTTAGTTCATACTGTAAATTAGAAATAAATGCCTCTTGTGTTCTAACACAGGATACCCAATGCATAAATTGTTAAACTTCGGCTACTTCGTCAGTCTGCCATCAAGGACTACTTATTCATGAATCAGGTACTTCGCCATGTTTGTGCACCCTCAGTATTTCTCCTGTCTGACTCTTTCGTCTCTGTCATGTCATAGTGTTGCTGACGTAGCTCTTCAGCCTAATCTTAGGCCTCACACCTCTACTGAAGTTTTCCGTTCCAGTCTTTGTCCCAGGTCCTCCATATCTTCTCACTTCTATGATGGATTAAGTGCTTTCCACATCAGTAAGAGTAAGAAATTTGTGTTGGGGGGGCGGGGGGTAAAGGGCAAAAATCTTCATGCTTAACCCAGTCCTAAGGAAACACCAAACTTGGAAAGCAGAACCAGTTTATGTTTTGACACATTGTGAAGTTTGAGAAACATTACATTAGAGAAGTGAAGTTTTTA
>NW_004524585.1:24574844-24582529 GCF_000260255.1 Octodon degus
TTCTACAAGGAACAATGCATTGACCATCTTAAGATAGAAATCTCCTTCTAAAGCAGTACTTAAATATTCCAATCTTCTACTTGGAATAACCAGCATTTATTCTAATGACGCATTATACTTAACAACTTATGTAGTGCTTCAGGAATTACAATGACTTTCAAATTGATAACAATTTGAATAAGACCTTCTTAATTAGGGTTTTTATTTAAACAGTTGTATCAAATCTGCTTTCTGATTCTAATATGCTGATGTTAACAGCCAGAAAGTATTTTATGGCCAAGTAACTTTGGGTACAAAATGTAATGAACACATACAGTATAATATTAAATTCAATGAAGCAGAATAGAAGTAACCAAAAAGCAAATATAGGTCTTTTTAAATTACATACTTGACAGGAATTACTAGACTAGACTTGAAATGACAGAAGTACTGGCTTTTAGAAGCCGTTATCATTGTTAAAATGTCTTCTAGTACACATCATTATAAATAATAGTAATAATTTCATTGTTTAGTAGGAATTGGACATAATAGCATGGACAGATTGTTTCCATCTATTATTCTGTCTTGTAAAGCTCTGTTTAAATGTGTTTCTGAGCATGACTATGGGTATTTGTCTCCACCATTTTCCTTTGAGAAAACTGAAAATAATTCGTTGTCAAATTGTGCTATGTCTGATTTCTCTTCAGTTTCTCTCTGTGAGGCAGCTGAAAACTACTGAGCTCGTCTCCTCAAAGTTACAGTTCAAAATGTTAGTAACTAATCAAAAACAACACATCCACCACAAATTACACTAACCAAGAGGCTTGAGCTGTTTTTGCCACACCCACACCATTCCCCATTTGACTACATTATCTTTAATACAGAAAGTACTAAGTGTCTTGGTAGTAAAGGAAAAGTCCTCTCGAACCGTTCTACCGCAAATGGCAATTCTGAGCTCATCGTAGCACAGCACTTATTTTCTTTCTCAGGTTTTACTTTAGGATAGATCATAAAATGTAAGCCTGGCCAATGAAATGAAAATAAAATAAAGATGAAAGAAAGCACTCTGATGGAGAAAGGTTCTGAAGAAAATGTTGCAAGTCCTAAGGAGACAAAGGAGCCCTGGTCTCTGACTTCGCCTGGCTGCAGTGATGCAAGCCAGGGGCACTATCTAAGGGGCAGCCTCCCACAAGGCATAGGACACCAGCCAGAACGGACAGACATGGGAGCCACAACCCCGGGACACTGTGCTGGCCTCAGCCCAATCTGTGATGCTCTAGTAAATGAAAAATTTCCTTTAGGAAACTTACTTTATGTCATAAATTGGAAGTTTTATACAGTCTGATCTAATATAAAGAAGCAGTGGAAATAATGACCTCATCCTCATGACAAGCAAAGATCATGGTTAATGTTCGGATGTACTTAAGGCCACATTAGAAGCATTCCTCTGAGGAAGAACACATACAGCTTGTTTTATAAAACTGTAAGCAAGGAAGCTCATTTACCTCTCTGGAAATGACTTGCATCCTGTTATTTTTTTGGAGAGACTTTAGAAAGTAAAAGTGGAACTAATTTTAGAGTATCAAAACAATCGAACAATAAGACAGTAAGATATGACCCAAAAGTAGTTAGGAATCACACCATAGAGTTCTAAGGCTCTATCTCGCAGCTATCAGCTCACACTCTTTACTTCAGTGGTCTACACTGAAAAACCAGGAGTAAAGGCAAGTCATTGTTACAACATGATGAAGACTGCAAGAGTAATTATTTTTACAAGTATAAGTAGGCATTCAATAAATGGAACAAAATTGCAGTAGGAAGAGAAGCTGGGGGTTCCTTAAACTGTTTAGGCCTCAGTTTTGTGATCTTTCAAATGAGTATACTCTGATTTTTAGTTATTTGAATGATTTCCACTAGTACAATACAGGTTCTCTATCGATTTATCTAAAATACAAGAAAAATGATACAGCTGAAAGTAGAGCCAAATACTTATTGTTTTAACAAAAGAGAGATGCAAAATGCTTTAAACAAGTTTCAAACAAAACATTTACTTCAGAGCAGAAGCTAAACCCAATTATGAAGACTTAAAAGAACTGTGTGCTTCCTCATCCCTCTAGGAGAATCCTACTTAACAGTCTACTTACGACACCTTATATGTACAGTTCTTTGGTTAAATTGGGGTGTTTTCATGGAGTTTTAAACTTGGTCAAATGTTATTTTATTAAGAAAAGGCACTAACAATAATTCAGCACAAATAAACTTTACGATATTAATTTAGACAAGACAGGATGTCCTAAGCATTTACATTACTAATATAGTTTATTTGCTAAATAATTTGGGAGGATTGAGTGAACTGACAGTATTTTATTTAATTTTTATTCTGCAGTGTCAAGGACTGAACTCACTCCACCTCCTGTGCTGAGCAAGGGTGCCACCACTGAGCCACAAACACAGGCTTTACCCAAGGTTTAAAGTAGCACACTTCTTTAAGACTTTCAGTAGTACTAAGAAAACACTGCCACAACGGGCCAGCCAGATAGCTCAGCGGACTAAAGCGCCTGCTTAGGTAGAGAGCAGAGGGCTGGGGGTCGATCCCTGGTGCACTGTACTGGCCCCAACCCTGGGGCACACTGAGATGGCTATTGAGACTGAGCCTGGTGGCACATGCCTGCAATCCCAATGCCTGGGAGGATGAAAGCAGGAGAATCACTGTGAGTCCAATCTATATAGTGAGACCCTGCAGCCCCTGTACCAAATACATTGGGGGGGGGGGAGATCCACTGCTCACAAAGGGATCCTTTCATTGCAGTGATTCCCAATGTCACCGGGTTTATGTTTCTTGATATTCTTTGGATGTCTACCTTTAATTTGCTCTGGGTGACAAAATGGGACTAATATAATCTGTACAGCAATATGTGACGTAGTATCTGTTGTCACCAGTGGCTTTGCTACAAAGATGCCTACGAAGATGTTGTTTTTAACAGCAACAACAGCAGCACAAAGGATACCATATTTCTTAACTCTTGTACTATTTTGCATCTTTAAAAAGATGAATATAGTTGTTAGAAGGCTTGATTTTAAGAGTCCACAGAATACAAGGAGAGGCAATAAGCAATAGGGGTAAAAAGGCTCAAGTATGAAAAAAGAAAATAACAAAAATGAAATAGTATTTAAAATAAATAGTAAGAAGAAATGCTATTGATTAATTTTAAAATGTCAAATAATAATGGATAATGGCGTGGATTAATAAATATTTTAAGCAACCCTAGTATTTTACTAGTATGCAAGTAATATATATAATTTATGTGACTCTGTACATAGAAAATAATTATTTAAATAATCATCATCAGGGATGTGAAAAGTATTCTATAATTGACCACTTTAATTAGTAACTCTCAAAAATCTAGGTACTTTATGGACAAATTCCTTAAAAAACAGTTTGGCAAAGACATAAGAAACAAGTAATATAGATAGCATTACATCTATTTCTTAAAAAATTGAATTTCTTGTGAAAAGTCTTCTCCTTCCAGAGGAAAAAAGTATTTCCTGGTGGTTTCACTCATAAATCCTATCAAATATGCCAAGGGCTGGCCAGACAGCTCAGCAGATTAAAGTGCCTGCTTAGGCAGACGCAGGGACCAGAGTTCAATCCCCAGTGCTCCCTGCTGGCCCTGTGCCCAGGGTGTACTGAGACTGGGTGAAGTGGCATGTGCCTGTTATCCCAGCATTTGAGAGGCTGAAAGCAGGAGGATCACTCTGACTCTGATCTGTGCAGTGAGACCCTGTAGACCCTGTAATAAATATGTTAAAACAAAAACAAAAACAAAAAAAGAAAACTATATAGGCCAGAAAGAGTTAATATTAGTGTTAAAAAAAACTTCAAAAACACAGATCAAAAAAGAATCATTTAACAATGTATTTTATAACATTCAAATATGACAAACATTACAAAATACAAATATTATCTATTTATATATATATATATATATAATTTATGTACATTTATGTAACATAGACACATGTCTATGCCTACATACCATATAGATGTATACATGTATGTCTGTATACATATACATGCATACGTGAGTTAAAGGGACCAATTTCCTATCAAGAATGTATTCATTATCTATTATAAACATATACTAATAAAATTTTTTTTAAAAAAATAGACACAAAACAGAAAAATAATTAGTGGCAATATATAAATAAGACACCATGGCAAAGTAGGATTGATCTCAGGATTTTAGGTTGCTTTAACATTCAAGAATAAATGAATTAGGGCCGAGGAGATGGCTCAGTGGAATAAGCGCTTCCCTGGCAAGCGCAAGGGCCTGAGTTCAATCCCTAGTTTTAAAAAAAAAAAAAAAAAAAAAAAAAAAAGAAAAGAAAAGAATAAATGAATTATATTTACTAAGTAAAACAGGGAGAGACAGAATGAATTTTTTGCATACAGAGAAAACATTTGACAAGAGTCAACATAGCAAAACTCTTAATTTAAAAATAGTAGTGTCCAGGTATGGTAGAGCATGCCTGTATTCCCAGGAGGCTGAGTCTGGCAGACTCCCAAGAATTTGAGGCCAGTCTTGTTTACCCGGTGAGCTTAAGGCCAGTATGAGCTACATAGTGAGACCCTGTCTTAAGACAAAAAAGAGAACACACTAACAAAATGATTAAAAAAACTGACAGCTAATATTTTAATTAATATAAGGGACAGCTATAACAGATCTAAATTTGTCTTTATCAGGTAACTTCACAGTCAAGGGATTAAGATGCAGACATTTAGATTGTGCTATAGAACCCTTTAGCCAATTTCAGATCGAACTCCGGTTGTTGTGATTGCCAGGCAGGGACTTACAGCTTTTAGATCTTAAAAGACCTTAAGTACGTAAGTATCTTCACGTATTATAAGAAAACAATTGCACTAATCTTGATTTCAACTTGTTATCCAAGCAAACCACAATATGGTCTACATGCACATTTCCCAAAGGATACATTGAGGGTTTTTTTTTTGGTGGTTCCAGGGATTGGACTCAGGACCTTGTACTTGCCAGGCAACCACTTATTCCACTGAGCTAACTCCCAAACCCCCAAAAAGATAGAGAATGTTGAACATGTTGATGGACCTGTAATGTTTAACCTTGACTACTCTATAAACAGAGAAAATCCTGCCCACTGAATTAGCTCAAAATGAAGTTAATGGTCACTGGACTGTACATCTAGTTTTAAGAAATAAGTTCTAAGACAAAGAAAGTAATAACAAATACACCTCACTTACACCTCTTGGGAAACTCTGCCCAGTTATAAAAATGTGGCCACTTTTCCAAAACAAAAGGCAGAAAAAATAGGTTCATAACTATTTCAACTTTAAAAAGTATCACAATAGAGAGCTAAATTCAGTGTTATTTTATTGCAAAAAGCAAAGAATAAGTGAAGGGTGTGGCTCAGGGAAAAGCCTAGCATGAGGGAGGCTCTGCATTTGATCCTCCGCAACATAAAAGACAAAAAGCAAAGAGACAGAAAAAAAGAACTATATGACTGGTTGTTGCTTTTTTGCATCCTGAAATTCCCTCCTTCTTTGATCATTTTTTAAAAAAGAAAGTTAACTCTGGCCTACAGATACACTATTAATGATTTGGGCAAGATCAAAATAAAAAACCTTAAATTTGAAATCTATCATCTCTAAGTAAGTCTCCTTTGTTCTACATTACTAAGTATATATACCTACTACATTCTTAATTACATGGGCTGGGCATTCTGTTGTCTTTCTTCACCATTATACCCCTGGAGCTCAGGAGAGTCCCTGCAGCACATGACAGGTACTTAATCACTGATTTTAATGAAAGAATGAAACCTCCCAATTTTGAATTAGAGTCACCTCTAACTGATCATGACTAAAACTAACTTCACATCATTTGATTCAGAGCAGAGTGAAAATCTAATATGCACATGGTGTTTAGTTGTGGAACCTTTAGGAAGAGAGTTAGACTAGAAAAGTTTGATAGGATAGAGATACCATACTGGTGGTTTTATCAGTACAGCCCAGAAAAGGAACAAGCATGCTACACAGAGTCCTACTTCGCCAGGCCCTGCACTACCTTGAAAACACCAGCAAAAGGATCTTCCCATGTGGCATTTG
The DNA here is from genome assembly GCF_000260255.1 of Octodon degus. Classification (NCBI taxonomy): domain Eukaryota; kingdom Metazoa; phylum Chordata; class Mammalia; order Rodentia; family Octodontidae; genus Octodon; species Octodon degus. Next base: position 24,580,960 of record NW_004524585.1, read on the forward strand.
TATCCCCCAGATTGTAAATTAAGTAAATCTTTTTTTTTTTTTTTTAAATAAAGCTAACCCCTCTGGTATTTCATTATAATAACATAAAATGGACTAACCTATTGGTATTCCTAGAAGTGTAAGCTGAAAATACACACACACACACACACACACACACACACACAAATATGCACAGGGATATTCATTTCAGTGTTATTTAAATTACTAAATAATTGAAAAGTACCCAAATACCAAACCACAGGTGATTGAATAAACAATGACAGATATCTGCTATGGCATATTTCTGTATTTGTTTAAAAAAAAAAATCATTATTTTCTTCTGGTGTTGGCAGTTGAGCCTAGGACAACTAGGACACTAGCCCCAGATTTTTATATTTTTTATTGATGTAATGTCACACAGAGTAGTTAAGTTCTTAAGTTCAGGCAATGCTTGAACTTGCAATCCTCCTGTCTCAGGCTCCCACACTGCTGGGATAACAGACATGTGCCACTGTGCCCAGTTCCTTACAGAGTAATATAGTATGACTTTCAGAATAAAAAAGGTATATAAAGTATATGAGAGCATATAGTTTTTTACTTCTTAGGTGAAAAACAAGGAAAGCTTAAGAAATGCATGTAAAAGTTAACCAAAAGAAGAAGAGGGAGTATAATCTGGAAAATAATGAGGCTGATTATCTACGGTGGGGGGAGGGGGGCACGCAAGACCAAGGGAAACTTGAGGCCTGGGGATCTAGCTCAACAGCATAAGCACCTGCCTGGTAAGTGCGAAGTCCAGAGTTCAACCTCTGGAAAAGAACGAACGAACGAACGAACGAACGAACGAAAGAAAGGCAGGCAGGCAGGCGGGCAAAGGAAAGAAGGAAGGAAGGAAGGAAGGAAGGAAGGAAGGAAGGAAGGAAGGAAGGAAGGAAGGAACTTGAAAGCATGTTCATGGTTTTCAAATGAAAAAAAGAAAAACAAAAACAGGATGGAAAAAGGAAACGCAAAATTAATTAAAATGCATTATAGTATATTTTGAATGACTGTTAAGCCAAATTATATGTCCATTCAGTATCCAAACAGACCTTTAGTCTTGGTCATGTTGGAGTTATGGCAAAAAAGTCAAGCTTTCATAAATATTAGGTTTATTTACTAAATAAAGTAATTGGTAAAGCAATCCAGAAACTACTGTAGTTCTATGACAGGGCTGAGCAAATGAGTCTGTATTGATGTTAGAAGCCAGGAATTTCATAATAAAAAAAGAATACAATCATAAGAAAGAGAAGAAAATTAAGAATCTAAGGTGTATAAACTAAACTAGGGAATGTGAGAAATGCCTGGATTCAATTATGCTGCAGATATGTGTGCATGCGAGCATATGAATACATGCACAGAACATGTATGCTATGTCTCAGGCAAGCGCCCGGAAACAAAGGCACAGTAGTCTCAAAGAGATTGCTCCAAGCACTCGAGGGAATGGGTGTTGCCTAGAGAAATGGGTGACTGTGCAGATGAGGAACAAAGTGAGCTTATTAGGCAAGAAACTAAGGAGCTATTAAAAGAAAGAAAAAAAAAAAAAAAAAAAAAAAAA
>NW_004524585.1:24588334-24602146 GCF_000260255.1 Octodon degus
TAAAATTTATAGTCCTACTCCATGATTCTCCCTGCAATAACTTGCTGTTTCCTTTCAAATCACTCAGCTCACCTTGCATTCATGTGTGCATATGTCACATGGGGATTTATTCATGCATCTCTTCCTACTATGTTCAGGACAGAGGCAACCACATTTGCCTACTCACGATTGCAAGATCATTTGCTCACAACATCTGACAGCCAAACACTTGAGAGTCATAGTGATGTACAATCGAGTGATCCAAAGCCACAGCCTTACAGTCAGTGCCTAAGTCACCAGCAATGTGACAACTTTGACTCCATAGGTAAGAGGTGTTTCACAGACTTAAAAACAAATTAGAAGTTATTTCAACAAGTGATTACAAATTTATTTATTTTGGATTTATTTTGTCTGATAAAATAAGACTGTGATAAGTATTTAGACTATAGCAATAATGCAATAAGCAGTGACTGTGGGAAGCCCTGGAAGATAGAGGAGCCCAACACACACACACACACACACACACACACACACACGTGCACACTTTCAACAAATACTCGAAGCTTGCTAAGTGTAAAGCACTATACTAGTTTCTGGATGTACAGTACCTGGTCACAATATTATAAATGTTACTAGGCCTGGACAAAACCCAAGTTAATACTCACCAGTCACTGGCTGCGGTCCTCTCTACATGCTTTCTTGTGGGTGACAGGATAAAACACGGCAGTGTAAGCAATATTTACAGTTACAAATGTAAAGAGTTGAAAGGTAATAAAGCTTACTACTAGCAAAAATAAGGAATAAGGAAATGTGAAGTATAAATTAAACATTTTTGTACTGGAAATTAAGTATGTTCTGATTACTATATTAGTAACATGTATACATACATGTATGTGTACATGCATACCATGCAAACCAGACAGAGGTCTAAAAATTTTCCTGAAATCTGATAATAATTTAGGCTTTGTGGGCCATATATGATCTCTGTCACATATTCATTTTAGTTTTTTGTTTTAGAATTCTTTAAAAGAATAAAAAAAATTACCTCCTAGACTTTACAAACTAAAAAAAAATCAATGGATAGCCTGTTTACCAACTTCTAATTTAGAATTACAAATGATACAAACAGAAAAACAAAAACTGAGACAGCCAAGCAATGAATAAGGGCACTGCCTCTGAAAAGAAGGGGGGGGCAGGTCACCTTTGCTCCTTTAGTTCCACCTGGTTTAATAATCAAGATGTCCTTAAATATATGCTGAGAGGGTGATGCTTTCCGGAATATCTTGTGTTTTAAAAAGTGAAGTCAGGAGTGAGTGACACTTCACGCAGGACTGGCTATGGACACTGAGTGTCATATCTCTTCTTCCTTTTCTACCAGACTTATGCTCCATTCTCTAAACAATATGGCTTCCCAAACATCTGGTATTTTCAGTCAATGAAGAATTTAATGTTGTCTGAAGTAATTTTGGGAAATAAATTCAATTCTCCCAGGGGACATACATTATATTCTTAATCTTAATCTGCTGCTAATCTGGGCATTGCTGGTCACAAAATACGGTGATAAGTCTTAAAATAGAGAAGAGTTCAAACTAAGAGTTTAAAGACTTTAAAATGAATATTAGCTATTATTCTTCTCTACTCTCTAGTCTTCCTTATACCTTGAAGGAATTCCTAATCTTCTAAGAAGAGCCAAAGTATGCTGCCTAATATTATTTTTCTGTGTGTGATATAAATATTTGACTACATTAATTTGACCATTTTATTATTTATTCTAGTTTATAGTCAGTATACATATTTTCCATATATTTTACAGTCTAAATTTATTTAATCATAGCTCTAAATGCTATCTAAAAAACCTCTAAGACATTTTAAAAGCTGATTTCAGATATATAGGTAAAATACTACTAATCCCTAAATAAATGGGATGCAATTTAATTTAAATGAATATGTTAATATATGTACTAATTCATACAACAATGAATCAAATTTTAAAATGCTATTATTATTAAAGAGAATTTAAATTTTAAATGCTCCTTCTTCCAGAATGTCTTTTTTCAGTCCAAAGATGCAGGCAATGATGGCTACATGACCATGATAGCTACATGGCCATAAAAACATAGAATATAATAAAAAGTACATATTATAGGCAGTGATTCCTCAAAAGTCTGCACTATTTTTCAACAATAAAATGGGCTTTAAAATCCAACCAATTTTAATAGCTTAGGATTGTGTTTTCCTCACAAAGAAGTGTTTCACTTACTTCATGATACCCATGTTTTCACTGTGTTATAAACACAGAATTAAAATATCCACATTTTTCTGTTAGAAGTACTACATACATATTGAAATAGGAAATCACATGTTGCTGCCTACTAATACAAAAGCAGTAACCTTTCAGTAAAAACAGAGAAAGTATAGAATCCTAAAAAGGCAAAAGAAAAAAGTTCAACAGTTACTTGTAGTGAATTATATTCACTCATAACCTGGCATGCACAATAAATGTTGCTGATTAGATTTGTTCTAGGTACTCAAGTTAAGATTCAAACAACTGTTTTAATGTAGATCCAGATTTCTTAAAATTTCATTATGTTTTGGTTGGTAAGAACCATTTCTGTTTCAATAATATGCATAAGTTATAGTATCAAAATAAAACTGCTAAAGCAAGCTTGATAAAATTTTATGCAAAAATATTTGATGCCACATAAAGTAAACACAACAGAATAAAACTCCATTTCATTTTACTACTCTATGAAATACAGAATACCAATCAGTGTAACTTGCTGTCTCTACCTGATTCAATTCATCTCTCTTTTTTTTCTTTCAATGGAACAGATAGGGCATGTATTGAGCATGGAATAATATATTTAATTTATTCTATAGCACATTCAAACTAGCCTGAGGATTAAACACACACACACACACACACACACACACACACACACCCATACACTATGTGGTTAGATATATCTGAGCAAAGGAAATCTCAATATATAAATATAAAACTACTCAGACAGAATATAAGTTTGGTCTTGACTACTTTTAGCATAGAAGTGACCAAGCATTAATTTCGTCAATTAGTGACCAAGAATGAATTTGAAACTAGTTTTTATTTTGCAATACCAACATAAGGAAATAAAAGTGAGCTACAATTTTAGGGGTCTACAATTCTGGGAAACCCAGCCTAATTTGGTTCACAGTAAATATTCCTTTGAATAATCTAAGCACTTTCTCATTTTCAAATTCCATCCCCATAGCACAACCCATCAATTTCCAGTTGAAGCTCAAGAAGCTAACATCACTGGGGACTCTGATGTGTTATGCACAGAACTTTGTCCTCCAAAACTTCATGTGGAGAGCCAACATAATGCGATGGTAGAGGTCTTTATAGAAGGGCTTAAGTTAACCTGGGGTCATGCAGGTGAGCACTAGTCATGATTAATTATCACTTTTATTATTTAAAAAAAAAAGGAGGAAAAAACCTGCAGACAGACATGCAGAGGGCTGATTATCATATGAGCATGAAGCAGTCATGTACATGTCTAGGAACAGGCCCAGAAGAGAACCTCTGCTCACATCCCCAGAATGAACCAACCATGCCAGCATGTCAAGGCTGAACTTGAAACCAAACATATGTGACAACAAATTTCAGTGTTTCAAGTCATCTCAATGAGGGATTTTCCTTTTTTATCACAACTCTACTAAATTAATAAAGAACATAAGAAAGAACATTTTTTCAGGAGAGGCCTGTGAAGGATGGAGTGGAAACAAGAGAAGGCAAGGAGACTACAGATGCAGTGGCAGTTCTGATACTGTGGACAGTGAGAAACGAAGCACTGGGTAGGAAGAACCACAGCTTGCAGCAGACCTCCAAAGCATTCCTGATCTGACCAATGACATGCTCCAAGTAGAGGCTGCCCGCTGAAGGAGCCCCATCTGTTAGGATGGGCAGCCTCTGCTGCACATGCACTGGCTGGCAACAGGTTTATGGTGGTGCTCTTGTACAGAAGCTGTGATGCTCTGCTGAAGACAATTGCTGCAGATGCCTCTCCTCAGAAAACGATTCACTAAAAGTATCTGCATAGATACCCCAATTTCAAGGTCTCATTTTCTCTGAGGCTCACTGGCATTCTTTTATACTGTTCCGTCACACAACTTCTAGTATTTCTTCTTCTAATTATGGCAGTAGCATCCCAACTAGCTACTCCAATCAACCCTGGTGACCTCCTACCCACTCCTTAACCCTTTAATCTTCAGTGGGTCTCCAATTTCTCAGTGTTAGGTCATAAATCTACAATATGGCCTACAAAGGTGAGCATAAGATGAATCACACTAATTTCCCCAGCTTCACACTGCCCCTTCATTCCATACCCACTTTCTTTTCTGCACTCCAGGAGCCAAGGCCTTCTCCCAGCTCCTATGATGGTCACACTTTTTCTACCATTTAGACTCATGTGCTTCTTGAATTCCTAACTTTTCTGTGTTCATTCTCTCCTCTCCTTTTTCTCTCTCTCTCTTTTCCTTCACCCCCTTTTCTCCTCCCCTCTCCAGCTTTCACCTTCCTTAAGGAAACCCTCTGTTCCAGTTAGCTAGGTAACAGAGCCCTATTACTGGCTCCATAGTACCCATGGATCTTGCTTTCAATGCATCATAGCAAGAGGAGTTGTATCTGTTCTTACTACTATGCATATTCAGCACACATTCTGCCACACAGATGCTTAATAAATGTTAAGTAAATTGAGTGCAATGCACAGATGACCATACATCATGCACTTTCTCTGTAAAACATAGCTAAAATTTTACACTTGAGTCATGGCCTCTGTGATAAAAGAAATGTGTGAGATGAATGAATGTCTTCTGAAATGTGTCCACAGCAAAACCTAAGGGAGCGCTCCAATTCCTAATCTCAATATGGACCTCAGGAAGTGAATTACAGTCTTTCAGCCAACAATTTAAAAAAAAGTACTAGAGCATGCAAATACATGCACTCTCTCAGATCTTTAAGATTCTCATTTAGGATATTTTAAGTACATCACAAGCAACTTCTTAGTCACTTTCCGGTCACTGAAAGATAATACTCCACACCCACACTTAAAGGAGGAGGAGATCATAGCTCACATTTTCCAGTGGGTTCAGTCCACAGCTGGCTGGGCCCAAGGAAGAAAGGCACACAGGAATGGCATGATAGCAGTGCTGCGCATCCCAGGGCAGCCAGTGAGCAGAGGCAAAGGGAGCAGCTGGGAACAAGGACACCCTTCTCCCCTTCCAGGTCACTTGGAGAGACCCAGCTCCAGTCAGGCTCCATGTTTTCTCTGCACTTTCAGTCATTAAGTTCTTCACCGAGTGACTCCACTGAGGAGCAGAGCACCTCCGTGATCCATTCACCTTCCATACACAAGGAAACTCTGTGGGATATTTCTCATTGAAACTTTAACACCTGTGCTTAGGAATTTCATTTTTACCTTTTGAGTATGCAAATTCACCACACTATAGCACAGCTCTCCTTTACAGAAGAGCCAAACAGGCCTTCTGTTTTCCTTCTTTTAAATTCTGTGCATTCTACATGGATCATTTCCCACAGTAGAGATACTTCTGCCCATCTATGCTGGATAAAGTCAGTGGTTTAATCCCTTAAGATCATTATAGTTAGTCCATCTTACATAAAACGACACAGCTCTCAAGAAACGTTGAGATGTGTATGACCTCATTTTGACAGTCTCAGCTCCTTGCGACTTTGAATTCCGTTAGCTCCTTTTTGTATGTTTTTTCCTGGATTCCATTTAATAGGTTATCAGCTGCCAATGTCTCACTATCAAGGCATTGCTCAATGTATCATTAAACAGAGGATTTCTCCAAGAAGGTTTCCTATTGCTGTTCATCTCCTGTAAAACGTTCACAACTAACAACCAAGGGCCAATGCAAAAAAGACCAAAAGCATGTTAACCTATCTTTAACATACTGCAACGGTGCTTTCCTTCAGACACTTTTTGTACCTATTCCCTTCTAATTTAGCACACATAATCAGGAACTATGCTTAGATTCGTCCCTTGCTTGACAGTATTCTGGACAATAACCCAGGTTAAAATCAATACCAAGTAAGTACCATACAACTTGGATTTAAGAGGCTCTATTTAAAAGTATATGGCACATAGTTTGTTGGTCATCTCTCCATCTTTACATAGATTTCCAAGAATTCTCTCAATCCCGAAAGCTCAGGATTTCAGTCTTGCTAATCTCTGACATCTATTTCTGAAAGTGCAGCACAGATTTTCTAATCAACTTTAAAGTCCTATTTAAATAAACCAGGACTCTCAGGATTCATTCCACTTGGTCTCTGACAAGCACTATACTGTTTGGAAAGACTTACGGGCGCCGGCCGCAAAGACACACGGACACTTAATGTGAGCAAAGCAAGGGCCAGAGCAAAAGGATGCCGCCCCGCCTTGGTCTTTATTTTTATATATCGAGTCTCAGCCTTTGGGTTACTTTAGGTGAACATAACAAGATCCCATTGTATGCGTCCAAAATTAATGTTTAGGCTATACCATATGTGAGAACCTGCTAGGCATCTGGGAGCAAGGACACAAAAACAGGGTGTCCCTGAGTTACAAGTGTTCTTGATTACTCCCACAGCTGTTGCTGCCCTGTTTTATTTTTCCTCATCCCACAAGCCCTGCAGGTTATTTAGCACACCTCTATATTAACTCTTATCCCAACACTATACCCAGCTTCTTTGGACTCCTATAATCTCCTTCACTTTCCTTATTCCGTTTCATTTCACATCTACTTCCTTGATGGTCACAGTTTCAGAGGTCAGATACCATAGGGATGACTACGTGTATGTGTATAGAGATGTATATAAGTGTGTGTATGTACAGAATTTCTGCCAAAAAATGCATACTCACTTCAGGAAAAGCTTGTATAAATATTATACTATTTAATGAGACAGTCTGAGATTAATGTAAGTTACCCTTGGTTTCTGCAATTACAAGAGTTGCTCAAAGTGGTAGCCATTAGCTTCCAGATACTTATTATTTTCCTTTTCCTGAAGTGTGTGTAGAGTTCTGGTGGTCCTTATAGGTGTATGTGTTTAAAGTGCATGCATGAAATATATAAATACACACATAAAATATGTATGTGTATTTGTATAGTACTAATACATGTATATATTTATAAAGAAAACTACAAATAATGAAAATTAAAGTATAAACATAAAAGTAACAATAATGAGGGAGGGAAGGAAACAGTAAATTATTTTTAAAATACATCAGAATTGCAATTCTAGATAGAAAACGATCTTGGTAAGAATAGTCAATATTTACTTTGCATGCATAAAAACCAGAAATTCAGTTAAATGGCTTATAAACATTACCTTTTACAATCCTCATAACAATCCCATAAACTAAGTACACTTATTTTATTCACAAAAAAAGCAAGATTTAGAGAAAATTAAATGTGGGGCTGTAAATGGTACAGCTGAGTCATACCTACGGAGCCAGAGCTGGAGTGGGAGCTGGAGTTTTAAAACATTTTCTTTCCTTTTTTTTTTTTTTTGGAGTTTTAAAACATTGACCTACATGTCTTTGTAATAAAACAATTTTACTCAAGGTCACAAAATTAACTGACAAAGCATTCGGGATCCTCAATACAATGATGACACATCATACATGGCTGGATGAAAGTTTCTGTTGGAATGTATTTTTTTTGGTTCATCCTGTTTTTATGAAGTAATGACTCAGCTTCTACTTTCACTAAAAAGTACAATTACTTACTTCTCCCTTTTAGTTTTTTTGTTGTTTTTCCTTTTTGTATTTAGGTCAGGGTCTACAAGGCCTCACTGCGTGGATCAGACTCGAAGTGATTTTCCTGTTTTCAGCCTCTCAAATGCTGGGATTACAGGTGTTATGTGCCAGTCTCAGCGTGCCCCAGGGGTGGGGTCGGCACTGCAGACTGGGGACGAACGCCTGGCCCCTGTGTCTGCCTAAGCAGGCGCTTTAATCCGCTAAACTATCTGGCCAGCCCTTACCTTTTAGTTTTGACCACTGTAATGGACTCTGCTTTTTGGACACAGATGGGACTCTTTTCTTTCTTTTGGCTTAACAGAACCATGACTTTTGCTTTGAGAACAATAGTGCACAGACCCAAGGGTTACTAATGACGATAATAACTGGTGTGAACCTCTCGAAAAAAAAAAAAAAAATTTTTTTTCTTTTGCCAGACCTTGCCTCTAAAGATGAAGAAAAAGAAAGAGAGAAAGCTAGCAAGCAAGCAAGCAAGCTTAAACATATGAGATAGAAAGGGAACACCTCTGGTAGAGCTTCTAGTCAATAAAATACGAACATAGGGGCTGGGAGTCTAGCTCCATGGGAGAGCACTTGCCTAGGAGACAGAAGCCCTGGGTTTGAAAGAAAAGTTAACACGGAGGAGAGGGGAATAGAGGAGAGAGGAAAAGAAGAGATGGGAGAGAAATGCCCCCATTCCTACATCCTGCATCTGTATAAAATGCTACTGTGTAAAAACACAAAGCGGATGTAGCTCTCCTAGAGACAAAAATAAAAAATCCAGAATTCTTGCTAATTTCATAAAGCCACAACATAGGCTTATTCATATTCATGATAAAACAAAGAACAAAAGCAAAAGATCTTATACAAGTCACTTTTAACTGTGTATTATATTTATTAGAACTAACAATCTCCTGATAAAAGCACTTGTTTAGCTTATCTAAGTCACATAGGTATCTTATATTTGCCAATGTTTACTTCCCTGTTAACTCTTTCTATAACTCTTTTCAAGAATCTTGCAAACAGACTCTGTTACTAAGTCCTTTGAATCAACTGATTATATGGTTTTCCAGCAGTTTTCAATCTTTTTTTTTTTTTTTGCGGAACCGGGGATTGAACTCAGACCCTTGCACTTGCCAGGCAAGCACTTATTCTAGTGAGCTATCTCCCTGGCCCCAGTTTTGAACCTTAAACAACAAACAAAAGAGCCACAGAAATTTCCACTGACTTTTCACAGCTTTATTCTACAGTTTTTTTTCCCCCAGAGCAGAGGTTTTATTATATCCAGATAATTGTTTTTCCTCATATTTTCTCCTCAGTGATTGGGCAGCCCAAATAACAAGTTGTGTTCCTTAGAACGCAACAATGTGTACTACTCTTAGGTAGTTTACATACTGGGGTCCCACCACCAAAGTAGGATGGAAATACAACAATCCAGGTCTACCAGCACCAATTCCCTCAAAGTAAAACTGTTCTACACGTAAAGTTGGTGATAAAAATCACTGTTTTCTACTACATAAAATTATCTAGTTTCACCTACCATACTATAAACGAGACTTTTTTAAACCAAATCATCCAATCTCTAGGCTGAATTATGAACTATGCCGTGGCCCAGACTGCAACAATAAGACAGCCAATGCAGATGTCTACTGGGGGTGGGGAGCGTCAGTGCAGGGGAAGCAGTACACATATGCATGTGTAAATAAGCACAAAGCAGTTTAAATGTGTGATGAAGACTAATGAATTAATAAGAACACTAAAATATACAATGGAAGGTGTAACAGGCCACAGAAAATCAAAATTAAAAAGTAAAAGCAAAACTTCAGAGATATGAGAAGCTATGGAATAAAATAGTTTTATAATTATGCTAGCCACAAACAAGAAGAAATAAAACAAAGAACAAATAAACTTCACTTTCTATGTCATCATCACTTTCTGAAGTTAGTACAATTTAGCAATAAGTAGCAGTCATATATATATATATATATATATATATATATATATATATTTCATGAGAAAACAAGGGGCAATAATTTAAATCAATTTGACTAAAAAATCATTACTTGTGTATTATTTATGGTCACAGCATGTTTTACTCTTCTGTAAGGTACAAATTCATCCCAGTGAGAGAGTAAAAAATAAAATCATTCAAGAACTTATTGAGTAGTACACAGGAATGCCAAAAGGAGAACTCAAACTCTGGGTTCTGTAGGAGCCAGGCACTTTTCCAGGTGCTGTAACCTTCTGCTCTATCACTCTGTATGGTTGACTTTACTAGTGACGTTGATCCCTTCCTCAATATGCACATTCCATTCCCAGCCCTTGTAAGGTTTGACTCATGCCCAGATCTGACCAATACAACTTGAACAGAAGTAACTGTGCCACTGTAAGCTGAGGCAGTCAGAAGCCTGTGCATGCTCTAGTCTCGCTCACTAAGAAGACTTAAGCTGATACGGCAAAGCCATAAAATCAAAGTTAGCTAAACTGCTTAATTATCACATACAGGGGGCCAGAGAGATGGCTCAGTGGAATAAGCGCTTCCCTGGCAAGCACAAAGGCCTGAGTTCAATCCCCGGTTCTGAAAAAAAAAAAAAAATTATCACATACAGCACAACAGTCCGGGAAGACAGCCCATTTAAATGCACTATTAATTGCATTTTCAATAACGCTGGTTAATTAAGTCACACTCAGAAAGATATGTACTTCATGTTTTCCCTGCCTGTGAAAGTAAAATAAAGTTTGCTCTCAAAGTGTAGAATGATTACTACAGGCTGGGAGGGAAAATAGCAGAAGATGAATGGATGGAAACTGTATAATGAAGACCTGCATTTTTAACGTTTTTGTTTTGTTTTGTTTATAAATCATCTGTATAATGTATGACTGCCCCTCTACGCTCCAATTTATCTTTAGGCAGACATGTATATTTTGCTCAGAACTGTATTCCCGCATACCCATAACTGGAGAGTTGAACAAATACTGACTGCTCAAACAAACTCAATACTAAGTTTCATGCTCATCTCTATCACATCAAACAGGTTTTACCCCCATTTCACAAACAGAGCTAAAACTGGAGAGGTTAAGTGACTTACTAAAAATGACACAGGTAAGAAAGTGTAAGTATGGCAATGTAAACCTTGGTCTCTTTCCAATACACTACACTGAATTAAAAAAGAAAGAAAAAAATATATATATATCATACAGTGCAGGGGAGATAGCTCAATGGTCTAAGTGCCTGCCTGGCAAGCACAAGCACCTGGGTTCGATCCCCTGGTACTGCATGCCTTGCCAGCCCTGAGCACCTAGATAGCCACTGAAAATGGGTGTGGTGGCACATGCCTGTAATCTCAGCAGTGGGGAGGCTGAGAAAGGAGGATTGCTACAAGTCTAAGCTGTGTAGCAAGACACTGTATCAAATAAATAAAGATTAAAAAGAAAAATTTTAAAAGTACTACAACACAAAATAACAGTAATAATTCTCTGCATTCAATGCAGTAATTCACAAACTTAGATGAGAAACCATATAATCAACATACAAACTCACTTAAGTAACAGCCTCTAAAATGATTATTCTGACCTTAAACATTTTATGATAGGAGGAATATCTTACAGAAAGAAAAATTAGACCTTCACAATTCTTTAAGTAGCAGTTATCCTTAAGTATCTAATCCTTTCCATCGTACTGTACTGCAACATAAAGAAATAACTAACAGTTTATTCATTAGCAAAGGCTTACTCAGTTTATGCTGTATGTCACATAGAGGAAAAGAAAAGACCTGTCTCTTCTCATAGATATTATTATGTGTTCATCTCACGACATCTACCCGGTTCCTACTGTGTTCCCTGCATGTATTTTCAGTTTCTACCAAAACAATCTGATTGGTTTTTGGATCATTTGTGGACTCAAAATAGATGTGATTTCTAGCCACTGATTCATTGTAATTCAATCAAATTACATCAAAGCAATCTGGAAGTTTCATGGAGCTCAGTATAATAGTCTTACAAGTAAAATATTCTTAGTGTCACCTCATATCAATTAAAGAAACGATTTTGGCGCATTCTTCCCATTGGCACAAACAACTGATGCTGGTTGACTGTCACACATATTTGGAAATATGAATCAACAGAAACATCTACCAAAATGAGGATGAAAAGCAAAATCTGGAAGCACGAAGTATGAATACTGAGTACTGCCCAGACTTTATTAGCTTCAATCAAGCTTTGGCTGTTCGGTAGCCAAATAAATTTAGAACTTGGACTGCATGAAAGTGGCATGTGCATAGATGCTGCTGAACGAATGCACTTTTCATTCGCTGTAGTTCAGAATCTGGCTGCTCCATACTACTTGATACCAAGGCATCCAGCAGAACCTGAAGGAAAAGGCTCTATTCTCCAAGTGGTGCAACAATGAAGACAGACATGCAATGCCAATGAACATTTTTATATAGGATTATAAATAAAGCCAAAGCAAAAGGATGAACAGGAAAGGTCCATACCAAGAATAGTAACACCCTATCCATAACATACATATACATAGGAATTATACAGACAGTACTAAATGACAGTTACACGGTGAGACAAATGATTTACTTCAATTGTCTTTTCATCTTTCTTTATGTCAAAAAGAAAGTCCCAATTTGTTGACAATGAGGCTTGAACATCTGTAGATCACTGTCTAACTTGCTTTGTAACGAAGAGAAGGCCTTAATTTGTGGGTTCTTGTGAACAACAGCACCTATCTCAATCCTGTTGCATATGCTGGTGGTTCAAAACTTTATGTTCTCTTATATTAAAAATTACTCAGGGCTTCTACAGAATTTTCATTTGTATAAATTAAGCACATTAATATTAAAATAATCAAACCTAAAAAAATTTTAAACACCTATTGATTAAAAATAATTCATCAGAACAGTTTCATTTAAAACCTAAGTACAAAAAACAAAAACAGTGAAAAGAATAGCATATAAGCTTTTTTTTTTTTTTTCAATTTCTTTAATATCTGGCCTAAAATGCTAGAAGTAGAGAGAAAATAAAAAGAAAAGGTAGAATTTCATATTCGCTACTGGATTCAATCATTTGCAATGTGTTGTTTGGTTGAAGGACATAAAGTCCAGCTTTATGTAACTAGAACTTTTAGATATCAGTAGCTATTCTTTCTTTGATACTACACCAAAACTTGGCAAGAGGCACTTCCTTAATGTTAGGTGCAATGCAGAATCTGAAATGACAATCAGTGAATGCTTTGCACTCTATAAACTTGTACAAGGATGTACTATTTGGAGAACAGTTTTAATACTATAGGTCACCAGAATAGGTCTTAAAACAGATTCTTTCAAGATTCTCTGGGCCACTTGTCCAGCAACAGTGACTTATATTGCACCTCTTGAAACAGCCATTTAAAGTAAGGGATGTTAGTTTTCCATTTACATAAACAGTGACTTGTTTCCTAAAAGAAACTTCTGGTTCAAACCATCAACTTAAAAATATATGTATTCCACAATGGTAGAGTATAGATACTTAGGGGGAGAAAAAGTATAGTTTGGAAAACAAGTATTATCCTGCAAACCTTCCCTCTATTCTCATTTTATAAATGAGGATACCGCTGGACAGCTTTTCCTCAGCTGTTTGGTGAGGTCTTGACTGTAAATCAGCTCTTCAGATGCGTGGTCCCCAACTATATAGGTACAACCTAACTTTCAAAGTCCAGATTAAAGGCAATACTAGCAGAAAAAAACCTTCTGCAGGGGAATACAGACTCCTCCACTCAGCACGCTGGGGATTAGGCGGTGAGGTGTGAACCTAGACATGAAGGGCTGCACGCTCTAGGCGGCTTAACCCTCCCTCCGAGGAGGCACTGCCTCCGGCCGGTTGCCCCCACATTCTCCCCGAGGGGCGCGGCGGGGCGCAGGGTGGCCGTCCCGGCCTCGCTCACCTGACCGTCCGGACCACGAAGTACACCAGCACCGCGCCGCTCACCACCATCAGCACGGTCAGCGCCCGCTGCGTCATGGGCCTGTCACCGGGGTTGGGGCTCACCGCCAGGCCGCCCCCGGCGAGC
>NW_004524585.1:24602467-24626550 GCF_000260255.1 Octodon degus
GGAGACACCATGGGCGCGTCAGGGAAGGCGGCGGCGGCCAGAGCCTGGGCTGAGGCCGGGACGGCGGGCGGCAAGCGACAGCGGTGCCGGCCGCAGCGGCGGCGGAGAACCGGAAGTTCGTACATCTCAGCAGCCACTGCTGCTACGGACGCTTACGGTTGCTGCTGTGAGAGGCAGGACGCACTCTGTGACGTCAGACGCTCCGAGCGTGGCGCACGCGCAGTGGAGGTCGGGACGAGCGCGGGGGCGGTGAGGCTCTCTGCCCCTGATGCACTTGTGTGTTCAGAGAGCCGGTTTAGGATAGGTAAGAATATATAAAAAAAAATTATGCGCGTACCAACTATTCCTATGAGGGAACCGTAAAGAATATGAAGCCTATCATTTGGATTCTTTGATGGAAAATTGCAAAAACACCTACTTAATAAACACACCTATTAATAATAAGCTGATTTAATCCCTGTGACCCCCCACTCCCGGATTATAGACTAAATGGACCATTTATTGCCTCTTGACACCTGGATTTAGTTGCATCACTTTAGATGTAGAAATGTAATTTTTTTTTTCTGCCCGTTTCAGCTGTGAGTTTTTATAAAAGGTTCCCGTCACTTTCAAACACCTGGGAGACAATCCTTAAAATGTGTAAAAAAAGATAGTGGCCTGTATCCTATACTGTAAAGGATAGGACTCTAACTTCTGCAAGTCCCTTGTTTCAAGTTGTGAGAAGACCCTCAGGGATGGAGACAAGGGAAAGTTCAATTGTACTTTTGGGTATAGTTAAGTACCAAACACCACAGGGGGCACATGGTCTGCCCACCCAGGCACTTAAAACTTTCCAGCTCTTAGTTTCTTTTACCAAGTTTGAGCTCTGACTGAGTTCTTGCAACTCTTCTCCATTGCATGAGACTTAATAGTTTTTGCCATTTCAACTTTGCCATCAGTAAAATGAAACCTGAGTTTGAGTAGATGTTACCACACAGGATAACATCTGTCCTGAATTGTAGTAGCTATTAAGGTTTTTTTTTTTTAATATAGCTGTTTGACAAGTCACTTAGAATTTGATCTTTTGGCTTAGCGTTTGAATATTGGATAGTGAAGAGATGAAACTTGTCCATATTTCAGGAAATTTAGTTCACTAAGGACACAGGCTGGGAAAGGAACATGATGGAGCTGAAAATGATCAAAGTATTTTATTTGCTTGTATGAGTCTGCCAAAATCAAACCCATTAATCAATGGAACTAATAGAAAAATAGTTACATGAAAATATTTAGTGTTTTATATGTACTTATAAATTTTATTAATAGTATTAAATCTTAAATGTACATTGAAAGAAAAAGAAATTCAAAATACTACCAAAAAATAGTAACTATATATGGTGGTATATTTGGTAATTAAATTGGTTAAGGTAATCATTTCACAGTGTATATGTTAATCAAATCATCATTACATGCTTTGAATATATGTAATTTATATTGGCCAGTTATATCTACCTCAATAAAGCTAGGAGAAACAATTATATTTAGGTTCAAGCCAAGATATTTAGGCTCAAGCAATAACCACATTAAGTTTGAATTCTGAAGTGTATGTTGCAAATGAAAACTAGTGTGAGACTTGTACCACAAATTTTGAAGAGGACAAATTTAAGTGTAAGGACAGAATGAGTCTGTACACTATTTTCAGCTAACTGGAAAATGAAGTGGCTTCAGCCTGATCAAAGTGGCAGGAGTAGGTGGCTTAATGTTGAATGAAGAAGCCTAAATGTCAGCTTCCAACTGATAATTATTTATCAGTAATAAAGTGGCTGTCTTGATTTCCTGCCTTCCTACATCTTTGTATCATACCATACATGAAAGAAATTATTTAGAAATGCAGCTCTTCCACAACCTCCCAAGAAAGTCCAGCGTTTAACTCAAAGAAAGAATGAAGAGAGGAAGGAAGGAAGGAAGAACATGGATTACCTTTTCTATCTTCAAAAATATTATTTTATCATTGCAGTTTTCATCTTTATTAATAAAATGTCTTCCTTCCAGGTGCTCAGGCATAAAGCTGTGGAGTTATATTTACCTTTCACTTACCATCAGCAGCAGGCCTTACCAGTAGTAACTGGGACAGATAAAAAGCTACACGATTCTGAATCTCAGTGTGGAGCAAATGTTTGCAAATGGTTAGAGCCATATTGTAATTGACTCCCAGCCTCCCAAATCAGAATAAGACAGGAAATACATGGATTCTAGACCACAATTCCTGCATTTTCTATTGTAATTGTGGAAAATGGTAATATAGACTGTCCCAGTTACTCTTCTCTTGTTGCTGGGGCAAATACCCGACACCCAAAATAAAGGAAAGAAAGGTTTATTTAGCTCACAGTTACTGGAGGTTTCAGTCATACTCAGCTGGCTCAAGGCAGAGCAGCACACGGCAGAGGGCAGCCTTTCATGGCGGCAGCAAACAGCAGAGAGCAAAAGGAGAGGTAGCAGCTCAGGCAGCTAGCCAGCCTCTCCCCTCCTTACCTTGTAAAGCAGATTACCTGCCTCAGGGCAGGTGCAGCATCCACACCCACAATAATCAATCACAAACTCCAGAAGTCATCCCACGACTGCTTTAGGCTTTGGGGCGGGGGACACATATACACAACCATAACATAGACCATATGTATATATCTTTATACCAGTTCTTGGGGGTGACTTAGTTTGTAACTAAAGTTTAAGAAAAAAAATTTCCTTTTCCTCCATATTTGCATCTCTCTGCTGATAGGCCTTGCTTACTTCCCTAACATCTTTTCCTTTAATCCACTCCTTTCTTGTCAGAAGTAATCATTTTTATGTTTCTACGCATATGCATTTTCCCACTTGCCTTCCAGCCCTTTACTTATTTAAATGTGTCTTTAAAGGTCAACTTTTCAAGTTAAGATTTACAATGGAATAAAAATCAACCATCGAGTAGATTTTTTTCAGAAATTCTCAGTCCTCAACAATAATCATAGTAAAGTGCACAAATAATCTGGAAATTAATCTGTTCTTTGTAGAATAGCATTTTTATAGGATAACATTTTTTATGCCTGAAGGACATATTTAGGTGTATTATAAGAAAGAACAACAATTTCTTTGTGTGTAATTTAAAAGTGATGACTGTTCCCTTCTACACCTGTGATCCTAGCTTTGTAAGGAATCTCCACACTGATTTCCATAGTGCTTGTCCCAGTCTACACACCCATCAGCAGTGCAGAAGGGTCCCTTTTTCTCTACCATCTCACTAGCATTTGTTATTGACTGACTTTTTGATGAGAATGATTCTTTCTAGCATAAAATGAAATTTCAACATTGTTTTAATTTGCATATCTTCAATGATCAATAATGTTGAACATTTTTCCATATATTTATTTGCCATTTGTATTTCTTCATTTGTGAGGTTCATCGCAGATGCCTACTTTTGAATTGGGTCTTTGAATTTTAGAAGTCTGATTTTTTTTTAAATTCTTATATGTTCTAGATGTCCTTTATCTGAGGTACAGTCAGCTAGAATTTTTTCCAGTTCATGGGTTTTCTTTATACTGTATTGGTGATATCTTTTTTCCCATAATTTTATTGAGAAACACATAGCAATGAGAGAGTTTCAAACCCAACTGGTAGGACAGATTCAATAATGAACACATTGCATATATTCTTCCTAGTGGTTAGTTACATTCTCTTGATGATATCTTTTGACATGCACAAACTTTTCAAAGAGATGAGATCTCAATTTTGATTCATTGAAATATTTCCTGTGCAGTTTGGTTTTGGTTCATAAACTCTCTACCTACCACTGTGTCTTTTAACATTTTTACCTATTGTTTCCGCCAGAATATTTAGTGTTTCAGTTTTAATATTTACATCTTTGATTCATTTTTACTATATTTGTGTGCATGGTGAAAGTCATGGGTCTAATTTTAGCCCTCAACATGTGGAAAGCCAGTTATTACAGCACCATTTATCTTTCTTCCAGTGAAAATGTTTGGCCTCTCTTTCAAAAAGATAAGGTGGCCGAGTGTGTTTGTAGCTATGTCTGCATCTTCTAATCTGTTTTGTTGATGCTCAGGTCTACTTTTTTTGCCAGAACAATGCTGATTTTTATCATAGTTGCTTTGTAGTATAATTTCAAGTCAAGCATTGTGATGCCTCCTGCCTTTCTTTTGTTGCCAAGGATTGGTTTTGCTATTTTAGGTCACTTCTGGGCCCAGATGAATTTTAGAAATGTTTCTTCTAGATATGTGAAGTATACTAATGGTATTTAATCAGGATTTCATTGAATCTGTATAACAATTTTGGGAGTGTGAATATTTTTACAATGTTGGTTCTTCCTATCCAGGAGCAAGGAGTAAGTATCTTTCCATTTTTGGAAGTCTTCTTTGATCTCTTTTTTTTTCAGCGTATTATAATTTTCACTGTATAAATCTTTTACTTCCTTTGTGAGATTGATTCCTAAGTATTTCTTTTTTTTTGGTGTTACTGTGAAAGGTGTGGTTTCCTTAATTTCTCTCTCGGTGTTTGTTGTTTGTGTATAGAAATGCTATTGATTTTTGAGTTTTGACTTTGTAACCTGCTATGCTGCTGAATTTGGTTATTAAATCTATATGTATTTTGATGGAGTTTTTGGGGTCTTCCATGAGGCCAATACAGGTTATTAAAGACTAAAATACCTCAGTCAGCCAAACTATCATCTTTCATGGAAATATAATTAAAATCCACTGACCTGTTGAATGAAATCTGAACTCACTGGTTTGAATTGAATCATGATTGAAAGCATTAAATATCTAATAAGTGTCAGATAAATATTAAATGAGTAGCTTGTTTCACCTTCAATAAATGCAACATAATTGTTCCTATTTTACAATTGGGAAAACTTTAACATAAATAATTTCACTAAAACTCTTGTGATGAAGAACAATAGGATTAGATATTGAACTCTGACAGTCTAGCAGCAGAAGAGGATTATTACATACAATATTACTGTACTCATAACTAAACACTTTTGTTATTTGATTCTGGGTTATTGTTTCAATTAACTATTGCTGCAAAATGCTCTATAACAAGCAACCAAAGACACTGATTATATCATAGTGCTTGTAAGTGTTTCACACATCTTTGGTCAAACAGATATAGACTGACTTTAGCTGAAATTGATTGCAAGCCAAGGGATGTTTCATGTTTGTGTCTATTGTCTTCCCTCTTACTCTTCTAGAATCAGAGACTTGAATGAGTCAAATTCTTCTCCAGGTCAAAACCTCCTGAGCAGAAATCTCAAGTGTTAGAGGACAGGAAACACCATGGCAGAATCAATTATGTGTAAATACATCTTTATTTGTTATGAAATGAAAACAATGACTTACTCCAAAATGACATCTAATGACCATTAAGGGGTAGCTCTATGGTGAGACATAGGGCAATGGCCACTTCTAGCTTATAGGAAGTCTGGGACTTGTAGTCTTTAAAATTGTATATAACAATAAAAGAGCAAACTTGATATTACTATGATTTAATTTCCAGGTCAGTAGAATGAAGGAAAAATTGAGTAAGTGTTAGGTGGTATGAAAATATCCTTTATTCATTAATAATGAGGCTGATCTATAATGGTCATTTACTAGTGAGCATTTCTATACTTATACCTATAGAAGGAATTTCATATTCTTTTGCTTTAAATGAAAGAAAACTTCTATTTTGTTATGGATTATACCTAAATAGCCCTCAAAGCCTCCTGCAATCATACATGGGGCATCTGGGAGAGACTGGATCATTGTGTGTGCTATTGGACTATGGTGTGTGACAGATTAGTCTACTGATTGCCTTGTTTGGAGTCATGGAAGCTGTAAATTGATCATATGTGGGAGGACAGGATGAGGCCTCATTGCCTAAAGCAATCAAGCTACCTGAGTCTTGAGAAACACAACCTGCCTGGACTATTACTTGCTACGCAACATTGTGTCTTGTAATTTTGCAAAGGTATAAATAAATGCCCCTACTATTGTTTTGGGGTCCTTTGCCTATCAGGCTTGAACCACCACCTGATCTCAGCTATTATCTCTTGTCTTTATTTTTTGAATCCTCTTGCCACTTTCTTCCAGGAACTACTAAGAGACCAGCAGATCCCTGCATTTGGTACCTGTAACAGGGGCCTCTGGAAAGGAGATACTGGTAGGTGGGAGGTCATCCCCCAGAATTTCAGGAACAGGATGGGAAAATGGATTGGTGAGTCAACAGTTAGCACT
This sequence comes from Octodon degus, assembly GCF_000260255.1. Taxonomy (NCBI): domain Eukaryota; kingdom Metazoa; phylum Chordata; class Mammalia; order Rodentia; family Octodontidae; genus Octodon; species Octodon degus. Next base: position 24,608,707 of record NW_004524585.1, read on the forward strand.
GGAATGTTATATTGACAATTATCAGATGAAAAACATGAGCCATGGAGGTCTACTGACCTTAAAACATATTTTCAAAAATGAACTTAAAGAGAGAAACAGGTTTGAGAAAAGCCAGAAAGGAGTAAATTAGATTGAGTTAAAAACAGGCCAGATGGAGTCTTGAAAACCACAGATGTTTATAGATATATATAAAAATATTTAAGGCGCAGATAACTCAGAGGCATAAGCATGTACCTGGCAAGCACAAGGTCCTGTGTTCCATCCCCAGACCTGCATGCTGTGCTGCAGCCCTGGAACCAGGCATGGAGTGTCAGACAGAATCACTACAAGCTCAAGATCAGCCTGGGGGATAAAGAAGTGAGCACAAGGCCAGCCCAAACTGCATAGCAAAACCCTATTTGTTGTTTTCTTGTTTCCTGTATTTACATTACTTTCTAAGACCTAAAGGACTTAGTATGGACCCTGTAGCTTTGCTGAATTAGATAAAAAAGGAAAAGGTTTGTTTTCAGTGACAAAGTGCCTTTGGGTGGAGGGGCACAAGCTGGGTTCAGGGAGGGACTTGTGCTCTGCTCCTAAGCAGACACAACTGGGATTTCCCAGCTGCCTGTGCAACCATGTGCCCAATCCACCTGTGGGGGTTAATGAACACCACTTCCCAAATAGGGCACACCATGGAGGGGGGAGCGAGGGGGGGGGGGAGAGAGAGAGAGAGAGAGAGAGAGAGAGAGAGAGAGAGAGAGAGAGACAGGCTGAGAGGAGAGGGAGAGAGGCTAAGAGGAGAGAGAGACAGAGACAGACAGAGACTGAGAGGAGGCAGGCACAGTTGTTAAAACTGAGGGATGAAAAATTTTGCCTTAGAATTTCAAGACTAGGTATGAGTAAGGAAGATAAATACAAAGAAGCTACCTTTAAGTATATCATGAACACATACATCAGGGTCCAAAACAGAAAGATCTTCAAAGCAGCGAGAGAAAAACATGTACTGTAAACAACAGAACAATGACACAAATGAAGAAAAGCTTTCATCAGAAACAATGGACAAGAGAAGACAATACAGTAACATCTTTAAAATACTAAAAGCACACAAAAAGCTACCAAATTTGAATTCTTTCTCCAGTGCAAATTATTCTCCAAAACAAATGACAAAATAAATGTGTGTTGAGACAAATGAAAGCTAAGGAAATTCATTTCAAGAAGAATGTAATACAGAAATACTACCGGATGTTTTTCAGCTTGAATGAAAAGATAGAAACTTCAGTTTACACTGAGACAACAGCCAATTTAAAAGGATGTTAAAATTGTAAATATAAATATCTGTTTTTTAATTTTCTCATAATTTATGAACATCAATAAATTATTTTACAGAAATTATAAGCATGCACTCTAATGTATGTAAAAATTAAATATGAATAGAGCATAGAGGTCAGAGTGGTACAGCAAATGATGCTGTACCTGCGAACTTTAATGGAAGTTTTTAACTTGAATGGAGAGAAGATGGGATGATGGACCACTTTGTTCATCACTCAGTTAATCCCCAGATGTTCGCAGCTCACTGTGGGCATAGACCTGGAGGTGGTGGGTCACAGGGGGTGTGGCCTTTGTGGAGTGTGTCTCTTACTGGTGCTCTTGCTGAGCTCTGCATCCTTGGTTGCCATGAAATGAGTGGGTTTGCTCTACCATACCTTTTCTCCAGGACATCTGTGCTTTGGAGTCTTTTAACCATGGACTGTACTTCTAAAACCATGAGTTAAATTAAATTTATCCTCAATTAAGTGCAGATGTCTAAATTTTTTCTAGCAACCAGAAAGCTGATTAGTAAAATTAAGTTTCATATGTCTTGAAGAAGACATATGAGGTGTGAAGTCGGAAATGTTAAAATCAGAATAGAATGTGGATAAAGAGAATGTTATAGTTGTAAGACTATTGCCTTCATGACATCTGAGTTAAGAAGTGGTATTTGAGGAGTAGGCCGCTCAGAATATTAGAAGTGAAATTCTAATGGTGCACAAGTGAAGCTCAAATAAACTTAATGTTAAATTCACAGAGAAACTATTAGAATTCCAACGACAGTATTTTATTCTATGAAAAGAAAGATGTGTTAGCTTTCTGCCACTATGATAAAATACCCTATGTAAGTCAACTTAATAGCAGAGTATTTATTTTGGCTCACAGTTTCGGTGGTTTCAACCTGTAAGTGATGAGCTCTATTGCTGTGGACATGTGGCAGGGTAGAATCTGATCATGGCAGAAAGCCATGGCCAAGGAAACTCACCCACCTCATGTTAATCAGGGAGCACAGAGGAGAAAGCAACCTGAGAGGAAAAGGGTGGAGACCAGATGAATCCCTAAAGTTGAAAACTTCGAGTCCCATCTCCCATTTCCATTGTGCCTTGCCTTAGTTACTTTTTTTGTTGCTGAGACAAAAATATCCAACACCCAGAGTTAAAGTGGGAAACCTTTATGTAGTTCACGGTTTGAAAAGGTTTCAGTCTATAATCAGCTGGCTTCATGACAGGATGGCACATGGGAGAGGGGCAGCAAAAGCAACAAGGGAAGAAAGGGAGAGAGAGAGAGAGAGAGAGAGAGAGAGAGAGAGAGAGAGAGAGAGAGAAACCTCTTTATGTCCCTTGTGTGCATGCTACCTACCTTGAGCAGGGGTAGCACTCATACTTGTAATCCCAGCATTGGACCAGAAATCAATCACAAACTCTAGAAGCCCAACCCATAACATCTCTCAATCATGCCACCAAACTGTAGTCTCATCCAACTGAAGTTAGAAACCTTATTATCCGCTCACTTGTCCAAAATTCATCATTTCAATTCCAATTTATAACAAGTTCTAGGAAAACATAATATTAAAACAAGCAAAAATATGTTAGCCATTTCTCACAATGGTCATGAAATGACATTTATAATTGTAAAATTAGTCCATGTGTAATACCAAATTTGAACAATTACATTTTAGTAACTAAAATTCCCTGAAAATTTTCATTATTTTATATTACTAGGTATATACATATACCTATATAATTATTTTATAATAGCAAAGTATTTACAATTTGGTTCATTTTTATACCTCATATCTGAAATGCCTATTATACCTTAGTTGTACCCTTTTTTATTGTATGTTTTTGATGATAAATACCTACATTATAAGAAATATATGCATACACATATTGCATCTTGATTTTTTTTACTATTATCTCTTTGTAAACATGAATTTTAATAACCTACCAAATGTGCATACTACACAAGGCTGTTCCTTGTAGCTACAACACTTTATTAAATATATTCCTCAGTATTAAGTGTTTTCTAAACCTCTATCATTGAATTAATTCTTATTGACCAAATTTTAAAGTTTTATGTATGCAGTCCACCTGTCTTCAAGATTTTTTTAAAGCACTTTGCCAAAGCTGAGGATGTAGCTTAGTAGTACTTGTACACTTGCCTAGTGTACAGTAGGTCTTGAATTTGTTCCCTAACACATGTGCGTGTGCACACACACACAAATTTGTGTGACATGATTGGAAAACAAAGATAGAACTGAGCAAAATTACTGAATGGTAAATGGATTTTTATTGGTTGAAAAAACAGATTTTTTTAGCTGAAAAACCAGCCCAAAGAGTGATATTTGTAGAAAGTAAACAGTTTTTCAGTACATCCAAACAGTTTGCGGTTTAAACCAAGGCAGAGTTTCAGATCACAGTCAGGCGTGGGATGATATGGCTTTCATTGGTACCATACTTGGAAGATTAGGCCTTGTACTGTAGGCTTGTATTAATGAACATCTGGTCCTATGTAGTAGCTTATTATTCCCAAGATAATGAGTTTATGTCTTGGCAGTAAACTAAAATAATGCACAATTGGGGTTGAAAGTTAAAATACCAGCTTTTTGTGGTGCAAGGGTGTTTATGTGCTTTCCACTGTATGTCATATTTTTTGTGCCTCCAAGTACATTGTTTATGAGGAGAAAATGATGTACAATCTTCTGTAAGAGGAGTTTCGTGAAGTTCTGAGGAATCACTGCATAAATGGCCCATGGGGTTTATAATCTATTAACAGATTTAAAGCCTAGGAACTGGACAGACATCTTGGAAATTAAGGCCGCAGTTCACCATGGCAGCTGAGTACGTACTTCTTTATAAATAAATTTTGCCAAGACTCAGTTGATCTTCAGTTTAAATTATATAGCTTCTGAAAATTTTTGATTTTTAAATACCAAATGTAGTTAACTTTGAACACATTGAACAGAAAACTTTATATATTTACTATATGGTTTATATTTAAACCGTATATCAAACATTAAACAAAAATCCAAATGTAATTAACTGTTTTATTTACTTATTTATTTTATTTTTTTTTGGAGGAACCGGAGATTAAACTCAGCCCCTTGAGCTTGCCAGGGAAGCGCTTATTCTACTGAGCCATCTCCCTGGCCGCGAAGGATTTTTTTTTTTTTTTTTTTTTTTTGGTGGGGGTGGGGGAGGAGGGCTGCTCAGGATGCCTTCAGGGCAGGTCTGGTTTGGCTTGAGGAGGAGGGAATCAAACCACAGCATCCTGAACCTGACTGCTTTGTTTCAGCAGGCTCTTAAACACCTGAGCTAATGGGGAGGCCCCCTGTAATTAACTTCGCAAGCCATATATTGAACAAGAATAACATAGAGGCATGTTTAATATTTTCATGCACAATTTAGAAATGAACTCATTATTATTTTTTTGTAGCTACTATTAATGAGAAAGCTACTAAATACTAACTGGATTCCTAAAAATATATTTTGTTAATTCACTTGATTTTTTTGTGGTTTAAATCTCTTAACATGCTATCTCATTTTTTTTACTTTTTCATTTTATATTGACAATTTGTTCCATTGCTTTATACTTTTTTCTTTCTTTTCTTTTTCTTTCTTTCTTTTGTGTGTGTGTGTGTGTGTGTGTGTGTGTGTGTGTTACCAGGAGTTTAACTCAGGATCCTGTGCTTGCCAGGTAGGCACTTATACTACAGAGCTATCTCCCCAACCCTATGCTTTTGTCTTTTCTATCTGTGATTTGTTTGCTCTACAAGCATCTTATACGTAGCAGTAAAATTAAGAGATGAGGAAATAGCCAATATTTATGTCAAAGATTCTTAGTATTATTTGCATTACATAAACAGCATATTCTGAAGTTATCCCACATGTGTTGAATGTATCAAGTTGCCTTGGACTTGAATTCACACAAACGAATTGCCCTATATTCCATACCAATAGTTGGCATACTCATGCCTTATGTATGTGTGGTGGCTACCAGAAAAGTAACCTTGGGAATTTCACAGAAGCGTTAGTGCAGCATGGCTTCTGTAAGTGAGGTGCTGTAATGGTTGTGCACCAAGTATTGAGCTAGAAAGCAGCCTGGAAGCCGAAATACATTCACATGTAGTCAGCTGGAGAGTGATCATCTTTCCTAAAAATAGACATTGTCACCTTCAGTCATTTTTGGTACAGAATACATCGTTTTATTTTATTCAAAATAAAACAAGCTCATTTTTTGTGTATAATTACTGGTTAACAATTAAAATACATAAAATAAGAAACATATGTAGTCGACACTACACGGCTAGTAATATATATGTACAAACTGGAGAACTTGGTGTCACATATTTAAATTCTGTTAGCTATTTAATGAAAGAAAATAGCCGTGGTCCTTGGTATCTGATAGAAATGCCTAGTACATGGTGGTTAGTACTTAGTAACATTTGGTTAATTTACAGGATGAAGAAGAGTAAAATTTCTAGCTTTTAGCTTTTTTTAATTTTTAAAAATCATTTATTTATTTATTTATTTGGCATAGGGTCTCACTATGCAGCTTGAACTTGTAGCGAGCCTCCTTTTTAGCCTCTCAGCACTGGGATTGCAGGCATGTGCCTCCACTCATTTCAGTGGCTCCCATGGTGCACCAGGATTCTGCAGCCAGCAAGGCATGGAACTCTGGACCTTGCACTTGCCAGGCACGTGCTTAGCTTGCTGAGCTATTTTCCCAGGCCCTCCAGCTTTTAACTTTAATAACAATTTTACTGTCTCTTATTCACACATTACACCTCTCTAAGGATTAAAAATGGAAAGATATAATGCAAGATTTGAGATTTATTGAATTCTCCCCTTCAAATTGAAAATGTAGAAACTTTTAGAACTGTAATGAACCATATATGGAGTATAAACTCTAAATTCAGTAGAAGAAAAAAAATCTAGAAATTGTATAAGATTTTTATGGTACTAAACACTGTAAGTGGTAGGACTAAACTCCAGTTTCTTGATTTTTAAAACTGGGACCTCTGAGGCCACATTATATTTTCTAATCTTACATTAAGATTATCCAAACACAAAAAAACATAAGCAAAAAAAAAAAAAAAAAAATTACCCAAACAAAGCGCCGGCCAAATAGCTCTGTGGATTAAAGCACCTGCTTAGGCAGATGCAGGGTCAGGGAGTTCTATCCCGGGACATGCAGTGCCAGCCCCGCCCCTGGGGCACACTGAGATGGCAGTTGAGACTGGGTGTGGTGACACATAACTGTTATCCCAGCAGTTGGGAGGCTGTATACAGGCGGATCACTATGAATCTGATCTACACAGTGAGACCCTGCAGATCCTTTCCTAAATACAAAAAAAAATTACCCAAACAAATAATGAAACAGTAATTTATCCCATGCCATAAATAAGAAATTCAGATTAAAAATAAGTTGCAACAATAATGATAAAAAATGATGTTGGGAGCCAAGGAAGCTAGGAAGTTGATCAAATGTGCGTAGGGACTAGGCCTCAGTACCTCAAGCAAACAAGCTACCTCAGTCCTGGGATGAACCTCCTGTCTGGTTAAGGTCAGTTATTAGTCGCTAGGCAACCTTGTGTCTCGTGTTACTAACTTTGTAAAAGTATAAATAAAGGATCATTTTGTTGTGCATGGCTTTAGTCTTACCCATCAGGCAGACCAGCACCCACCTAGCCCAGCTTTTGTCTTCTTCACTAGCTTTCTCATTCCTGCTGTCATTTCTCCCTGGGTAGAACTGATCTCAGTGAGACCAGCGAATCCCAACAAAATGAAAAGTAAATTGTTTTTTTTTTTTTATTTGGATTAATATAGCTAGTCAGTGTATTCAAAAAGTTTGAATCTCTATGAACCATTAAAACTTATTTAACATATAATGAAAATTGTAACTGTGGTTTGAAAGCTAGTTTTGGTATGGTAATTTTAACAGGAGTGAGTGATTTTTTTCTGTCTTACTAGATGAATGATTTTTGCTTTTGTCCCTTTGTGGTGATAGGGTTAAAACCCAGTCATTTCTTGCATGCTAAGCCATTACACTTGTCACTGAGTGACATCTCTAGCCCAAGGAAAACAAGGTTTCATAGTTTAATATAATACAGTCTAAAGGATGAAAAAAATATCAAAGTGTAAAAGGTGCATATGTAAACTATTTCTTTAAAGCTATTAAAATTTTCTTTTAAAATTCAACATGAAAACTATATACCCACATATATTTACTGTAAATATCTTCTTGCACTCCTACTATGGCTGTAATATTACTCATATTACTTAACTCATTACATTTATTCCTCAGCTAAGAACTCTTGTGATTACTCCCCCATATCAATGTTGAGCTACCGAGATGGGGAACTGTGTATGTTATCAAAGACAATATATTCTCTTTCTGTAAAAGTAACAGTAAAAATAAACTGTTATGGCAACTTATTTTTCTCCTTTCAGTGGTTCAGAGTTAGTGTAAATGTGTGAAAGTAAGCCCTAAACTTTGAGCGAGAGCAATGGAAGGATCAGTTTATTATCTAAGGTTTCAAGTCTCCCTGTACGATCAGCTGGACACCCCACAAGCTGTGACAGATCGGGAAGCGCACACGGGCAAAGTCCTGTGACGTTCTCCTGCTATTACGCAGCGTGGCTTTCTTCCTTGTTCATCCTGCTATTGCTGCTCAAATATTTTTCGTGTATTGCTTTACTTAGGTGAATGAATATTAAGGAATCATGTACTGCTTCTGCTTGCATTACAAACTAAAGAAATATTTGTGAAAAACTGCAGCATATGTACATAAAATGCCAATAAAACATTTTTTTATATATCTGTGTGAGAGTATGTTGTTCAACTAATATAAAGGTGTTAAATTAAGGAAAGTAAAAGCTGGGAAATCTAGAGTGCATATCTGCATCATCCTTAATTTTTGTGTACAAATCTCTTTTTCAATGTGAATCACCAGAGGAAATTAAAAACTTGTCAGCACTGAAAATATACACTAAACATTCTGTTATGTGAAATACATGTTTTCTCTTAGTAGAATAACTAAAAGATGATAAGCTTGATAATCTATGCTCAGGACAAATACAGCTTTGAAGCAGGAACAGAAAAAAAGTTTTTAAGAATGATATCAATCACAGATATTGCTTTAATAATTATTTTATTTGTTATCAAGGAAGAATGCAGTACTTCTCAGTCCCAGGATGTCAATGAAAAGATACGGTGAAAAAGTTTTATTGGGTCATGTGCCTTAGTGTGATTTATTCTTTCATTCTGTTATTTTTCACTGTAATTCTTTAAAACTGTATTGAATATTTTTGTTTTTGTTCTGGGGGATAAAATTATCTTCATTTTAAAAACTAATGTGTGCATTACTGTAAACCAAATCATGAGAAGCAAAGAACAAAGTCGTTCACAGTCATAGCGGTTTAGTAGTTCATGTCCAGGGTCAGCATTTACATAAACAGCATGAAATTTTGTGTAACTGTGACTGAACATATGTGTCCTGCTTTTCTGCACATCATGAATATTCACCAATTCAAATCTAAAATCCACAAGTGTGTTTTTGATAATCACGAACATACTGCTGAGTATACTACACCAACTCAATTATTTATTGTGTTTTTATGAAATCATGGTCTCAGATCTTAAAATTGTTATCTCAGATTGATTTGCTGTATAGTCACTTCTAAATTAATCCTAGTTGATACTATGACTGAGGATTACCTATTGTGATGGATGTTTGACAGAATTTTCAGCTTTGGAGATTGGCACAGTCAGATGAAGAACATCATCTATTGGCATATATGCAGTAAAATAGAACTGAATTTCCAGAGTCGTTAGATGATATGATTATACAAATAAACACTGTGTTGAACAATTGGTTAAATATTTAAAACTCCAAATTAAAATAATTATTCTGCATAATTGTCTGTATTTTATCCCCTTATTCTATGATGAAATTGCACATAAAACTATGCCCATTAATGTAGTCAAGAGTACCTCACTTCAGCATCATACAAAGGATGATGCTTGGAGTCAAAATTGGTGTATTTAATTTCTGTCAGTCTTCTTAAACAAAAAATAATAAAATAATAAAATATGAGCTTAATTATGAAAAGGCAGGAAATTACTAATGTTGTAATAAAAGTTTTAAATAACAAAATACATTATGCATTATAGAAATACAAGGTCTTCATTTTATTTCTTTGAACTAATCCAAATATCTAGTGTTTCCTCAAGGAGATAAAATAAGAACATTGTTCAAGGATACAAATGTTTAGTTCTAGGAGTAAAATATTCTGAAGCCTAATTTACAAAGCAGCAACAATAGTTAATGTGTTGTATTTCTGAAATTTTCTGAGAAGATACATCTTAAATATTGTCATCCTACACACAAAAGCCATATGGAGTGACTTGTTAATTAGATGACCATAGTGTCATTTTATAAGAAATTCATTTATCAACATGTAATATACACCTTAAATATGTACATACTATATGTTTGTATCTATATTATATTTCATGATGACAAAGCCAACCCTACACTAGATAATATTATAAACTTTAGATGAAAATTTAGTCTCATTTGAGTAACCCTTACAGATTCCTATTTGGAGCGACAAGTTGTGAATATCTGCAAATTCCACTCACTTGCCATATCAAAATTGCAGCAGAGAATTAGACATTCATTTCAAGGGACATGATAGTGATTATTAACAGTAAGATTATATTTTTAATACAGGGTTTTAGAATAAAATTTATATCACTGTGTGGTAAAATGAAGTTCCTTATGAAGAAAATTGTTCAGGAGGAACACAAGAAAAAGTAAAAAGGTTCTTTCATCCACCCATTTAATTTTTTAATATTTATAAAAAAATCTTGAGTTATTAAAATATATATCAGTTTGGGTTATATACAGTATATTCTAAACATTCATTTTTCTATACTAGCATTTTGTCTTCAGAAAGGAAATCTAGAGCAGATACTGGGACAAGTGTTTTTGAGGATCAGAATCTTGGACAAAACCACTGAGCCCAAAGGACCTCTTCTTTGAATCCATGATTTTTGCTGCAGTCCACCCACTTTCATCCTTTACACCCTTCTATGTTCAGGAAAAGAAAATTGGATATTAGAAGTAATTTTACTGAAAACAAGGAGTGGACTAGGAAAAGTTGAGCTGTTGGGGCTTATCTGGAAGTATCGTGCTTTATTTTTAAATGCTCATCCTACTTCGCATAAAAATCTGATGTAACCAGATGTTCTTTGCTCTGAAGAGCACACAGCATCTTTAACCATTTCTTTGGGACTCTTCTTTTCCTAGAACCCAATATAAAAATATCTTCTTCTATCAAATATTTCCTGAATAGTTTTTAGTCTATGAATGAGTTTGCCCCAACTTTGATCATTTAGCTCTGCAAGCTGTTAAGTATGAGCATGCAAGGGCTGGCCAGATGGCTCAGAGGACTAAAGGGATGGAGGCACTCATGCTGAGACTGAGACTGGGCGAAAACAGGAGGATCACTACAAGTCCAGTCTGTGTAGTGAGACCCAGTAGACCTTGTACTAAATACATAAATAGATATGAGCATGCACTGTTTGTGCTCTATTTAACCTATTTGTATTTCTAGTTTGAAATGATTATACAGGAAGGCATAATTTTGGCAAATGGGTTCAGTTAAAAGAATACATTTCCTTTTTTTTTTTTCTTTCCTTCTTATGTATTTTATTTTCATAATAGGGAATCCTAAAATTTCTCTGTGGTGGCAGAGAAAAATGGCAGACTCTCAAATGCACAGATTAGAACTTTATAACTTCTATGATGTGTTTCTAATATTTAAAGTTTCACAAAGACAATTCATATATCTAAACATAAATTTAAGTATTTAAATTCTTTAAATTTTAAACAAATGTAGAACAGAAACAATTCATTTCATTGACTAAGAGGGACAAATGTTTAGTAAACAGACAAACACAAGCAAAATTAATAACTAGAATTGCAAAATTAATAACTAGAATTTGTGACAGAAGGGATCATTTTTTTTATGTGGTATAGTAGGTTTATGAGTGGATCTTTCCTATGGCCTGGGAATTGGTAACTGGCCAGAATTGGTGACATAAGGTTTAAGTATCAGGTTTTCTAAGTAGAAGCACAGGAGGTGGAATTCCTTTTTTTTTTTTTAGTGATCCACCTGTTTACAGCCTCCCAAGAGCTGGGATTATAGGCGTGTACCACCACACCCAGTCTTAATTACCTTCTCAGAGTGCCCTGGGGGTGGGGCTGGCACAGCAGGCCCAGGATCAAACCCCTGGCCTCTGCAAAGCATGTTTGCAGATGTTTTAATCCACTGAGTTTTTTGGCTGGCCCAAGGCGGACAATCTTAAAGGCTTGCTTGAGAAGAGCATTCCTCTCATACTCTGGACCCAAAGATGCTCCTGAGTGTAGAAAAAGTCACTTGATAGAGGATGGCTAAAAAATATGTTCATTATACTATCCAGCTGTCTACATTTAAGTCTAATAGAATATCACACTATTATGGAAGCTTTTATGGCCATTTTTATGAGGCCTGCTGTGAAATGATTCTCAGCAGATATCATATATGTACCATCCAGACTTTTGGATTTTATAACTGCAGCCAGAAATTGTTTTTGTAAAATAAAATTTTGTATTTCATAATTTTGAAGCTCCTGCCTTATGTAATAAATGGAAGATACCAAGTAAATCACTAGGTTTGTGGTCATAGTCATATCTGAAATATTTAAATATAAAACATTTGCTTAGCTTTTATCTGTATAAAATAATCACTGCTTTGTCACAAGCATAGATTGTCATTTGATTTATTTTATCTACTACATAAATTGATTTATAGTTTAGTTATATTGGATTCATGACAATTTAATAGGATAAAATTTATTTTCCTGAATCTATAAGCTGTTTTGATAAACATTCACCAAAGAATTGTTATTCTATTCAGAATATTAAATGCTGACAAATTAAATCAAAAAACAGTGCCTTACTTCCTACTATCATCATTAAAACTCTTTAAAAAGTATTGTGAGGTCTGGGTGTGTCTGAGTTGGCCCCTGAACTGAGCCCTGCGTTGTCTGCTTCCTGGCCCCTGGCTCTCTGGTCTGCTCCTCTGCTGTGCTTCCTGGGCGGCCTGGCAGGCAAGTGGCTCTGCCCAGCTGAGGCCTTTCCACCATGATGTGCGTGCCTGGGGTCAGGGGACGCAATTGAATCCTCTGGTAGCTTGAGCCAAATCAGACCTCTCCTGCTTTAAGTTCTAGCGCTCAGGGAGTTTTCCCAGCAGTGGCAAAGTTGAACACCGATGAAATGCATCCTGTCATGGTTTTGTAACAGGCAGAAGGAACTCAGTTTTCGCACTTGTACTATCCCATCATGTGACGCCCTCTGCTGTTCTGACATAGGAACCCCCACACCAGATGCTAGACCATGATGCTGGACTGCACGTCCTGCAAAGCTGAAAAGCAAATTTAATTTTTAAAAAATTGTTCTGACAATGCTATTCTAATTTAGTAGCACAAAACGGGCTCATTGGAGTCTATTGTTTAAAAGCATATATTTTTATCTTTCATACTGTGTATAATGCATCCTATATGTTATAATATTATACATGTATATCATTTAAGTACATATTTATTTTTAGACCATGTATATGAGATTTTTTGTTAAAGAACTAATAATAATTAAGTAATATTTATATAAAATATGTAGACGACCACCAAGTTTGCTAATTTTGTTATTCCTTGGCTTTTAGGTTAAAATTGCACTTTCAGCATCTTTAAGGATTCCATGATTTTCCTAGTTAATTCACCAAGGAATCAAATTTTTAAAGTCATTTTCTTTCAAATTTATTTATTTACTGTATTTGGTACAGAGTCTAACTGTGCAGCTTAGACTCATAGTGATCTTCTTGTCTCAGCCTCCCCAGCGCTGGGATTACAGGTGTGTGCCTTCATGCTCAGTCTAGGTGGGTGGGCCAGTATACCCCTGGGTGGGATCAAACCCTAGTCCCTGCACTTGCCTAAGCAGGCACTTAGTCCACTGAGCTATCTCACTAACACTTAATTTTAAAATTGTTTTAATCAGTACTCATGCTATATTTATTCTCAATAATTTTGATTTAAAATGGAGAAAATACTCAAACTCTATTTATTTCTTTTAGAAATTAAGCATGTGCAAATACCAACAATAAAGACATTGGCCTTTTAGACAGCTGGGCCCATAGAAGCAGCAAAAGTTGGAGGCTTAACAGAAATGAAATATTTCAGTTATCAGCCCAAATTATTGAATCAGAAAACTAGGGCTGTACTCAGTCATCCGTGCCTTGCAAAGACTTGATGAAATTCTGAGCCATGGAGGGCTTAGACACCTCTGCAGAAGGGCACTGCCGCTGTGAAGACGAGAGGAGTTTGATAAGACTTAGCTTCTTCTGTGAACACAATATTCTGACTCGAAAACTATTTTCAACCTTGCCTACACACTAGAATAAATCATGAAGAATTAAAAATTTCTGATGCCAGGATTATAATTGCAACGATGGAAGGGAGATTTTCTGGGGGACAGAAATCAGGTATTTTCTAAAATATCCCAGGTTACTGGAAGGCACCTCAAATTGGGATTGCTGGGTTGATAAAATAAGCCCTTGAAGGAGAAGCTTGTCATTTAACAATTACACATACATTCCTTAAGGGCTAGGGTCCTTTTGAGGACGTAGTAAGTTAAGAGGTCTTAATGGAAAGATGTCACACGGCGCCTACTGCCTCGGAAATGTGTTGTCATTAAAACTGTTCTGAAGGCCAGGTTAATGCGTGTCTAGATTTTTTTCCACTTACAATTGAAAGAAAAAAAGAATACTATTTGTGGAGGACATAGCCATAAAAGAAAGATGATACAGCCTAGACCAATTAGGACTGACAGATTCGAAAACATGATACTATACACCCAGACTCTACTAACAAAAGTAAATAAATGATGCAAGGGGCAAAGTAATTTCAAGACATATAACAGCAGAGTTAATATTCGTGTTATATAAAGCACCCTTACAAGTCAGAGTGATATAAATAATTTTAAAAAGTTAAGAGCAGTTATCATGGATACAAAAATGAAAGTACAAGGGCTGGGGAGATGGCTCAGTGGAATAAGCGCTTCCCTGGCAAGCGCAAGGGCCTGAGTTCAGTCCCCGGTTCCGAACAAAAAACCAAAAACCAAAAACAAAAATGAAAGTACAGGGACCGGAGAGATAGCTCAGTGTAATAAGTGCTTCCCTGGAAAGCACAAAGGCCTGAGTTCAAGCCCTGGTTCCACCAAAAAAAAAAAAAAAAAAAAAAAAAAAAAAAAAAAAAAAGAAAGTACAAGAATATTTATTGCTGCATAGATTGTAATGACAATATATTAGAAATAATTTTTAGGGTTTTTTTAAGCTTAACCACCTTACTGGCCATACAGTGGTATTTGCTTTACTGTACATGTTTTTATGACTATTGAAATTAGGTACTATTTCATACATTTATTGGCTTATTAACCATTTTAGATTTTTTTTTTTTTTGAGACAGGGTCTCTGTATGTACTTCAGACTGGCCTTGTGCTCACTTTTGCAGTCCCCTGGCTGACCCTCCTGTCTCAACCTCCCTAGTGCTAGGATTACAGGTGTGCGCCACTATGTCGGGTTCCAGGGCGGGCACTGTGTACCCGGGTTTCTGTGGCCAATATGGCATGAGGGTCTGGGGATCAAACTCAGGTGCTTATGCTTGCCAGGTAGGTGCTTATGCCTCTGAGGTGTCTGTAGACACCTCTTCCGGTATTACCCCGTTTCGATCACTCTGACATCCAGAGATGCTACCAGGGAGAACTCAGCTTGCTAGTTTGAGCCACTTCTAAGTGAGAGTTTTTTGTTCCAGGAATGTGTTCTCTGTTCAAATAATGATCTCACTGTTTCTTAATGTCTGAACACCCAGATTTTGAGTTTGTCTCTGCGCTAGCATGAACCTATTGGATAGTGCTCCAATGTGGTCTAGACTGTTCCACTAAGGGATCCTGACAAAGTATTTAAGTCACAGAATGGAGATGTCAGTAATTACAGGTTGCTCAGTTGATGAGAAAAGGAAACATTGGTTGATCTAAGAGCTACAGTGCCTATCAATCTGAAAGGGTGATAGAGAAGAATTAGCAAAGCAGTTTGAATGCAAACTACCAAATAAGCAAACAAAACAAAACAAAACAAAAAAATGAAAAAACAAAACAAAAGCCGGAGAACACAATCAGTGCCTACTGTGGTTACCTTCAGAGATTATGTGCACATACTTTCAGTTAATCGGCAAAATTTCTTTAAAAATAACCTCCTCTCATTGTTCACAATTCTGGTAGCATGCTAATTTAATTAAAAAAATATTAAGTGGAGGGGCCGGGGAGATGGCTCAGTGGAATAAGTGCTTCCCTGGCAAGCACAAGGGCTTGAGTTCAATCCCTGGTTCTGAAAAAAAAAAAAAAAAAAAAAAATTAAGTGGGGATTAGAGTAGAGTGCTTACTAACATTCAAAAACCTACATTTGGTCCCTGGAACCATCCAAAAATGTACCCCCAAGGAAACTAAGAAATAAACATCCTACGAATTGAAACTAATCCCCTCTAGCATTTGAATATTTAAGAATCTCCATTCTTTTAGGAAGCATTAAAAATGAAATAAAAATATGCTACTAATTACAAAATAATATGAATTGTGCAAAGGGAAGAAATTATTCAAGTGGAAAAGGAAGTAGTATAGGTAAAAGGAGAAAGGGTGGAAGGGAAAAGAAAAAAAATGCAAGCCAGTTATGTTATTAGTGTCTTTGGCTCATTGAAAAGTAAGATTTGTGCTACTATTTATTAGAGAAATTTTTAAGCCCATTTGAGGAGCTACTTTAAAGATAAAACATCCAATGTGGTAACTGTTGCTATTCTATTACTTTGTTCTGAAATTGTTTACCCTTTTTCCACAAGATAATAATAACATCATGCTTGCCTATCATTTATATTTTTTTAATATTTTATGAAACAGATTTTCAGAGAAATTTGGACAAATATTTTAATTATATTGAAAATGTAAAAGTAAATAAAAAATAGAATTTATGCAATGCAATTTGGTTAAGATAGTCTTCAATTGTCTTTGCAGGAGATACCTACTGAGTTGAATCACATTTTGTTCTGGAGCAACTCATGCGCATGTTTACCTTTTTCCTCCAGAATACTTGCTGCAAACACAAGTGCATAGATGACCTAGTGTTTTTTTAACGTAATGTTCTATTATCACTTTTTTAAAGCTAATAACTCCCATTTTGGAAACTTCCATGTGCATTCAAAAGCAATGGTAAATAAATTAATTACGCTGGGTCAGCAGATTTAATTCAAGGCCCGGATGTTAGAATGTTAAAACAGGTAAGTAGGGCTGGCCAGATAGCTCAGCAGATTAAACCACCTGCTTAGGCAGATGCAGGCATGGGGGGTTGATCCCTGGCGTGCTGTGCTGCACGGCCCCCTGGGGTGCACTGAGAAGGCCACTGATACTGGGCGTGGTGGTGCACACCTGTAATCCCAGCGCTTGGGAGACTGAAAACAGGAGGCACCATGACTCTGATCTGTGTAGTCTGACCCTGTAGACCCTGTACTAAATACATTAAACAACAACAACAACAACAAGGTAATTATCCTTGGGGAAAACACCCTGAGATGACTAGCTACTACCACCTTGAACAGAAAGAAAATAGAAGCAAGTTATTTGTAACCACAAGCCAAACTGTTTGGAAAAGCATTATAATCATGGAGGGATCTCGCAGCCTGAAGAAAGAGCCCATAGAAGGTGCTGGGGCTGTGGAGGGCTCGCTGTTAAAAATGCCTTTGATAGCAGGAAGAGGAGGGGAAAGATGCCTTGCCCTCTTTTTTCTCCTGGAAGCCCAGTGATCCACTAAGAGCTCTTACTTACAAGGAAAGCCAGCTGTAAGAAGCCGGAGAACTAAGGATTACAGGACAGAACTTGGGTGAAAAATAAGTGACCTGATACTCAGCCTTCTGGAATCGATTAAATGTGACTTATCTCTGTCTTTTTTCTTGTTCCTGTCATGACTGTGAATATGAAATACTTGCTATTTTATAATTTGTCTTTTATATTCTCAACCTATCTTCAGTTAATAAGACTATAATTGCAGTTATATTTATCCCTTCTTTTGGGCTATAAAAGTACTGTATTAATACAATTTATTGATAATATTTATAGCTGTATGTGATTTTATAAGCTCTCACCATTTTTTTGCTTTTAAAATGTTTTTTGCCTTCTCAGAAAGGAATAGACCTTAAGAACTTCTTCATAATAAGAGAGAAAACATCCAAGTTATAATTTTTGTAGGAAGACCATTTGTTGTGGTAGAAAGTCTATGTGTTAGATTTATAGATTTCGGGGACCTGCCCCTTAGCTCAGTTCTTTAAGTGGCTGCTTCAACAAAGCAGTCAGGCTCAGGTTGCTGTGGTTCGATTCCCACAACTCAAGCCAGCCAAACCTGCCCTGAAGGCATT
>NW_004524585.1:24626650-24627975 GCF_000260255.1 Octodon degus
GGGGCGGCCCGAGGGGCTGGGAGAGGGTCCGGCCCACGCTGCGCCTGGGCTGGGACTGGTCCCGCCGGCGCAGGGTAGCAGGAAACTCTCAGCACACTCACCGGACCTGGGCTAGGACTGGGTCTGATCATTTTATTTTTAAAATTATGTGCTAGATCTTTTAGTCTTCATCTCCCTTTCTTGCTTTTTCCATGGTTTGATGGTTTCTTGTAGTGATTTTCTTTTGTTTTTTCCTTTTGTTTTTTTTTTGTCTAGTGGTTTCCTTGAGTCTTACATAAGCTATACACGATATGTTACTTAAAAATTTTGACTATTTTTATTATATACACAGATGTTATATTTTTATTTCCTTTTCTACTTGTATTTTATGTTTTCCCAGCTCATTATTTATATCACTTGAGAAATTATTATGTACTACAAACATGTATAAATAAAAGTGAATTAAAATTGAATAATCCCTTTTGACATTTGCACTAGACATATAAGTAGTTTACCCATTATCATTACATAATTAGTATTTGAATTTTAAAATAATCTTACTTGTATCAGTGAATTTTATACTTTCATATAGTTTATATTACTAATTAATCTTTTGTTTAGCTTGAGAGATTCCATTAGAATTTCTTATACAATGATTCCAGTGGAGATAGAAATCTGTCAACTATTTAGGAGGTAATACCGTTCAATTTTACTTTTTAAAAATTATTTATTTATTTATTTGTTTATTTTGGTACTGAGGATTGAACTCAGGACCTTGCGCTTGCTAGGCAGGTGCTTAAGCCACTGAGCTATATTCTAGGCCAATCCTTCAATTTTATTTTATTTTTTACTTTTTGTATTTTAGGGAAGGGCCTACAGGGTGTTCAGGGTCTCACTGCTAGATCGGACTCATAGTGATCTGCCTGTTTGCAGGCTCCCAACAGCTGAGATTACAAGTGCCTGCCACCACGCCCAGTCTTAATTGCCATCTCAGCAAGGCCCAAGGACAGGGTCAGCATGGCAGGCCCGGCAGTTGAATACCCTTCAATTTTAGAAGACAAGATTATTGAGTGTGGTTTTGTTGTTTTGAAAAATTCATTTTTCTTTCAGAATTTTGAAAATATTTTCCCATTCTGTTTTTTAAAATTTTTTAATTTTTTTGACATCAGTTATTTTTATTTTAAAGAAAAAAAATAAAAACAATGGTACAAAATCTCAAAACAAGATTTTAGGAGAGTAACAATGGTTAGTACACTATGTATTGTTACTGCCAAAGTAGTTTCTCATATTACAAGATATAGGCAAGAAATAATAAGCAAATAACATAGGTACAAACCTCTTTTTTT